>NC_072377.2:7763571-8399285 GCF_028885625.2 Pongo pygmaeus
ACCCTTTTCTATGGACATGTGTGTGGCATTTTAGCTCCATTTTTATTTCTCAAAAATTTAGTGAGGATTGCAGTCCGCATTTAATAAAGTCCTCATTAACCCAAAAGTATTACTGGTAGCTTTCCAGAATGAGAGAAACGATCTCCACCCTGACTTGCTGCTTTTTGTTTCCCGGTAGAACGTCCGTCCTGGGCATCTCCTTTGGGGCTGCGTTTCTCTTGCTGGCCTTCATCCTCTTCATCTGCTTTGCTGGACAGCTTCTGGTAGGTATTCAAATGTGGCGCTTCTTTGAAAAGTATGCTCATTTCATGAAAGCTGATTTCTTGCCTAAAACTTTCCAAAACAAGGAGTTTATTGCTTTACCACTTCAAGAACTCCAGATCTCAGTTAAGGAAACACGCACCCTTCAGGTCTACAACCAAGAATATAGACTGGGACAGCTCATGCACAACCAAGACACGAATACGAAGATGATTTAAAACGTTCGATGTCACATCAGAAGTTGCATTCTTGCTTATTTGGTTCTGTCAATATATTTTTTTCATTTCCTCTAAGTTTTCAGAGTATTTATAGCAGCAAATGCAAGTATAATACGAGACTTTCAGCGTACAGGAGAATTAAAACTAACACAGGAACAGAAAACCAAACACTGCCTGTCCTCACTCATAAGTGGGAGTTGAACAATCAGGACACATGGACACAGGGAGGGGAACATCACACACTGGGGCCTTTTGTGGGGTGGGGGAAAAGGGGAGGGATAGCATTAGGACAAATACCTAATACATGCGGGGCATAAAACCTAGATGACGGGTTCATAGGTGTAGTAAACCACCATGGCACATGTATGCCTATGTAACAAACCTGCACATTCAGCACATGTATCCCAGAACTTAAAGTAAATTTTAAAAAAAAAGTAAACCTAATACATTGCTACATCCACTTTCAAGCTATAAAATGTTGGAGTAGTTGAGGAAAGCATATGTTAAAATATCTTTTATTAGTGTTTAATTTAAGCCAATCAGGTTTAAATGCTAGTTCTGGATATACAGATTAAATCTAAAATTGAAAGTCTAAAGCAAGTGTTGCTAGCTGGCCATAGGTCTATGAGAGCATCCTAAGAAAGCAAACAATGGAATAGAAGGCCGTGAAGATAAGCCACTGTTTCGTTTTGTTCAATGGAGATGAGCTGGGACAGACAGGCCACTCTGAGCTTCTCAACAGCTCTCTTCCTTGCCCCCATGGGCATTCTCAAGAGAAGCTTCAGAGATTTTTTTTAATAAGACTTTTAACATGATAATTAATAACCTATTATAAAAAATAAATAGAAATGTTCTTTAAAATATTTTTCAATGGATGCATTTTATGTGAGTTCTACAGTTACAGACTATAGTCTAGATATTTTCACATTGTCAAAATTGATTTCTTTTGCTGGTTAGACTGTAACAAACGCATTTAGAGACACTGCCAAGGAAGCCTCCTGAGGTTTGTGGTCTGTCTGTTACCTCTCAGGACTATTGTGGCTTCTATGAAAGAATTTTTTCTCATTCTGCATGGGTTTACAGTTTGCATCTGTGGCTTTATTGCAATGTTGTTTTGCTTTTCATAAAACACTACTACTGCTAGCAACAACATCAGGACAACGCAATAGTGGGCCTCTTAGAATCCTCGTCCTCCCTTCAAAAGCTCTGAAAAGCGGCAGTCCTGACCCCCAAGCTGTTCATTGCATTCCAGTCTGATGTGCTGAAAGCCTTTGGCCAAAGCTGGTTAAGATTCCAAAGCTTGTCTCTGTCTTTCCGCAGTCGACTGTAAGCACTTTGCCCTCTGTGCCTTATACCTTTGCAAACTTGTGTGGATTTTGTTTACTGTATGATAGTTTAGATGTTTCAAATTGTATTGAAAGCTCTTCCAAAAATGGGACTGTGGTTTCTGCTTTACCCAAATGCACACATAGCATCTCGATTCTCTGAAACCCCCTGAAGACATTGTGGGTTGTATAGAAGAGGGAAGACCCTTGGTTAATATGAATCCACTCCAAAAGGCCCTGATGGAACTCTTTGGCAAAGTTTGAAAATGCTTATTGTAGAAAGAAGCCTGGTTTTCTATGTTCCTGGAATCATCCCTCAGGTGGAAAGGCACACAGGCTCCCCTGCTGTCTTCCTTGCCCCCATAAATCTCCTGAAGCCCATTTCTCAGGTTTCCAAAATAGGAACCATCATTGGTGGTTCCACTGGAATTCCCAACCTAGTTCTAAGTAAGTCAGTTCAGATCATTGTGACTAACTAGCCATATTTATCATTTTCTATCCCAGGGAATCTGGTCTTGGATATGGGGGCATGATATTTAGGGTATCAAGCTGACTTTTTTTCATTCTACTAAGTTGTTATATTAAAGAAACATAGAGCTGGGGGCAGAAAAAAATATCTCAGGAACAACTGTGCTGCGTCTGTGGGAAAGCATTGCTCCTCTCTGATGCCTCCCTTTCAGCCTTGCTGGAATCCCACGCCCTGCTGCCGCTGCCATAACTCCTCCTGTGGTCAGCCTGAAGCCCCGGTAAGCTGTCAAGGTGACATCCACAGCTCTTCCTGCCCTCCCATCCCTGGAGCTTCCCAGGACCCTGGCCTCCACAGGCCACATGCTAGGAAGTTCGTTTTGACTCCGTGGTATCACAAAGGGAAGATTTCAAGGCTACAAATAAATTGGTGCTTACCTCCTTCTCACAAGAAGCCTGGATGGTGTCAAAGTGCCCAGGAAGCCTAAATGTGACGACACTGGGTCTTCCCAAACTTGATTCCATAAGATCCGTGAATGAGGCTCCCCCTAGTGGCCAGCTGCAATTCCTCCTCCTTGGATGTAATCCCTGAAAAAAATCAAGAAGGAATTCTTTTCACTTTAATAATAGGTCCTTTTTTACTGTTTAAACCATTCTGTAAGGATTTTTTTTAATTTGCAACATCAAATATATTGGTGTACAGCCAATTTAAGAGGGCTTAAGTGTACTCTGCACTCTGCCATCCAAATTCAGTCAAAAACTGCTCATCACAAATATTCCGCAGTGGTGGTGGAGAAACATTGTCGCTTCCTAAGTGCTCCTTCCCTGGCTTCTTAATAGCTTCCCAGTTGTGTAAGGTGTTATATTGATTTGCATTTATTATGAATTAAATACTGAGTTTATTAAAGAGTACTTAATACCCAAAACTTACCTTCCATTAACATATGGTAACTTTGTGAAAACTTCGATGCCAAAGGCAATATTTGTGCTCTAATACCAGCTTTCAGTTCTCCGTATGAAGAATTAACATAAAATATAATACTTCATAAAGGAAGCTGAGGAGAGGTCAGCCTGGCTAATGTTTTCTTCCAAGAGCTTTGCTTCTGTCATTCTCTGTTGCACAAAAAGCGTAGTGCCAATAAATCAAATTGATTGCTTGTTTTACAACTGGCCTTCATAAAAAGGTAGAAAAATATCGAAATAGGCAAAAAAAAAAGGGTGATAATGATGAATTGCAGATTTTTTTTCTGTTGATAGAAAAATCATACAGCTATTTGTTCAGTGACATGTTCTCAAACACATGGCAGGCATTTCTTTTCTGTGATCATTATTTCTGTGAGAAGCCCAGCCCTTGCCTCCATCGGCCCCTTCACTCCCACCTGAGTCATGTCCCATGCCGGCTCCCTGCTACCCCCACATTGCCCAGGTCTCAGTTCTTGTGCACGTGGGTGGGCCCAGCCACCGGGCACCTTCCAAGAAACCTTGAAACTGCACCAACTCCTGCACCAAGCCCTGCTTTTTACACCGTGGGACTGACAATCTGTGTCACGTAGCTTAGCCTCCATCGCATAAGATCTCACTGAGACCTCTAAATTGTTTCTGTTTCCCCTTGAATGTATAGCGTTCCTTGTACTGTAGCGTTTTTATGGGGTCCTTTCTTACTTTCTCCTCTCAGCCGGCTCTGGTTAGCACTCCCTCATCTCATGGAGGCCAACCTTTCTCAGGCTGAGTTAGGTGTCCCCTACAGAACCTTCTCCAGATGTCCCAGCATGGGGACAGGCTCTATGTGTAAATGATCGTGTGGATGAGAGGAGGAATGAGAGTCAGTGGCCTTCATCACACTGCATCAAAATGCCTTGTTCACATATGCCGTGATTCCTTGACTCTGACGTGCCTCCAGCTGTCTCCTCGGTTGGAAATTATCGTCTAACTTTCATAATCCAACTCTGAAGAGCCCGCCTTTGCACCACCAACTCCCCTCGTGCTGGCTGGCCGGGATTCCCATTTTGCATTATTACTTTTATTCTTGTGGATGGAAAGATCTTCAGCAAGTTCACTGCAGCCCTGTTTTGTTCCTTGTACTACTTTGGGCACTTGAAACACAAGATACATATTTAATATCAGTCTGCTCGAAGAAATGTTGGGTTGCACCCAAGTGCGGTTTCCTGGCACCACTGCTCAGAAAACGTTCCACCCCCATTCTCACCCCAACTGGACTCCTTCCGAACTCAAAGCTCTGAATCCAGCTCACAGTCACGGCATCCTGCTCTGCATTCTGGCAGGTTCCCAGCCTCTGCATCTGGGCCTGGCATCCTGATGTTCTCGCTTGTTGGATCTCCTTAGACACCTCTGCCTCAGGTGCCTTCCTGGGCCCACATAGCAGCCCCTTCATCTCACCATTGCCAACTATTCTCAGGCAGAGAAAGATGTGCCCTAAGGGACCTTCTCCAGATGCCCTAGCAGGAGGGCAGATTCTATGTGTAAAGGAATGTGTGGATGAGAGAAGGGATGGTGAGTCAGTGGCCTTCATCACACTGCATTGAAATTTCTTGCTCACATTCACCATGATTCCTTGACTCTGAAATGCTTTCTACATCAGATGCTACTTAGCACTACAGAATTTAAAACTCAAGAGCTGAGAGAGAACCTAGAGATAACCTCACCCAGCCTCTAATTTTGTGAATGAGGGACCCAGGACTCCAAAGTTGCCATCCACTTAAGTGAGTTTTTATTTCCAATTATTTAAAATAAACATTTCCCCCCACCCTCCAACACACACACACACACACACACACACACACACACAAAATGCTGAAGAGGCTGTAATCAGGCCTCTTGAGGAAGGAAATGGAGGCTTTGGAGTAGAATCAGGAACGCAATGACTACGAGGTCTGCAAAGGTTTCCTATTCTTGGGTAAGAACCTTTGGAATAAATCCAAACTATCTATGATGGGCAAGATCCCAATGAGTGGTTCTGATTCCAGCCTCATCATAGTTTATAAGTAGTAAATGTTATATTAAAAATACCTGCTCACTCTGCTAGGTACTTAGCTTCTACTGACTCATTTATGCTCACAAGAGCCCTTGCAGGTAGTATCTATTTGACAGTTTAATAGAACGGGGGCTCACAGATGCTACATAACTTGCCTTCCCAGTAGTATATAGCAAGTAGATGTTGGAGCCGGAATTGGAATCAAGCCTTGGAACCTTATAGTAGAGGCAGGTTGCAGAGGGTGCCAGGCTGTGTATGGGGTGAGTCACAGGCAGACGGTGCCCAGCACTAGGCAGGGATGCCCATGTTCATGGACATGGACCAGCATGGCACCAAAGTTGCCTTGTGGTGACTGCTCAGCACCCATTGATCAAAATCACATTGGTAAGTCATGGTAACCTCACATAGTACCTATTCCTATTCTTCTCTACTCTAGTTTCCTAAAATATGTTTTTCAGCTGTTGGTCCCATTTATTTAAAACTAGGTTCTGGGCAAAGTGTAAATTCATCTTAAAAGACATTTGGTAATTTTTTAAAGTTAATTTATAGTTGTATTTAGATTAAAATAATCTAGTAAGAAAGTACTCACTATTATAATAATACTTTACAAAATGTTTTATACATATAATAGTCCTTCAGAGTATTTTCAGACATTATTTTATTTGATAATGAAAATAATCCATTTTATCTAGGCAGAAGCTAAGACTAGAATAAGAGATTCAAGTTCACATTTTCATTACAATTGGCAATTAAAAATAGTACTAGTTGTCATTGTAGCAGTAATAGTAATAAGTGCACATTCACAGTCAGATTTAACTTTCTAAACTACCTGAGGCAGACTTACATTTCTATGATAAATACAAGAGAGTGACTCTAACCAAAAATTCCACCAAACAAACCAACCCCCAAATCACCTTTAGAATGCATATGCTGGATACGGCAAATGAAAATTCCAGAAAATATCAGAAGAAATTTTTCTCTCAGTGTTGTTACCTTCTGCTTTCGATAGCAGAGATAATACGATGCCAGCCCACCAACGTTCTTGCAGGCAGAGATAAAAGTGCAAATACAGAGGTCGCCTTGGGAAAGGGAAAGTAGGTCATACAGCTAATAGAAAAGCTTTCTACCCCACAGCGGTGTTTTTCCCTTGAAGTCTGTTTTCTCTCCTGTCAATATCCCTCCACCATATTTTATTTTTGGTTAGTATTTGCCTGGTGTTCCTTGTTCCATCTTTCTACTTTCAGCTTTTCCTTGTCAATGAAAAGGATATAGGTTTTAGGTGTGTCTCTGGTGAACAGCATGTAGCTCTATGTCCTTTTCTCTGATCCAAACATCTCTCTCTCTTATTTGACAAGTGTGATCCATTTACCTGTATTATAATTATTACTAAAATCTTTTAAAACCCAATTTGTATCTTTTTTGCTTCTACTTGTTTTTCCTTTCTGCCTTCTTTTGGACTCCTGGAGTTTATTCTCTTTTATTCTCTCTAGTGACTTCGAACTTATATACTCTAGTTTGTTTTTTTCAGTTATTACCTTAAAACACATAACATGTACACACGATTAACAAAGTGTATTATTAATAATATCTCCACTTTCTTGTTGAACAATACAGGGACCATACTCTGAGTCTGGTAATTTTTCTCATCTTCCATACTAGCATGGTTTAAATTTTTCTAAATTTAAACTGCTCAAATTATTCAATGTTTATTCCTGTTTTTGTTAAACAATGTATTTGTTTACATTTTTTTCCAAATACCATTCCACCTTTCTGGACTCAGTTTCCATATTACTAAAATGCTTCCTTTTATAATCCTTCCCATGAGGGCTTGTATATAATATACCCACTCAGATTTTGTATTTTAAAAAGTCTTTATCTTTTCCTCATTGTGATTATTTATAATTTTTTCTAATATTCTGAAAACAGGATTCCATAATTTCCTGGCCTGTGTGGGAATGAGATTAACTCTCCTGTCCATCTAACTGTTGTAGACACTTGGTCCCTTATCTCGGTGGGAGTTTTTGTAGGATTTGCTCTTTGTATCATGGGCAGTAGATTCTGTGTGTCAAAGTGCAGCCTGACTTTTATTTTTGAGACTCAGCTGTGTATTCTCAACCACAGACCTCATAATCTGCTCTAGGTCTGCAACGTCATTGTCCAATATCTCCTTGTGTTTTGTCTCTTCCCTGGTCTTTCTGTTCTGCTTTTTTCAAACTTTTATCAAAGGTATGTTGAATCTCTTCATCATATCCTCTGTGTCTCAGTCTCTTTTTCCTATTTTCCACTTCTTTATCTTTCTGTGCTATTTTATGGTTTATTTCCTGAGATGTTTCTTAGCCTCTCCCATTCACGGGCAGTTCATCCAGTTCCTTAATAACCATTTAGTTTCTAATTTCAATATCTACATTTTCATCTCTAGAAAGTTTGTGTGGCTCATTTTAAAAAATACTTGTTATTTTTCCTTAACAACTCACTCATTCATATGGATTATAATCCCTCTTTTGTTACTTTAATCTTAATTTAGAAGCTATTTCAGGTTGTTGTCGTATCTGCAGATCTCGTGGTGCTAATTCCACTACTTCTAATGTTTTTTGACTCTTCCTCACATGGTCCATTGCCTTAGGTACTTTATAATTTGGTTTTTATTGTGAGGTTATGTTCAGGAGGAACTGCCCCAGCCCCCAGATGGGACATCCCTGCATGCTGTAGTCTAAAGTATCATTTACCAGCAGTGTCATTCTTGCTTCTGCCATAGCCCCAAGGATTTTCTCTGGTTTTGACCTAATTAACAACCCTTCAATTTGGAATTCTTGTTATGAATCAGGTAATGTAATTTCAAACCCAGCACTTTAGGGTTTGGATTGATCCTTGGAAGCTTATTGATACTTCCCTGAGCTAGTGAATTGGGCTCTTCTAGACTTCTTTGTACAGAAGGAATAGCGGTTTGAGGCTCTGGATTATATTCAAGAGTCTTAGTTGCAGCTGCCCACGTTTTGCTGGCCCAAGGAAATATCTTCTTTTCCCTATGGGTGTTAAAAGCTCACCCCCTAAGTGCCATAGCCTGAGTCCTGATCCAGAACACTCCTGGACACACCCCACAGCCTCAGTTCCTTTATCACTGAGCTCTCTCTTTGTTTCTGTGCCCTGGTAATTTCCCTTTGAGTCCATCATTAAAAATAGTAAACAGAATCAGCACGTATTTGATGAGTTCCTACCATTTAACAAACACTATACTGGCCTCTGGGAAAACAGAGACAAGTGCGATGTGGTCACTGTCCTCAATCAGCTCTGCATTTGGCCAGAGACAAGCATGTCAGCAAAAATGATGCAATGTGGTACCCAGTGGAGCAGCAGTGCAGGGATGTGGCTCACCCAGGGCGAAAGGAAGAAACAGGTTGATTTTGTAAAATATGATTGATTGGCATAAAGAAGTCTTCCTATGGGAAATTAAAGGACAATTAAATAATCAAAATACACATCACAGTCTTTGTGACATTAAATGTTACAAGTAATTATTGCTTCGGCTTGTTCCTGCCATTCAGAATGACAGTGCTCAGCTAATTAAAATGCCAAAGTAGATGTTTCTTTAGGCAAATACACAAAAGTACATGTTTATATGGAACATGAAACCACTATATTTTCCAAGCAAGATTTTTAAGATGGATTTTGTTTTTCCAATAATAATAGTTTGCTTCTCAGCCACTCTGATATCTTTATAAATTTTCTGCATTTTTTTTCATTTTATTAACTTCACTTAATATGAGCTTCTACTTCTCTTCAAGTGTCTCATCTTATTGTTAAAATGGAAACTAATGAAACTGTAAATGAAGTCTACTTTTATCATGATTAAGTTAAATTATGAAGAATTAATTTTAGAGTGAAAAATTTAGATTTAACTTAATTTGAGAGACTACCAGTTGTTTCCATTGCAAGTGGATCAAAACAAGGGAAGAAAAAGAAAGGAAAAAGAGGGAAGGAAGAGAAGCTGGCTGATATTTTTGGTGGAGCATGTATGAACATTTTGTTTTTCTGAGGAGGATCTGCATGTACTGGATTAAGAACATTGGGATTCTTCCCACGTTTTTCCTACCACACCCCACTGCTCGTTGTCCCATCATCAATTCTGTGATAGGATTTTCCTTTTTTTTTTCTTTTTCTGAGACACAGTCTTGCTCTGTCACTCAGGCTGGAGTACAGTAGTGCGATCTCAGCTCACTGCAACCTCTGCCACCCGGGTTCAAGCAGTTTTCCTGCCTCAGCCTCCCTAGTAATTGGGATTACAGGCACCCGCCACCACACCCAGCTAATTTTTGTCTTTTTAGTAGAGACAGGGTTTCACCATGTTGGCCAGGATAGTCTCAAACTCCTGACCTTGTGATCTGCCTATCTCAGCCTCCCAAAGTGCTGGAGTTACAGGCGTGAGCCACCGTGCCTGGCTAGGATTTTCCTATAAATTTATATTTCTTCTTTTATTACATCTCCCACTACATTTAGTACCAATCCCTTGTTTGTTAGTGGATGAATGTGATATTCACATCCAAGTGCATTTCTAGAAGGTACACGGTGAGCTCACTATAAGTAAGAGCCGATCATGGGGTTCAGTGAGATGATCAAGTAAGGGAGGAAACAGATGTGGTTGAAATTATGCCAGGAGTTAAACCAAAGATCAAAGCAAATGACTCTACCAACTGGGCTCACAGCAGGCATTTTCTCATTTTCAGTTAATAGTGTCTTCCAAATAAAGGCCAAAATATTTTTTGAGATGTTGTCATTTATAACATTTAATTAGGATGGTCGGTATTTTGATAAACATTTTTCCACCAGGGCCTTTAATACTTAATCAGAAACAGGATAAACTGAAGCCAATGATCATATCAAGAGCCAAGTTGTAATTTTTCTACAGAGCTACAAACTGAATCAAGGGTCTCCATTTTTCTTAATCAGATTCCTTCCGTTTTAGGATCTTAGTCTTGTTTCTCCTCTTATCCCCATCATTCGTTTCTTCTGCTCCCCCTACCAGCTTGGTCCTCCACTTCCTCTTTCATCACTGTCATTGCATCTGTCACCTCTCTGTTCTCTTCTACTTTCTTGTCCTTGCCAGCAGCAATGCCTACGAATTTTTACACTTCAGAACAGGTTTACTTACCTTGTCACTGCTTGGTGACAAGGAAAGATAGCCGCCTGTCTCCCTGACCTCTGGAACAACACATTTGGCGTAAGTTTTAAAACAATTGTGAGGGAGAACTTTGAGGTGTTCATAGAAAATGCATGGGTGAATAATTGAACCAAGTGCATCCTGAACCTGCTGTGCCAAACCCATGTCTGCCAAACCCCCATACGTCTAGTAAGTAGCTGCAAGTGCTGCCGATTCGTCATTTTGCCTGGCATGTCACACGAACAGAAAAAAAAATCCTGCCTATCTGCCCAGGTCTGTTTTAGTAAATTACTAGCCTATGAGCAGAATATAACATATTCCTATTAGATAGCATATTTGACAAGATTATCACCACGTATTTTTCTAAATCTTCAAACACAGTAACTTGTTTTAATTTTGTAATTTCAAAAATTTGTCTGTGTAATAACTAGATAATATTTTACCTAATTGACAGTGATATGCAATCTTAGCTAGATGTACATTTTCCCCTGAAGTCATAAATGTTTTAAATGTTCTGCTGTTAACATTTTCATTATCATATCTATTGATAATTTCACAAATATAAGAGCATTGATTTTAATAATTTTCTCTTAAAGGTACTAATTGTAGTCAGTCTGGATGTGAATATATAAATGCTGTCTTAATTTGTGAGAATCAAACCAAATGCCATTATCTAATGGAATCTGAGCTAGATGAGCATATTTCATTTGAAGCTCAGCTCTTCATATTGTATTATAGGTTGGTGCAAAAGTAGTTGCGGTTTAAATGTAATGGCAAAAAAAAAAAAAAAAAACTCAGCTGCTTGGGAGGCTGAGACAGGAGAATCGCTTGAACCCAGGAGGCAGAGGTTGCAGTGAGCAGAGATCGTGCCATTGCACTCCAGCCTGAGTGGCGACAGAACAAGACTCCGTCTCAGGAAAACAAAAACAAAAACAAACAAACAAAAAAAACTTTCTTCTATGGAACACAGATTTGACTGTGTTTTGTGATATTAGTATTATTAGAAGTAGCATGTATTAAACAATAATGATAACCATTCGTGGGTGGATGTTTAATGATAACCATTCGTAGGTGGATGTTCTCTGGCTACCTGACCGTCTAAGATGCTGCATGTTCAGAGCATTAAGGGACATCTTACTGCATGACAGATTTACTGCCATCACCAACCCCTATCCAAACCTGCTCTTGAGTAGAAGCGTCAAGTACAGATCTGGTTCTTCTGTTGCCCGTGATCAGATGCCCTGCAGAGCTGGGCCCAGGGCGCCCCCTGCCGCCAGCCAGCAGTCCAGCTCTGGGCAGCCTCTGCGGCTGAGGGCAGCACTGGCTCAAGCTCCCTGGTAGGTACTCAGAGAAATGAGACGAGGGCGCAGGAAAATCAGCCCAAGAAGTGAACCCGGAACCTGGTCCTGTGTCTCCCTCAGGGGGGCATGTGCGCTGTACACAAACATTCTTCATCTTTTCCTATCAGGAGCTGGAAGGAAGAAAAAAAAAAAACATGGTGGAAAGGAGTAGAGAGGAGGAGATTTTGTTGTTGTTTACATAGATATAAAGCAAATAGGATTTTGGTCATTAAAATGTTTCTAAGAAATATTGTGTTTTCTTCATTGAAATAACAGGAAGAGCTAACACTTGTAAGTCCTGTTGCACACACCTTCTCTAACTCGTTTAAACCTCTGCAAAGACAGAGGAGGCAGGTACTGTTATTATCCCCGTTTCAGAGAGGAAGAAACTGGGACCCCATTTCAGAGAGGATCATTAACTTGCAGCAAGTTTCCCAGCAGTAGAGGTTTGAAGCTAGGCCATGGCTGATTCTTTACCCTTCTCAACTCCTCTTTCCTGTGTTTAGATGATCATTCAACTGTTGTATCAACATTGAACATACAGCAATGCTTAGGGCAACAATAATTTTAGGAACAATACAAAAAGAAGATGTGAAAGAAGTAGAGAACTAAAAGCGCAGCCTATTTGTGCTGTTCAGGAATATTCTTTATTTGAATTTGAATTTCACAGATGTCACACCAGCTTTGTTTGCCAATAGGTTAACTTAGTAGTATCGATCAAAGGGCATAATTTATGTTATTCCTTCTTCTGAATTTCTTGAAATCATCACCTTTTTTTGTTTCCAAGACACATAGCCTTGGGACCACAGTCTCGTTAGTGTGAAGATAAAAATGTCAATCCCTGGGGGACTTTTACGTCCTGCTTATCATATCAGATAATGTATGCAAATTATGCCCACGCAGCATCTGCATAGGCAGAGTTGATGTCACCCACAGTTCAGTGGAACTCTGTGTACTGCTCCACACTCATACCTGGGAGAATATGGTGAGAATAAGGTGAGGATCCTTGGAAAGGTGGCCCTCAAGATGGGTGAGCTCACGCACTGAGACCCCATGGTGAATGGGGAGCAAATGCTGGCTGTCCTTCCCCAAAGATCTCAATTCCTTCTTGTATCATAAAAGCTTCCCCAACCCCCACATGTACAGCAGCATATTCACAACAGCCAAAAGGTGAAGCAACTCAGTGTCCATTTTATGAATGGATAAAAAAAAAAAGTATGGATTCATACAATGGAGTTTTATTCAGGCTTTAAAAAAGAAGGAAATCTTGGCATAATGCTACAACATCAAGATCCTTGGGGACATTATGCTGAGAGAAATAAGCCAGTCACAAAAGGAGAACTACTAGATGGTTCCACTTATACGAGGTCTTAGAGTAGTCACAGTCGTGGAAACAGGAAGGGGAATGGTGGTTGCCGGGGGCTGGGAGGAGGGAGGAACGGGGAGTTGTTTTTCCATGGGTATAGGGTTTCAGTTTGGTAAGATTGAAAACCCTAGAGATGTTACACAACAATGTGAATGTGGTTGTCACTACTGAACTGTACACTTGAAAATGGTTTGAAGGGCACATTTTATATTATGTGTTTCTCAACACTGTTAAAAATTGTTTGGAGGGAAAAAAGGAGCTTCTCTGTGTGGGAGAAAACCCCCACAAGACCAGACGAGATCACACAAAGCCATCATACCTCATGCCTGAGATTTTCAGACACCGTATTTGTGAGTTCAGGCGCCAAACTAAGTCTGTGGCCTGGGCTGTATTCTTGTGATCTGCTAATGCAGCATTAAAAGGTTTAGGAGATGTGTTGATCTCTTTCCACATAAATCAGCTGGATAAATGATAGCTTTCATCATAGCTGTGATCAGAGACCCAACACATCCCCCAGGGTGATTTAATTAACTGACATTTTTCCTTTGAGAAAGGAATCACTTAAAAACATAATTTCAGGTCTGTTTTAAAAGACATACAAGCACATTGTACCTTTGTCATAGGCATTTAATTTGTTCTCAATTGGTAGCAATGATGCCAACATAATTTTAATAAGGTTTGTGACTTTGTATGGGTCCCCAGGGGAGGATAGAATCTACACGTTTAGTCTGTGAACAATGTTGGTGCTTCTTGTGGTTGTAAACATTGTCATCAAGAAACTGGAGAGAAGTCATCAACTAGCAATGCTTCTCTTTTTCTTTCTCTTTTCTCCTAGCAATGCAGCAAAAAAGCCTCTCCCCTGCTCGTGTGGCTTTTGAAGTCCTCGGGCATCATTGCCAACCGCCCCTGGCCACGGATCTCTCTCACGATCATCACCACAGCCATCATATTAACTATGGCCGTGTTCAACATGGTAAGTCCCAGAGCATGGCCCTGTTCAACTTGGTAAGCCCCGGACCATGGCCGTATTCAACAGGGTAAGCCCCGCACCATGGCCGTGTTCAACAGGGTAAGCCCCGCACCATGGCTGTGTTCAAGATGGTCAGCCCCGGGGTGAGTCAGGGCTCACAGGAGGCAGGGCGTTCTTCCCTTCTGGGACCTGTCCTGTGGAATTTTGGAAACTTGCATTTAGCTCCTTTGCAACACCAATTGCTGCCTATTAAATTTAGCATCTCATGGCTACAGCAGTCATTTCTCTAAGGAAAGGGATGCTTTCACGGAGCCAGCTTGAGAGACTGGGCAACTCCTTGGAGCAGTTCCTCACTTCCTTGCTCACGGTGGCCACTCAACAGGCTATAGAAGTGACTGCAATGTCTTAAGGATAGTCATGAGGGACAAAGGAACCCTCAAACTAAGGAGAGTGCAGTGTCCTGCCCTGGAGTTTAAAAGACGCGATTGCAACACTGTGCTCCCCGTCTCACCAGCTGCGCGACTAGAAAGACGTTTTCATTGAACTCCGCAGGCTCCATTTTCACTTCTTTGAAAGTGGGAACCAAGACTTCTCTACCAAGGTGGTTCTGAGAATTCAATGAGCCAATGTTCCCACCACACTTAGGACAGTCCTGGCCATTTTGTAACTATTGAACCAATGGCCACTCTGACTATATCAGTCTCATCAGTGCTGGTTATCTCCCCACAATAGACACTTGGTTCATCAGGGTGCTTTGAGACACGCCCTTATTGTTCTCACAGCAGCAGCAGCAGCCATAGGAGATCTGATGCTTCCTGTAGTGGAGGCTTCACTCACTGTGGGAAATGCAGAGTGTTAGGAGATATAGTCCTTGCCTTCCAGGGACCCAAAGCCAGGTTGTGGTGACAGACCATATGTTATTTCATAATAATAACATCGTTTTTATAAGGTAGAAAGCATTCATGCAGCAAAATGTAATATTTACTGTATATAAAGATGTGTCTGGTACGTGCTGGGTGCTCAGACCCCAAAGACAGTTCTCTGTCTTCCAAGAGTAGAAGTAGGAGACAGACAGCTGGGTAACCTCATCATCAAGTCGTTCTGAAATGAGGAGGCGAAGACAGCAACACAGGCATGAGGGGAAGGGAGAGCAGGGCCTGCTAGATGGAGTCCTGCAGGGCGGAAAGGAGGAGACTGCCTCACCTGGAGGAAGTGAGGGGCAAGGGCAGGTGGATGGAAGGGGAGAAAGAGGGATGTTTGGATCTGGGACAAGAGCAGAAATTCATATTAAGAAGTAGAGAAAAACAAAGCTGAAGAAGTGGATTAGGACCTTCAATGTTTACGTGGGGTCAGTCCTCCAGGTCACGCTAGAGATCATAAATTCCTCTCAAACACCTGCGATTCAGGTGAGGGTGACGCCACCTGGACCCCAGATGGGCCAAGCACTAGCATCAGGGGTGGGATGGCCTCTCCATCGCTTTGTGTTGCCTAGAAATTGATCTTAGGGACTCCTGCAAAGGGGCCTTCAGAGAGAAGCTGTAGCTTGTCCTCCCTACTGTCTAGAGGTGAATGTGTGCGATTCCCGAAGGTTTTCCTGTGTCATGAGTTTGGGGACAAGTATGCCAGCAGCCCTACCTCACCTGCCTGTGTGCCCCAGCTCCCTCTCAGGAGCTCCCCAAGAAAGAACATGAGGTCAGCCCTGATGTGGGGCTCCCCAGGCATGCGGGCCACTGAAAGTTGCCACCACAGCTACCTCCTCCAGCCACCCGCTCAGCCTCTGGAGCAGCTAGTTCAAAGGCTCATCTGTTGCTGGGGAAGGAGGGGCTCAGCAGGCAAGTCCATGCAGGCCACAGCCTCCCAGGGCTAATGCAGGCCCTCGGCTGGCAGTCCCCTGTGGAGAGGTCCTGACGGGCCAGGTCCACCACTGGAAACCCTCCTCCTGCCCTTCTGTAAGATGAGCGGTGGCACAAAGTGGGTCTCCCCTTCTTCCTGGATGTTTGCATCACCTGAGGCTCATTTTCTGCTGCAGGGATCATGAGGCCTCCCTCTGGGGGAAGAGGCCTCCTCTTCTAGGTCTCAGGCGTGCCTGGATGGTGAACGTCATTTATTTCCAATTAGGGCTTAATCCAGAGTGAATGGGAAACAGCTGAAGAGGGAAAATGTGCCATGTCTAGACAACAAGCAATTCCCTGGGGTACCACTGGGCTCCAGAAAGATAGAAACGCCAGGGCTCAGGTGGAGACCTGATCCATTCATCCACCCGAGGCACCTGCTCATGGGAGCCAGACTGGCCAGCCGGGGGATTCTGCCTGAAGAACAGGGTTGGGGAATGGGGGCAGTGGGGAGTGGTGTTCTTGCTGTGGTCCCAGAGCTTTCTTCAGGGGAAAGCCTCAGGGCGGGGAACTCAAGATGAGAGATTTAGGACAGGGAAAGGAGAGGCTTTCTTGAAAGATCCTTTCTGCAGACACACCACGAGCCACAAGAATGCCTCAGCTCTCTGCATAGGCAATTTCCTAGATACTGCAAGGATGTGAAGAAATCACAGGGGGGGAACCTGGACAGAGAGAGAGGCAGGCAAGGGGCACTGGCCTGAGATGCCAGAAACATGAGTGTGTTTTCTAAAATGGGTTTTTTGGGCTCGACTTTGTAACCTGCATTTATGCATTAGTCCTGCTATTCCAAGATCCAGCTCCCTGGGAGAGCACACTGCCAAGCACCAAGTGGACTTTGGTAGGTGAAAGCTGCGAGAGAGACTGGGTCGGAAGTTGACTCCGTAGCCAAGGGGCTGAGGATGAAAGCACACTTGAAGAGGAGCAGGGTGCACAAGCTAAGGTTCTGATTTACTCAGAACCCTCAGGTGACTGACATATGCCCATAAAATTAAGCCTCCTCCTGGCCTGTCAGGAGTGTGTTCACCGTGCATGCAGGCAAATTGAGCACACTTCCTGAGAGTTGACCTTCACTGGCCAGTAGCAGCACATATGAGTTAGGGGACAATACATTTAACATCATATGCACACACTTAAGTGTGAGATCATCTTTTTCTTTTCTGTTATTATATAAATTTCAGTTGTGGAACATGATGTTTTGATATACATATAAATTGTGAAATGATTACTATAGGCAAGCAATTTAACACATCCGTCACCTTCCACATAGCTTCTTGTGTGTGTGATTAGAGCACCTAAAATCTACTCCCTTAGCAAATCTTGAATACAACAGAATATTATTAACCAAGTCCTTCAGCTGTGAGTTAGAAATCTAGATGCATTCATCCCACATGACTGCAGCTTTGTACCCTTTGACCTACATCTCCCCATTTCCTGGCGTCCCCAACACCTGGTAACCACCGTTCTACTGTTCTACTCTCTGTTTCTGTGTATTCAACTTTGTTTTATTCCACATACGATATCATGCAGTATCCATTTTTCTGTACCTGGCTTATTTCACTTAGCATAATGTTCTGCGTATCCATCTATGTTGTTGCAAATGACAAGATTTTTCTCTTTTTTAAGGCTGAATAATGTTCCATTGTGTATGTGTGTGTAGTGTGTATCAAAATTTCTTTTCTTTTCTTTTTTTTTTTTTTTTTTTTGAGATGGAGTCTTGCCCTGTCATCCAGGCTGGAGTGCAATGGGGTGAACTTGGCTCACTGCAACCTCCGCTTCCCAGGTTCAAATGATTCTCCTGCCTCAGCCCCCCAAGTAGCTGGGATTTCAGGCACCTGCCACTATGCCCAGCTAATTTTTGTATTTTTAGTAGAGATGCGGTTTCACCATGCTGGCCAGGCTGGTCTTGAACTCCTTACCGCATGATCCACTGCCTCGGCCTCCCAAAGTGCTGGGATTACAGGTGTGGGCCACCATTCCCATCCCAAAATTTCTTTATCTAATCATCCATCAATAGACAGATTGTTTCCATATCTTGGATGTTATGAATAATGCTAGAATGAACTTTGAGGAGATCTTTGTTTTTTTTCACATGCCCTAGGAAAGTGCCTTCCATTCGTTAGTTATTAAATGAAAGAATGAGTGAATGAATAGGTAAGCATACAGCCCTTTAAATAAGAAACCATTTCTTTTTGTAACATCTAGTTTGACCTTATAAAACCAGGATTTATCACCTAATTCTTAAAGACGATATAAATGAGAAACAAATCTGGTTTGGAAGCTAACTCTATTTTGTATAGCATAATTAGTCATGATTGACAGACGGTTCAGTCACTGTCTATAAATGTTTGACAAGCTGATCATTTAGGAGGAGACATTCTTTCAACAGTAGCTACGATCCTTTAGAGAGAGAACAACTGCCTTCAGTAACAGAAATATGTCTTCCAATGTTGTTTTCCTTCCTCCACAGAAGACACATTAAAAGTATGATGAATGACCCTTGAGATGTATTTCTTTCTCAAAAATCATTCATCACACTTTTTAATACTTTTAATGTGCCTTCTGCAGATTTTCCACATACTAAGCTGCCTTCTGTAGCAGTAGGAGCAGGAAATAAGCTAAATTACCTTCCCCCACTTTTCCTGTCTATCGATTAATGGGGAGAAGAAATCAGAGCTGCTCAAGCACTGAATTCCTCCAAGAGTGCAGACTCAAGCACTGAATTCCTCCAAGAGTGCAGAAAAATACCATTTGTGTTGATACCTGGTGCCATGAACCACACGGGTGCTCCTCTTGTACTTATATCAAAGAAAAATCATAAAACTGTAGGAAAGTTGATGTTAGGTACAGAGAGGAAGTAACATGACCTAGCTGTAGAGCCTTGTTTATAATGTCTTATTAATCACAGAAGAGGCAGGACTTGTCCATGGGGTTCTGCCTCTGGCCACACCTGAGGATCTGCAGATGCCCTGGGCTCCTGTGCTCTGACTGTGTGAGGCAGAGGCAGTGCACGGGGCCACACACAGGTGGTGCTGATGCAGCACTCAGACTCCCCAGGCAGACAGGCAGGTTAGGAGGGAGCACCTGTGCAGGGCGGTGCAAGGGAAGTGGACTCCTGTCACTCATGTCAGGAAGGTGACACCTTCTGCTGAGGACGTGAGTGAAACCTAGTCTTTACCTACATGCAGTTCAATGGTCCCAGGGTTGTTTCTGTCTCTTTTTACCTAGTCCCACTTTAACCTGTCCATCCTGGAGCAGTTTCTAGTTAAAGGAGTACAGCTTTTCATGTTTTTCTCAGTATTTTTTTGTTCTGAACACATTTTGCAGACTGATGGAGCCCCATCCCCAAGTAGTATTTCTATTTCTCAGTTGTTAACCCAGTGAGACTAATCCAGGCATCAGACTCACATTTCAGCAAGAATAACAGTTCTTTGTGTTGGTGGAGATGGGGGGCTGTGGGAGTGCATATGCTTTAAGTCACTGGGAAGAACATTTAATTTGCTCTCAGAAAACTTCATCGTTTTAAAGTCATAGCCTCAATCATGTCCTCATGTATAGCACCTGTGATTTTTTTAAGTTTTCCCTTTGAGACAAAGAGTGCTTTCATTTTCTTTCTTTGTTTTTTTTTTTCTGTTTCTAATGTATTTTTTTTTTTTTTTTTTTTGAGACGGAGTCTTGTTCTGTCGCCCAGGCTGGAGTGCAGTGGTGAGATCTCAGCTCACTGCAAGCTCCACCTCCCGGGTTCACACCATTCTGCCTCTGCCTCCCGAGTAGCTGTGACTACAGGCGCCCGCCACCACGCCTGGCTAATTTTTTGTATTTTTTAGTAGAGACGGGGTTTCACTGTGTTAGCCAGGATGGTCTCGATCTCCTGACCTCATGATCCACCCACCTCAGCCTCTCAAAGTGCTGGGATTACAGGCGTGAGCCACCACGCCCGGCCTCTAATGTATTTTTTAATTATGTGAAATATATATAACATAAGGTATATTATTGAACAATTTTTAAACATACAATTTAGTAACATTAAGTACATTTGCAATGTTGTGCGACCATCACCACCATCTATCTCCAGAGTGCTTTTCATCTTCCCTACAGCACCTCTGTCTCCATGAAACACTCACTCCCCATCCTCCCTCTCCCCAGCCCCAGGTCACCATTGTGCTGCTTCCTATTTCTATGAATTTGCCTATTCCAGGGACCTCACATGAGTGGAGTCACACAGTATCTGGCCCTCTGTGTCTGGCTCCTTGCCCCTGGCATCGTGCCCTCGGGTGTTCCTTTTCTTCTGGAAGCCCCAGTCCCTCTGCAGCAGGTGAGCCTTGGTTTGCCCTGCGTTTTTCCAGCCAGTGGCAAGCGCCCTTATTAACTGCCTCTCTGTCATCGCCTGCCATGACTCTGTACCTCAAAGGGGAGAGATGCATTAGGAGTAACATGTGACCGCTTGAGGCTGCCCTGACCTGTCTCTGCTGTTGACTGGGTGGATGGGCTGGTTCATCTCGAGGCTCCACGTCAATTTCCAGTCACTGATATTTATTCCCAGCCTGAATTTTAATGACCCTTACAAGAGCCAGGGTCAACGGGAACAGTGTGTTCAGAGAACTGGCTTTTTAAATCTCATTACTCATTGGTATTGAATGCCAAAATGTCCGAGTCAGTTTTATTTCCAATGAATTGTGCGATTTTAACAGGATATCTTAAACACTCGATGTTTATCCATGTGATACCAACACCTCAATCAAAAGTGGAGAAAAACAATTGGTTGTCCATGCTTGTTTCATATATAGTGTTTTTTCCATCTTAGTCTCCAGCTGGCTGTTGAGAATCACTTATGAGTGGCCGAATGTGCTGCCATTTTATTCCTGACGTTTTGAGAATGTCGTCACTTGATTCCTCACAGCATTTTGCAATTTCTTCTGAGAAATGTCCAAGAAATTTACTATAAGTAAAGCATATATAAATCTGTGAGCCACCCAGACAAGGCGTTAGCCATAGTTAATTAGTAGTCTAGTCAGGTAGACTTCTAATTCCCACCAAATGACAAACACAATGATGTCATCAGGCATAAAACAATACTAAAGCACCTGTTTACTATTTAATGTGATTCAAAAAACGTAATTCTGATATATTTTAAATTGCCTGAGAAATGTAAAATTTGCCAGTAAACTAAAAATATGCAGTGTTCATTAGCATTTTATTTAGGATGTTTTGAACAGAATGATGACATCATTGTCCCAATTGTGACAAAGGATGTAGAAAATTAAATTGGGTCCAGAGAAGAGCTCCCTAAATCATTATGATGCTAAAAATATTTTCAGTGGAGAAAGTTGGGGCAGTTTTACCTGGAGGGAAGGTAGGCAAGGGATTAGTAACTCTCTTGAGTATTTGACTGGCTACAATTAGGGAATGACATGAGTTTGTTACTTTAAAATGCAACGAAGACAGAGGAAGGGAAGCTGATTCAAAATTGTAGTATGATTTTAGACAGAATGAAGAGTTTCTTGAATTTACGGGTAGTTGATATTAATAAATACTAGAAAGACATAGCAGAAGTGGGTTAGGAAACGTGTGTAGTGATTGGAGTTTTCTCTTGTACTTCAAGTTCAACCATCATATTTATTGCAAAATCTCCTTGCAAGACACATTTTTCACAAAGTAAACTACTCATTCATTGTGTGTCAAGAATGCAACACTTCATTTTACCTAGTTTTTTGCCTATAGGTGATATAACCAAGAAGTTTTTGTTAATTATTTTAAGATCCTTGGCACTTAAGACTAGTAACACCAAGCTAAACAATCTCCTTTTGTTTGCCATTTATTGATTTTTTAATATTTAAATCAATTGAATTTTTGGTCTATCAAATCTAAATCTAAATCTGTACCCTTTTGGAGCCTGATGTTTGCCAAGCAATTATTCCATTTGTTTTTTTTCTAATCCCTGGTATAAGTTTTTCCAAAATGTTAGCACATTTGTAGTTCAGCCAGGGATGTGACGATTTTTACAAGTTCTTTCATCATACATAAAGAAATCTACTACGTTTCTTTGATGCTTAAATCAGCATTTTGCCAAATTTAATCAAATGATATAATGGGCAGAAATACCGCATCTCGTATCTCTATTGACTATGAGAGGAATGTTCCCAAGAATAGACTAAGTAAATGTCTTCTTATCTGTCCAAATAAATTAGTTTAGGTATTTGACAAGAACTATGCAATCCAGAGAAATAACTCCACAGAAACAAACAAAAGCAACCATAGAAACTATAGGGAAGTTTTGCTTTTTAAACCTTGAATGTGTATGGTTAACCCTATGCAGAAAACACAAGCTGTTTAATAGGTTTGTGGATGAGATTAATTTCTTTCAGTAAAAGGAGTGGGCTGAAGTCATGATTCTCTGGTTTGTTTCCAGAACATTCCTCTGACCCTTAGCCACATGACAGAAAAGTGGCTAATCCTTGGGCATTTAGTCTGTGTGCAGCTTCTGTAGGACAGAGAGCGAGTGAGCGAGAGAGAGAGAGGATGAGAGAGATAAAAAGAGAGATACAAATTTCTCCTGCCTTGCTAACAGGTTGATACTGTCCTTCTGATGCTTATAATGGTGACCATTACATAAGAGCTAATTATTTTCTCAGCATTACCTTTTTTGTTTTTTTAGTTTAAATTCCCTTTCCAGAAGTCCTGAAAACATCCATCCTTTTAAATTTTTCACCCCTTATGATCTGAGTTGCCAAGCACTCACAAATAATAGATACAAATGTCCAGGCTGGTGATTGCATTTTGCCCATAAAATTAATTTTCATTCTAAACATCAAAAATTCATAGGACTGTATTGACTCATTTAATGTTTGAGCCAAGATGGCAAAGATACTGGGGGAAAAAAACATTCTGAAGGCTCCGATTTGATGGTAGAGAGGTGAATGTATACATGGTGATATTGGCTTCAAAGGTGATATCGGTTTCAAATGTAATTCTAACCACGCCCTCTGCCCAGAGCTTTGTGTACTTTTAATTTACTGTTTGATAGAGGTGCCTCCAATTCCTTTAATGTGAATTTTGAAGTTCTGGAATTCTCTATTGAATGTATAGGACAATAAATTGTTAACTACTTATTCAATAGAAATTCCCGAGTCCACATAAACAATCCTGTTTACTGTGCATAAGGAACACAGAATTCATAAAGTTAGCACCCACCTGCTAGTTATTTAATTTAATTTGCACTAATTCATTGAAAAAAAACCTTCTCTTTGCAGTTTTTCCTGAGTGACTCAGAGGAAACAATCCCTCCAACGGCCAATACAACAAACACAAGCTTTTCAGCCTCAAATAATCAGGTGGCGATTCTGCGTGCGCAAAATTTATTTTTCCTCCCGGTAAGAACATTGCAATTATGACTGCTTTGGTGGCTCTCCTGTATGCTCGTAGTCTGTATAACATATATCCTTTAGTCTCAGATCTGTTCTAGACTTTGCATTTTCTCTCTGGTATCAATCCCTGAGTGGTCCTGAATTAACAAATGTCAGCCTCTGCTAGAAGTCCAGGCCCTTGGGGACTGGCTAAACTTACATCTGAAAACTTACAATGTTATGGTCATGCTTTCACCAGTAATGTTTCCTTCTTCTCTTAACCACTACAGCATTTCAAGCATATTTCCTACCATATGGCATTCAATTACAAGGCACTATGTTTCTGGGTTTCTTACTTAGAGACATTGCTAATTGTTCCAGTGAATTAATATTATCCCCCTTAAAGCTGTGATAAAACTACCCACATCTCATTATCTTCCCTCTTCTTTGGCAACATACGTTGCCCAGTGATTCTATTCCCTAGTAATTCTTGTTAACTGACTCATCTTAACCAGTGTCACAAAGGACCTAGGTTGAAACTTCAAAACTTATTAACACATTAGTCTTCTAAGTGGAGAGTTAAGTCAGTTATTTACTGCTTAACAACTTTGTTCTTCCATAAATCGTTTTTGAAAAAAAAGTTTTGCTACTGTCCTTTTTACTTTCCGAATAATTATCTGAAAGTAGTGCAGATTGTGCTCGTTTAGTTTCCATCTCAAATAATGGCTTTTGAGAATGCTAAGTGAACTATTTTGGGGACTGAAATTGGTAATTTAATATGTATGCTTTCAAAATTCCTTACCAAAATTTTTAACTCCATTAGCTATGGCAATAAAGTGGATTTATTTTCCTATTCCTCCTTCTCTGATTTGCTTCCTTGATATTTTACTCTGGTCCTTTTTCCCTTCCCACCATTTAATTTCTTGGTAAGCTCACAGCTCCGTGCACAGATAGAAGTGGCTTCTGGGCCGGGCACGGTGGCTCACGCCTGTAATCCCAGCACTTTGGGAGGCCGAGGCGGATGGATCACGAGGTCAGGAGATCGAGACCATCCTGGCTAACACAGTAAAACCCCATCTCTACTAAAAATACAAAAAATTAGCCGGGCGTGGTGGTGGGTGCCTATAGTCCCAGCTACTCAGGAGACTGAGGCAGGATAATGGCATGAACCTGGGAGGTGGAGCTTGCAGTGAGCCAAGATCGTGCCACTGCACTCCAGCCTGGGCGACAGAGCGAGATTCCATCTCAAAAAGAAAAAAAAAAAAAGAAGTGGCTTCTGGTGTTCTTTCCTGGAGGCTTCTGAGGCCTTGACTAGGTCATGGGCGAAGATGACCAAGGTCCAAAAGCAATGTCCCCATGGGCTTGGGAAGAGGGGGGTGGTATAGGTTCATCCCCTACCCAGAAGATCCTGCGCTTCAAATTAGGTGTTATCATAAACTCCAGTGAGGGCTAGGTGTTGACTTCTCTATTTAGTTATGTGAAAAGTGAAAAGCTGGAGTCAGTGTTAGAGTTTATTGACTGTAATCTCACTGTGGGCCATTTGTGGGCCATTTGGAGGTCTCTTTTTTAGAGAAATATTTAAATTAACGGTGTGGCCTGCCTCTTCCTCCTTGCTCCAATGGTGTTAGCATCCGTATGATCCATAGGCTGGATGCTGGGAAGAGAGTGCACTGACCCAAGTAGTCCCCCTTTCGCATCCACGTGGCACTTTGAGTTGAAATTTTTAACATGAAGATGCATTTCGACAGGAAAAAAATGTATAGCTGCAATATTTTTTTAAATCTCTCCTTCCACTATGTTTGAGCTGAACAACTCACCACACTTGGCATCACTAAAAGAATAAGGAAATCATTATGAATTTCATTTAGGTAAATCTATATAATATCTTATTTGCAATCAAAGAAAATTATTAAAAACTTAAAGTGGGGAAAGGCAACATTTATTCAACCTTTAAAGATTCTGAAAAAGCACACAATAGGGTCTCTAAAATCTAGGTGGGATTTAGTAAACGGGCTACTATCTTTCCAATAATGAGGCCTTGAAGATCCTGGCCAGCGTTGCCAAGGAAGCCCCAGGTCTGCATGGACTGGCTGCACAGAAACCACATTGTGAACTCACGGGTTTAGCAGTCCCCGAGGAGCCTGGAGACATCCTGGCTTCCTCCCTAAAGGATCCCAGGGAACAGTAGAATAGCCGTTTTGTGGGTGTGTGCCAAACAGGCGTCATTTCTCTCAAACCCCATGTTATGTGATGCCTGAAGTTGACCAGCAAGCTGAGAAGTATGCCCAGTTCACTGCTGGTGGTGGTATAAAGTGATATAACTCTTCTAAATGGTAATTTCAATAGTTATCAAAAAGCACAAGACAGACTACTTTTTACCCTGTAACACTAATTTTGAAAATTAATTTTAAAAGTGAAAAGGTTTACCAAAAATGTGTTTGTGCATGTGTTTACATAACATCAACAAAAAGAAAGCAAAAGAAAGAAAACCTAAAAATTTGAAAATGCAAATTTTAGAATACATTTTATTGTAACACACGATAAGATTATGCTTAACCACCACATAAGACATTTTTAAAAAATTAATGACATATAAATGCGTATTCATAATAAATTATTCATTGAAAAGTATTGTTTTAAAAAATACAAAACAGTATGATTATAATTTTTTAAAATAATACTACCAATAATAAGTAGCAAGAAAAAGGCTGGAAACACATATACAAATAATGAATAGTGGCTAAAGTGGATGTTGGGGATTATCAGAGACCCTTATTTTTATATATATCCTTTCATATATTTTCCAATTTTTAACATCTGGTGTATTGTTTCTGTAGCGGGAAAACATAGTCCTTTTAAAATACCCAAATTAGCCATAAAGATCTTTGCCATGTAAGTTGTTTTTACCACAGCAGGCACTTGGTATGCATTACGTCATTTCATCCAAAAATGACCCTGGTGAAGTAGATATTATTGGGATTCTCGTTTTGCAGGTGAAGAAGCCAAGACCCAGAGACTTTAGTGTTAATAAATTACTCCCGATAATGGTGGCTGTTACCTTACTATAAAATGCAAGTTGGTTTCAATGATTATGTCAAAACTGATAAACATTACTAGCAATCAGGTTACCAGTAAGTACACTCCGATAGAAGTCAGTTCAGTATCCTACTGCCAGAATCGCTGACCATCTCGAGCCTTCCCTGGTCGGCTAAACCGTGGAGCCAGGACAGGCTCCCAGCCTGGCATCCTGCAGTGTTCTCTCCCACACATCCCTGGATGGCTATTTGCAGGTTCCCAACCTACCTTTTTATGCCAGATCACCTCTTGCACAGTCTCCAAGCATTCTAGAAAGCCATTTAACAGAAATGGACTAAAAGTATGCTTCCCATTACCATACATATTTTAGTAGTTGTTCTGAAATGTGAAAATAAAAATTTTAAAGCTTAAGAATGAATTTTGAAATGTGAAACCTTAGCATATTTTATAGGTGTTGACACCTAGTTCAAAGGTTCAAACTGTGAAAACCTTTAAAATTTTACCCCAGGTCCCCACACACCAAACAATCCACATATACCCATTGATACATACACACCCTCTTATAAGTGGTTCCTTATTCTGCTCTCTCCTTCGATTAGGCTGAACTGGTTGATAACTTTCATTTAACAGTGGTTTTCAAGCATAATTTTAGAAACAGAGCTGTTTCAAAAACCAAAACTTACAAAGGACTTTAGTTTATAGTAATAATAGCAGAATTTGCAAGCTTCTCATGGACTAGGCTGTTCTAAACTCTTTTGTTACTTAATCTTCGTGAAAATTCTCCAAGATGGGTGTTATCATCATCTTTACTTTGAGTGACTCATGGAAGACACAGGATTGCCTTGTTAAGATCAGCTGCTTTGGAGAATCCGATGGGACAGGATCACTGAATAAGAGCCTTGCCCCCACCAGTTCTTGGGGCAATTTCCCGGGTTTGAAGGAGCAGTTTTAAAATACTCAAGACTATTGATTAAATGGCTACTAGGTTATAAATAAGGGCTTCTCAAACTCTTTGTGAAGGCCCTTTTTTCATTTTGCTTTGTTTTGTGTTTTTAATTTCTAATCTATGACAGACTAATGCTTTTGAAAAATGTAATGGTGAATCACCAGCAAAATGAACTAAAAAGGAAGCCATATGAAATGCAAGCTCATATTTCATTATATTCAACAGAAACAAGCTTACTCTGCCAAGTTTCTATCCACATTGTGTACCTGTCTTGCAGAACTCACTGCTGTACTTTGAGTGGTCTTGTTCTAAGCAACATGGAGCATTAATGTACCTTGTATCAGAGTCCTCAGACCTGCCCTGAAGTAGATACTTAGTAACTTCTCTAAGGTGACAAGCGCAGAACTCTCATAGAAATAAGGTCTCCTTTCAAAGAGCATGCTACACCCCTCTTCCCTCTGAGATGCTGCCTGTCCACCTGTTCACAGCTCTGTTGATTCTATCATTTTACTACATTAACCCACATCATCTCTTCTTTTCCTTTTCCTGTTCTCTGTTGTGGGAGGGCATGAGAGGCAGAAGAGTGGAGACGACATCAGGCAATTGCAGCTAAGAAACTGTGCTTACAACACTCTGTATTCCTTAAAATGCTGCCACCTGAAATGAAGGGTGGCCTTCACATTCTCATGCAAAGGAAGACTTTAACTCTCTAAAGAGTGACCTAGTTGGTGTGTAATCCAGTGCGAGGTGCTGGTCTTCCTTTTGAAGCCACAGTGCCAGGTCGAAGTCCTTACTGATGGGATTTCTACTCATTCCTGCTTGAGTGCCTCCACTCAAACATGCCCCTTACAAAGAGAAAGCCTGCCATATGATCACTGCAAGCTCCTATTTCCAACTTTTCTTTCTTCCTTCCACAAGAACAGGACTGTTGAGCTAATATCAGTAGCCTTCCACATAGCTTAATGTAGATGGCTTTAGCTGAGGAAATCAAAGGAAGAGTTCAAATGACAAAACTAAGCAGTTCTTACCAGGCTTACTCAATATGATGAAATTAAAATTGAGTAGTTTAAAAGCTGGGCTATTTTTAAAGACAAGGTTTAAAAAACATCAATAAGATCTATGTTTTATTAAAAGTCTTAATTTTTTTTGAGTGTTGTCTCTGTTCTAGGAATGCTGAGATAGAAACACAAACCCTTGTTCACAAAAACCCCATGATGTAGCAAATAAAGCCTTTCTGAGGATGGCACCTGTTTCCCTGCAGTGAGTCCCTCCTGGCGTGCAGGACTCTGGGCTCTGTGCATTACTTTTTTATCTCTGTTGTTTTCAATGACCTACAAGGAGAATATGATTACCCTCATTTTACAGTGTCATGCAGACCCTGTGATATAAGCATGTTAGGTCACTGGCTGAAAGTAAGTGAGCTAATGAGTTAGTGAAGGGTTGAATTCAGAGCTATCCAAAGCCTATCTGAATGGTGCCTGCCGTGGTAAATGGTGAGGAAATGGCTCACCTGGGGCAGGCCTGCCTTCAGCTTGCTCTGCCCTAAGATAGAAGATACCAGCTCTCTGGCTCCCACTTGCTTCTTCCACTTTCTTCTGGTGCCTGTCAAACTCCTGGGGGATTCATGACTGACCCTAGTCAAGGCTTTTAATTTAAGTCCTTCTGTTTTAAATAGGCCCTCTGACACACAAATTTCTCTTTTAATAAAATGTCTGGGCTTCCTTATGCTTTTAACAGTGTTATCTGTAATGATTTATATTCTCTTAATGAATTAAAGAATTGAAAGGCCAAAAGAGATTCCATAGACTTAACTTACATTTAAGGAATTTATAGGAGGCCACAATGTTTTCATTTTCAAGAAATAAATAACACTGGCTTATAATGATGTGTCTTCCATATAAGTTTTTTTTTTTTTTTACAATTTATTTCTAAAAAGTGGCAATATACATGCTTCTTTTTATTTATCATGCAAGGTTGGGTCGGAAAACTTTGGATGATTTTTTTTTTTTTAATTTAATGTATCCAGGCATTGACCACTGGGTCAAAGATAAGAAACAAGCCTCTGTCTTCACAGCCAGCTTATATGTTGACCAAATGAGATTGGCGTTGGCCCCTGATTGTAATTGTTTCAGCATTTCTCAGAAGAGATCCTAAGTATTTGTCTGGTGTCCTTCCCTGTTTCAGTACTTTATCTACAGCTGCATTCTGGGACTGATATCCTGTTCCGTGTTCCTGCGGGTAAACTACGAGCTGAAGATGTTGATCATGATGGTGGCCTTGGTGGGCTACAACACCATCCTACTCCACACCCACGCCCATGTCCTGGGCGACTACAGCCAGGTCTTATTTGAGAGGTGAGCCACTGCCTCTTCCTTCTCTTACTTTAGTTCTTTCCCAGCCTGTGGATAGCATGAGCGTGTGTTGAGTAAATGCAAGTTAGCGATGTCATTGTCATTGATAAATCATTCTGAGAGAATTTCTTTGAAGTGATGCTTCAGAAAGATAATATGTGTTTTTGTTATAGATTACATCTGATTATGTATTCCCAAACACACACAGAAGATGTGAAGTGGTTTGGAGAGAAGAACTGTGTTATAACTGTACTATGCTGATAAAAGTAATCTGAGATTGTCCACCTCAGCACTGTTGACATTTTGGACTAAATAATCCTCTGTTGTGGGCGCTGTTCTGTGCGTGGTAGGTAGGGTGTTTAGTGACATCCCTGGCCTTTACCCACTGAATGCCAGAGTCTCTTCTGCCCCAAGTCATGACAACTGAAAATGTCCCTAGAAATTGCCAAATGTCCTCAGGAAGGCAAAATGGCCCTCAGTTCAAAGCAAAATATTGAAAAAATAAGTAGCTGTATTCACAAGTTACAGTGTTACATTTTTCACTAGAGATTTTCTAAAATACTGTTATGGGGAAGGGGAACTATCAGTCCTGAAAATTCTTTGTTCTATGGAGAAATTGACTTCCAAGAAAATATATGGTTGCTTTAGGTCTTTCAACCGTAAGCCTAGATGCAGCAAGAATGATTCTATCAGGTGCACTCACTCAGGTTTATAACTGGTTTCCTGCTACCAAATTACTTCCATAAGCTTATAATGAATATTTGTTTGAAAAAAATTGTTTTAATAATTATGATACTCTCCACATCACATCTCAAAAACAAAACAACATTTTGTAACAAGTGTTAGGTTTATTTCTGAACCCACCAGATGTCAAAGTATTTTCTAGGAGTGTTTTGCACTGTCCTCCATCTTATTTCTATATTTATTTTAAAATATTTAAAATATGCCTTAAATATTTGCATTGATTTATTACTCCAGAAAGTTGTTTTGTGTTGACAGTACATGGCCACCTATTTCTCCACTGGAGACCCGGTGTTAGGAATGGCAGTCATCGCACTGTGTAGACATTTCTTACCAATAAGAACCTTTGCAGAAGGTGCAACCCATTCTTTTCACCTAATTTAATTTTCATTATCCTCCACACAATGAAACTCTACTAATCTGTAATCAAGCTTAAGGCAGTGGAGTTGCAAAAATGCATAATTGTGTTTATGATTCCTTAGCCAAAATGAGAAGGGAAGTTAATTTTCCAATAAATTGTCAAAATTGCCAACTAAACATGTTTTACTATTGCTCTACTATATCCAGAAAGCCTGTGTTGTATTCCTAAATAAATGTAGCATTATTGATTTTCACACGCAGCTGATAACGCTACTAAGTTTCCCTTTATTAAATTTAAAGCACCTGAATATGTTATGCATCCGAAGCAAAAGAAGAAATCAGATTAGCAAGTTTCTGGTGTGGAGAGAATTGCTTCTGGGGACCTCAGTGAGGCGCTTGAGGAGATACGCAATCTCTGAGTGGAACCCTAGCAGCAGGAGACTAGTTATCAGGTTGAAGAAAAGGAGTTTTGCCTTTAGATCACATTCACTGTATTAAAGGTATTTTGTATTTGCGCTCAGTTTGTCTTTGCAATGACCTTGAAGCTAGGGAGACTGACTTGAGAAGCCTCAGCGACTTGCCTTCACTTCCATCAGTAAAGCCAGCATCCTCCTCGGGGGCACACACCTGTCTCTCACTTCCTAATTTTTAAAAAAAATTTTGTGGATACATAATAGGTATACATATTTATGGGGTACATGAGATGTTTTCATACATCTTGCAATGTGAAATAATCGCATCATGGAGAATAAGGTATCCATTCCCTCAAGCATTTATCCTTTGTGTTACAAATAATCCAGTTACACTTTTTACTTATTTATTTATTTGAGGCAGAATTTTGCTCTGTCGCTCAGGCTGGAGTGCAGTGGCACAATCTGGGTTCACTGCAACCTCTGCCTCCTGGGTTCAAGCTATTTTCCTGCCTCAGCCTCTCTAGCAGCTGGGATTACAGGTGCCTGCCACCATGCCCAGCTACATTTTTTAAATATATATATAGATATATATCTATCTATATATCTATATATATATATAGATATATATATATCTATATATATATATAGATATATATATATCTATATATATATATAGATATATAGATAGATATATATCTATATATATATTTAGTAGAGACGGGGTTTCACCATCATGTTGGCCAGGCTGGTCTCAAACTCCTGGCCTCAAGTGATCCACCCACCTCAGCCTCCCAAAGTGTTGGGATTATAGGCGTGAGCCACAGTGCCTGGCCTCTTTTAGTTTTGATTGTTTGTTTGTTTGAGATGGAGTCTCACCCTGTTGCCCAAGCTGGAGTGCAATGGCATGATCTCTGCTCAATGCAACCCCCACCTCCCAGGTTCAAGCAATTCTCCTGCTTCAGCCTCCTAAGTAGCTGGGATTACAGGCACCCACCACCATGCCTGGCTGATTTTTGTATTTTTAGTAGAGATGAGGTTTCACCATGTTGGCCAGGCTACTCTTGATCTCCCGACCTCAGGTGATCCACCTGCCTCAGCCTCCCAAAGTGCTGGGATTACAGGCATGAGCCACCGCACCCAGCCTTTGTTATTTTTAAATGTACGGTTAAGTTATTGTTGATTATAGTTGCCTTGTTGTGCTATGAAATAGTAGGTCTTACTCATTATTTTTTACTACTTCCTAATTTTCATCAGAAGTTCTGGCACTTCTTGAACTGATCCCTGAACAGGCTGCACAATATTATCAGAAGCATCTTCAATGGAAAGATGAGTCTTACTGATGCAATAGCAGAAAAGCATAATACCTCAAAATCAATGAATATTCTATGATGTCCACTTAAAACTAACCCCACATGGGAGACCCTTAAGAGTGGGAATTTAGAAGCCCCCCAATTTCTCCAGCCTCATTGCCTGTTTTACGTAACCCTGTGACTCGTGCCAGAGGTAAAACCAATCAATGTCAATATTTTCTTTCTCTTTTCTGAGATGCAAGAGCTTTTCCCCATCAAATAATTGACATCAGTTTTCTCATCCTTTGCCTTGCTTATTGATGCTGACACACACTTCCCAATATGAAAGTGAGATCCTAAAAAAAAAAAAAAAGCTGTGTAGCATGGTGCCTTGAGAGTGAACATCACTTAATCCAAAGCCAGAGGTGCCCCTGAGGGCGGGAGCTGGCTCACAGGACGGCCAGGCAGCATTGCCTTTTCTGATTAAGCCCATCTGTGCCATTGAAGTCACGGCATTTTGTCCTATCCCTTTGGTGACCTGTCTCTGGGCACCACATTCTTGCCTCATTCTTACTCCTTGCCTTCTCTCTTCTGTTCTGGTCTGCTTTCTGGGACCCTTGCTTGGCTGTGGCAGGTCAGTGTCCTTCCTGTCCACCCAGGCCCCTAGACCTGCTCCTCATTGGCCTTGAGTGCTCCGACGACACTGTGATGGTTAATGTTAGATGTCAACATGATTGGATTGAAGGATGTCTAGATAGCTGGTAAAGTATTGTTTCTGGGTGTGTCTGTGAGGGTGTTGCCAGAGGAAACTGACATTTGAGTCGGTGGACTGGGAGAGGAAGACCCACCCTCAGTGTGATGGGCACCACCCAATCGGCGGACAGCGCAGCCAGAACAAAGCAGGTGAAAGAAGGTGGGATAAGCTAGCTTGCTGGCTCTTATGGTTTTCATCTTTCTCCTGTGCTGGATGCTTCGTGCCCTTGAACATCAAACTCCAGGTTCTTTGGCCTTTGGACTCTGGGACTTGTACAGCAGTATCTCCAGGGTTCTTAGTACAGAAGGCTGCACTGTTGGTTTCCCTGGCTTTGACGCTTTCGGACTTGGACTGAGCCACTCCCAGCATCTCTCTTTCCCTGCTTTGCTGACGGCCTGTCATGGGGCTTCACCTTGTGATCCGGTGAGCCAATTCTCGGTAATAAACTCCCTTCTATATATATATATATACATCCTATTGGTTCTAGCCCTCTGGAAAACCCCAACTAATACATAGACCTCCCTCAAGCTTCTGGCTTTCACCCCTTGGTGTGCCTGAGGACCAAGCAGCTCCTCTGTCCTGTTTCACCCAGGAAAGGTGGAAGGTACCCATCCTGGATGAAGGGGACATGGCCTTTGTTGCCTGTTAACCCCTTTTCTGTGATATACACATATGGGCTGAGGACTTTAACACACTCTTCTGAATCACGCAGAAGAGAAGATCTCAACCAAATACCGTGGCTTATGAACAGTGCCTGCAACTGTGCCTGGTGTCTAGTACTCAAAAAACATCTGTTGAATGAATGAACAAAAGCACGTCATGCTCTCAAACGATGGGAAGAGCCTGACACCGGCTTCCTGAAATCTCTTCGCCTCACCTGCTTCCCTGAAGACAGAGTCTATCTCCAGATCACTGAGGATGTGTCTTTTAGTATCCATATCAGGTTCTGTTTATATCTTTATATTTCAAAGGAAAGTTCAGGGAGGGCATCTCTGTTTAAAGGCAGTGCTGGCCATCTTCCTCTATACTTTGTCCTGCGTATGACTTCATCATGGCTCCTGTGGCGAGGCCTTTTCAGAACGAACTTGGCATTGCTCATGGGCAAGGCAACAAGATGTTACAAACCAATGGAGTTGGCAGAGGAAAAAGGAGAGGTATGCACTAGAAAAACTTCTTATCAATGAATAGTTAAGAAAATGGTATTTAAGACATTCTTACACATTCAAGAGTGTGGAAAGTAGACTTTTCAGGAGGAAAAAAAGACCACTCAGAGAGAGTGTGCCATTGAAAATCCATTAGGAAGGACGTCAGGAGGAGTGACCTGCTGGGACGTGATTCGGATAAGTCGCCTCCTGCTGAAGGTAGCTCGGGAGTTTCTCAGATGTTTCCTATTCTTTGGTGCTCACAGTAGTCCTCCATATTGTCTGTGAATTGATCAATAATGGTTGTGGTTCCTATCTATGACACTGTCTCCCAAATCCCTTAGCCAGAGCTGTTGAGACACCAACTGCTCTTCAAGGTGATGGTGATGTTAATAACAACTGATGTTGCTGGAAGCTGTTTTTGTCTCAAAGACACTTATCCTTCCCATGACAAAGGCTTGCTACTGTGTCTGCAAGAAGTTGTCAGATTTTTCCTGAGTTTTTTTTCTTGCAGAACTGAAAAGTCTCAAGGGATGGGTGTTACTTCACTTGGACCAAGCCATTATGTTAACTCACCTGGAGGCTAGAAATGTACCTTTAATTCTAGAGACACATGTACCTTTAATTCTAGGGACATGGAGAATTAAATGTACCTTTAATTCTAGGGACATGGAGAGCTTGAACAAAGCAGATAACTAACAAGGATCCCTAAAGACCAATTAGTTCTGTGCTGGAACTTTAGCCCAGTAAAATAAGTACTTTCTGGAAAGCACATAAATACGGTGTTTAAGCAGCAGTGATAAACAGTGCTTAGCCTCATCCAGAAGCTCTAGATTGCAACTGGCTGAAATGTCTGCAAAAGTTTACCTTCCCAGCCTTAGCAACAGCCTCCTATCAGGAAGAGCACTGGAGATGCTCGGACTTGCACCTGTCATTGAGATGCATGAACTAAGCACCTTCCTTGTATTTTTCTGCTTTCCTTGATTTTCCCGTGTCTCATGGAAATCCCAATGGCTGGAATTTTGGATATTGCGATGTATTTTGACAGTGTCCTAACGAGGGATTGATTGATGATGAACTGAAGGAAAGTCTTGAGGAAGAACAAGAAAACCGATCCCACACAGGAAAGGTCAGGAAGAGCTGCAGGCCTCACCCTGGGGCAGATGGTCTGTGGATATTCCCAAGAACCTGAAATTGTTTTCATGTCTTTTCTTTAAATGAAGAATATATTTCAAATTTGCATTCCAAGCCATAATATAGTCAAGTTAATATTGAAAATATTTTCAATTCCTTTCAGATTTACCATCTCTTTCCCCACTCTGCCTGTTTCCTGCACCCTATGCCATTTCAGAAAGTGAGGAGCACAGCATGCTTTTCTGTGCCTGATACCCACTATCAGGGCAGCAGGGAGGGAAGCAATCCCAGCTGCCTAACTTTAACAACAAAGCAAGTCGTCCTAGGGCTATGCAGGGTCTAACAAGCTTCTTTTCCTTCTATAAAGAGCAACTGTTAGTGAACTACTTCTCTATCTGACCTAAAACAGAAAATGTCCTGTGGTTTAGACTCATCTGCAGGAAGAAACTCGATATTTAGGCTCTTTTGTTTTGTTCTGTTTGATTTTAGAATGGGGGGAGGGATTCACAGGGCCTGTGGCATAGACTCCACAGAATGTGCAATGCTTCTAATCATCAGTTCTTCCATGTGATGCTAAAGCCATGCCCAGCCCAACCACATCAGATCGCACTGAGGTAGCAGTGGCTTCCGACTTAAAATCACTCTTCTTCACAAAAGGAAACCACAACTGCATTAATCAGGACACATGATTGTCTCCACAGCAAAGGGCCAGCACTCCCAATCCAACCCCCCAACACACACACACTTTCGTCATCTCTTCTGACCTGCCACTGCCTCCGGAGCTCGTTTCTAAGCAGGAGCCTATTCCTTAATTTGTGGTTCTGCTGCAGCACTGGCATGTCTGGCTTGGCATTTATGAACACAGCTCTGAAAAAATGGGAGCCTTTGAGCCATCTGTCCCTGGAGGATGTTGGGCCATCTTTGCTGCAAGTTCACATGGCATTCTGGTCCATCTGTGTCCAAGCCAGAGAGGAGAGAATGCCCAGAAACCCCTTAGGGAAGATGAGCCATTTCCAAGCCAGCACAGTCATTTGTCCACTCATTTATTCATTTTCACAACACACTTGTATTGAATGCCCTTGATATGGAGCATGGGAACCCTGGCTGAGCTGTTGATCCCATACTTTACCAGCCAGCCATGGGCCAGGAGGAAGGTACTGCCTCAGTGGCTCAAGTTTGGGAGAAGAGTCCAAAGAGGAAATCCACAGGATCTGCAACAAACACAGCAGGAGAGGGCACCATGAAAGTAGACCGAGTGTGTCTTAGCAATTCCCTGCTGCTTCTCAAGTCAGAGTTAGATGAAGATTTTCTGACAAGGCATGGGACTGACTTATTTTGCCTTATGCATCTTAACCTCAGATTAGTTTTCTGGGGTGTTTTATCTTGTTTTACGCAGGACAATGTTGTCTTCTGGCTCTGTGATTGAGGTCCCAATCCCTTGCTGAGTGAGGCTCAGTGAGCAGACTCGTCCTTGTGGCATTATCAATTCGGACAAGACATTTGCTTTCTGCATCGTTTGACATTGACGATTCCTGAGGATTTGGGGGTCACTTGTGGACAAAGCCAGGCATTTTCTAACGTAATGGTGTAACCAGAGGCAGGAAAGAAAGACAAAAGATAGATTAGCTGAAGACCATGAGGATATTGTGTGGGTAAAGGGGAAGGAAGTCATTGTCTCCTTGTTAGCCTGGTCTTTATGAGCCGTGGCCCTCAGTGATCAGTGAACCAATTTTTTTATTTATCCCAATTAGTGACCTGAGAAGATACGATTTTACCTCAGCTAACCACTGTTAACGACACAACAGAAATTAGACTCCTTTGGGTACTTTTCTTTTTCAAAATATTCACCCACAGAAATGTAAAGTTTTTGAAGGTGGGATAATGTTTGTGTCTATGTGCCTGGACTGCTTTCCCTCCTGAGAATCTTGAAAATGTCCTTTTTTACTCCATCTGAAGTGTCTGCCTTAAGGTTAGAGGCTGGTTCACTAAGCAATTCCTCCATCTCCCTCACCAGTACGTTGGGGTGTGGTGTTCTTTTGGACTCCTGAAACTTGATGAGCAAAATGATTACTCCATTAACAACCTCAGGCAGAGGACCAACTGCAGACACCTGTGTGGCACGTGAGCATCTGAGTCCCCAGTGTCTGATTTTTAGATATGAAAGGAAGTGTGTTCCATCACATTTTGGCTACCATTGTTGTGTTGGAAATCATATAGTTAGAAACTTTCTCAGTTATTTTAGCTGTATCTTCTCTACTTCATAACTCAATGACGGTGCCACCCTAACACATGAGAGTCCAAAGTAGATTTCATCCTTAAAACATAAAGGAGAGAGAGAGAAAGAGAGAGGGAAAGAGAGAGGGAGGAGAGAGAGCTCATACCCAACTAGCTGTGCAGCTCATATTTCTCTAAACAGCTGACGTGATTGGTGGTCTGAATTGTGTCCCCCAAAATAAGATATAAAGCTTCAGTCCCCAGTGTCTCAGAATGTGACCTTATTTGGAAATAGAATCATTGCAAGTGGAATTAGTTAAGATGAGGTAATGCTGAAGGAGGGTGGCCCCTAATCCAGTATAAGTGATGCCCTCCTAAGAAGATGGCCAGGTGAAGAGACAGACACACAGGAATGCCACGTGATGATGAAGGCAGGGATTGGAGTCACGTGGTGGCAAGCTAAGAAAAGCCAGTGATGGCCAGCAAACCACCTGAAGTGAGACCAAGGCAAGGAAACATTCCCTAAGAGTTTCAGAAGGACATGGCCCTGAGAACATCCTACTGTCAGACTTCTAGCCCCCACAACTCTGAGATGATACATTTCTGTTATTTTAAGTCACCTAGTTTATGCTATCTCATTATACCAACTCTAGGAAGCTAATTCAGAGATCAACACAACTAACTACTCTGCCAGAAAGATGTCCTGGGATTTTAATGTACCTCTCCCTGTCTCCCACCATGCTCCATGCTCCTCCTTCTCCCCGCCTTTCCCATGTACACACAAAGAGTGAGGTGATCTAGGAACGGATCTACGGTGGAGAAATGTCACTGAAACCATAGGGGCCCTAACAGCATCCATCCACAAGTGGCCCACACAAGAGAGAAGTCCTTCAGTAGAAGCTGGCAGTTCTCTTTTGCTAACGGAATGAAAGAAGTCTTCAGAAATCCAAGTGAAATCCAGAAAAGCCAGATGGAGTCCCTAGTAGTTGTCAGAGAACTTCAGAAGAGAAAAAGGTGGCCGTGTTTTGGTGTGCCAGTTGGCTCTGTGGGCTGCTGGTGCCTCGTGATTCCTGGGATCCATTTAGGTCTGCACTTTCAAATCCACTCCCCAGTCCTGCAGGGAGAGCCTCTGCTGGTCTAGCTTCCTCCAAGCTCCCCCTCCACCCACGGCTATTCCTCAGGAAGACTCAAGATCTGGGAGATGGGTGAGCAGGGTATTTCTACCCCCATAAACCAAGATTCAAATGCATTAATGTGAGGACTCCCCAGACAGGATTTCTCCCAATAGGTTGCTTGTGTGAATTTTCTGTCTGATTAACTGAAAACCCAGCCAGGTCTTGAATTGTCTAAGAGGGTCCTACCTATGTCTCTGTCAGTGAGAGGGATCTAAGCTGGCTCTGTATGTTTGGGGCATCTGGTCCTTTAGTTAGAAATGCAAAGGGGACTTGCGTTCTGATTTGTTGCACTAATGAAGCTCCTATAAATCCTGGCCTGAGATTTACTCTTAGTTTAGGAATTATGGGGGTGGTGGGTAGAAGAAGGGGATGTCATAGATGCTTTCTCTGGCCCCTTGGAATTGTAAAGTAATGTGATGTTCACAAAGCAGCATGCCAATTAAAAACTCAGCCTACACTAGCTTCTTAGGATGTTGTTAGCTGTGTGGTACCACTTTCACTATTCAATATAGCATGAACATGGTCAATATAGGGTAAAAAGAGTTTAAAATTCATGAAAGTCAGAGTCAGAATTGGTTTTAAACATCTGCACCCATCGGTCACTTCAGCTGTGCTGTTGGACACCGCAATCATAGGCTCAGGAAGGAGCAACTTCATCTTATAAAATCAAAGCCAGTGAAACAAGAAGGCAGCACTGCTCCCCAGCGTCATTCTCAGAGAGAAATGGTGACCTCCTTAAGTTTCACGAGCTCAGATTCCTCCAGCCGCCGCAGGTTTGGTGGGGAGGAAAGAACTCCTAATGCAAGCACAACCTTATTGGAGAGTTCTCTGTGGCTCTAAGCCCATAAGCCACTGGGACCAGGCAATTCTCTTTCCTCATTCCTGCAGGAATCCACCTTTTCTTTGCGCTTGAGTCTTTCATTCTGTTAATAATATTCTCCAGTTTGTGTTTCCTTATCTTTTTCTCTAGTTTCTTAGCCCCACCCCACTCCCCTAACTTATCATTCTGTAATTAATGTTAAAAATCACAAGTACCATTTGGAAAGAGTTTCCTATGTGTCAGGCTCTGTGCCAGGGATATAAATATTTAATGTAGTGGCTGAAACAGCCTGCATGGTAGGGGTTGGTACCCACCTTTGACTGATGGGGAAAGTGATGTTTGAAGGGGTTTATGCAAGGTCCTGTAGCTCAGGATTGAAACCCAGGCTCTCTTGCTTTAAAGCCCGCCTGGGCTTTTTAGTACTACACCAAAGCCTCTTGTTATCTCATTTGTCCTTGAACCCCCCACAGAGAAGCTGGAAAAATAAAAAAAGCAAGGACAACACACAAGCAGAAAGTGATGACCTGCTGTTTGTAGTTGATCAAATGCTATCGATGCTGCTTATGTGACATGGTGTCCATGCATTATCCACTTTTATTTTTCGAGTCTTAGTTACAGTCCTATGTGGGAAATGTTCACATGTCAGCATTTGAAGGATGTGTGGTTGTTCACTGCCTGGAATGTGATAGTGAGGATTGGGGGAGCCCACCCAGTGTAGTGACATCTTGGCAGGGATGCATGACTGATGTCATTTATTATCAACTTGAACCTGAGGTCACTCGGGCAGTGTACCCAGAATTTTCATCTCTGTTATGCCTTTGTGATACAAAATCATATGAAAGAGTGAATAAGATTGGATGACTGCTTGAAAGTTATATGAAACTGTGTAATTCAGCTTGCAGAAATTAAGTTCCGTGCTTCATGTTTATACCTCACGTGATTACTCATTTCAAGCATACTGTCTCTTTCCGAGAGTAATGATGAAAACATTGAAGAAACCATAGATCCAATTACCCATATTGATCCCAGAAGTATAAAGAAAATGTTAATATTCTTGTATGTCTTCTTTTCATATTTCGTATAGCTTGATATAAAGTAGGAAGTCTGTATGATTTTACTGTGCTCTCAAAATAGGGATTTTTGTTTTGTTTTAATGCAAGCTGGGTTTGGAAGGAGATTTGAAACATGTGTTTGGCTGGTATATGATGTAGACAGGCACTAGAGAATCTGATATTTGTTGATATTCAAATTCTAAGTCCTGTATGCATGTTGTTTTGTTGCGTTGTTGTCTGTCTGTTTTTTAATAGACCAGGCATTTGGAAAGACCTGAAGACCATGGGCTCTGTGTCTCTCTCTATATTCTTCATCACACTGCTTGTTCTGGGCAGACAGGTAAGAAGTCTGTTTATACATATGTATGTATACCTTCTCTAAAGTGCTGTATTAATAGTGCTTTGCTGTGCATTGTAGTTAACCTTCTTGGAAACAGACATCTAAGAATCAGAATCATCTTATCACTGAAGTTAAAACTAGTTAGTACAGGGTGTGGATGCTTTGATATAGACAAAAGGAAAAATATCTTTCTTTTTTTCCACAAAAGGCAAATGTTATGAATGGCTGAAATTTTAATCAGTTAATTTCCTGTTAAATCTCAAAACAAATTTTGTAGGTTTTGTAAGCCTACGAAAGTGTTCCTTCAATAACTGACACTATTTGAAAAAAAAAAAAAAATCTCCCCTTGACTAGGGCTTTCATTTGCATTTCAGAATATGTAGCACACTTGTTTGAACTGGGCCTGAATACCTTTGCTGTCATTTGCAATCATTCCTAGAAATATGATCCCCTGTTAAAAAGTTTTATTTTGCAATGCAAATGAAACTGTTCTTCCTTCTTTGGTCCCTCCACCCCTTCTGGTCTCCCATAGAGGCTGTGGGTGCAAGATTTTTCAAGACAATTATTCTTCCTCTGCCTTCAACAAAGACAGTTGCCCAAAGACTACAAGACTCATCTGAAGCCAAGCACCTCTGCCTCGTCCACAGTCTGTTTTAAGTTCTATGAAGGGTGGTATGAAACAAACAAAAAACAATGATTTATGTATTTGGAAAGAACCCATGAAGAAGCAATGCCAATTCAATTAAATCTGCCCAATATCTAAGAGGTACACTATATACTTATGAGTTTGGGTCTGGCTTCCAGTTGGCTTCCAGTTCTCCCCACCCAAAAGCTGTTAGTAATTGCATAGACAGTTGGACCGAGTCTGGATCTGGCTGTCAGGCCAGCAGTCCGGGACAACTGTCCTCCTCTAGCTTCCTAAGCAATGTGAGCTGCAGCCTCCCTAGGAGCTCATGGTGCAGCCCTCATCCATCTCCCTAGCACCGAGCTGTCCTGTCCTGCTGCAAAGCTGTTTGAGGTCCCTTCTTCCCACCCCACCACCCCTCTTGCATTTTCTCTGTTCTGCATTCTTCAGCTTGCAGTTTTGACAACCTGCAACATATCCAGTTCTTTTTCCCTGGTTTCTCCTGCAACCCATTTTTCTTTTCTCACGACTGGCCATCTTTCTGCTCTCACTCATATGGCAGGCATGCTCTCCCTTGAGTACCTTATAATTTAGATGTGAGAGAATTGCACTTCCTTGAATAATATCACCTAGATGATCATTTCTCAGAAAACAATGCAGCCATCTCCTCTGTGGGATCACCTGTTTCTCCATTTCGTACTGGAGATGCTTTTTCCTGCTAGAATCATCTCTCAGATTCCTTCACAGCAGCAAATTTTAAGAACCTAGTATCAAATTAAATTATCCCAACTTTGTTATTGGTCATTGAGATGATACACATTCAGTACCACTACATAATTATGGTTGAGTCCAATGGCTGACAGTTGATCCATTACCCTCTAATTAAGATGAATAATCAAAAGTGTTCAATATTATGATTGAGCACTAATTTTACACAATTGGGTTGATACCAGTCTCATAGGGAGTCATTCCATTTTTGTCTTTAGTGTAGCAAAAAGTAATATTTACATCTAGAGGCCTAGAAAAATTATTACTCCCTCTAAAGGATTTACCATTCTTCATAACCATTCTTTAACACCAGCTATAAATCACCAAATCTATATAAGACACTGTGGGAAATACCAAGGTGAGCCAGGAGGCTGACCTGCAATCCAAAATCATTGAGTGAATGATTTACTAAGGCCCCAAGTCTTCTGGGTAAGAACTTTGAAGTCTGTGATACAGTGCTTTAGTACTCCCTTCCCCGAAAGGAGGGGAGGTATATCACAAAACACTCCATATTGGAAATAAGATTTTTCAAGTGCCATAAGTCAAGCATTCATGGCCTCAGTTACTGTATTTCCTGACTGGTTTATTAAATGATAGTATATGCATTTTGCAACCTATTTTCATTGTTATTTGTCCTGCTCCATGACCATCTTTTTTGAAATGATGGAGATAAGTTTGCTTTCTGAGCAAATCAGTATACTAAATATTGCTTTAGGTGTCTAAGTAGCCTTGAAGAAAACATAACACATCTCTTGTGCAACAGGTACAGTACTACTTGCTGTACTAAAGTCTAGTTTATGATAGATGTGATAGCCAACTCAGGGGTCTCTTTTGAAAAAGAAAGAAGCTTAGTGTCTCAGCAGAGCTTAAACAGCAGCACATTGAGGTGGGATACATTTATACTATAAAACCAGGGGACAGTCTACATGACCTCAGAATGAAGCTGTTGTTTTGTAGGAAAGCTTAGAACCCAAGCATCTACAGGGTCACCAACTGCCCTGTACTCCAGCCCAGTGACTGGTTCTTCTGCCTATGTAGAAAGATGTGAAGCCCTCCATTCCTCAGGTTGTTTTCAGAATCAGAAAATCTCAGAACTGCCCTTGAGGCTGTGCTAGATGAGAGCCCCAGCAGGGAGGGTCATGGGGTCCCAGGCATGTCCTGGAGGATTCGCCCGGGCTCTTCCTTCTGTCTCACTCATTGTTGATAGAGCCAATGAAAAGCAAATTCGGTGTCTCTTCATGGGATCTGGGCCCCTGAAAACCTGTAGAGTAGCCCCAGGCAGAATCCGAGAGGTGGGTGGCAATCCGAGGGATGGGAGGCTCTTGAAGCTGAGGAAGCCTGTGTGTCTCTCCCTGTTCCTCCCCTGCACACAGAATCCTCTGTCTCCTCCGCAGCACTGCCCTCCCCGAGTCACCCAGGCAGGGGCTTCATCCTGGCCTCTGCTAGACACTTGTGCATGGCCTCCCGCCGTGTCTCTGAGTCAAATCGCCCCCTCCTTTCTCTTGTAAGGACACCCGTCTTGAGGTTTAGAGCCGACCCTAGATCCAGGATGATATTATCCTGAGATCTTTAACTGAATCACATCCGTAAAGACATTATTTCCAAATCAGGTCACATTCGCAATAACAAGGGTTAGGACTTGGAACTATCTTTTGGAGGATTATTATTCAATGCATTCCATTTGATTGGGGATTTTTTTTTAAGTCTTTTTTGAGGGAGCCCTTCATATGAGCTGCTAATGTGCCAGCAGCAGTGTCTAAACGAGCCTCTGTTTAGACAGAGGATTCTAAACAGATTGCATTGCTTGGGAAGGTGATAGATGATTGATAGATGGATAGATAAATAGAAAGGTAGGTAGGTAGATAGATAGATAGATAGATAGATAGATAGATTCGGCAAAATGTCATTTCGGTTCAGTGCAGCTGGTTCCAAAATACTCTGATTATTTTTAGTAGACTTACAAAATGCTTACCTGTTATGCAATAACAATGGCTCTGAAAACCTGAGCAACATCCTAGCATGGCGCACGGAAACCTTTCATGCTCACTTGGGTTGGACTTGCTGCCTTAACTGCTCCCTTGGAGGTGGTTTCATCTCATGCTTCACTTTTGTCTAATTTGAAGTGCGCACCTGTGTTTTCTCAATGCCCCCACCACTGGTTGCATCTATAATTTTAGTTTGAAGCCAGACACACCACTGATTTATTTTTTTAAAAATCCATTCTTCAAGTCAGAAGGCTTTTCTAGTCAATGTAGTGCATAATTTCTATCAGTCCATGGTGTGGAAATTCTGGCATGAATGTGAAACTTTAAATATAAACAAACTTTTATTTTTGGGGTTTTGTTTTTGTTTTTTGAGACACAGTCTCGTTCTGTTTCCCAGACTGGAGTACAGTGGCTCAATCTCGGCTCACTGCAACCTCCACCTCCTGGGTTCAAGTGATTCTCCTGCCTCAGCCTCCTGAGTAACTGGGATTACAGGCGCACACAACCAAGCCTGGCTAATTTTTGTATTTTTAGTAGAGACGGGAATTTGCCAGGTGGGCCAGGCTGGTCTCAAACGCCTGACCTCAAGTGACCCACCCACCTTGGCCTCCCAAAGTGCTGGGATTACAGGCATGAGCCACCATGTCTGGCTAAATGCTAAATATAAACAAACTTTTAAAATATCTTTTTGGCAGTTTTTTGAAAATACCTTACTACATGAGATAAACATAAATGCCACACCAGAGGAGGAGGAGTTTTCCTAATGTATGGCAGATAATTTGAATCAAACATAACTAATGAATGACCATTGTTCTTTCAAATTTCAAAATGTGGATTTTAAATTTTTTTAATTCCCATTTGTGCGTGAGAGGCCATCTGTGTGCATGTGTGTGTGTTTTGTTTTACTTTGTACTGTCATTGGTAGAATTAGTCAACTCAACAAAGCAAACCAAAAACTCGCAGTTAGCTCTTCTTTGCATTTATTTGTCAATAAGTGACTATCTGTGTGAAATATACACTCTCCACTAAGCCCTTCTATTACAGGAGGATCCATTCAAGACTATTTCATTATATTAAATTATTTACATCATAGGAGGCATAAAATGATGCCAAGACTCTTTGTCAGTAATTGGGCCTCTCCATTCCTACAACGTTAGTAATAACTACTTTTAAAATACATTATATTTTAATACATTATAAAGCATGAACACAGGTTTTTACTAACAGGCACTATCTTAATTAATATCAAAATGAACTTTTCTCTAAATGTAACGAATGGCATTCTGTCAGAACAGCACAATCCCAAGTGGAAAAAAAGTCCATATTTTGCAATGATTACATAATTGTACAATTTGTGTTAGGGAAAAACTAATTTACAAATGCTAAAGGCAAACTGCCATAAACGAACAATACAGTTTTTATTCAAATCATCAAAAAATGCACTCTCTCTACAGAGGTATTTTTCATTTTTCATTTATTCATCATTTATATTCTACAATGCCTCTTTTCAAAAAATAATTTAAGCCATCTTTTAGTAGCATAACTTTGCAGGAAGCTTTAATGGCACTTTGAATTTAAGCCTCCATATAGCTGATTTCCCTGTGTCTGAGGCTGGTTCTTGTTTTTTGCAAATCCATGTCAGAGGTTGACTGAAGGACATTTCAGGGACACAGAGGGCTTTATAGGGAGGGTGGAAGTTCTGTTTGGGGGTTCTTTTTTCAGTTTCATTTTGTTCTTTTTGTTTTCTCTTTAAAACCTCCACTCTCTGGCAGGACAAGATGCCTATTGTTTCTTTACCTCTGTGTCCTCTTGTAACAGAATGAATATTACTGTAGGTTAGACTTCTTATGGAAGAACAAGTTCAAAAAAGAGCGGGAGGAGATAGAAACCATGGAGAACCTGAACCGCGTGCTGCTGGAGAACGTGCTTCCCGCGCACGTGGCTGAGCACTTCCTGGCCAGGAGCCTGAAGAATGAGGTCAGACCAGGGGGGGCTGGGGGCTGGGGGATGGGGCTGGATGCTGTGATGACCTGGGTGAGGGCTGAAAGCTTCTTCAGTGACATAAAGGCTGCAGTACTTCGCACATCTGAGTGTTCAAAATGGCCAAGATTGGCTTGAATTGTTCAGTTTTCAAGAAAATATTGATTGGTTGTAGAGATATCAGTTGAGAATAGTGGGTTAGAATGACCTCTAAAAGTCTGAGTTTGGAGGTGGATTCATTATTAGAGATTTTTTCCCCAATCATGTAAAGTTCTGAATGTCTATTATGAGGCACTAGGATCCCAAATATGCCTCCAAAGAAGCCACTGCTCTCTCCCCAGTGTGGGAAGAGGCCTGCCTTACCAGCATGCAATGGAGGCTCAAACCAAGAGGCAGCGTTAAACCATGCCTTCCACACGCCCCCTGTTTCCCCACACTCAGCTTCCCTGAGAGCCTTCCAAGGCTTTTAGAATTTCAAAGATACCAGATACACAGTGAGTGTGACAGGATTTAGGAGTTATCTACGCAAGAGCAGACCAAAGACCTGAGTCCATCCGTTAGAGTGGATGGAAATGGGAATTTCATGGAGTGTTTATCCGAATGGATTAGCTAGAGTTGCAAAGACTACAATGTCAGTTAAATATTGAAATGGGTTTTGAAGAGAGATGTTGTGAGATGTCTTTAATATTGTATTGCTGAAGTGCAAGAGAAAGCAGATGTGTCTACATTTAGACTTAACGTGAGAAGGATGTATCTGAGCATCCACAGGATGCAAAGCCCTGCGCTCAGTTCTGTGGTGTTTCGCAGATGTCTGAGATGTGTCAACCAAGAAGTGTCTGAGACAGGTCTCAGTCAAGTTAGAGGTTTATTTTCCAAGGTTGAGGATGGTGCCCAGGAAAAAGAAACACAAGTTACACTAGGATTCTTGGCCTGTGCTTTTCCCAAAGAGAGTTCTGAGGACTTCAATACTGAAAGGGGAAAGGGTGGACAGTAGGGGAAGGAGGAAAAGGAATAAAAAGAGAAATGGGGTAGACGGGAGGTGGTTACATTCTTGTGAGGCTTGATTAGTGCTCATTGAAACCACATTTTCCATGTGAAAAGAGAGGAGTCAGAAAAGCCCATTATGCCTTCCTCTGCTTGAGCCAAGGGATGATTTCTGGTCTGGTCTTTGTCCAGTATCTGTGAAGATCAGCTATTAATTTGCATTGCCAGGATGAGAGTCAACAGAACTCTGTTTTCTGGTTAGTTTTTTTTGCGGGGTGTCTATTCTGAAAGATTTCAGGGCCCACAAGGAATTCTTTCCTGAGCAGTTGTGAGGGAGGCCACCTAGGGTGCTCTGTGGCCCTTCTATGTTGCAGCCATCCATGTGGGAACAAAAAGCAGGTAGTTTCTTGCATGACCCAGTTCCCAAGCTTAACTTGTAGTGAGTTTGGGGTCCTGAGATTCTTTTTTCAGAGGTGTAACCCCTGTTCTTAGGACATTTTCACTGAGGTGTGGGAGGCATGCGCAAAAGAGGCGGGGGTCACCTGTAGATGGATGAACTCCTTAATGGATAAGCTCAACCCAGATGATACCAGAACACAAAGCAACCTGCAGTGAGAAGCCTTGGAACAGTATTTTTCTGTAGCGGATTTGAAGTTGGCATTAAGAAGAAGGTGCCAGGTGGCAGATGAGGTGCTAGACATCACCACTCTCATCTTCCCGGAAACATTCAGGGCACAGTGGGTCTTCCAGGGCTATACAACAAGTCTCATGGCCCGCTGGCTTTCCTGTCTCTTCTCCTGGTGTTTATTACATTTGGTGGGTTCTTCAGCACCTGATTTTCCTATTGATCACAGGTAATAAAATCACGATGTCTATTAAAGGGCCCTCTGTTCTCGTTAACAAGGGTCTCCAGCCCATTTTTAAATTCAGCAAGGTCCCCATGTTTCCCGTGCCCTGTAGCCAGGCTGGTGGTGGCCCAGGATACAGAGATGAATGGGATTAGGGTGGCCTCATCCTCCGTGGGCGCCTCCTGGGGATAGGATCCTGTTATCTCCAAGGACACGGGGGTGTAAATATGGTACTCCAGAAAGGCTGCCACCATGAGGAAGTGGCTTCTGAATCTGGAAAGAAAGTGCTAGAAACTAGCTGGGAGAAGGGGGCCAGGGGGAGAGAGGAACAGGGAGAGAACATTTCAGGCTCCAAGGGGCTACTTTTCCACAGGTGCCAGGAAAGTGCCTAATTCAAGACCTGAGAAGAGCCCACTGGAGCAGGCAGGAAGAGAGCAAAGGGAGATGAGTAAGGGAGCTGAGGCCGGGCACAGTGGCTCACGCCTGTAATCTCATATTTTGGGAGGCCAAGGTGGGTGGATCACCTGAGGTCAGGAGTTCAAGACCAGCCTGGCCAACAGGGAGAAACCCTGTCTCTACTAAAAATACCAAAAAAAAAAAAAAAAAAAAAATTAGCTGGGCATGGTGGTGGGTGCCTGTAATCCCAGCTACTTTGGAGGCTGAGGCAGGAGAATTGCTTGAACCTGGAGGTGGAGTTTGCAGTGAGCCGAGCTCGCGCCATTGCACTCCAGCCTCAGCGACAACAGCGAAACTCCACCTCTAAATAAATAAATAAACATCTTAAAAAGAATTTGAGAGCTGATAGGAGGGTCCCTTCCTGGACATGGGCTCAGAGGAAAGCTCTGGAGCTTGAGAAGCTCTGTGAAGGTCTGTGGGGAGCACAGAAGGTACACTGGCCCCAGGGTTCAGCCTCACAGCCCTGCAGAGCCCTGTCTCATGTCCTGACAGCCTCCCTGGGCCAGACCTCCAGGAATAGCAGGTTCTCTCTGCTCTTTCTTGTTTGCTTGGCTTATTCTAAGCAAGCATCAGAATACAGTTATCCTCCTTGGAAATAATAAGGAAAGGCAAGATGGGGAAGGAGAATAAAACCTAGAGCTACACAGTGTGGCCTCAAATCTTACTCCCAACATTGTCTGTTCCTGTGAACATGAGCTGGTTACTTCCCTGTCCGAGCCTCACCGTCCTCATCCATAAAAGAAGAAGCATGGTGCCTTGCCTTCCAGTTGCAGGAGGCAGGCTGAGGGACATCTGCATGGTGCCTTCGCACTGCAGCCCCCCAGGTGAGGCGGGCATTTCACAGAGGTGTGCACGGCACCCACATCCACACAGGTGGGATATGCATGAGAGGGAAGACAGCAGCGAAGTGCGGGTGTTCGCAGCTCACAGTGAGTCCTCCATTTCCTTCGTGGCCCTGCTGTGTACCAGGGACCTTCATGCCACTGCACAACCCTCTGGTGCTCCTGAGGGTGACGTGACATTTTCCTCCAAGTTTCCTAAGGAGTGCTGCTGTTGGGTTAAAGACACACAGTGTCAGCTGGGTGCGGTGGCTCAGGCCTGTAATCTCAGCACTTTGGGAGGCCAAGGCGAGCGGATCATGAGGTCAGGAGTTCAAGACCAGTCTGGCCAACATAGTGAAACCCCGTATCTACTAAAAATACAAAAACAAGTTAGCCGGGCATGGTGGTATGTGCCTGTAATCCCAGCTAGTAAGGAGGCTGAGGCAGGAGAATCACGTGAACCCGGGAGGCAGAAATTGCAGTGAGCCGAGATCGTGCCTTTGCACTCCAGCCTGGGCAACAGTACGAGACTCCATCTCAACTGCAACAACAACAACAAAAAAGACACACACTGTCTCCTGTAGCATTCACCACCCTGCGAGCTCCATGGTGTAAGGCTGAGTAGTGGGGCAGGCAGCACGGCCTAACAGGAGCCCAGAGTGGGGACTCAGGACCTGGGCTGAGCCCTGGTTTTGGCACTGCCTCACTGCAAGGGCAGCTCGGGAACTTTCCAGGAACAAAGCAGGAATGGGAACATTTAGATGAAGCCAGCTCTGGGCTTTGTTTCTGTATTTGTCAAATAAAGAAGGTGAACCCCTTGGGGGTGTCATCACAGCCACTGTAGCCCTGTGTGTACATGGGGACCTGTCTTTAAGCATTGAAATAAATCCGCCTGCAGATGATCAGTGCCTGTTCAAAAAGCTTCCAGTTGCAGCACCTGAAGATGGTTCCTTTCTTCATTCAGGAAATACAGGGTCCTCAAATCTACACCTGACTGGGGGCAGCCTACAGCCCTGTAGGAAAATGAAAGAGCTTGGTTTCAGAGCTCTTCAGACTTGGACCAGCACGGATGGCTCCACGTTCCGTAACAGGCATGCCAAGGATGTTTGGATGATGCTCAAGGCCAGTGATTCCTGCCTGGTAGGCTTGCAGTCTCGCTGCTGACCTGACACGGTTCTCTGGAAGGGAGAAGAGTGGACACTGAACCTTAAATCAGAGCATCATCATTCCCACTATGATGCTGGGAAATGACATGATCGTGTCATTCTGCTCAGCTGGCGGGCTGCAGGGTTCTCTGTATTTAATCACACAATGCAGATCTTCCTTTGGCTGTAACATTTCAAATTTTACTCCCAATTTCTGTCTAAAAGGGTAAGCAATGGGGGTGATGGCTACTCTAGCAGCCATTGTAAGACTTGGGGACTAAACTATAAAAAGGAGCCCCCAGTCCCCACCACAATCAGAGCAGCCACATGCTGTCTCCTCAAGGACCCTGTACTCCCCCAGGGGAGGTTTGCTAGCCAGTTGCAGGAACAGTGAGTGTGGGGAGATTCTGGAGGCTTCAGTCCCCATGGGAACAGCACTGCATGCAAAACACAGCCCACACAAAGGGCCTGAGCAAGAAAGAGAGGCACCAACCCCCTGCCAAAAGTTCTCAGAGTTCCCACAGTGAGTCTCAGAAAGGGAGAGTTTTGTTTGGTTCTGAAAACACATAATGAGGGTGTTATAAGGAGAGCCACCTGCGTGCATAAAGCATAGCAAAGTCGTGCCCCTCCCTTCTGTGGAATGTCCCCTATGGCCGTTGGACCCTGCTGCCCTAAAGTAGCCTCCTCACTGGACAGAAGAATCAATTTCCTTGACCTAATGATGTAATATTAACCTTGCAATCCCAGACCAGGTGGGGCTAATATTGTGTGGCCTTGCACAGCTGAATGATAACGGTGCCCATGCTGTTTAAGAGTGTAGCTATCATCAAGGTTTCTGTCCCCTCTACAGTGTCAGGACCAAATACTGACATCCTGCCTGAGCTCTTTCCCTCCCTAAGGTTTCCCTGAGCAGAAGCCCTACCCCTTACTGAACCTGCATGGCAAAGTGTGGCTGATGCTGGGACCAAAGAAGTCCCTGCAGACAAGAGCAGCGCTTCTGAAAGTGAAGGACCACCTGCAGCACCTGCTAAACAGGCTATTCCTGGTCCCCACACAAGCCTTCCTTGACATCCTGGGCCCTGAGAGGTGACTGAGAGCAAAGCATCTGTCCCAGCCCTGGCACCTCTTGGTTGTGGGGCCTCAGAGTCCTCTCAGAGACCATTACCAATTTTTGAAGCAATAATTTAGATGAAGCTCTTAGAACTGTGCATGGCATGTAGTAAATACTGTTAGCTATCTTTTAAGCAAATATCCCAGATTCATGCAAAACTTAAGAATCACTGCCCCTGGGAATTGATCAAAAGCTTTCAGAAAGGGCTCCTGCCCAACATTTTTAGAGCCCGAATAAAGTGGAAAACAAAACTCAATGTAATCACTTCGCTCCCGTTCCTGGCATTGGATAAAAAGCACTGTGGGCAGCGTCTGCTTTCCCAGCCCCCTCTCAGCAGGGTGGGCCAAGCCCTGATGCTGAGTGCTCAGTGCCTCTGAATGCAGAGGTCCCGGGGGAGGCTTCTGGGGTGTGGGGTGGATGGGAGCAGGCCCTCAGCCCCTTTGTGTAGGTTACCCCGGCATCCACCACACTAATCCATTTCCACTAAACTCTTGGTGATACTGCTCTGTGAGTCTTCTGGAAATAACACAGGAAAACAAGACTTTGGCAAAAGCAAATATAGCTATACTTCACCAATATTGCCGGTTTGGTTCCAGACCTCTGCAATAAAGTGAATATCACTATCAAGCAAGTCACAAATTTTTGCTTTCCCAGCACATGTGAAGATTATGTTTACACTATACTGTATGTTTTAAGTATTCAATAGCATTATGTGTAAAAAAATGTACATACCTTAACTTTAAAATACTTTGTTGCAAAAAATGCTGACATGGACACACAAAATGAGCACATGCTGTTGGGAAAATGGTGCCATTAGACTTGGTCAAGGGAGGGCAGCAGCAAACATTCACTTTGTGAAAGACGCAATATCTGTGCACTGCAATAAAGCAAGACGCAATACAACAAGGTCTACCTATAAGCCAAAAAAAAAAAAGGACTTGAAGTCATGTTTTATTTCCCTGCATGGGATCAGCTTATACCTGCATCCTTTCTGACTTAACTAGTGAAATACTTCATGCATAAACAGGATGGGAGCTGCTTCCCTGCAGAATCACTGCCCTGAGGATGAATGGCCTCCTGGGACCAAAACCGACAGGTCAGGACTCTGGGAGAGACCAGGCAGGCAGTTCCATTCCTCTCTGTGGCACAACCTGTGGTTGCTGATGACTTTTTGAGTCCGGGGCAGGGCGTCTTTGGATAGCCTCCACTCCATGGCTTCTGGAACAATCCTTGGAAAATGGCACAGCTTATGCCAAGACCTGCATTAACACAGATCATGTCATTTTTGCTCTCCTACCCACTGCATCAATGCACAAAGGAAATTAATTTCCCTTCAGAAATAGGGAGTCAAGAATGATGTAATCGCTGTAACAATCAATTCTGAAAAGGTTTTATTTCAATGGAGAAGTGCTCATAGGCCTGTGCTCGGGCTCATGGGCATAGGGTTGGCTGCCTGTGTCTACCCTGGCTTTGCAGTGCCTCTTCTTTCTCCTGGGCACTTGTGTTACTTAAAACTTCCTGAAGCTTCTCCATCAGCTGCTAACTGTCATGGCCAGATTCAGCCCACACAACCCTCAGGCTCATCAGGAGAGTTCTGTGCACCCAGATGGGAGCCTTCTCTCTTTCGGAAGCCTGTTCTCCCTACCTCTGTGTGTGGCAGGAACATTTCTGAAAAGTCCCTTCAATGGGCATCAAAGCCAGTTCTCATCACTTGGGGAGAAGACTGCATTTTGTCACCAAATCGACCACGTGCCAAGTCCCCGGGTGGTAGAGGATTGTGAGCCAGACAGCCTCATTTGGAGAGAGCCAATGCCTGATCAAAACAAGCCACATGAGCCATGGATGCCACCACAGAAATTTGGGAAATGCCCCTCATGTGCAAACAGCACCTCCCTTTCTGCTGGGGAGAGCCCTCCCAGTGACGACCGGGCAGATCACTCAACAGCGCTGAGCTTTAAGCTCTATGCCCATGCGTCCTCTGCAGGAGGGTCAGGCTAGCATGCCCCTGGGGTTTCAATAGACATTTCTGTACTTTCTAGTCATTTGACTCCCCTGAGTAAATTAGGCATTAACTGACAGTTGGGGACACCAGGTGCTTAACGGTTCCCACGTCGGTCAACTCAGGAAACGTGGAAGATCCAAAGCTTCTATGCAGCCCAAGTCAGTGAGACAAAGCACCAGTCTGGTCTGGAAGGTGGGAGACCTGAGCACCGGTGGCAGCTCTGAGTGTTTTCTAGAACACTCCAACCCCCATGCCCACCTGGATGAAAAGCCCCAGACGTCTCCACACCTGGGCCCACGGCACCAACTGCGCTTTATTATGTTTTCTTGATTTTCTCTGTCTCTCCCACCAGACTTTATGCTCCTTAAGGGCAGGGCTTGTGTTCTTTTTCCCTGTGTCCCTAACACCTGGTATGAAGCCTGGCACACAGCAGGCCCTTTGATAAGGCACATGTGTGTGTAACAGGGTGTCAAAGGGAATTTCAGCCTGTGACACTAGGAGACACTTGCTCTCTTATTCCAAAGGAGGCATTAAACAGTGTGCAGAGCTTACAAATGCCTTCTTTGACCTGCAGGGAGCTTATGAATTGGCCAGAAGACTAGAGGTTGAAAGAGGGTTTGGGCAGAATGTAGTGGGGATGAGCCCCCTCCGAGAGGGGAAGGTGGGGATCCCCCCTCACCTCCAGCCTTGTGAACAGGCCAGAACTGCTCAGCCTGGCAGCACCCCATGACTTGAGTCTCTGAGTGGTCCTGGGAAGCATCTCCAACTGGGGGACACCGATAGCAGGCAGGTTCTGATACTTGGAAATGCTGAATGCAGGTGCTGATGGAGCATCTGGGCACACAGGGTGGGGAGCTGTGGTTTGGGACATGGCTGGACTGTCAGTTGTTTGGACAGCAAAGGGTGCTCAGTGTTGCCCAAGGATCAAGCAAGAAAAAGAGAATTGGTGTAGGGTTGTTTTAGATCCAATGTTACAAAGCTGCCTGGGGGACGGAGGGGAGGCAGTGGGAGGTGAAGGCACCTCCACAGTGAAACTCGAAGAAATAGCCCAAAAGCCTGGACCTGAGAGGGTAGTGAGGAGCAGGAGGGACGTGCATGGCCTCCATCATGGAAGACTCAGGGTTGGGGGGATGTCCAGGGATGGGCGAAATGGCAGGGAGTCTTCCAAAAACCCATGAAGACATCCACAGGAGGAAAGCCAGGTTTGAGTATTCAGGGAGCGGGATGCAGCTAATAGGAAGCTGTCCTGCCTCACAGCCTCTTCCTCCTTCCCCTGTTCTCCATTCTGGATGGTTTGGAAAACCCAGCTAGCAAGTTAGGAAGAGGGGAGGTGGAAGGAGTGGTGGAGAGAGAGTAGAAGCCAACTGATCCCCCTTCTCCACCTGCAAAAGGCCCACACTGGGGAAGAGCACAAGCCATAGGTACAACGAGGGCAAGAGTTTTGACTATTTCTTTTTTTTTTTTTTTTTTTTTTTGAGACGGAGTCTTGCTCTGTTGCCCAGGCTGGAGTGCAGTGGCACAATCTTGGCTCACTGCAAGCTCTACCTCCCAGGTTCACACCATTCTCCTGCCTCAGCCTCCCAAGTAGCTGGCACTACAGGCCCCTGCCACCACGCCTGCCTAATTTTTTGTATTTTTAGTAGAGACAGGGTTTCACCGTAGTCTCGATCTCCTGACCTCGTGATCCACCTACCTCGGCCTCCCAAAGTGCTGGGATTACAAGCATGAGCCAATGTGCCCGGCCGAGTTTTGACTATTTCTTGGACTGGGGCCTCTAATTATGGATGAGAGGACGTTGCATTACACACAGTGACATGCAGGGCCAGAGTAGTCCCGAGTGTTCATCCAAGATAGGGAAGATCTAGCCACACTCCAAAAACTGAAAGGGGTAGTGGCCACAGAAATGCAGTTGCTTTGTGATTATCTTTTCATGCCTTGAGCTCGTTCAACAGAATGGTTACATGTGAATGAGTGTTGAGGAGACATCTAAACTCACTTTCAATTCTAAAGCTCAGTAATACTTTTGGGTAGCTATATGCTGACATGGGTCACCCATTCTAGACCTTGAATTCCAAATTATCTTCAAAGGCTGCCCACCTGCCCTACTCCAGCCCCCAGGTCCTCTGGAAGTCTAAGACAATCTCAAGTCATCTACCAGTCAGCATGCAATCCTCTCTGGCCCCAAGCCCAATGGAACCACATGAGGGAACCTCTCACGAGTTCAGTGCATGGTTCTCAGCCCTCCAAGTTTCACAGGCTCCAGAGAATTTAAGAAGCCTAGAAGTTTCCCTGGTTTCCCAGTAGTTATAGTCTTATGGAAGCCCTGAATCTGAGGACCAGGTGAGCAGTGACCTGAGCTCACCCTGGGCATTCCCTCAGAGCTTCCAAGTGACCACTCTGCCAAAGAAGGTGGGTGATCAGTTTGTAGTCCAAGCTCTCCAGAAGCATTCACAGCCTGCAGAGAATGCAGGGATTGGTCCTGGCCCTTCCCCTCAGCCAGCTGAGAGCCTTGGTGGCAACCCGAGCTCCCCTGAGCTCCATTTCCTCATGTAATCTGTCATTCTTACTCAAGGCTGCACAGCAGAATAACCCAGGGAACTTTCCAAAACAATGCCTGTGCTTGGAGCCCAGCCTAGGGGATGAGGGTCAGTTGGTCAGTGGGGAGGCCCAGGCACCTGCCCTCTTGGAAGTCCCATTAGAGATTTTCCCGTGCAGCCCCATTTTGGTCCTGTGTAATGAAATGACATGTCAGATCCAAACTGCCCATCAGTTCAGTCTTGCATTTCATCATCTCCAACTTCAAGACACCCTTAAAGACTCCAGAGGAAAAGACAAAGGTAAAGTGACAGGACCCGCAAGTGTCAGAGGCCCTGTGCTACCCCCAAACCAAGCAGTGAAGCCCATGATCATCCCGGAGACTTGATAAAGTATAAAGTGTAGCATTTACAAGGGTGGATTCTACTGTCAGACTTGATAACTCCAGCCTTGGGCAAGTAATGTAACCACTCTGTGCCTCAGTTTCTTTATTTGTAGGTGGAAAACTCTAGTACCAGCCTCATAGGGTTGTAGTTGTGGTGAGTTCATACACGTAAAGTGTTCAGAGAGGTGCCCGTCCTACCATGTGGTGAGCACTCAGTAAGTGCTAGCTATTATCGTGCTTATTCTTGTCATCATTATCATTCCCCAAAGAGCACTCTGGACAGTGTCAGCAGAGAGTGGGGAAATGCAGGATATAGAAAATATGTCCTCGGCCAGGTGCAGTGGCTCACACCTGTAATCCTAGCACTTTGGGAGGCCAAGGTGGGTGGATCACAAGGTCAGGAGTTCGAGACCAGCCTGGCCAACATGGTGAAACCCTGTCTCTACTAAAATAAAAAAATCAGCTGGGCATGGTGGTGCACACCTGTAATACCAGCTACTCAGTAGGCTGAGGGAGGAGAATAGCTTGAACCCGCGAGGTGGAGGTTGCAGTGAGCCAAGATCACGCCATTGCACTCCAGCCTGGGCAATAGAGTGAGACTTTGTCTCAAAAAAAAAAAAAAAAAAAAAAAGAAAGAAAGAAAATATGTCCTCCCCTTGCTAGATGCACCCTTTTCCTCAAGCACAGGGACGTCAGTGGAGTTTATACCACTTTTATAAAACTGACATTTTTAACCCACACAAGATCCTAGGGGGTTCTCATCCCTGTTCTCTGACCCCCCGGCTGCTGTCAGCATTGCCAGCACTGTGCCTTGGCTGTCATAGGCTGCCTACCGAGGATATGAGTGTTCACAAAGGCAGCTTTGCAGAGAGAGAGAAAATACAATTCTGCACAAGAAACCAGCACAATCATATTGAGCACAAAATAGAAAAGAAAACCTTGATTTCATTGTTCATGTACTTTGTACAGATCTTGAGGCAGTAGTAGGGATTATAGAGTGGCTGGTCCTGATAACCAGAAAAGGAAAAAGTCCATCTTTTTCTCAAAACTGTTGTGACCTTCAGTTGGGTTGCCCTGGCTCTGATGGGTTTGTGACGGGACCTCCCTGGGGAAAGAACAGTTCCTCTGAGGTGCCACCAAACCTTGGAGTTATGATACTATTTAAGTGCTTGCTCTCTGTAAAGGAGTTCATCTGGGTACCCCAAAGAGCAGGGCTTACTGATAATGTTCATGTAGAATGGATTCCCTCGCCCTGCCAGACACACAGGAAGCACCAACCATTTTTCCCTCCCCTCAGAGGGCAGCCATCTTGTTTAACAGAACTCTCCTCACCTTTCCTGGACAAGAAAGCGTTTCCCATGCTGCGCTGCGTCCACAGTGTCTCCGGCCAGTCTGCCTGTGTCAGGGCCATCTCGGGGGTCTGAGGAGCCCTTGCCAGTGGAAGGGCAGATCCTCCACACCTCGGACTAGCCCCCAAGACCACCTAACAACTCTTCCTTTCTGGAACCTTCATTGAATTTGAAGGTGTCACTGTGTTGGGAAAATTATGGAAACACCTTGAAATTGTGTTTACAAGACATTGCAATTTAACTCATGTCTATGGATAAAGAACTATGAGCTTCTTCCTATTTAAAAACAAAAGAATATCCTGAATAAATATAGTCAGTGTCTAATATAATATAAATAAGTAGACTGAGGAGCTCTATTGGTTCTTTCTGGTGTAATAAGAAGTAACTTGATGAATTCCATGTGCTGTTTTCAGGAGACACTGAAGAGGAAAATTCATCAAGACTCCCATCCAAATACTATAGCCATAACGAGTTATTTCAGGACAATCTGAGAGTTTGGGAAATTATTTTGTTTCCCTTCAGTTGTTTAAAGGACACTTTTTACTAAGCCAGAACTCTGTGGTCTCTTGTCATTGTCTCAAGTCAATATGACAGAGAGGTTTAACTGGCAAGGCACCTCTTCTTAACTGGTAGTGGCCTGAATCCAGCTCATTAGAAGCTTTCCCCTGCGAGCAGCGGCAGCGTGTGGATTGGGCCGAGGCTGGGGTGGGACAAGTGGAGTAGGCATTTGGGTGATGTCTGTGTGAATCCCGGCATAAACAAGCCACTTGCCTGTGGAGTGTTTCTGTCTAAAGGTCAGTCTCCTAGTGATCAGCTCTTGCTTTTCTTCCAAGCAGGAGCTATACCACCAGTCCTATGACTGCGTCTGCGTCATGTTTGCCTCCATTCCGGATTTCAAAGAATTTTATACAGAATCCGACGTGAACAAGGAGGGCTTGGAATGCCTTCGGCTCCTGAACGAGATCATCGCTGACTTTGATGATGTAGGTACTGAGAGTTGCCCTTGAAGGGCAGGAGTACACCCAGTCTCACACCTGTGCACTTGAAGTTACTTCAGGATAGTGGCCTATCCCAAAAAAACTTGTCCTTTGGCATAATTTCTGGCAGATGGCATTAAAGCCTTTTGCTTTATTTAGGTCTCTGACTAATTTGAGGTAGACAAATACATTGTATTTTTGAAGCTGGTATGACTGCTAGGAACAGCTACCAAAATCTGTTAAATCAAATGTGTATCCAGTGTGCTAGTAGATTCTCTACAAAGGCTTGAATTTGACGTAAAATACTTGCCCATCCTTTTCTACATAAAAAGATAATGAATTGTAATAGACTATTGGTGTGTCTGTGCCTACTTCAATGCCTTTGTCAGATATCAACTTGCACTATGCATGGATGACATTTTATTGAAAATACAATCTGTATGGGGGGATAATACAACATACTTTAGAAGGGACAGAGTGTCTGTTTTAGAATTTGAAATAGGTGTCATTTTTCAACTTTCTACATAGAGAAGAGTGTGTTCTATTTCCCAGTAAGAACAAACGCCCCTCTGGTTTAAGGATATTGCAGCCACACTATTCTTATCACTATCTTGCAAAATAGAAGAAAATTGACATCTGTCCAGGAGCATGTGTTAATGATGATTCATGGAATTTTGAAATACATGATGAGATTACATAACACGGTGGTTTCAGGCAAACCTCCTAAATGTCTTGTGGGCCCTGTGCATTTTCTCTCACCACCATCATCACTGTGAGGTCGATGCTAGATATTCATGGTGACGTCATGACCGCCAGCGATTACCACTGTGATCTTGGGTGCATCGTGACAAACAGCGGCTGGGGGTCTCAGCTGCTCCTCAGTGAAATAAACATTCCCCAGTACTAACGGGTGAGTGACAGTGGATATGTGGATAGGTGATACAGGGATTTGCTCATCTGTCTTAAATTATTAGATATGTAATCCTGGAGGAATCTCCTCTGAAATCAAGAGATCCAAGGGAGGGGCAAGAAAACGCTCTTGGTCTCCCGTCAGTGCCATTTGAGCCCTGCCCTCCTGAGTGGGTACAGACCTTCCAGGGTGTCCTTCACGTGCAAGCCCATTCCTCTTCCTTCCTACAGCTTCTGTTCTTATCCCTGCCTTTCCTCCATCCCAGCTGAAAGCCTAACTCAGCAGACTAAGGAGGAGTCAAGTGGGATGCTGATAACTAATTCCAAGACAAGAAATAGTAGGGCTCGGGCCAGCTGTGCTGGCTTGTGCCTGTCATCCTAGCACTTTAGGAGGCCAAGGTGGGAGGATCGCTTGAGCCCAGGAGTTTGAGACCAGCCTGGGCTACATAGGGAGACCCTGTCTCTGCAAAAAAATTTTTAAATTAGCTGCACGTGGTAGTGTATGCCTGTGATCTCAGCTGCTTGGGAGTCTGAAGCAGGAGGTTCACTTGAGCCTGGAAGATGGAGGCTGCACTGAGCTATGATCACACCACTGCACTCCAGCTAGGGTGACAGAGCAAGACTCTGTCTCAAATATATATATATATATATACACGTATATCATATGGCTCCTCTTCTGTCTTGCAAACAGCAGCCTTCTCACTTCTCTTAGGCCTCCCATGGAAGGGAGAAAGAGAGAGAGAGAGAGAGGGAGAGCTGGCTTCTCTTGCTAATATATGTATTAGGCTAGGGCTGATGACAACCATTTAGATCTTTATTCCATCCACCTGAAGCACTAATACTTGATCATAAATAATTCTGACCATGCAAGAAAGAGCTCACTCATCGAATCATAATTTTATATTTATGCCTTTCAAATGCATAGTCAGGAAATTTATTCAAGCCCATTGTCATTTGCATCATAATTCATCTTGGTTCCTTCACTAGCGAAGTTTGAATGGTAATTCGTGTTCCTTGGAAGTAAATCATTATGCTGTACTTTCCTCCAAGGACATGTGCTGTATGAAATACATGAAGTTTTCATTCCTGGAAAAGCCCAGGGCCCAAGGGTGCATACGCAGTGGTTGAAACAAGTCATGGCATTACTGTGAACCAGCATTTGAGAATGTCTCTATAAAATGCTCAGCTTCAGGTCAGCATCCAACTGAGTAACTGGATGGTTGTCATTGCTTCACAGCTTCTTTCCAAGCCAAAATTCAGTGGAGTTGAAAAGATTAAGACCATTGGCAGCACATACATGGCAGCAACAGGTCTGAGCGCTGTGCCCAGCCAGGAGCACTCCCAGGTAAGACGTGTTGGCCACTTAATGACACAGGTGAGCCTCAGCCCCATTCACAAACCACCCCCGGACCAAAACAGCCATGAAATGCCCCAAGAACTGTATATTTTTTACAACCTAAAGCTCAGAGTCAAGGTCCTATGAGAGAAGATGAAAATTCCAGACTTCTTAGAGCCAGAGAATCTGTTCACAGAACTCCTTCTGCTGGCCAACAGGAGAAGAAAAACCAATCAGTAGCTGCTTGTTAATACAGATAAATACTCAATGAAGTAGAAGATGAAAGCTAGTTATTTGAAGGAGACTCAGTAAGGATGGATCCAGGTCTTTTGATTTAAAAGAATATAGTCAAGGCCGTGTGCAGTGGCTCACATCTGTAATCCCAGCACTTTGGGAGGCCGAGGCGGGTGGATCTCTTGAGCTCAGGAGTTCGAGACCAACCTGGGCAACATAGTGAAACCCCGTGTTTACCAAAAATACAAAACAAAAATAGGCAGGTGTGGTAGCATGCACTTGTGGTCCGTGTTACTCGAGAGGCTGAGATGGGAGGATGGTTGAGCCTGGGAGGTGGAGGTTGCAGTGAACTGAGATCGCACCACTGCACTCCAGCCTGTGTGACAGAGTGACACCCCATCTAAAAAATGAATTAAAATAAAATAATGTGGTCAAAAAACAAGTTGGCCACATGGAAATTTCATTGAAAATGTCATTTGGGCAAAATTGAATATCTTCAATCAACTAAGGTTTTCGAGATTTTCTCGTGTGTGTGTGTGTGTGTGTGAGAAACAGAGAGAGAGAGAGACAGCATGTACGTAGACATGCTTGTGTAACTTGTGGGAATATTAGTAGGGGCTTGTAAAAAAGACCTCCTTTCCCCTCAGGACAGTGGCCTTTGCTGTGGAGCCTGCCCTCTGCTGGGCAGACCACAGAGAAACTGCACTTAGCAGAACACACTTTCTGTGGACAGGCAGGTTCTCAAAGAGAAGAAGGGCTGAGTTCCATGTATGAGCCCCTCTCCCATAACCACCTCCCATGGGAAGAGTGAGAGTGGGGAGAGAGGCAGCAGGCACCATAACAGAGCTCCCTCTTCCAGGAATATCAGGAGAGGGTCCTAGTTTCCTGCTTAACATTCATGCATTCATGGGCAAAGAGTAGAACGTGGATAGACGTCTGACTCAAGATGGAACCCTAGCATTCTTCCAGTTAATTGGAGTGATATGTATTCCATTGGTTCTCCTCTTCAGGTGGTTGCCTTCAGATTATTATTTTTTAACGAGTATGCATTACTTCAGTAATAAAGAAAATAAAAGAAACAAGCCATAAAAGAAACCCCAGAAGAACCTTGCCTTTGAATTCTGAGCAACACCCTCTCAAGCCATCATGGAGTCTGTGGCCAAAGGAAAACTGTTGTACCCTCTGCATGGTGTTGTAGATTTTTAATGGTTAGGGTTTTTTCCAGAACATTAAAGTGTTAAAAATTGAAAAAAAATGTAAAATCGAGATATTAAAATATACAACATTCTTTTAACTTTAAATATTCTATTTATAACCCAAACCAGAACTAATTACAATTTTACTTTCCTGGCTTTCATGGAAACAAATATATGCTTCTCCAGTGCCTTTAATGTTCTGGAAAACATTGGCCATTAAAAAAAATAACATTAAAATATGTATAGAAACAGGCATTTTTCTTATTGCCTCAGGCTCTAAGATGCTCAGCACAACACTGTCAGGACCTATCTGTCTTAGTCTGCTTGGCCTGCCAGGCAGCATACCACAGGCTGGGTGGCTTAAATGACAGAAATTTATTTCTCACAGTTCTGAAGGCTGGGAAATTCAAGACTGAGGTGCTGGCTGATTAGGTGTCTGCTGAGGGCTCCTCTTCTGTCTTGCAAACAGCAGCCTTCTCACTTCTCTTAGGCCTCCCATGGAGGGGAGAGAGAGACAGAGACAGAGAGAGGCTGACTTATCTTCCACTTTAAAGAGGGCACCAGTTCTGTTGGATCGGAGCTTCATTCTTATCAACTTAGTTGACCATAATTACCCCCTAACAAAGCCCTGTCTTCAGTACAGTCACCTGGGAGATCAGCACTTCAACATATAAATTTTAGGGAGGACACAATCCTATCCACAGCAGTGTCTTTATTAAAAATTTCATTATTTTAGTTCATCTTGAATTTTTCTGCATTGATTTTGATTTTTTAAAATATTGCACTAGGATATTATTTCTCATGATTGCTGAGCTTTTTTCTCCTTCTGAAGTTTCACTCCTGGGTGAGTGCCTCACTTACCTCATCCTCATCCAGCTATGACTTGGAGGCTTCTCCAGCTCATCTAGTGAGGGCCGTCAGGAGCACTTCACCCGATCACATCCACTCCAGCCCTTTGCTCTTAGACAGCCAACTACCAATCCTTTGGCAGGGCCTTGGAGTGGGAGATCTTTTGAGGCACTACCACGTGAAGACCTGTTCCACATTCAGTTTCACTCTACAGCCCATTACTCTACAGCCCAGGGTGCATGTCTGCCTGTTCTTTCTGACCCTAACTCTGCCTCCATCAGACCCAGTCTCCTGGATCTTCAAGAAAAGTATCCAGGTCTTTTATCTTCCTTTCTGTAGCCACACTTTATAGACTAAGAGTTTGTATCCACTGCCTTTATCTTTCACCTTCTACTTTCTCTCTACGCCTCCACAATCCTGCCTCACGAGTGCCATCAGGAATTCTACTCTCGATGACCAAAAAAACACTTCCAGATTCCAAAACTCCAGTCCAATCACATTCTCTGAGTATTCGTCCTGGGTGACGCCCTGTCTGTGGGTGGCCGTTGCCTTTGCTCAGTAATCCTCCCTTGGCTTTTGAGCCCTCCCATTGTCTGGCCCCAGCCTGCGGTCCCTCTCTTTGGGACATTGTAATATTCTTTCCTCAACCCCTCTTCTCCATCAGGGACCTCTCCTAAGACTTTATCCATCCCTTCTGCACATTCTCTCTCCACCAAAACCTCTATCTACTGTCTTGACCATTGGGACAGACTTGGATCACTTCCAGCTTCCTGTAGACACCCTGCTTTCTAACACTAGTGCCATTTTCTTCTTGTCCTCCCCACTTTGGAAACAGGGCTCCAACCCTCTGCCCCAGCTCCATGCCCTGACCCATCCCCTACTTCTCCCTACAGTCTCTACACCAGCCCTGAAACATGCATGTGCTTTTGTGCAGACCAACCTGGGTTCTATCCACATCCTTTCCAGGTAAGGTGCACCCATGACCTGTAGCAGCACCAACTGTGGTGGTTGTTACAGTGGTTTTCACAGACAGCCCCAAGCCTGCTGTGTTTCTGGGGTGGGCTGGGGACCCCCATTTCCACTAGTTTACCCAGGTGATTCTGATGCTCACAGAAGATTCCCTGCCTGGTCAAGGAGCCTTTCAGAGTCTCATCAGAATGCCAAGGCTCCAACTTTCATAGAAGACTTTCCTGTGCCCCGACCTGGGGAGCTTTTCCTCACCTGGCTGTCTGGGTCCAGATCTTATTTCCTTTCTTCACTGTTTGCTCATTTTCAACTTTCCTGGAAGTGTGTATATGTTTCTTAGCCACCATCCAGACTATAGCAGGTGCCATGTGTTATGCAGTGGCCTTCAAAGTCCCCAGCAGGACCTTTAAGTGATCACCCGTGTTTGTTCAAGGAGTGATTGCACCTGTGCCCACTCCACCTCCCAGACAGTGTTTAGCTTCCTTCACTGTTTTACAAACCTGCCACTTCCAATGCAAACCCTCTAATTTCTTTCCCTGACCTTGAACCTTTACTGAATGGCTCCTGAGCCCTTACAACAAGCCTAGGAGGTAAGCAGTAAAACTCTTTGCCCATTTTAAAGATGGAGAAACTGAGGCACGGAGCAGTCAAGTAACTTTCTCCATGTTCTAGGGAAAACAAGTAGCCATAGAGTAGGGCTCAGACCTGGGTGTATCTGTCTGTCCAGAGCTCTGCACGGCAGCCTCTGGTGCTGCCTCCTGTTGTCCTTGGCTCACCTGCCCCTCCACCAGCCCCCACCCTTTCCTGAGCATCCCTGCATCCCTACATTTGTGTCTATCCTATTCACTCATCACTGCTCCGAGCCCTTTAGCAAATCCCTTCCCAGGAGCCCCATTCCTCCACCCTTAGCTGCCCCAGCAATGAAACTTGTCTTCTTAGTTATCTTTGAATGGCTTACTGACTTCAAACCCAGCCACTGTTGTTAACACATTACTGTTTTCAGGGTAGAGTTGAAAGAGCATGAATATCAAATGAAACTGCTTATTACTTACTATTATAGCTAAGTGTTCTGCACTTCTGTTACCTTATGCATGAAATGGTGATCACGCCCGTTGCATGAGGCTGTTGAGAAGACTATATTTAACATGCAAAATACTTAATTGACTCCACGGGCATAGTAAGTAATAAAAATGCTAACAGTAATAATAATATAGTTGTGGTTTGTACTGTGTTTTGCATATTGGTACCATTGCTGCCTCAAATAGAACAGAGATAAGGGTTTTGGGACATTGAAATATGATATGTAGTCATATGGAGGGAAATTCTCTCAGTACTGTATGTGCTATTTATGATTAGAGCATTTAATTAGATTCTTTATAAGGGCATCCTAGAAATATTTTGAAGTGCAATGAAAGGAAAGTTCATTACAATTGATTTGGGGAAAATAACATACCTGATAAATATTCATGCTAATATTAGTTACTTTTATAAGAAATGAATGTCACTTTTACCTTTTGTAACGTGCCCAAAATGGGCTTAAGCCTTTGCTTCTCTAGTTATAAACAAAATATTTTCTATTTATTGTTTAGCCAAATCTTTAGTCTGGCAACAAAAGATATTCAGTTTGCAAAATATATGGGGTAACCCAAGGAATAATGTCTTTTTCTTAAATCCAAAAAGAGGCAAATTATCTGGGTAATAGCCTTTTGAAATTTAGCCTTTATTTGTAATTACCTCGGCATTTTCTGTTTGCAGTAATAACATACTTACCCATGGAGAAACACGTGCATAGAAGTATATTAGCACCTAGTGAGGCAGGGCTTTTGTGCCTGGCTCTGTTTTTCCTCATTTGTAGTTTTTAAATGAAATGATCCATTCCAATTTTAAGCTTAAGTCAACAATGTGGCTAAACGGTTGAATTACATGTAAGAACCGATTGTTGTTTTTAAAAGAAACAGGCATTTGTCAAGAAAGGAAATATTAAACTGGAAGTGGGCTTTCATTCATTCCCTGAGCACACTCCCTGAGGTGTAGACACCCTGGCTTGGATTTAGTGGTCGGTAGAAAATGAGAGTTTGCCCATCTCAATGGCCCTTCGTTTTGCCCTCAAGACCTCACTCTCTTCTGAGCCTCATACCTGCAGCCCCTGCTTGTTTCTTTCCATGGACTTTAGAGAAAACTGGTGGCTGTGGTATGTTCTCCTTGACTTGTAGAGTTGTGCTTTTTTTTTTTTTTAAAGGATATTTTGCCGGAAAATGATCCAGGTACTCCTGAAAATTGATGGGTTATCTACCTGATTGGTGGGTTATCTTCCTGATTGATGGGTTATCTACCTGATTGATGGGTTAGCTACCTGATTGGTGGGTCATCTTCCTGATTGATGGGTTATCTTCCTGATTGATGGGTTACCTACCTGATTGGTGGGTTATCTGCTTGAATGGTGGGTTATCTACCTGATGGGTGGGTTATCTTCCTGATTGATGGGTTATCTACCTGATTGGTGGATTATTTGCTTGAATGGTGGGTTATCTACCTGATTGATGGGTTATCTACCTTGTTGGTGGGTTATCTGCCTGATGGGTGAGTTATCTACCTGATGGGTGGGTTAACTGCCTGATGGGTGGATTATCTGCCTGATGGGTGGGTTATCTACCTAGTTGATGGGTTTTCTGCTTGATTGGTGGGTTATCTACCTGTTTGGTGGGTTATCTTCCTGATTGATGGGTTATCTACCTGGTTGGTTGGTTATCTGCTTGAATGTTGGGTTATCTACCTGATTGGTGAGTTACCTACCTGGTGGTGGGCTACCTGATTGATTGGTGGGTTATCTACCTGATGAGTGGGTTATCTACATGAGTTATCTACCTGGTAGGTGGGTTATCTGTTTGATTGGTGGGTTATCTACCTGATCTTCATTCTGATGACAACAGCCAGCTGGAGCATAGAAGCAGCTGTTCATTAGACTGGGAGTGTTCTCCACTACCGTAGTCCACACCACTCCCTGTTGCCTCATTCCTTCTGCTGCACTCCAGAGCCTCACCTGTTCCACATCTGAGGGGCTTTTCAGATGTGGAAATCTGCCCTAATCAAAGATTAGAGATAACTCTGATCTTAACAAGTATGTAAATAGTTTTGATCTTTTTCAAACAAATTTTTCTAGGAACTGAAGTCAAAAACAAAGTTTAGGGAAGAAAACTTTCATTCTGACCCATGCTTTGATTGTAGTATTGCTGTAATATGCAGTACCTCTAGCCATCACTGACAATTTCTAACAGGTTGACACCCATTTCCCCCAACAACCTGGAAGGAAAGAACTTGCACTTCTGGAACAGACGGAGGGGAGAGCAGGGGAGCAAGAGGAAAGGGGAGCTGTTCTCCAGCAAGGTGTCAACACTGGTGCTGCTTCCATTCTTAAAAACATCTCGGCTGGGCGCGGTGGCTCACGCCTGTAATCCCAGTACTTTGGGAGGCCGAGGTGGGTGGATCATGAGGTCAGGAGATCGAGACCATCCTAGGTAACAAGGTGAAACCCCGTCTCTGCTAAAAATACAAAAATGAGCCGGGCGTGGTGGCAGGCACCTGTAGTCCCAGCCACTCGGGAGGCTGAGGCAGGAGAATGGCGTGAACCCGGGAGGCGGAGCTTGCAGTAAGTCAAGATTGTGCCACTGCACTCCAGCCTGGGCAACAGAGCAAGACTCCGTCTCAAAAAAAGAAAAAAAAAATCTGAGTTTTTGCTTTCTTTTCAATTATTTTATTTTTTAAAACAATTATTTTATCCAAATATTATCTAAAATAAATATATAATTTTATTTACTTATTACATCTAAACAAGTCCAATGGCAGGCCTGGGTTTGTGGGCTGAGGGTCATCACTAGTTCATAAGCACGACCTCCTGCTCCACTGGCTCTTGCTGAATTTGCTCCATTATTCTGCTCCCTCCATCCCCCAAATCAGACCCTAGGCTCCATCTGAGCCACCTCTGAGATTCCTACACTCACCCTCCTAGCCTATTGGCAAAACTGAGCTGACAAAGCAATGAACAGGAAACATTTGCTGTCCACATCCACTGACTCCCGAAGACTGCTCCGAGTTAGGACCGCCCGGCTCACCTGTTAGGACCTTTATGTGGCTGCTGTGTCATCCAACAGACATTTTCTCTACTGACTGAGCCAAGTTCCAGGTACATGCTGGTGACTGCTCTCAGAGTTTTACAGTCTGGGAGTGAACCGGGAGTACAAACAGCAATTCCTGTGTGAGGTGGGCACAGAGAATCTGGGAAGATTAGAGAGATCCTGCCACATGGACCGAAGAGGAAGCTAGGAGTCATTCAGAGACCGTCCCTGCCAGTGTCATAGTAGTCAAGGGGTCCATTAAAACTAATAGCCCCAATTTCCTTCACTGGTAAGAATCGAAAATAGATTAGGTCTCTGTGGAAATGAAAAGCAAAAAATCCTAAGTCTGTGTATTTTTGTGCAAACCCCAAAGCTGTCATGATGTGTCAGAAGAAGAGAGAAATTTCCTTCTGCTCTTATGCTGTTAGCAGGAAACTCAAAACTGAAAGAAAATGAACTGTCCCTCTTCACTATACATACAGAGAATCTCAAAGACACTTAAAAGGTCAGGCACCTTGGTCGTTGTTAAAGCTGTAAGTAAGAGGCAAAAGTACCACACTTAGCCATAAAACAATACTAGTATCTTCCTCCTAGATGGCTGTCATGTCAAGCAGAGTGACATGCATCTCTACACTATCACGAAGGAGACTAAGACCCAAGACCCAGGGATGCAGGCTGAATGCATTGCTTGTATCCATTTATTCAATCTTAACTGAAACCTAATGAGGTAGGGAGTTGGCTGGGTGCGGTGGCTCGTGCCTGTAATCCCAGCACTTTGAGAGGCCAAGGCAGGTGGATCACCTGAGCTCAGGAGTGCGAGACCAACCTGGCCAACATGGTGAAACCCTGTCTGTACTAAAAATACAAAAAATTAACCAGGCATGGTGGGCACACAACTATAGTCCCAGCTACTCGGGAGGCTAAGGCAGGAGAGTGGCTTGAGCCTGGGAGGCGGAGGTTGCAGTGAGCCAAGATGGTGCTAGTGCACTCCAGCCTGGGGTACAGAGCAAGACTCCATCTCAAAAAAAAAAAAAAAAAAAAAGAAGAAAGAAAGGTAGGGCGTTATTGTCCCATTTAACAGGTGAGGAAAACTGAGGCCCAGAGAAGTTAAATGACTCTACCAAGGCCACACAGCTAATGATTGCAGAAGCTGGAGCTGAACCTATTTTTGCCTGACGCAGGCAATATTCCATTGGCAACCCTCTCCCAGGTAAGCTGATTATCACAGTATGCAGTTTTTTATGCTCGGCTGGGAGAAGTCTGATGAGATCTCCTTGAAGCCCGTCAGGAGAACAGAATGCTCCTTAGATAACAATCCCCATTTATCTTCCAAATCAGATACAGGGAAACTTGAACACCAGAAGTTTTTCAGCATAGAACACAGGGCCAGACACATAACAAATGCTCAGTGAATATTTATGGAAGGAAGAGGGAGAAGAGAGTACAGAAGAGGAAGGTTATGTTTATTTTAGCCTAAAAAATTACCTCGGTTATTACCAAACAGACACTTGGGTTATAAAATCGTCTTGGTAAACATGCATCTACTTTAAGCAATGTTCCTTGCTGGTGAAACTTCCAAAACAACCAGTTTATAAAATGTGTTTCAGGGAACTGAGTGAGTAGTCTCTCTGTGTAGCTGGAAGCCCGTTAAATATCTGGGGATATATAACATAAATTATTCAGATCATAGGAGAAATAACTGCTTCATACTGCCATCAGATATTTATCGAGACCCAACTTATGAAGACTTGTTGAAATGAATGAGTTCTTCTAGAGACTGAACATAATTTTTTCTAGGGTTTGCTAAGCCCAAATGAGTTACTGATGTTGAATTAAACTTCATTCCCAGAACTCAATCTCTTCTTTTATTACTGACGTCACTTAAAACCTCCAGTTTAAACCAACTGTGTGAAAACAGATTGGGCAATAATTTCTCAAGGAGCGGAGCTTGTTTGCTGCACCTTGGTTTGGTAAAAAGCAAAATCATTTCTCCCATGGCAAATATGTCCTCCCTACTTGGACAGCTGTAATTTTTACTACACAAGATTTTGCTTGTTGATTTAACAGCTTGTGCCTCCTATTAAGGAGCACGATGTTTTCCAACTGACTGCACAAGCCTCCAAATCAGGTTTTCCCCATAAGTCGTGAGACAAAAAAATACTAGTGAGCTATGATAGAAAAGACTAACTGTTCTTAAGAAATGACTTCTGAAATTCCACCAAAGTTAGCTGACAGTCAACTTTGTAACTCCAATTTTGTGGTTATATGGTTTTTCTCTCATGACTCTAAGTTGAGAATTTACTGCAATAGTTCTATTTCCTTTGACTTTTTCTGGAATGATATAATTCACCTGAGGATAGGAAGATGTCTTTCCCTCTTGAACAGAGATTTAATTCTTCTTCTCCATTCATATTTATACTGTTTAGTGCAGTGATTCTCAACTGGGAGCAATTTTAATCCTCCCCCGACCCCCCGGAGCATTGTTATTGTCAATGGAGACATTTCTGGTTGTCACAATGGGAGGTGAAGGATGCCCCTGACGTCCAGTAGGCAGAGGCCAGGGATGGTGTTAAACATGCTGTGATGTGCAGGACAGCCCGCAGAACAGAGAATAACCCAGTTCAACCCAGTTCAAGTGTCCATGGGGCCAAGGTTGGGAAACCCTGCATTACTGCAATCCCCGTGCTCACTCCTTATTAAACACTGTGTAGAGCGGATGAATAACCCCTCTTCATTTTCCTCTCCCCTTTAGCTACCACCTTGGTAGTAGCTTTTCTCTACCTTGCTGTCACCTTGAATAGGTGCTTATGTCTACAGTCTCCATCTATCTTCTCACCCATCCCTTCTGAGTCACTGAGAGATGGGCTTTCTCTTCACTTTCCGTAGAGGATGCTCCCCCAAGGTCAGCAGGTGGCTCCTCTTTGTCCCCAGACCCTTCTTCATCTCTGATTTACCTCCCTTTGGGCTCCAATGCTCATCTCAGAAGTCACTGCCTAAGGCCCGCAACAGCCCCATGTTCCGTTTCTCCTGGTCTCTCGGCTGTTTCCCAGTGTGCCCTGCTGGTTCCCTCCCCCCGACCCATGTCCTAGCCGAGGGCATATTGCCAGCTCAACCCTCTACTATCCTATTCTCCTTTCTTCTCTTGGAGCCCTCACATGCTGTAGTAGGCACATTATGATCCTTCCTGGGTGCATGCTCTTCAAATGCACAGTGGTCACCTTTGACCTTCCACCAAAACTTAATGAGTCCATGTCTGCGTTCCTCGCAGCCATTTCCTCTTGGTGATCCCACTGCCAACCTAAGTATAGTCATTCAACAAGCATTTATTGCGTTCTTCTTCTTTGTCAGGGACTTTATTCTGCTGTGGAGACACAGATTAATAGAGCAAGGTCTCCACCCTGGTGGAACTCACAAACCAATGAGGGATGCCGACTTGAAAAGACACAAGGCACTGGCTTCCGTGCTAACACGGACGTCCATTCGGCCAAGCAGCCATGCCCAGCAGGCCTGGGACCGCATGTCAGTGAAACCCCAAAGGCCCAGCAGCTCACCAGGCAGGCTGGAACAGAAACCGTGCTCCACACCACTTTGGTGCCCAGAATCATTAAGTATTGGGGGAGCAGGAACCTTCAGGACGTTTAAAGGAATTAAATGAATTCTATGCATATACTAATAATGTAACAAAAAATAGAAACTTTTAAAAAGGTGAAATTCCAAATATAAATATAGTAAGTGCTACAAATTCATGTTAAATATAAACAGGTAACAGGAATGGTAAACAGAAATTAATAGGAAATCTGCATAGAAATATTCACTTCTTCCCACTGGGAAATCTTCAGGACTTCTCTCCTTCAGCTCTGTAATTCCCTCGTCCTCGTGGGATGACACAGCCCTCAAGGACGAGTAAATGAGGAAATTGTTACCCTGCATATTAGTTTGCTGGGGCTGCCCTAACTAAGTACTGCAAACGGGGGACTTAAACCACAGAAGTTAATTGCCTCGCTGTTCTGGAGACTGGAAACCAAAGATCAAGTCGTCAGCAAGGTTGGTCTCTCCTGAGGCCTCTGTTCTCCCCGTTTCGGGGCTCTTTCCTTCTTCTTGTGTTTTCACACGGCCTTCCCTTTGTGGGTGACTGGGTCCTAACTGCCTCTTCTTAAAAGGACACCAGTCATATTGGATTAGGGCCCACCCTTATAAGCTCATTTTATCTTAATCACCTCTTTAAAGACCCTATCTCCAAATATGGTCATATCCTGAGAGACTGGGGTTAGGACTTTAACATATGAACTTGGAGGGACACAATTCAGCCTAAAAACCTCCATTTCAAGGCCTAAGAGGGCAAATGGAGGGGGATGTTCCCAGAACTAGAGAGCGCTGCAGTGCAGAGACAGTAGCTGTCACCCGGGGCAGTAGCGCTTGTCCTCCGTGAAGACTGACCCCTGTGGAAAGCCTGCGGTGAGAAGGGAAGAGGAGGAATGAGGCCCCAAACCTCCTCCCCGCTCTCTTTTTCCACGGCACCTCTCACTGGGCAATCTCCACTGGCAGCCCAAGGACAAGGAGCGGGCACCCCCTAGCGGTCAGGCCACCAGAGCCAGAGCCCAGCAGAGAAAGGCAAAGGCCGGCTGTGGAGGGGAAAAGAGGGAAGAAGGCGCCAGCCCCTCCTCAAAGCCAGCTTCCCTTGGTGATTTCTGGACTAATACAATATAGGTTCCCCGTAATCAGCCTTAGCCTGCATGATGCGTTTGGCCTGAGGGGGCCTGAGACACGGAAGTCAGTGTCTTCTAGCACCTAACGTCTCCCCTTGTCCACACAGTGCTTCCTTGAGATGGGATTTGATTCTTATAGAATGTCTGCAGTGCCTTGTAGCATTAGAATTTGCCAGCGTTCCTTTCGGCCTAAAGCTCAGGTTTGGGACAAAGGGGAACAGTTTCCAGCTGTGATGCTCTAACTTCCATCTACCTGTGTGTGTTCGTTCTCAGGAGCCCGAGCGGCAGTACATGCACATTGGCACCATGGTGGAGTTTGCTTTTGCCCTGGTAGGGAAGCTGGATGCCATCAACAAGCACTCCTTCAACGACTTCAAATTGCGAGTGGGTACGTTCTGCAAAGAGGTCTCAGTTTCAGTTGTGTGGCAAAGATGTGGAATAAGGAGTAAGTCATAGGAGATATTGATGATCCTTTCAGTGTTGGAGTAGAACAATTACAAATGCATCCCATTGCAAGACTGGATGACAGAAGGAAGGACACTTTTGAACAAATTAGAAAAAACCCCCCTTTGGTTGGACCTAGGCTACCTGCACTCAGTCAAGGTCCTGTCTACAAACACGGCACGCACAGCCTTGAGCCGTCCTGCATTGCTGATTCACTGTGAGACATCCACTAAGAGCTGCTGCATTATTTTATGGGCTGTTGCCAATGAAACTGGGACCTGCCACTAACTATAAGATACATCCATATTTCAGAGATGTAAAAATATTTTCTTTAAAAAAGTGGATCTTAGAATTGTTGCAATACAGTTCCATCTTCCTGGGGCCACAAGCTGTAAGAACACCAAATGTGTCATAGGTTCTGAAACAGTGACAGCTTTTCAGATTGTGTTCAAATCCTAGAGAAAAAAAAATCCAGCTTTCTTTATAATATTGTTAAAAAATAACCTTTAGGCCTGGTGCAGTGGCTCATGCCTGTAATCCCAGCACTTTCGGAGGCTGAGGTGGGAAGATCACTTGATTCCAGGAGTTTGAGACCAGCCTGGGCAACATGATGAGACCCCATCTCTACAAAAAATAAATTAGCTGAGCTTGGTGGTGCATGCCTGTAGTCCCAGCTACTTCAGAGGCTGAGGTGGGAGGATTGATTGAACCCAGGAGGTTGAGGCTGCAGCAAGCCATAATAGTGCCGCTGCAATCCAGCCTGGGTAACAGAAAGAGACTCTGTCACCAAAAAAAAAAAAAAAAGTAACGTTTACTTGGTTGAAAACAAAGGCTTCCTGATTTCTAAATTTTTAACAGACTTTAAGTTGATTTTTTTTTAGCATGTTTCATTACTTGCCTTTTACAAATTGTTGTTTTTTTAAATGTGTGTTTTAAGCCATCAAGTCAACACACAGCTGGGTTGCGATGTGTGCAGTTACTTGCAACCATTCAGATTTCTAAGAGCTTCCTTGACCATTTTATGGTTTTCTTGGCAACACATTTTGCTTCTTCTGAGACTCAGTTTATATAAGAGCAGTTCAGGCAGCAAATTCTATCTGAATGGTCTTTAACGCTCTCTTACATACAAATTTCAACTTTAAAAAGAAATCTGAATATTTAAAGCCATTTTTTTCCTTTGCTATGGGTATGTCCTGAATTTCATATAAATCTAAAATATGTTACATCTCTTTCACAAATGAGATGTGTTTCTCCACTTGTACTATTAGTTGTCAGTGTTTAATCACATTTTTCTTTTTTTTTTTTTTTTGAGGCAGAGTCTTGCTCTGTCACCCAGGCTGGAGTGCAGTGTCACGATCTCAGTTCACTGCAACCTCCACCTCCTGGGTTCACATGATTCTCCTGCCTCAGCCTCCCAACTAGCTGGGATTACAGGCATGTGCCACCACACCTGGCTAATGTTTGTATTTTTAGTAGAGACAGGATTTCACCATGTTGGCCAGGCTGGTCTCTCACTCCTGACCTCAAGTGATCTGCCCACCTCAGTCTCCCAAAAGGCCATATTTTTCTTTTTACTTTCTCAGTTCTGTGCATAGTAAACCCCTCTCGGGGGCTCTACCTTACACAAAGATGAGATGACCACACCAAACATGGGCATGTCCCTTTGACCCCAGAGACTCTACACTGTTTTGACAGCTTGGAAAATGGGCTCCTCAAATGTTGCTACTATGCCTCTTAAAAAAAAAAATGTATTACATGGGCATATTAGTCAGGGTTATCTAGAGGGACAGAAATAATAGGATAGATGTATATATAAAGGAAAGTTTATTAAGAAGAATTAACTCACACAGTCACAAGGCGTGGTCCCTCATTAGGCCATCTGCAAGCTGAGGAGCAAGGAAGCCAGTCCGAGTCCCAAAACTGAAGAACTTGGAGTCTGATGCTGGAGGGCAGGAAGCATCCAGCACAGGAGAAAGATGTAGGCTGGGATGCTAAGCCAGTCTAATCTCTCCACGTTCTTCTGCCTGCTTTTATTCTGGCCATGCTGGCAGCTGATCAGATGGTGCCCACTCACATTGAGGGTGGGTCTGCCTTTCCCAATCCACTCACTCAAATGTTAATCTCCTTTGGCAACACCCTCACAGACACACCTAGGAACAGTACTTTGCATCTGTCAATCCAATTAATTTGACATTTAGTATTAACTATCACAATGGGAGAATGACCTCTTCTATTATCAAACTTACGGAGACCAAAATAATATTGCCCTGCACTGCAGCATGGGACCAGAACAGCTATTTGCCAGTCACATGTGCTACATCCAAAGTGCCATTTTCCTGGTCTAGATTTCAGTGATATTGTTCAGATTCATGTGAACTACTGAATGGACCTCCTTCCAGTGGTGTTTATTGACATTAAATGCCTACTTTACCCTGATTGTCCAATAACTGATAAAGTCTATACCTCAACCCCATGTATCAGCCTTGTTAGATTTCTAAGGAAGCCCGAACTCAACGTTTCACTTGGCCTTTGAGTCTTCCTTTCCCCAGACCCTCAGTCTCTCCCAGGAGGGGGCTTCCCTGCTTGACCTCCATGCACTGTGACATCCAGAGGCAGTTCGGGGATAGCAACGTGGAAGAATAATATTGCCAACAAAAGTGATGGGACAAATAATGAGGCGAATTCACTCCTAGCATCCTTTTCAGCGTATCTAACTGTAGAATCAGTTGGAACCACAAATCGAGCACACATCTACACTAACTAGAGATGGCCCTGTTGCCAGCAATAATCAGTCCAGGCTCTTCCCCACCCCTAGAGCTGCTGACCAAGCAGAGATGAACAGTGGCCAGAAGAAAAGCTGAGCTGACAGATGCAAGACTGGAACCGCAGGCCAGTGTCCAGCAGCTGACCCCTGGGTGCTCTGACCTGTGCCAGAGCTGGAATAAATTATTTGAGATGCCTAAACTGGAAGTGTGTTTTCCTGAGTATGCCACAAAACCAAAGGAGAATTTATTTCTTACCTCTTTTGTACCTGCAAAGGTACTGCTTGGAAGAGTATTGGGGCTGTTTCCTGACCTAACTTTCCATTGCAAAAGGGAAGCTTTGGCCTGGCGTGGTGGCTCACTCCTGTAATCCCAGCACTTTGGGAGGCCAAGACAGGTGAATCTCCTGAGCTCAGGAGTTTGAGACCAGCCTGGGCAACATGGCAAAACTCTGTCTCTACCAAAAATGCAAAAAATTAGCCAGGTGTGGTGGTGTGTTCCTGTAGCCCCAGCTACTTGGGAGGCTGAGGTGGGAGGATTGCTTGAGCCTGGGAGGTGAAGGTTGCAGTCAGCCAAGATTGCACCACTGCACTCCAGCCTGGGTGACAGAGTAAGACCCTATCTCAAAAAAAAGACAATGGCTATAAGATGAATCTTGCTAACTCAACTCTGATGTGGCACAGGTATTAACCATGGACCTGTGATAGCTGGTGTGATTGGAGCTCAGAAGCCGCAATATGATATCTGGGGCAACACCGTCAATGTGGCCAGTAGGATGGACAGCACTGGAGTCCTGGACAAAATACAGGTAATGCAGTGTGTGGTCTGCGCTGCCTTCATCAACCATGTCTGTTCTCTTGGGAACCATAAATAAGTATAATAAGGATACTAATATATTAAAACAAAGGAAAAAAGTAAACCTTGAAATTTACTTAAATCTTTTGGAGAACAATTTTTGGGGAAATGTCAGTTTCTGTATTGACTGTTAACAACAACAACAAAATTCTAACAATATAAAGGCAATTGCATCTGTGAAAACAAATGATCCAACAGCAACCAGCATGATGGCACAACAGCCCTGAGCATTCGGTACAGGAGTGGTGCCCTCTTCCACCTTTATTACTTCTCCTGGTGCCAATACCTTGAAAAGGACTTTGCAAATGAGAGGGATCACATGCAACCAAAACCAGATACAACCCCTCACCTTCTTCTCTCAAGCTGAATTGGGAGGAGGGGAAGTGGTAGGCTTGGGAGAGGCGGGAGATGAAATAGAAGGTTGATATGAATGGCAGCTCTGGAATCCACCCAAGAGGGAGAAAGGAAGGTCTAACAAATGAAAAGCAGTGGTTAGAGAGAACTAAAATTATTTTGTGTGACTATTTCCGTTGTTCATTAAATCAATTATAATCATGGTTAAAGTAACTATATTACAATAGCACTAATAATATCATAGTTTTAAAAGTATTTTAACATCACTGAAAAGATAATAGAAAAAAAAATCTGTTATTAGAACTATGCTGAAACTATCACCCAAGTTACAAAAGAGCAGTGGTTCTGCCCAGGTTGACAGTGACAGAATCAAGGAAGAGCAGGAAGAGAAAGAAGGGAGGCTACAAAGACAGAAGCTCTGTCAAATCTGTTCTTCAGTTTGCTCCGCACCCACATCTTGTGCTCCTCCCACGTGCTGATTAGGTGCTGTGGCTACAGCATGAGCAAGTCAGACTCAACTTTGCCCTTGTACAGCGAATGTTCTCTTGGAGACGACCGTTATCCACCAGAAGTAACGGTGGTGCCACTGCAAGTGTGACTGTGCTGGAGGACTTCAGCTGGCCTGTGTGGCTGGGGAAGGCTCTGGAGAACTCGATTTTCAGACGACAGGCTGTGTAAGAAAGGTGTGGAACTGGAGACAGTGTGTGAAGACCGCCTTTTCAGACATGAAGTGAGCTGATGGCGCAGAAGGGGAAGGGAGTTCAAGGCTGCTTTCAATAATTATCCTGAACATGGGCAATGCTCACAGGAAGAACAGAGTGAGGGGACCAGTGAAAATAAAGGTGGTTTGAGGTTCCCCCAGTGAAGGAAGGAGATTGGAACAGTGTGTGGTTGGAGAGTGGGCTCACAGCTGAGTAGCAACATCTGCAGCATTAATGGACAAAAATGAAGAAGGAAGGGTGCAAGAGTGGAAACAGGAAGCTATGGTTCATTCCAGTATTTGGAAGAAAGAAGGGGATCTCAGCTAAGAAAAGAATCATAAGAAGATGAAGAGGTGCATGTCATTACATTTTAAATCTACCATTATACTCTTGGTAATATATGTAGAATGGTATACATATTCACAAGGTTAAGATGTAACTGTAAAGCCATTTTGTACCATGGTTTGGAAATTTTGCTTAAACTGTGGTTAGAGATTACCTTTTTAATTTTCACCATTCAACCCACACCCAAATCCACTTAATATATTTTGGTTAATACTAGAATTTCATTCAATTTTACCATTATTACGCCGAGAAGCTATCCTGAAGCTTGCTATCATAGTGACAAAATGGCACGCCAATGTAATATCTGTCCCCCTCAGAGGCACAAACATCTAGCAACACAGAAGGTGTTTCAGTGAAGAGCTTGGAGATACCAAGGTTTTATGGTCCTTCCTTACCTTCTTCAAAATTCTGCTTCTATTAATAGCTAGAAATTAGTGAAATTCAATCTGCCTTCCAGTGAGCTCATCAGTGAGCTGATCATCAGCAGCTGGAACACGTACACCTGATTGTGCACAGTTCCAGACACCCAGAGAGAAGGGCTGGGATCTGCAAGTGAGAAGCGTGTGTGCACGTGTGTGTACATGCATGTGTGTGTGTGTCTGTGCTGAACACTCTATTTGTCTCACTCTCACAAAGCAGTGGATTCACGTCTCACTCCCATTATGTTACATTCTGGAAAATGAATTTCTGCTAAATGGCAAATTTATATGAAAGTCACCGGACTCTCACAATAGGTTTATCATGGTGGCCTTCTGGGCTTTTGATGAATCCCTATAGTGTGTGTCTCAGCTTAGCCAAGACACGCAAATAGCCTTGCCTCCTAAAATTGACTGCACAGACTGGCACCGTCCTTTCCTCTTTAAAAGACCGTCCCCTCCATTGTTGTCAGAATGGGCTTTTATTAAACCTCAACTTACCTGCCTTTCATATTTACCCCACCTCGTTCATTCCTGTGGTCTTTCTAAAGGATATCTTTAATTTTTGTATGGAATGGAGGAAACATTACTTCTAAGTGTCTGCCTTCTTTTATTTAGATTGAGTCAACACTTGCTACAAAGTAAGTAAAAGTCCAACAAAGAGAAGGAAGAGATAAAAGAAAACTAATGGGAGGTGGAGAGGAAATATTCCAACCAAACTGGCCATTGCCAAGGATCTGCTCACGAGATCAGACTTGGAGTGAGTTTCCAACACCGGCTCCAGCTGCCTCCCCTCATGCTAGGGTGCAAGACGAGGCTCTTCTCCCTGGGGCTGCAGCTGTGGTCATCATCTGTGGAGACTGCTCAGTTGCCCAGCCAGAACAAGAATCGTGGGGCGTTTTGGCAGCCTAGTCTAATCATTTCCTGATGGTACCAAGGCTTCCGGGACTTTCTGCATAAACATCGCTAGCCACTTCCAATGCCCAGGGATGCTCCTACAATCCTGGACAACCCCGGGTCTTATCTTGGCAGGGAAGAGAGGCCTGCCCCTACCAAGGACTCACTTTCCCACCTGCAGGCCAGCCCATGTCCCCAGCACAACACCCGGAATACTCCGAAGATTTATGGCAGTTTTTAATATGCTTTCTAGCTCCCCTAGCAGCTTTTAAGCACCTGGGATAAGTATCAAAAGCAATTTGAGCGAGGCAGGTCATGGAGAGTGTTCCCTCTTGGAGATCGTAAATCTCCTAGGGGTCGATGTTTGAAATGAGTTTGAGCTCATGTGTGTCTCAAAGAGGATATTGGGCTTCATAAAGCTCCATGTGACTCAGGGCAGGTCAGCCACCTGCACCTGCTCCATGACTTCTGATCCCTGGAGGGAAACAAGACAGGTTTCTGCCTGTCAGTAGGGAGCCATGTTTGTAGACCTGTGTTTGCTTCCTTAGCACAGAAGCTGGAAGGGCTGCATTTGGGTAGGTTTTTAATCCCGAAGGTGTGGCTCACTTCCCCACTCCAGTAAGCTCTCTTTTCCATTTATGTGCAAAAAATAGTAGTGAGATGCCAGGAAAATAAAAAACGATGCCCAGACCATTAATAAGCTTCTCCTAGGCCTGAGGAACGGGTTCTTTTTATTAAAGAGCATTTAACTCCCAGCATGCTTTCTAGCCTGGAAACCCCAAGAACAGCATAGCAAGCCCACTCTGCAATGCTGCGGGCTTCTCCTAGGCCTGGAGGCATAGTAACCAGTGCGCATCGAGATGGACAGCTTCTTCCTCCCGGTTTCCCATTAATCATGCGGTGCTGATTGGCGGGTGGTTTGGCATTATGAACACCCATGGATAGTTTTAAAATGCCAGTGACATTAGCACCAGTAAATACCTCAACAGTTAACCCCCAAAGTACCAAAAGATTGGTTTGTTCTCTGTGTGGAAGGCCACTTGTCCAATGACTGCAGAATTTGCAAACCTGAGTTTCTTGGTTTTCTTCATCTTCTTTCGGTTCTTATCCAATACACAAAGCACTCCCTGGGCTCCTGCCCTCCTCTTGGGACTTGGGCTGGACCAGAGCAGCAGGACATGGGCATCTGGCACCTGTGCTTCCTTTTCCTTTCTGCTCTGCTCATCAGGGTCCTGAGGACCCACATGTGGATCTTGTGCTAGGGGCTGTCCTTCCATGACATTGCAGAAGGGTGGATGATTCTTCCATAGCCCGTCCTTAAGATCTGTGCATGGAGGATTCACCCTGGTTCTGGGTGTCCCTGGATGCTGTCCTGGGCTCTCATGAGCACAGCCCCTCATGGTTTCCTTGCACTTCTGCCTCTGCCCCAACAGCGGCGTCTGTCCTCAAGGCCCCTCTCAGTCTCCAAGTCCAAGGAGGCTGGAGCTTTGCTATTGACATGGCCCCCACCTTTGCACCTTCCCCAGGACACACCACAACCAAAATTGTGCCATAACAACACTGCTGTGTGCCATAACACTGCTATGTGCCAGAACAACGCTGCTGTGTGTCGTAACACTGCTGTGTGCCACAACAATGCTGCTGTGTGCCACAACAACGCTTCTGTGTGTCATAACAGCGCTGCGGTGTGCCATAACACTGCTATATGCCAGAACAACACTGTTGTGTGCCATAACACTGCTGTGTGTCATAACAGTGCTGCGGTGCGCCATAACGCTGCTATACGCCAGAACAACGCTGCTGTGTGCCATAACACTGCTGTGTGCCATAACAACGCTGCTGTGCGCCGTAACACTGCTGTGTGCCACGACAACGCTGCTGTGCGCCACGACAACGCTGCTGTGCACCACGACAACGCTGCTGTGCGCCATGACAACGCTGCTGTGTGCCATAACACTGCTGTGTGCTATAACAACACTGCTGTGTGCCGCAACAACGCTGCTGGGTGACATAACAACAAGGCTGTGTGACATAGCAACGCTGCTATGCGCCATAACAATGCTGCTGTGTGCCACAACAACACTGCTGTGTGCCATAACAACGCTGCTGTGCCACAACAACGCTGCTGTGTGCCATAACACTGCTGTGTGGCTTGCAAGCTGCCCAGCCCTGCCACACCTGCCTGGCACAGGTTTGTCACTCCAGTGCTGGAGGTGGCCAGGGTCTCACAGGTGCCCTTGTTGCAGCCATGCCAGCTGCTTTCTCGGATGAAGTGGGAGGAGATTGCTCCTTTGTGCCTTTTTCTCATGGTTCTAAAGCAGCATTACCAGGGCTTTCTGTCTGCCCAAACTCAGATACCTGCTAGGGGACACTGGGTGGAGGAGCAGGTAGCCAACAGAGGGGTCTTCCCTGGCCTCAGAAGCTGAGGCCTCACCCTCAGACCACGCCTATGTGCCTCACTGGTTCTCTGCTTTTGCAGCTCCTCCACACTCAGGCAGCCTAAGCCCAGGCAGGTGCGGGCCCACAGTCCCAGACAGGGTGTCCCAAGGAAGGCGCAGCACACGCGGAAGCTGAGAGAGCCAGTACGGAACAGTGCATCTCCACTGAGGAGGAAGCCGTCAGAGCCAGCAAGTTCACGGCCATCTGACCCACAGGGCCTGGACATGGTTTGGCTGCCGGGGCCCTCGCCTGTCGGTGCAATGGCAGGAAATAAGTCGTCCTGTCAAGCCAGCGGCCTGCAAGAGGGGCTGCCCTCCTTAGCCCCCCATTTCAATGCAGTGAAGCGAGGAGACCTTTGAGACTCGACTGGGAGCGTCATGCTCATGAGGACACCAGTGCAAATTCCCACAGTTCTTTCAGTTTTAGGTCACTTCACTCACAGGCATCAAACCTGACAGACGCGACCATTTGCAGGGGTTGACAGTGTTCAGTGCTCCTTCTCAGGGTGTTCCTCCCATGGACACTGAAATCTATGATTAATGTTTATTATTTCATGAAAGGACATTCATGACAATGTATAAACATCATCCAGAATCCCACCACTCCAGCCTATTTTGGTTTACTCTTTTTCCAGGTCTCTCAGTGTGAATACATAACATCACGTGGTTGAAATCATAGCCTGGATCCAGGCTCAATTCCTTTTCTGGGTGAAATGGTTCGACATTGTCTCATCCATGATAGCATCATGGTGGCACCGTAGTTTACTGGAGTACTTGAATTTTAGGTTGTTTCCAGTTTTTCACTATCCCAGCGCTGAATTAAACAACATTGTCCTTTACAACCTTTTTTTCTTGTGGATTACTCTCACTTTTCTACTAACTTCTCAGGAGTGGAATTCCTGGGTCAAAGAGCATGGTGCTTTTTTTAGCTCTTCATCCTTGAGTCAGATGGGTTGTATCAATGTATGTACTAAGCCCATTTTCCCATGTTCCTGTGCCTTCTAGGTTACCGAGGAGACGAGCCTCGTCCTGCAGACCCTCGGATACACGTGCACCTGTCGAGGAATAATCAATGTGAAAGGAAAGGGGGACCTGAAGACGTACTTTGTAAACACAGAAATGTCAAGGTCCCTTTCCCAGAGCAACGTGGCATCCTGAAGAGTCACCTTCATTTTGGCAAGAAGACTGTATTTTCAGGAAGGTATCACACACTTTCTGACTGCAACTTCTGTCCCTTGTTTTTGATGTGCGTGCTGTCTGTCCTATGGAGCCTCTGCAGACTCGTTCCCATGACCCAGTGGCATACCGTTTGGTGTCTGATGTGTGCCCAGATTGTTCTGCCACTTGCACTGTGCTTGCTCCCAAGCAAAAGGGAAAAGAAGTGCGCATGATAGAAGAAAAGTGTTGAGAGAACTAACAGAGGAGAAAGGTGAAACACACACATTCTTAAGGCAATAAAACTAGGGGGTGTATATTATCTTCTGGTGCATGTTCTTTTCTGGAAAATACGGTAGCTCGCCAACCGCATCTGCTGGTCTGATATTCAAACACACAGTATTCGTGAATAAGTTGATTCTGTCCCCCACACGGAGTCTCTGCTCACCCATTGTCTCATTGCCAGTGGTGTCCAAGGGCCCCCGTTGGGACCCACGGCTCTCTTCCCTCTGCTCCATGTGTCTCATGCCAGCAGCACGTCGCCATCCATCACCAGAATTAGTCCTCACAGCCTAGGACCAGTTTTGTATCAAACTCGTCTGATGTTTTGATGCCATTTGTCTTTTGTAAAGTTAATTCATTAAAAGTTTTATGTACTTTGATTTACAGTGCCTGTATCTTTTATTTTCCTGTCTTCTTTCTCCTGTGATTTGCTCCAGAATTAAAGTTTGTTTTCCATCCATTCTCCCTTTTGACACAGTTGTTTCAGAAAGAGCTCTCCAGAAGCCAATACTGAGATATAATTCAGATTAGGACGCAGTGTGTGATGCAGATAATTGGCTACTCAGCTCCTGGAAAGCAGGCAAGCATGTTGAATGTATCTAGTGGTCTGATTTTAATTTGGGCATCTCTAGAGAACGCTTTCAGGGAAAAATACTTTAATAGTAAAAAGATTCTCTGCGAGCAACAGTGCCCCCTCCGTCCACTACGCTCCTGTCTACAGGAATGTTTTGCTGGAGCTAACAGACATAGACTGCAAAAGAATAATTTGGAACCAGCTATGCAAATCAGTCTCACAATAGCGTGAACTAACCGAGAGAAGTACTAAGTCCCACAAACTGCCTGTTAAGTCTGAGAAGGCTAAAGAAGACACACAGCCAACGTTCATGCATTTTTAAAGACAGAAGGCCTTGAAGAATTTGTTCTTGTAAATCCAACACAAGTTGTTTGGTACTTTTAACATAAAGAAATCATACTTTGCCAAATAGTGAAAAGTAGAGCAATCGTGTGTAATCTAATGTTTAAAAGCAAAACTGCAAATTGTAGCCCAGTTGGTCAAACTTGTTTTCTTTTTATAACTCATGGCAGGCATCTGTAAGAGGTAGAGGACCCAGATGATCTCTTAGGAAGCCTTTTCTTCGTGGGAACTCGAACTTGAAGCACAAGTTCCTGGTTCAAATCCCGGCTCTGATTTTTTTACTGGCTGTGTGACTTTGAACACATCTCTTAGTCCCTCTTAGGAGTACTTTCCTTATTGGCAACTCATGGAATCACTAGTGATTAAACGAGGCAATGACTGTGAGAGAACCTGGCAGGTGCCCTGTGGCACATTCACAGCACGGGCGCAGCTGCTGTGCCAGGACTGTGACTCATTCCCAGTAAAAGGCACTTATCGAAGCTGATAACCGTCCTTCATCACCGAAGTATGAGTAGAGCATGACTTATTTAGTATTCTGCCTCAGTGGGGATTTTTTTGATCCTGTAATCACAACTCGGCATTGGCCTTAATATACCTAAATCTCCAAAAACAGTGATTAAAGCAAGAGAATTATTACAAGGGCTTTTCTCTTTCCTCTAATCGAAATCTGGACTAGTCTGGACTAGGATACCATAGTGTTTTCGTGAGCTCAAACTGGCCTTGGTGTAAAATGTGTAAGGATGAGCAGCAGGCATACCTCGTGGGTTCTTCCTCCGTTACATCCTGCTACACTCATCCACAGGTCACCTTAGTTCACCTACCCTGAGTGAACACCCGCAGCTGGGTGGGTGGCCCACCAAGTTCTCATAAACAGAGTCCCTCCCATTCCCCCACGGGGTGCACTGAACTTGGGTTTGTGCTAAAAAGAACTCAAAAGGAGAACCGTGCTCTCCCAAAGCCATATCACCAGTCTTACCAAACAATAGGCTTTTAAAAGCATTCAGAGTCATTGTCAGAATCCACTGTGGGAAGCTCTGTGTGCACCTGGGCCCTTCTAGGTGTGGTCCCATAGCAGCAGCCTTAGCATCCCCTGGGAACTTATCAAAAATGCAAATTCTCGGGCCCCAACCTGAAGGAGGACCCTGAATTTGAGATCCCTGGGGCGGGGGCCCAGCACAATTGCTGTTTAGTGAACAGGTTCTCCAGGTGATTCTGATCCCTGATCAAGCTTGAGACCTCCCTCCCTCCCCATTGTTTTTGCAGGTGAGGAAACAGGGGCAGAGTAATTCAGGCACATGTGTTCAGAGTTCCACAGCTGATTAGCAGTTGAGGCCAGGCTAGAATGGAAAACTGCCTGTTTCTTGAATCTGAAAGAGCATTATTCCTGGTCAAAGCTCCTTAAAGCTCTGGGCAGCTAAAAGCATCCCTTTGAGCAAAAATGCCAGGCAGAAAACTGGCAGTGCACCTCTCATCAGCCCAGGTCCCAGTGCCATTGGTTTAAGGAAAAAAAATCTCTCCCCAATGCTCTCCTTAACCTTTAAGTCTTACAGGAAGCCTTTCATAGAAATTGCCTCCAGTCCAGTTGCCTAAAAACCCCAGTGTTTTACATATCTGTTTGTTTAGAAGTGTCTAAGTTTTGTCATCAATCCACGATGTTATTCTTCCTTCCCAACTCACTGTGCTCCTAAAGGCAGCAACCATTCCTCTTTCCTTTCCTCTGGATACCAGGTAACATCATCAGGCCGGGTGCAGTGGCTCACTCCTGTAACCCCAATATTTTGGGAGGCCAAGGAGAGAGGATCACTTAAGCCCAGGAGTCTGAGACCAGCCTGGGCAACATAGCAAGACCCCATCTCTACAAAATATAAGAAAATGAGCTGGGCATGGTGGCACGTGCCTGTAGTCCCAGCTACATGGGAGGCTGAGGTGGGAGGATCACTTGAGCCCAGGAAGTCCAGAACGCAGTGAGCCTTGATTACACCACTGCACTCCAGCCTGGGTGACAGAGTGAGACTCTGTCTCAAAAAAGAAAAGAAAAAAAAGAAAAAAAGAAAAAGAAACATAATTGCCCAGTGATGAAAATTTGATAAACCAAAACAATCCATTAATATAAGAATATATTATGTGTGATGACTTTAACAAGCATTCATGCATTGGCTTTAAATGATAAACATTGAGATACCAAGAGAAATACACTTAATTTTCTCTTACGGCCTAACAAATGTGAGATCTTTTGAAATCTTGGCCAATTACAGCCCTGCCTTTTGAAAGTCAGTATGTAGTAGAAGGTGAAGGGAGTAAGGTCTGACTTAAAGTAAATGAAAATAATTTAGTTTGACTTTAATTTATTACAGTCACTTACAGATGCCTTGTCTTTGTTGAAATCAAGTCTGAATAATGAATAATTTATAAATATTTCTATAACCCAAACTTTATATATTTTCTATTATGTTACTATAAATATGGTATAATGCACCCAAAGGCATTCGAAATAAACTACTGCCATTTGTTTGAAATAAATAAAAGACACCTACACTGAAAAACTGTTTTCAAAAAAATAAAGAAATATTTAGGAGTCACTCAGCCTTGAAATTGCTGGAATTCAGTGTCATTTATTTTTAGAGAATCCTTTTTGCATATTCAAAACAATAAAACCAGTGATGGAGCAATCAGTATTGAAATTAATTAGGCCACCTGCCCATTCACTGCTAAACTGTGGGAAATTTAATCATGGTAGATGAGAGATGATTTCTTCCAAGGGATCCATTCATTAAAAATGTAGCTGATACTTTAATACTTGGGTAAGTTTCAAATTATCTCCAAAAGTAAGTATTTCCAACTTAGGTTAAAAGCGACTGCTTCCAAAAAGAAGACTGTTTAAAGTCAAGTCATTGCTGTGATGGCGGGGCACTGGGTGGGACATGCACTGGGTGCCTGTGTTATGCCTGCGCTCCAGCAGCTCATTGCCTTCCGCATGAACTCTTCTAGGTTTGGAAATTCCACTTTAAAAATGAGGAAATGTCTGCTCATATAGATGATATGACTTGCCCTAGAACACAAATCTAGAAAATGCAGCAACCAGAATTTTACCCGTTTGTTGAACACCGAAATCTAGTCTCTTCCCATGACTGGCCCCCTCTCTCTGAGCAGTAATAGTGAGCATTGCTGGCCACCAGGGCCACCCATCCTTACTAGGGCTCCTGGTCCCAACTGCACAAAATTCTGTTATTTGTGATTCAGACCTCTGGAAAAACAAAAATGGAATTTCTAGAGTTCAATTGTGCCAAAAGACAATTGTCATTACATCTCCTCTTGGAGAAAGGAACATATCAGGGTTGTTTGTGTTACCAGGCAGCAGGAGTTCCCCTAACTCTTGGGAAAAGTAACTGCACCTCACTCCTGTGACTGCCTCCCCAAAGAATCCTGGCAAATGTAGAGCCAGTGAACAGAAACCAACCCAACCATTACCGAGGGGAAACAAAGTTTTCATTTTATTCAGGTGCTCACAATGAATCGGTCTTCAGATTCATTTGATCAAAAATAATTCCAGTTGAAAATCATCACATCAGAGACTCTTCACATGTACCAAAGGTGTTGTTGGTCAGGCTCCTAACCCCAGCAACCTGAGGGAGGCTGCTAAAGTGTTCATGTGTCCCACTGTAGAGATGCAACACAGGCATAGCCAAGCTCCTAGGTGTCATGAGAAGGGGAAAGCAGGCTCCAGACGCCACTTTCTCTCCATGCAACCTTGCCAGCCCACAGGGTATCATGACATGCCCTGTGGGCCACAGGGATGCTTCAGGCTGGAGCAATGTGCCCAAAGCCGGGTTCCTTGAGGCTGGGGATGTCGTTCTTCCTGTAGAAGTCAGCCTGCACGTGGTTGGCGTGGCCAAAGTCCCGGTTTAGGGGCTCAATGGGCTGATTGATGCGCTTCCCATAGACAGAAGACGTCAGCACTCCAACCCGCCTCTCCTGTTCCTGGTGAAAGTTATCAAAGCACATAGCACCACTGCATTCGCCAGCACAGCTCACCCGTGCATCCATCAGCCTGGGTCCTGGGAGCTTTTCCTGCCTGGGTCCCGCCACGGTAGACCAAGAGGGAACTTCCACGCTGAAGCCAGGGCCTTCACAGGGAAGTAGCCTATGGCGGGGAATCATGGAATTTGCTAGAAGGCTGGCTGGTGTATTCATTGGACATGTTGGGAAACTGTGCCGGACCATTTGCTCTACCTGTTTGTCCCTGTGCTCTTCCTGGTCATTTCCCAGCTCCTGCTGCTGCTGGTCTCTCCCCACCACCCAGATCCTGGCTCAGATGTCCAGGTCCTCCCTGGCCCCTCCCCTCCCCAGCTCCCTGCTCATCCCTCTCACTTTCCCCATCTTACATCCTCACATGGCTTCCTCTTCCCACATACCACTCATCACTACCTAGAATTTGCTCATCATGTCTTTTTTTTTCTTTTCTTTTGAGAAGGAGTCTTGCTGTCGTCGCCCAGGCTGGAGTGCAATGATTAGATCTCGGCTCACTGCAACCTCCGCCTCCCAGGCTCAAGCAATTCTCCTGCCTCAGCCTCCCGAGTAGCTGGGATTACAAGCGTGCACCACCATGCTCAGCTAATTTTTGTATTTTTAGTAGAGACGGGGTTTCACCATGTTGGCCAGGCTGCTCTCAAACTCCTGACCTCAGGTGATCTGCCCACCTCGGCCTCCCAAAGTGCTGGGATTACAGGTGTGAGCCACCGCACCCAGCCCATGATTTCTTTGCCTTTTTCTCTCTTCCTTCAGGAATGGCAGCTCTGAGAGGGCTTTTTTCTGAAAAACTACGTGCCACAGTTTTCTCCTGAGGAAAACACTAACTTTGCATCAACTTAGAATGCACACATGTGCTGGTTACAGTGGCTTGGTAACTAAACTTGGAAGAAGTGTTTTCATGTGTGCAATTTCAGCTCTGCAAGACCAACTTTTCTAGAAAAATTATGAAAGCCAGGACTCAGAGGTTAAGCAGAGACTTGTTTTATCTGTTGAAGGGAATGTCTTAGCTTTGCTGTCCTTAAATTGTTAAATTCTAAAGAACCAAACAACAATATCAAGAAAAATACACAATGACATGACTGAATAGAGGGAACTATAATAGTACGTTAGCCTTAGCTTCTTGGCACAAAAAGAGGAGAGCTGCATAAAGAAAATTACATAAAGCAGCTGAGCACAATATTAAATATATATGTGTATGTGCACACATACACACACATGCATGTACACACATATGTACACTCATGTACATGCATACAATATACATATGTGCATGATATATATACATGTATTCACACATATATACACACATAATATATACACATCCACCTACATATGCACATATGCATGCATCTATTCACACATTTACACACATTCACAAGCAGGCACACACACATGCACACACATATACACACATATATAATAGATACACACATACACACATGCATATACACAAACACATGCACACATATATACACATAGGTACACATATGCCCACACACAAACATATGTACACATATACAAATATACATATCTGTATATACATATACACACATATATACATACACACGTACACACATGTATGCCTATATACATGCATACACATATACACAACAGTCATGTGCCACATGACATTTTATTCAATGATGGATCTCATATATGACGATAGTCCCGTAAGGTTATAACATTAAGTTGGTGAAAAAGTAACTGCTGTTTTTGCCATGAAAATGTCAAAACCTAATAGAACTGCAAAATTCCTATCACCTAACTAGTGTTGACATAGTTATCACCTAACAGTTATGACGTAGTTATCATGTCATAACTGTTGTCATGTTGTAGCGCAACACATTCGTCATGTGTTTGGGTGATGTTGGTGAAAATAAACCTACTGTGCGGCCAGTCATATAAAACATAGTACATACAATTATGTACAGCTCCTAGTACTTGACAATAATAATAAATGACTGTTACTGGTTTATGTATTTATTCTACTTTTTATCACTATTTTAAGAGTGTACTCCTTCAACTTATTTTTAAAAGTTAACTGTAAAACAACCTCAAGCGGGTTCTTTAGGAGGGATTCCAGAGAAGACATTGTTAGCCTACGAGATGACAGCTCCATGCGTGTTGCGTGACATCGCTTTTGAAGACCTTCCAGTGGGACAAGATGTGGAGGTGGAAGGCAGTGATACTGATGATCCTGACCCTGTGTAGGCCTAGGCTAAGGTGTGTGTTTGTGTCTTAGTTTTTAACCAAAAACTTTAAAACCTTAAAAAAATTAAAAATAGACACCTTATAAGATCTAAAGAAAAAATATTTTTGTACAGCTGTACAGTGTGTTTGTGTTTTAAGCTAAGAGTTACTACAAAAGAGTCATAAAATTTTTAAAATTAAAAAGTTTATAAGGTTAAGAAGTTACAGTAAGCTAAGGTTAATTTATTATGGAAGAAAAAAATTTAAAATAAATGTAGTGTAGCCAAAGTGTACAGTGCTTATGAAGTCTACGGTAGTGTACAGTAATGTCCTAGGCCTTCACATTCACTCACCACTCACTCTCTGACTCACCCAGAGCAACTTCCAGTCCTGCAAGCTTCATTCATGGTAAGTAAATGATACATAAGTGTATTATTTTTTATCTTTTATACTATATTTTTACTGTACCTTTTTATGTTTAGATACAAAAATACTTACCATTGTGTTATAATCATTAACAATATTTTATACGGTAACACGCTGTACAGATTGGTTGCCTAGGAGCAATAAGCTGTAGCATATGGCCTAGGTGTGGAGTTAGCTATGGCATCTAGGTTTGGGTTAAGTACACTCTGATGTTCACCCAATGACAAAATCGCCTAGCAGTGAATTTCTCCGAATGAATTTCTCAGAATGAATCCCTGTTGTTAAGCAATGAATGACTGTACATACACCGTCCCACCACACACACACACACACACACACACACACACGTACAAGCATACCTCAGAGATATTGCAGGTTTGGTTCTAAACCACGGCAATAAATATCACTATTAAGTGAATCATACAAACGTTTTGGTGTTCCAGTGCATATACAAGTTACCTTTACACTATACTATAGTATATTGAGTGTGCAATAGCATTATGTCTGAAAAATGTACAGATCTTAATTTGTAGATACTTTACTGTTAAAAAATGCTGACACAGAGATATGAAGTGAGCACACGCTGTTGGAAAAATGGCACCAATAGACTTACTTGACATAAGGTTGCCACAAACTTTCAATTTGTAAAAAAATACAGTATCTATGAAGCCCAATAAAGTGAAATGTAATAAAACTAGATATGCCTGTATAAAGTTTTGGTAATCTGTTGACAACTTGTTAATATTCTGTCTTAATATTACCTCTTCATTAACACGAAGTCCCAGACTTTTTGCATGTTCTCTGTCATCTCGGTGCAACTTCTGATCATAATCTAGGCGCCTCTTAAAAACACAATCATAGAGGGAAATAATTCCTGTCTAGGAAAAAAAAGAGAAAGAAAGCCATGGGTTAATTTGAAGGCTGGGTCATTGAGGCCCGATGGAGCACAGATGCCAGTTCTTTCCCAAGGGAGTCTGGAGGTGCATGTGGTGAGTATGTGGTAGGAAAGGTCACCTCACCAAGCAGAACCAGCTGTGACGTGGAACAGGGAGAAGCCCAGGCCTCACCAGCAAGAGAAGGTTGCTAAGAGGCCCAGTATGAAGCAGGGACATTTTCATGGCACTTCTCAACTTTCCCCTCCCTTGTTGAGAGAGGTGGCTCCCCAAGCTGTCTTGCTGTCTGACTACATTGCTAGAGCTCAAACTTTAAAATAAAAATGTATCTTAGTCCATTCAGGCTGCTATAACAAAATACCATACAGACTGGGTGACTTATAAGCAACAGCAGTGTATTTCTCACAGTCCTGGAGACTGTGAAGTCCAAATTCAAGGCCCTGTGAGATTGGATATCAGGTGAGGGCTCAATTTATGATTCACAGATGATGTCTTCTCCCTGTATCCTCATATGCTGGAAAGGCAAACAAGCCCCCTCAGGCTTCTTTTATAAGGGCACTAATTCCATTTATGAGAGCTCTACCCTCAGGCCTAATCCCCTTCCAAAGGCCTCACCTCCCAATACCACCACATTGGGAGTGAGGCTTCAACATATGAATTTGGGGAGACACAAACATTCAGACCATAACAAAATGACATCTCTAAGGTTATATATGTGTGTACTTTTCCCTCATTTCTACTTGTCTTGTGTTCTCAAATTTTCTATAATAAGCTTGAGCTTCTTTGAAAAACAAACAATACCTACATACTAGGATAATGAAACTTAACAGGAGTCACCCTTTAAGTTGCTAGTGCAGGAGCCAAGGGCAGATGTTTTCTCTGCCTTCTGAAGGTTGCCTGAAAATCAACTGACAGAAGGGAGATTAAAAGAAGAAAGGGCATACACATTTTTATTAATGTGCATAGGAGACATCTCAGGGTGATTACCCCACCACACCATGGGCTACAGATGCTTGTATAGCCTTCTTCATACGAGAAAGGAAGATGGGGAAATGCGGATGATTTTAGGGAGGTAGTAAGTTATTTTTAGGGGGATACAATGGGCTTGGAGAAGATACAATGGTCTGGGAGAAAGTCTGTTTGGCCCACAGAGCAGACGATGGTCTGTGACAAAAGTCTGTCCAGGTGTCTTAACAGACTTCAACCTGTCTTCCCATGACATGAATGCAGCTAATGAAAACTCACGGAAGGTACCAGGGGTCATTGCTTTCTTCTTTGGTGAGTCTAGACTTTAGGCAGATAAGCGAACTTTAGAGATCAACTTCATCAAGTGCTTTGGGAGAGACAAACCATTGAGAGACAAGAACCAGGGGCGGGGGTAGGGGATGGTCAGAGAGACCTTGAGCCTTCTTCTTGAGGCCAGAGTGTCAGAGTGGCATATTTTGGTGTATTGGTTCCTGAACTCTAACACTAGCCGAGTGTCAGAGTAGCATATTTTGGTGTATTGGTTCCTGAACTCTAACACTAGCCAAGAGTCAGGCTGTCTATGTGCAAACCCCTCTCTTGAGAGATAAAAGTATTTTTTCTTTAATCATATGTGATAAGTGTAACACTTGGTAATCCATATATATATGAATACGTATATTATATATAATATACACGTATATATCATACATATGTAATTTACATACACACACAGCTCTGATGGATTAGAAAATGACCCATTAACAGAGCTATTATCTGTATTATCTCCATTTTATCATCCCAACTTTTTCTGAGTACAAAAGAAAATCTTCCTTGTTCGGTATCTAGTAAAAGAAAAAAGAATGCATGTGTTAGCTGGTCTTTAATCTTCACCTTGTAAGTGAGGCTTGTCATTTATGTTATTCCAGCTGCCTTAAATCTTCCAGCAGCAAACTCAGACATGTCTCTGTGGAATTTGGGAGCATTAGGTCTCTAGCTTATGCTTGGTTGGTTTTGTTTTTATTTTTTTCCCAGACAGTGATGCTAGAATGATTCCCTCCAACAGAAGGATACAGAGGTGGAAGTAGGCAGTGAAAAGGATGAAAGACTTACATGTAGTATGTTGGAAAACACGTAATGCCCACTCACACTGACTGCAGGAACTTGGCACTCTGGCCAGTAATGGGAATAACTAGAGCATAACGTAGTTTTGGCCAATCCTTAGCAAATCATTCATAGATCATCTGTCATGTGCAACATGCTGTGCTCCTGCTGAGGGAATTTAGAAGATAACTCAGACGTGGCTACTGTCCTTACTCAATGAACCATCTAGTAAGGAAACAACATGGTCTTTAAGAATTATTACTTTAAGATTCATAAGAATTCCAACAGCAACATGTGTAAGGCCCCTGGCCAGCCATGGCAGGGATCCTGGTGTGTCTTAGTTCAGAGTCACTCTAATCGGCTTGAAGGAGGAAAGCAACCTCCAACCAGGAGCTGTGGCTTCTGCCTCTGTGCCTCTGCTGGCCATTTTATGAGTTCGCCAGACACAAGCATCTCTTATCATTGTCTTCAGTCTCGCTCAACTTCTGGACGTGTTCACGTCAAACCATCCTGGCCCTCATGTCTCCTGATGGCAACCTACCCTATAGCTATGTACCCATAGAATTTTTTAAAAGCCTGAATCAATGGAGAATTGATAAGCCATTCAACATTTAGTATTGTGACAATTGGCTAGTTTTTTGGGCCTTCACGTCACATTATAGCCAAAAGTAAATTCTGGATGATGAGAAAAATAAGAGAAAAAGAAAACCCATTAGAAAACTCATACACATGAAAACAATAGGAAAAATGTCAGAAAATATCAATCACTTTGACTACATACAAATTAGACATCTGCTTATCAAATAAAATGAAAACTTTAAAACATTTTAAGACATGATAGAGAAATCTCGATATCTTTAATATCCATAACAGAGGCAGCTGTTGGTGCAGAAGCTAATTTGCTGCTGGCCTGCAGAGGCTAAGCAAACATTTTTGGGATGGGCCACCCAGTAACACACAGGAAGCCCAAGTATACCACACACATTCTGCAAGGATGAGGGAGGATAAATTCTCCAGAGTAAAAACATTGCCATCCAGACCTTTCCTTTGAGATTCAGAGCCACTGGCCAGCCAATAGCATGGTCTCCATCACCCCCATGCCACTCCACATATGCCCAATATTTTAAGGGATTCAATAGTAGCCAGGCTTTTGCTCATCATCTAGCTGTTCTATTGCCTTTGGAATCCCTCCTGACCTTGCTGACCCCGTTCCATGCATTTTGGGGAGAACAGCTGCAGTGTCCAACATGAAGACCTAGTCTCTAGAACTGAACCCCTGGGAGAAAGCTACACCCACGGCCAGGAAGCACTCTCTCCTCCTGCACCCTGAGAACCTTGTGGCAAAGTGGAGTTGTCTGGTGGCCCCTCAAACCCTATAATGCTCCTTGCAGGTGGGCAGCCACCCTCACCCAGTGTATTAGTCTGTTTTCATGCTGCTGATAAAGACATACCCAAGACTGGGCAATTTATAAAAGAAAGAGGTTTAATGGACTTAACAGTTCTGCGTGGATGATGTGTGGGGAGGCCTCACAATCATGGCAGAAGGTGAAAGGCACTTCTTACATGGTGGCAGCCAGAGAGAGAGCTTGTGCAGGGAAACTCCCCTTTTTAAAACCATCAGATCTCATGAGACTCATTCACTATCACAATAACAGCACAGGAAAGACCCACCCCAACAATTCAATCACCTCATACTGGGTTCCTCCCACGACACATGGGAATTGTGGGAGTTACAATTCAATATGAGATTTGGGTGGCGACACAGCCAAACGATATCATCCAGGTCTGAGGGACAGCCCCCCGAGTGGGTGGCACGAACAGCAGGGAAAATAGATCCTCCAGTGGCTGCCTGGTCTTGTATTTTCTTCTGCACAGTGCTTTTAATCAGGTCCAACCCTCCTGAACTGAGTGAGCCCCTACTGGGGTGCTTGGATTATCCTGGGAGAAAAACTCTGAAGAAGGAAGAATGGACTTAAGAATAGAATGAGAATGCAATTACTGTTATCAGAATGAGAAAGGATATGTTCATTCATTTTGTTCCCTATATTAAGAAGTCCAGTGTAATATGCAACTTCACAGAGAAAATGCCTATTTCTTCTCATTCTAATCAGGTCTCCTAAAACACTATAAAAGTAACCACTATGAGCAGCCATGCCTGCCTCACAATCCCTGGATTAGTTGCCAAAAGTCTTCTACATCTTAGTGTTTACTAGGACTCTCACTGCTTGTGGGTGTGGAGTGATCAGAATCTTAGCAAGCTTATTTTTGTGCAGATTTTGCATATTCAGAACTTTCCAGAGTAAAAGTGAATTTTTCTATCATTGAAAAATAAGGACCAAAAAAAATAAATTCATCAGCAGGCAGGCAGCCTCGCTTTGAAATGTGACTATCCATTTTCAATAACTAATCAAACTGAAAATCTGCCTTTTCCCTGGATTTTAATTATTAATCTTTCTTTTTTTTCTTTTATTCTTGTATGGCTTGAAGCAAAATGATACTAATAAAAACCAAATGGGATTTAGATGCTATCATAAGACAGAGTTGCTGAAATTACTGAAATTTTGCCATTAAAATCCCTCAAGGAATTGTCTGTTTCACAGATGATGTTCCCTTAAAAAAAAAAAAAAGAGAAAATACCCATTTTTTACCTTGTGGTCTCTCCCTTTGTGTTTTGAATGTTGTTAAAATGTAGCATGGCCTTAGCCTGCTCATGGTGCTTGATCACCTACCCTCAGTTTCCCTCACAGTGACCTCCACCCCGATCCTGAGAAATTGCTCTGGTCCACAGGCCTGGGCGGATGCCGTGGGTAGAGTGGAGGCCTCCAGTTTTCAACCTCCACAGCACATTAGGCCTACTACTGTGCAAGACACTATGCCAGGCTCCAGGACAGAAATGGGGAGTCCCTACCTTAAAAGAGCCCACAGACTGAGAAGAGAAATTAACCCATTAGTTATGAACCACAGAAAAATATAAATGGAATAAGAGAGGTGTGCACAAAGCACAGTAGCAGAAAAGAATGAATGATGGGCAATTGCTTGGGCCGGGGGTAGGAAGTGCAGGTGACTGAAGGTGAGACGGGAGACCGCACCACACTGCTGTAGTTAGAACCACTGCCGAACAACCTCACTGGATGTGATCAGCTGACTTGTGTCCTCCAAGCATTCACATGTTGAAGTCCTAACCCCCAAGAACTCTGAATGTGACCTTATTTGGAATAAGGTAATCGAAGATATAGTTAATTAAGGTGAGGTCATCCTGGAGTAGGGTAGACCTCCAAGCTAATATGACTGATGTCGTTATTGAAAGGAGAAATTTGGACATGAACATTCAGAGGGAAGATGATGTGAAGAGACACTGGGAGAAGATGGCCGTCAACAAGCCAAGGAGAGAGGCCTGGAACAGAGCCTTCCCCTCACAGCCCCTAGAAGGAACCAATCCTGCTGAATTGCAACAAAGCAAAAATCGACATATAGTATCTAATTAAACTTCAGACCTCTGCACAGCAAAAGAAACTATGAACTGCATAAACAGACAACCTACAGAATGGGAGAAAATTTTTGCAACCAATGTATCTGACAAAGGTCTAATATCCAGCATCTACAAGAAACAAATTTACAAGAAAAAAAAACCCCGTTAAAAATTGGGCAAAGGACATGAACAGACACTTCTCAAAAGACATACATGTGGCCAACAAACATACGAAAAAAAGCTCAACATCACTGATCATTAGAGAAACGCAAATCAAAACCACAATGAGATACCATCTCACTCCAGTCAGAATGGATATTGAAAAGTCAAAAAACAACAGATGCTGGTGAGGTTGTGGAGAAAAAGGAATGCTTATACACTGTTGGTGGGAGTGTAAATGAATTCAACCATTGTGGAAGACAGTGTGGTGACTCCTCAAAGACCTGGAGGCAGAAATACCATTCAACCCAGCAACCCCATTACTGAGTATACACCCAAAGGAATAGAAATCATTCCATTATAAAGACACATGCACATGTATGTTCAATGTAGTACTACTCACAATAGCAAAGATATGGAGTCAACCTAAATGCCCATCAATGATAGACTGGATAAAGAAAATGTGGTACACATACACCACAGAATATTATGCAGCCATAAAAAGGAATGAGATCACATCCTTTTCAGGGACATGGATGGAGCTGGAGGCCATCATCCTTAACAAACTAACACAGAAACAGAAAACCAAATCCCGCATGTTCTTACTTATAAGTGAGGGCTAAGTGATACAAACATAGGGACACATGGGGGGCGGGCAACACACACTGGGGCCTGTCAGAGGACGGGAGGTGGGAAGAAGGAGAAGATCGGGAAGAATAGTGAATGGATGCTGGGCTTACCACCTGGGTGATGGGATGATCTGTACAACCCACCATGGCATACGTTTACATATGTAACAAACCTGCATATCCTTCACAAATTAAAAGTTGGAAATTAGAAAAAAAAATCCTGGTAACACCCAGCTTTCAGGCTTCTAGCCTCCAAAACTAAGAGAGAAGAAATTTCTGTTGTTTTAAGCCATCAAGTCCATGGTACATTTTATGGTAGCCCAGGCAAACACACTTGGCAAGAAGTAGCCATCATGCCCCATGACTCCTCCCAACCTGAGAAGCACTCTTACTCCCGGAAGTTGCACACACTCTCACACAAATAACTGGGGTAAGTTTTTGAGCAAACTGGGGCCCTAGTCCTTTATTTTCTCCTCCCTTTCAGACTGTTTAAAGCATTAATTCACTCTCCACCATAAGGTTGGACTAGTAAGTTCTGTAAGAAAGAAAAAAAAAAAAGAGAAAAAAATTAATACCTTTTGTCATGTAATTGTGGCAGGGGTAATGCTATGTGCTCATCAAACATACTACCTCTTCCAGAACAAGCAGAAGATGCATTTCCCAGTTTCCCTCACAATTAGGCTGGGGCCAGGAATGTGGGTGACTCCAATAAATACTACTTCTAGTCCTGGTCCATAAAAAACTCCCAGGCAGCCCTCCAAACCCCCTCTCCCCACTCACAGGCTAATAAATTCAGAGCATCCAATAAATGACTCTAAAGTCCCAAAAACTTCTAGGCCCTAGTAATAGTGAAACCATGAAAAAGAAGGCACTTGGATTTCCAAGCAATTGCACTAAGAGCCTCCCTGGAGAAACATAAATGTTGGGCTATGAATGAGAAAAAAGTAAGCCTCTATGATGTCATGGTTATTTTGTTAAGCCTGTTGGTGCACTATGTTTAACAACCCACTTTCTGGAGAAAAAAAAAATCTGATTTGTAGTATTTGATGATTTCTGTGGTGTAAATACTTCGATCATGGTCAATTTTAGGCTACCAATTAAATGCAGAGCTTAGAAGAAATGCTAACAGTTGGCTTTTGTGAGTCATATAAGCCAGCTCCAGCACACCGGGGGTTAAGACTCTTTGGGTTTGGGGTGTGTTTCCATAGCACATCCTAGCCCACCTTGTCTGATATGCTAATCAGCCTATGAGTGGGCTACCTCATTTCCTGTCCTCAGAAGCCACAGCACTATGACCTCCTCATCTTGAGGCTTTCCGTGAGTTTGCTTGTCCAGGGATAAACGACCTACTTTTAAAACTGAAAACCCCCAAGGTGATCCAAAACAGTTTCCTTTGATTCATCAGGGCCTCAATTTACTTCTAATAAATCCAGAGCATCTCCTTGGAGGTTTGGTATTGTGTGAAGCTTAATGAGGACATTTTCATTAATTTTAACAGCATTCAAAATTCTGTATCTCTGAGGACTGTTGCTTGCGAAGGACACAATGTTAGGTATTTTTGAAAAGACAATACTCAACTATTCTCTTTGGGTTTTTGTTTTTTCCTGTGGAAAAGATTCTGTGTCCTCTCCTGGTACATTAATATCGCAAGTTTTAGAAATTCTTATGCATTTTCAAATAATCTGGATATTTTACCATTGGACTGAAGTCAAGATAATTCCTCCCTCTGATCTTGTGTCTGTGTCAAATTCTAAGAGTGTTCTGACTCAGAGAGTTCTACATTCATCTATGTGCTCAACTTGTCACCAGTTGGAAATTTGGTGATTGTGGAGTCAATTGTTTTTCCTCTTCCACTGATACCAGCTCCCTACTCACCCCATCACCCCCAGTCCAGCAATTCACAACTCAGGAAGAAACAGTGATCCACAGGGGCTGAAACTCGAATTCAATCTTACATGTTCCTCTTGGTCAAAGTCATTGGGAAAAATGTCTCTTCTTGTGTCATTTGCTTGTACCCCTTAAAAGGGGGTGATTTTGAAAAACTAAGATATGTTATTAAATGAAAAGGGCAAGCTGCAAATATATGTCTAAATTTGTGTGATCTGTGTGTGAATATGTTCTTGTATAAAAAAAATTAGATACGTATCTTGACAAACATGCACTCAAGGAAAAGACACAGAGCACATGCTCACACAGGAGTTTTGATTCATTGGAACATGGATCCCTCACTCGGTGTTTCATACCATGTGAAACGTCTCTGCTAGAACATGCCTGCCTCCCCTTTCCCTCATTCCTCTCTCATACATGGGTTTGCAAGGGAAACTGGGTTTTGGGCTCAGCCCCCCGACCAACCCCTTTTTAAGGAGCTACCTGCCCTGGAGGAAGATATTCAGCCCCATTCCCCCAAGCCCTGAGTTTTCCAAGGGCAGGTCACTGGATAGTGAAAATGCAACTAGAGAAGTAGAGAAGAAACTATAGCCCGCTGCCGTTGTTGATACCAGAGGAGGAGAACGAGGACAGGGATAAGCAAAGCAGCAGATAATCCAAACCAAAACCCCCTATTTAGTCTAAGAAGCAAATTTTGTAAATCGGTGACTTATCCCTTTGTTTTAAAAATTGGCTTTCCGATTATTCATTCCTCATTTGTTCATGCAACAGGTATTTATGGAGTTCCAACTATGAGACAGGCACTCTTTTGATTGCTGAAGACATAGCTGTGATAAAGGTAAATCATTGTCCTCACAAAGCTCACATTTAGTGGGAGAAAACAACAAGATAAGTAAAGAAAATACTTAGCAGGTTAGATACTAATAGGCAAAAGGAGAAAAATAGGCAGGGAGAAGGAAAGAGGGATCCATGCAGAGAGGTCATAATTTCACTGGGCCAGTACAAATTCTTTTGGAAAGACATGTAAGCTTAAGAGTCTGCTGGATAATGGAGAGTTGCCTAGATATTGACAGGCAGATCAGCAACAGAACTGAGTTCACCTTCCTCACACAGCCCCCTTGGAGTGGCTGAGTGTGTGTGGTAAAGGTGCTTGGTTCCTAAGCAGACATGATCCATAGAGGGAGAACCTAGGGAGGCTCATATTGAGCACTGTCTGTATACTGACAGGCCCTTCGGAGATTCCCCTTTGTGCCCCTGGACAGTTAGCATGTGTATTAGTCCATTTTTGCACTGCTATAAAGAACTGCCTAAGACTGGGTAATTTATAAAGAAGAAGATGTTTAATTGACTCACAGTTCTGTATGGCTGGGGAGGCCTCAGGAAACTTACAATCATGGCAGAAGGCAAAGGGGAAGCAAAGACCTTCTTCACGTGCTGGCAGGAGAGAGAGAAAGAGAGCAAAGAGGGAAGTGCCACTTTTAAACCATCAGATTTCCTGAGGACTCACTCACTATCATGAGAACAGCAAGGGGGAAACTGCCCCCATGATCCAATCACCTCCCACCAGGTCCCTGCCTCGACACGTGGTGGTTACAATTGGAGATGAGATTTGCGTGGCGACTTATTGCTAAACCATATCAACATGCATCTGTATAAGGTGCTTGGCTGCATTTGGCAAACGGAAATTCAGTGCTCAGGGAGGTGGAGTCCTTGATGCATAAAGAAACAGTCAGCTTCTGTCCCCAACATACACAGAGAAGAAAAGCCAGCTAATTCCACCAAACCTAAGGTGGGGCCTTTACAGCAAATCCTCACTCGGGACAGAGCTATCCACAAGCCCCCTCAGCATGAGGGAAAGCGGATTCTAAAACCAGTTATAATTGCTTTAAATGCAGCTCTTAGACTTTGAGGAATTTAATCAAAACCTTCATAAAATGGCATTGTCCTTTGACTGCTTTTTCATTTCAGCGGCAGAAATGCTGCACAAGGCAGAAGAAGAAAAAAGTAATTGAAAAAACACCGTTGAACGGAATCTGCTTTGCTGCCGCAGGAACCATATTTTATGGGCAAAGCCCACACTACTAGAACTCTCTAGGGAGCAGTACAGGAGCCGATCACATTTTTGCTGGCAGCTTTAGATGACAAATTTGTCTTACAATTCAGAGGCATTACTGGGGTTTTAAATAAGTGTGCAGCCTTCAGTGAATCCACTCTGTGGGCTCCCTGAAGGGAGCTTCTTCAGAGGATTAGAAGCCACAGATTGACACTCACATTTTGCCTTCACCTGTGTTAATTTCTGACAGCAAACGAGGGTCAGGGATATGAGGTTTGCCACTGGGATCCAGCACTTAGTGAAAAGAAGCTCTAAATAATCACTAACAAAAGCAAATCATAATAATAGCTATACTTACATTGGGCTTACTATGTGCTACTTTGCATTGATTAATTAAAGTCATTCATATAAGACCTCTATGAAGTTGGCACCATTTGCCTTAAAGGTGGGTAGAGTGAAACAGTGTGTGTTAATATGGCAGGTCCACATGGCTGGTCAACATGGAGCCAATATTTTTACCCAGGATGACTCAGCCTGTGCTACCAACTAATCAGTACACACACTACTGTGTGCCACACAGAAATAAACTAAATAGAGTAGTCCCATCAGGCTGCTATAACAAAATACCCATACACTGGGTGATTTATAAACAACAGATGTTCATTTCTCAAGGTTCTTGAGGTTGGGCAGTCCAAGATCAAGGTGCTGGCAGATTCGGTGTCTGGTGAGGGAGCTTTTTCTGGTTGCTACATGGCATGTTCTCATTGAGTCCTCACATGCTGGGAGGGGCGAGGGAGCTCTCTGGAGTCTCTTTAACAAGGGTGATAATACCATTCATGAGGGCTCCACCTTCATGTCCTCATCACTTCCCAAAGGACTGCCTCCTAATACTGTCATGTTGGGGGTTGTGATTTCAATGTATGTATTTGGGGGGAACACAAATATTCAGACCATAGCATTGTCTTAAGGACTAATTCTGTACTGTTTTTACGACTCAGCTTGATTAGGGCCTGAAATTATTCTTCCTCTTACTATTATTATTATCTTTGGGAGACAGAGTCTCACTCTGTCACCCAGAGCGGAGTGCAGTGGTGCAATCTCGGCTCACTGCAACTTCAACCTCCTGTGCTCAAGTGATTCTCCTGCCTCAGCCTCCCGAGTAGCTGGGACTAGAGGCATGGGCCACCATGCCTGGCTAATTTTTGTATTTTAAGTAGAGATGGGGTTTCACCACGTTGGCCGGGCTGGTCTTGATTGAACTCCTGATCTCAAGCGATCCACCCTCCTCGGCCTCCTAAAATAGAGCCTGAAATTATTTACAGTAAATTTAGGTGTAACTGAGTTCTCTAGAAAACCTGTGATGCAGAATTTACCCTCTTTATTCCAAATAGTCTCCAGGTCAGAGAATCAGTTTCTTTGGTCCTGCAGCTGATTAAATCCCAGTTCATATCATCCTGAGGAGTGGATTATTTCCATTGGTAGCTATTTGTCAAATGGGCTTCAAAATGCTTTTGTTATTCTTGTTGCTTTCAAGGCTGTTTTAATTTAGATGTTAACATTTATGTAGCATCATTTTCTTTTGCGTGGTACTAAAGGCCTCAGGACTTGAATTTGTTTGTGACCTCAGTTATCCAAACTGCATGGAAAAAAATTGTTTTTTCAAAAATCCACTTTGCATTAATTTGTTCTAAGTTCCATACCTACCTTCCAGAAGGTAGTGATACATTACAGCAGCGGGTGGGAAACTTTTTCTGTAAAGGGCCAGGTAGTAACTGTTTTGGGCTTTGCAGGTCACATGGTCTCTGCCAAATCTACACAACTCTCTGCGGTAACCACAGACACGCAAACACATAGGTATGAGACTGTGTTCTAGGAAAACTTTATTTATTAAAATAGGCAGCTGGCCAGATTTGGCCAAGGAGCCTCGGTTTACTGATCCCTGCATTAAAGGGACAGATTTCTGGCCCACTCCCAGCGGACCTCCTTCCAAGTGATGGAGTCCCAGTCACTTCACACTTCGGGCATCTCTCTGCCCTTTGGTTAATTTGGTCCCAGGAAGGTGGAGACGTTAATTAGACTGGTAAATGCAAGAATGAACTATGCCTGCCAGGATCAATTTCACCGCCTTTCCCTAGGCAGTAGCTGGCCCACAAGGGATGCAGATTCTGCTCTTTTTCCTGGTGCCCCCATCTTATTTACAGGACCCCTCAAATGGCATTATTACCAATGTTTGTATTCTGTCCAACAGCCAGATGAATTTTATTTCCTTTCAACAAAACAGCATAGAACAAGTTAACACAACAAGGCTGCTTACTTTTTCAGCTGTTTATCTCATGCGGTGCATTACTGCTATGCATTAATCATAAACTGATTGGCAGTCACATGAGTATTGCATACTTAAAATGTAAAATTCATTTAATAAATGAGATTATGTATAGGTAACAGTTCTTTCAAAATATATTGCTCCCAGGAGGAAAAAAATGAAGTCCCTGGTGGCAATGAGATTGGGAACTTACCATTCCCTCGTGTTTCCCTCCTGTCTTAATATTCAGAGGATAATCGAGCCTGGGAGAACAGGCAAACAGGGCTGCAGAGACAGATCTGATTGCAAATGTCCCTTTTCCCCCGTCCTTGTATATTGCTCAAAGCCAAGCAGAGAGGAGCTATCAGATACCAGAGATCCTCCTGGGAACAGGCTGAGGTTTATGGCTGCCGTATTTGCCAGCTGGGGCTGCACAAACTAAGTACCATGGATGAGGTGGCTTAACCAACAGAATTCATTGTCTCACAGTACTGGAACCAGAAGTATGAAATCAAGCAGTTGGCTGTGAAGGAATGCCCTGTTCCAGGCCTTTCCCTGAGGCTTGTAGGCGGCTGTCTTCTCCCTGTGTCCCTTTACATCATCCTCCCTGATGTGGTTTGGCTGTGTCCCTACCCAAATCTCATCTTGAATTGTAGTTCCCATAATTCCCACATGTCCTGGGAGGGACCGTCTGGAGATAATTGAATCATGGGGGCAGTTCCTCCCATCCTGTTCTGGTGGTAGTGAGTTAGTTCTCACAGGACCTGATGGTTTTATAAGGGTCTTCCCTCTTCACTGTGCACTCATTCCTCTTCATGCTGCCACGTGAAGGACATATTTGCATCCCCTTCTGCCATGATTTTAAGTTTCCTGAGTCCTTCCCAGCCATGCTGAACTGTGAGTCAGTTAAACCTCTTTCCTTTATAAATTACCCAGTCTTGGGTATGTCTTTATTAGCAGTGTGAGAAAGGACTAATACATGCATGTCTGTCTCTATATATCCAAATTTCCCCTTTTCTCAAAGACACCAGTCATACTGGAATAGGGCTCATCCTAATGACCTCATTTTAATTTGATTATCTCTGTAAAATTCTATCTCCAAATAAGTTCACATTCTAAGGTACTGCGGATTAAGACTCCAAAACAGAAATTTCAAGGGGACACAATTCAACCGACAGCAGTTGTCTAAACCAGAAACACGATTGCTTCTGTTGGTGAGGCTGTCCAAGAGTGCTTACACTTTATGTGTGGCATGCAGGCCAGTGTGTGCTAACCCAATCAGAAGGGGAATTTATTTAGGGTCTAGGATTGCGGGGGCGGGAGTGGGGGAAAGGAAGGATGCATTTTCTGGGAACACCTTATACACCATGAGGAAACGAACTCCTTCCACCTAGACACCTGGCTAATCTATATCCTCTCTAGCCACTCAAGCCACCAGGACAGCTAGAATTAGAAAGGCCTGTTCCAGTTACGCCTGCAGGCTGAGGGTCCTCAATGAATGCTCCTTTTCAGTAATGACTCCCCTGCCTCTGCATCCTGAGCAAGACAAACTGGGGACATTTAGGCACAATGGTGAGAAGAAAGGAGTAGATGACCCTCAACTGGCTTTGAATTTGCTACTTTTCCTGCCTTTGGCCGCTGGTGGGAGACGCAGGGTGCCCAGTGGCCTTTGCAGTCTCGCAGAGCCTATCCCAGGAAATGCACGGGCCGGTGTGGCCAGGACAGAACAGAGGGACCACTCTCAGTCCAGCCCTCCCTGCAGGCGGCTCGCCAGCTATTCCTTCTGGTCTTCGGTTTGCAGGAGGGCAGACGGTTTCCCGCGCCCTGGACCATCCGGGCGTAGACTCGGCGGCAAGGCCTTGTTTCCTTGCTACCCTGGGCCTGCCGCAGACGGACCCCAGAGGGAGCCGCGCCCAGCCCGCTGGGCCGCCCGGGCTTCCCGCGACCCCCTCCAGACCCCGGGCAGAAAGAGCGCCCTGCTGTCCCGACAGAGCCACTGTGCTTTTGAGGGATCCTGACACCTAGTGGCTCCCGCTCCCTTCGCCGAAGAGCGCCGGGTCCCATCTGAGAATTCCCGCGACCTCCAGCCCCTGATCGCAGCTGAGACACCCATTCGCGCACCCGGCTCCTCCCACATCCTCGTTCCCGGGGCGGGGTTCAGCTGACCCTGGTAGTCGCCTTAGCTGTACTCTTTGGGGTCCAGGCGCCTCGGGCGGGAGCTCACCCTCCCTGTCTCCCCAGCTGACCCTGCCGCGCCCCCTCCATCTCTGCACGCTCCCACCCGGCCCCCTCCACAGGCCGTCCAGCCCCGCCCCTCGGAGCCCACCCCTGGTAGTGAGGCCCTGCCCCCAGGGTCCCTGCCCGAAGGTGCGCTCCTCCTCTAGGGCCCCTCTAAGCTGTGAGGTCTGTCCTCGATCCCTAGCGGTGCGGCCCCTCTCCTCCCAGGGCCCCTCCTTGCTGTGAGCTCCTCTCCTGTCCCCGGCGGCGCATCCCTGCCCCCAGAACCCCTCCCCTAAGGTGAGCCTCGCCCCCAGGCCTCCTCCCTTAAGGTGAACCCCACCCCCAGGCCCCGCCCCTAAGTTGAGCCCCGTCCCCAGGCCTCTTCCCCTAAGATGAGCCCCGCCCTCACGACCTCTCTCCGAGGGAGAGCCCCGCCCCAAGACCCTTCCGCTGGGGATCTCCTCTCCCCCGCTCCTTCGCGGCCGCCCGCCCATGCCCAGCCGCCCAGCCTTCCGGTCTCCGCGCCGCGTCTGCGGTCCTCACCCGCGCCGGGCGGTAGTAGTAGCTGTGCTCTTTGGGGTCCAGGCGCCGCGGCGGGATGTAGCTGAAGGCGGACTGCGCCGAGACGGGCGGCTGCCTGGGCTTGCCCCGCAGCGTGGACGCGGTGGTCTCCTCCTCGTCGTCCTCCATGCCTCCCCCGTCCAGCGCCCCCTCCTTGGCCGCGGTCCGTCCCGCCCGCCCAGGGGCCCAGTCGGAGTCTGCCGGCTTCAGGTTGCTCGGCCCCAGCGTCCAGTTCGCGTCTGTGTTCGGTCGTTGCCTGGAAACCGCCACCTGCCCTGGCGCATTCCCGCTCCAGGGTGGAGCGACCCTCCCCTCCTCCCTCCTGGCCCCTCGACTACACCCGGGGTGGGGTCTCTCCTTCCTTCCTCCTCGGGAGGAGCCCGGCTGGGAGACGCCGCGGGGACTACCCATTTCCAGCCCGCTCACCTTTCCCATGCAGCAGCCCCTGCTTCACTCACTGATCACTCCTTCGCGAGACCATTAGTGACTGAGCACCTAGCGCGTCGTGTGTCAGGAGCTGGAGATCGAGCGTTGAACGGAGCAGGCCTTGTCCACAGGGAGCTTACAGTCGGCTGGACAAGACAGATGAAAGACATGAAGAAGCCAAATGACTTGCCGAGGCTCCAGGGCAGCGCTGTCCAATAGAACCATGATTAGGGCCACGTGTGTCGTTTCTTATTTGACTCAGTAAGTCCAAAACGTTATCATTTCAACAAATGGCACTAGCTGCCTTTGAAGCGCTCGGTGGCCACGTGTGGCTAGCAGTTACAGTATTGGCCAGTGCAGGTGTAAGGCTGCATGAATTTACAGAATCTGGCAGAACTCAGCTGCTGTGGACAGGGCTCTTGCAATCCTTTGCCAATGTGGTTACCTTGGCCCTTGATCGGAATGCTGGGTCAATACCTGCGTTTCGTTTGTTGAAAATGTGTTAAGCTGTGTACCCGTGATTGGTGGGTGCATAGCCAAGAAAAGTTAAAAAAAAAAACAAAACAAAAAACCATGATGACCAAGGCTTGGGAAATGCTTTAGCCAGGGTGCCTGGGAAGGCCAGCCTCGCTGAGGAGGTGGTGTTTGAGATGAAGCATAGCAATAATGAGAAGCCAGTTCTGTGAGTCTGGCAATCCCTTCCAAGCCGACTTGGTCCTCTGAGGCAGAGGCAATCTTGTGTTTGAATGGCAGCAGGAAGTGGGGTGGTGTGGCCTCATGAAGCCAGAAACTGGTAGGAAGTGAAGGTGAACAGATAGGCGGGGGCCTGATGGAGAGATCTTACAGACCATGGAAGGAGCAGTGCCTTGCCTTCTCCCCCACCCCTGCAACTAGGTAGGAATCTCTTGTCTGCCATTCTATGATGCAGGCTGGTGGCTTACGATGCCTCTCTCATTCTGAGGCACCTGGTGATCCACTTGTAGAGGTCTCCAGAGTCCTAGAGATCCTTCTGGGCAGGATTTAAGACATCCCGGTGCCACCACGCTTTTTCTCGCTTTTTTTATTGACATCTGTTTCTCTCATGGGTCCCCATGAGCTTCCTGAGAAACCCATGTGCCTTCTTTGTCCCACTAACACATCTTTTTGCTCCATGGGCAGGCAGAACATGAGTCAGCCATGAGTCAAGGGTCAGACACCTGCCCACCATGTCTCTAAGCCCCAGGGGACCTAGCAACCTCACTGGAGCCACTTGGAGAGGGTGACATATCCCTGGTGCTTGGAGATGGAGCACCATCTCTCCTACATGTGAAGTGAAGGAAAAGGGGCTCTTATTTTTCTCCCATGGGCTGAAGTCATGAAAGGCATGACTCATACTTTTTTGGCCTCATTAAAGCAGCAGCCAAATATGTTTTTTTTTTAAGCCCTTATAATCTACTGCCTCTCTCGACCTCTCTCAATGTCTCCAAAGACACAAGAGAGGTCAACTAATGGTCACAAGATTTTGTAAGCTTTGCATCGGTGACCCGGTATCATACTTTGGAAAGTGAAGGTACTTGAAACCAATTATCTTGGGAATTCAGCTAAAATTGAGACTGAGATAATTTCTTAGTAAAAGAAATAAGTAAAGTTGACACAGTTATACAGATGTGAATCTGCTAACTTCAATTTCAGTAGGTGACATTTTGTCATGTCCTAGACCAAGAGCTCTTGAAGGCAAGGCTACCTACATCTTTTTCTTCTTGGATGGAGATATGGTTAGGCTTTGTGTCCCCACCTTAATCTCATCTTGAATTGTAATCCCCATAATCCCCACATGTCAAAGGAGTGACCAAGTGGAGATAATTGAATTATGGGGGCCGTTTCCCCCATGCTGTTCTTGTGATAATGAGTTCTCACAGGATCTGATGGTTTTATAAGGGGCCCCTTTTGCTAGGTGCTTCTCCTTCCTGCCACCTTGTGAAGAAGGTGCCTTGCTTCCCCTTTGCTTTCTGCCATGATTGTAAGTTTCCTGAGGCCACTCCAGCCATACTGAACTGTGAGTCAATTAAAACTCTCTCCTTTATGAATTACCCAGTCTCAGGTATTTCTTTATGGCAGCATGAGAACAAACTTATACAGATGGCTCAAGTCTGGCATACAGTAGGAACTCAAACATTTGAGTCTGAGACAAGGGCCTGAGTTTATTTGGGAGGTAATTCCAGGGAACAGGAAAGAGGGACCAAGAGGAGTAAGAAGCAGGAGAGACACCAAGGATGCACTACCCAGGTCACTGCTGAGGGCAACTGGTGCATGGCCATGAACGTTTCTGAGGGGCCTGGAGAGGCCTTGAAGAATTGACCCAGAGGATCAACATGGAGGCGTGTTTCATCACTTGCTCCTGTCTGCTCGGTGGAGGCTCACTCCTTCAATTGTTGACTCCTGAACTTGTACGACCACTGCCCCAGGGCCTCACAGTCTCCCCTGCAGTGTCTTGCCTCCTTGGTGTCCGAGGAGCCCTGGGGCTGACAGCAAAAGACAGGGGCATGTACTGGAGGTGAGATGCTTCTTTCATGAGGTGAGTCATAGCCCCACGGAATGGTCCACCAGAGATGAGGGTGGAATGAGATGTGAGGCCCTGAGGATGCAGGGCAGGTTACCAGAGACAGATGAAACCATGGGCAAGGCAGACTTTGGCAATTTTGATTATTAAGAGGCTTTAGTTCCTTTTTTTCAAAATACTCTTTTTAAAAAAGTATTTTCCTATATGATCTTATTATATATTCCCAGGTACATGAGTGGAATATAAGGTCACAGAGTCATACATTTAGGCTCCTCATGTCTGTACTTGTACTCAAAAGTTCTGTGCAGGAGAAGGGGAGGATGAAAGAAGCATGAAAACCTTCCTCTCAAAGGAGGCAAATTAATAGAGTAAGGACACACACTGGGGCTGGGTTAAACATAGTGTATTAGTGAGGGTTCCCTCAAGGGACAGAACTAATAGGATTTATATATATCTATGTAAAGATATATATTATATATATTTTTTATATGGGAGTTTATTAAGGAGTATTAACTCACGTGATCACAAGTTCCCTGTATTAGTTCGTTTTCACTCGCTGATAAAGACATACCCAAGACTGGGATGAAAAGAAGTTTAATTGGACTTAGAGTTCCACATGGCTAGGGAGGCCTCAGAATCATGGCAGGAGGTGAAAGGCACTTCGTACATGGCGGCAGCAAGAAAAAGTGAGGAAGATGCAAAAGTGGAAACCCCTGATAAAACTATCAGATCTCATGAGACCTATTCACTACCACGAGAATATGGGGGAAACCACCTCCATGATTCAAGCTATCTCCCTCGGGGTCTCTCCCACAACACATGGGAATTATGGAGATTTGGGTGGGGACATAGAGCCAAACATATCAGTCCCACAATCAGCCATCTGCAAGCTGAGGAGCAAAGAGGCCAGTCTGAGTCCCAGAGCTGAAGAACTTGAAGTTTGATGTTCAAGGGCAGGAAGCATCCAGCACGGGAGAAAGATGTAGGCTGGGAGGCTAAGCCAGTCTAGTCTTTCACGTTTTTCTGCCTGCTTTTATATTCTGGCATCATTTCCAAGGCATTCAAGCCAAATTGAAGCAAGTCTCTGGATCTGCCCTTTGGTTTAATAGGAAATACAGCAGATAGATACAGAAACAAGTTAGACAACACCAAATCAACAGTGTGGGATATTCTGCAGGGCAATTGATCTAATTTCTCCAATAACTCAATGACATGAAAACCAGGTGAGAAAGAGTGGCAGTTAGAGACATAAGAGACTTCAGTGGTACAATCTCTAAAAGTCATATGTGGACTTTGGATCCTGATTCAAAAACATCAACAGTTAAAAAATATTTTTGAGATAGTACAGGAAATTTAGAATATAGACTAGACATTAAATGATGACAGGGAATAATAACTAATTTTGTTATTTGTAACAATGGCTGAATGGTTAGATAAGAAAAAAATGCTTATCAGTTATAGATGAATACTGAAGTATTTAGGATAAAATAATATGATAGCTTGGATTTCTCTAGAAACATTCCAGTGGAAAAAAAAAAGAAAAAGTTAAAGAATAGATGAAACATGATTGGAAAATTATGGTAATTTTCATGCTGAATAGAGGAACTTGCAAACTTATTATACCTTTTTTTTAGAGATGGGGTTTTGCTCTGCCCCTCAGGCTGGAGAGCAGTGGCATGATCATAGCTCCTGGCCTCAAGTAATCCTCCTGCCGTGGCCTCCCAAAAGCACTGGGAATACAACATGAGCCACTGAGCCAGCTTTTCTTTCAATTCTTATACTTTTCTTTCAATTCTTATGTGTGTTCAAAATTTCCTGTAATACAAGCAAAAACAGTAGGGTTATTAAAAGAGATTGTTTCTTGTAAACATTAGAACCCGAAATATCAGCTCCACCCACACACTCTGAGCACTCTGTATCGGAGACTGTGGGACTGGGAGGGAGATGTTTGCTTTTTCTGGGATGGGATTACAAGTACTGGATGAAGGCAAAATTTCTTTTGATGGAGCCCAACGTGGGGGGAACATCAACATAAAGGCAGGTTTCCTGACTCGTGCAGCAAGGGAGACTGCACACCACAGGAGCCTAGAAACATCGAGTCAAACACAGGACTAGACAGGGCTGTTGTAGGATTTGGGGAGGGGTGAATTCAGGTAAAATTTAATGAAGCTGAGCTGCAGAGACTCAAGCACAGCAAGTTAGTGTGCCAAAGAGTTAACAGTAACCCTGACCTAAGAAGCCGATTCAGGTCCCTCAAAGGGAAGAGAAATGTGGAACGTTGCATGCAAAATTCCCATGTCTAGAGCTCTGCAATTGAGGGGGATATTGAAGCTACTTCTCCATTGGTCAGATTGGCCCATGTGGCTCAGCTCATATAGACAACAGTTAGATGTTCCATTTTACTGATCTGATTTCAAACAACAAAGGCTTTAGAGAACAAAGTTTCTTAGCACTATGTCCTTGATGATAATTAACAAAGGCAGTTGTCAAAGGCTCACAGTGGCACCCCTAGAAGTCCTGACCAGCAAGTTAGCTATGTTCCTTCTTATAGACCATGCCTTACATGAACCTTCACCGCAAGCTGTACGATAAAGTTTAACTGAGAATGAAGGAACACGTGTACCAATAACAATAATCGCATCCGATGTTCACTGAGTATTTACTATTTTCCAGGAATTGGGCTAAACAGCTTACAAGATGTGTCTCATTTCACTATCTACACTAAGTATTTGGACTCCAAATGGGGGTGGGTATATTCCCAGTTTGGGAGATCTCAGCCCTAAGGGGATAATTTGCCTGGTTCCTCACTGAGCCAAGACCCCTCTCTGGATTTGCGCCCATCATCTTCTGGTAGGTATACTTTTTTTTAAAAAAAATTTTATTTATTTATTTATTTTTAGAAGGAACTGACTGCTTCTGTTTTCCCAGAATTCTATCAAATATTTAGCAAGTGTCCACATGTACCCAAGCGATACACATTCCTTACATAGAGGAAGGTAAGGAAAGGTAAAGAAGACTGCCTGTGTTGTTCAGGCAGAACTGTCACCACACTCTTCCACAGCTCCTGCCTGCCTGCCATCTATACACACACTCACAACACACACTCACAACACACACTCAGAGAGGATCCACTCTCCCCTCCAGAGATCTCTAGTTTCAACTGCTGCAGCCCAATCAAAGTCCTGAACTTTGGTGCCCCCTATTGATAGGCCCAAAGACTATCACTGTTGCTGCAAGGGTTGTGCTAGTAAGTAAAACAATTTTTTTTCACTCATTTTTCTTGCTTTGCTTTACTTTTGAAAACAAATGTAGAAAGGTTATGCAATTATTAAAAATATTATCAAATATATAATTGCAAGAGCCATCATATTGAATATGTAATTGCAACTGACACATTCAGATCACTTTTGTTTGTACAGGTATAGACATACAAATGAATTCATCAGCATGAGAATTCAGTTTAAAAGGACTTAGCTTTATGATTCGACAAAGCTTGTCAAATTCGCTCGTTAGTGACACCAGCAACCTTATATCTATTAGCCTAAATTATTTTCATGTACTTCAGGATTAAAATTTGAACAGGGCCAGAGGCAGGTCTAGCTTCCCTCCCTGGGCTAACCCTGTATGCTTTACACTGGGTGTTCCAGCCATTGACAATTGCGCCCCTAGACCCTGCTCTCTTCCTTCTAAAACTCAGCTTACAAATCACTCTGAGGCTCTCTCTCACTGCCCAGGGGGGGCTTGAGGTCTCTGTGTTCCCAGAGGCTTGCCTGTGTGTCAGGGTGCCAGAGGCCTCACCACTCCCGTCACCTGCTCACTAATCTCACCTGTTTCAAGCCCCTCAAGGGCAGGGGCTCTTTCCTATTTGGCCCTAGAGCTGGAGCATTGAGTGTGCCCAGCGTGATCAGAACTGTGAGTGTCTGCTGAATACGTACGTGAAGAGGGTAGGGGACAGCCAAATGAGACAGGCTCAGCAGAGGCTGTAAGTGAAAACTGCAGAAGGAGGAGCATCTGATTCTGATGAGCAAACAGGGAAATGCTTGCAATGGATGAGATGGACTTACATCAACAGCAGAGGTGAAGAATGCTTGTGCTGTATTTTTCTTCATAGCATTTGTAACAGACCGTCATTACCTCTTCGTGTGGCTCTTTAATTGGTTAAGTCCCTTTCTGCTCCTTAAACTGTATGCTTTTAACCTCACACCACATTTCTGGGTTGAGTTTCGCACCAAGAATTAGCTGAGTCATAGGGAGAGGTGTACAGCACAGTGACGGTGGACCAGAGGCCAGGGAGGGAACCTGAGTTCACTAAAAAGGCAGAAAAAGACACAGGACTGGATATCAGCTGCAAGGAGGTGTGAAACGGGTTTCTGAGGCCTGATATGATCTGGAACAGATCTTAGGCTCAGTGTCAGGAATGCCTGTTTTAAGTCATCTAAGAGCTGTGAAAAAGTGTAAATCAGCTAATTACCCAGATTTCAGAGAGCTGTGAGAATCCTTCCAAGCCAGGTCCCAAATGAGCGGCAAGGTCAGCTGGGTACCCGGATACATCAGAATCTACCGTGCTTATCTCCTGCTCAATCTCAATTTGCTTCCATTGCCTCTCTCTTTCTTTGTAATTGGAGACAAAAAGTGATCTTAGCTCATCTAGTTTCTATTTCCTGTTCTAAAGATAAGTAAATAGACCCAAAAAGCTAAAGTGAAGTAAAAACCATGATGGGGCAGACGTTCAGACTAATATCAGCTAACTTGCACTGGTGTGCTTACTCTGTGCAAGGAACTTTTCTAGGTGCTTTATGTAATTATCATCTCAACCTGTTACAGGTTCAATTGTGTCCCTCCTCCCTCCTTCAAAAAATACACTCTGCTACTGCAGTCGGCCCTCTTTTCCTCTTCTCCCTTGAAACTGTAACCTGACTGTGATGAGGCAATGAAGGATCTGCAATGAACTAATGACAATTTAATTCAGTCTTGATTTATAATTTAGAAGATCCCCCCTCTAATCAAACACCTCCCCAAAAAACCTACCTAAATTGCTTTTCCATTTCTCTAAATGTTTATTAAAAAAAAGTTTCCATACTAATATATCTTATTAACTAAAAGATTGTTTCTGCATAATTCTATAATATTTATATCCAAAGCACTGTACTCTATTTCTCATTGCTCCTTTTCCTTACGGTAAATCTCACTTCCACTCACAGCCTACAAAGAGATAAAATTTCCTCCTTACATCTGTTAGAAAACAAAAGGTCTCTAAAGAGCAAAATATTTTCATTTAGCAGATAACTATGACAAAATACTTAAAAATAACATTTATTCATTGAATTCCTTTACTGCACATGATCAATTGTTTGATGTACAAAAAGTATCTATGACACTAGCATTAAATTAAAATTAATTTTAAATTTTACCACAATAAATGTATACATAGTATAAGGAAAACTATAGATGCTTTCAGATCACCAGTCTAGAACATATTCTGCAAAGTGACTAATTCACATTATATTTTTCTTTTAATACTGAGTTCCATAAAAATGCAAGTTCTTTCATTTTTTTGAGTTCTGAAGTCAGTATTCATTCTTGTGACTAATGAACAGTGTTTTGAGAAAACAGTTTTCTTTGTAAATATTCCACCAATTCACGTCTTGATTTTAGCATCCCAATCTCATGATAGGGGATCTGTAAAGGTAGAAAAGTAAAACTGGTCAAGATCCTTCAAAATCTGAGGTTCCTCTGGCTATTGGTTACCTTGTTTGTTTCTTACACGCTTCCCCACAGCGGAATGTAAGCTCCTGAAGGCAAATATCCCAACCAGCTTCTCCATCCTGTATCCCTAATGTCTAGAACAGTGCCTGGCACTGAGAAGGGGCTTGGTAAATATTTGATGAATTAATATGTAGAATATGCAAATAAAAATTAAACATGATATCTTGTTCTCCAGGAGTTCACAACTTGGGTGGCAATATAAATATAAAAAACAATAAATATAAAAAACAAGCTGTAGGTTGGTGATCTAGTGCTAAGAGGGAGTGGGCATTTCATTAGATGAGGGTGGGGATGCTGACAAACTGCTGGAAGGTAGGTATTCAGAGAGCTGGAGGATGCAGCAGGGACAAAGAGGGAATGAAGAGAGAGACAGCAGGAGGCGCAGCGAAGGAGAGAGTCTGCTCAGCTGGGAGCAGAGGGGCCAGGTAGTAATCACGTGCCTGGAGCCCGGCTGCAGGCCAACCATGGAGGGTCTTGAATGTTAAGATATAGAGAAGTTTTTACTTTATTCTGTAAGCAGTAAAGAAACAATGAAGGCTTCTGAGTAGACACTGGCATGATTAGTTTTAGGAATATTCAGCTGGGGATGTGCAAGATGGAGAAAAAAGTCAGCAGATATGAAACCATAGTGCTGCCTAGTACTGACAGCTTAGAGAATTAGGGCAGCTCTCATTCTCACGCACTGCTGAGCCCTCACATAAGACCTTCTTCCATTATCTACAGTGAAAATACTTAAAAGGTCTTAAATATTAAGTGTTGGTGAAGCTCCTTCTTTTAATGGATTATCTTGTCCATTTTTATTTATTAAATCAAGGAGAAATTAAAACAGAACATATATTCCAACAATTGAGTAATTCTAAAAGCAGGGTTAAGCATAGCTTATAACGAATATAGGTATGCCCCACTTTTGAAAAATCAAAGCTCTGAAAATTCTGTATTTCAAAATATAAGTCAAGAGATTTAAGCCGAATTAACAACGTTGGGATTTAAACTAGACGTAAGATCGGTGGTCCACTGGGCTGGCAGACCAGTTAGTATTGTAAAAGCAAATTAAAATGGAGCCTGTGCCTGAAAAATCCCTGAGCAGACCAAGCCAGTTGGGCCTTGAAAATAACCTTAACTTTGCTTAAAGTGCAAATGTTAAGCAAAATTTAACTTGGGCTATTCCTTGTAAAACTTCTACTAGAGAAAAACAGAACTTAAGCTCAACCAATCAGAAGCATCTCACAAACTAAAAATTATATAACTAGGAACTTTCCACAGAATAGTTCAAACAAGGCAGCAACAATATGTAACTGTAACCAGTCAAGTAGATTCTTTGTGTACTTGCGTTCTTCCTATAAAAGCCTCCCTCTTGTGTTCCCAAGCCATTTCGGGTTTTGTGCTGTCCAATTCAATAATTGCTGTCTGATCAAATTCTTTAAAATTTTACTGTGCCTCAGATTACTTTTTAACAGTAACCGGGAAAAAAAAATTTGAATTAGGATTTGCTTTTGGGAAACAAAAAAAATAGGTGAAACCGTACCTGAACAACTTGATAACCAAGTAACTGTAGGTGTCTTTGTTTAATAGCTTCTTTTCCCAGTAAGTGTTTGCTATTGGAGCAAAACCTTTTTGGACCATCAATACATAGTGCTATCCTGAAAAATAAAAAAGGAGAAAAAAACTTAATTTTTAAAATAATCCAAAATATTTATTACATATTTTAGTTGCCAAAGTTTATTTGGGATTTGGCTATTACTATGTGCCAATATTATTTTCAAATGAATCATGAATTTGATCTTATTAATATTGTTTATAAAATATTACAAGGAATTTCCCAACATGGTATTCTGAAATGTAGTATTTTAAATTCCAGAATCATATCTATTTTATTCACCTTCTTGAGAAAAAGATACCACTGCTTATTAGCCTCAACAAGTCTTGTAATGCGAAAAACACAACATTTTCCTGTACCTTTTATGGATATCTTCATTAACTGTGGATGGCAATACAAATCCTTCTTCATCTAATTTAATTTCAACATCTGGTGAGAGAAGAAAGGAAAAATTCCTCGTGTGATACCCTCACAAACACTATCTTCCTGTATTCATTCCTTTGCTTTGCTTTGATTCCTTCCACATTGCATTGATCAATTGGACTGAAGGCTGCAAAGTAACGACCACAACCAAACAATGGTGAGAATTTTAATTGAATTGGCTTTATGATCAATCAAGTCAGCCTTAAATTAAGAAAGCTCAACAACGCTAAACCACAGAATGGGTTCTGAAGTTATCTGGGGTATGACAAGAACCATGCATGGTTTCTCTTTCCCCTTATAATAGGTGGCAGAGATCCTTCAGTCCAGACTGTGAAGAAAACCCTTGAGTTAAGCCATTAGACATCTATGCAACTCATAACTTCCATCATTCCAACTTGCAGTGCCTCCATGGTAAGTAAAGAAAGCATGCCACACCCAGACACCTGGTCTGCGAGCACAGAAGCCTTCGCTGTCCTTCCCCTCTGGTAAACTGCAGTTCCTTTCGTAAAGAGAAGAGAAGTGACCATCTGAAGCCTATGAACTGCTGTCCTTTATGAGAAGGCTTTCTTCTACTTATCAAGTTAGAAGAACTGTAAGGACGGAAGACTTGGAGTCTCTAGTCAGTGCTGTCCAGGAGAAGTTTCTGTGATGTGGAAATCTTTATAATGGCGCTGTCCAATTTGGCAGCCATGAGCCACATGTGGCTACTAAGCACTTGAAATGTGACTGAGGAATTGAATTTTCTTAAACTTTCAATAATTTAAATTTAAATAGCCACATGGTCTAGTGGCTACTATATTTGGACAGTACAAGCCTAGGTTATAGTAGTAGCTAACAATTAGTGAACATTTCCTACGTTCCAGGTACTATTTTATTTAGACCTTAAATAAGTCTTTGAGGTCAATATTACTATCATTTTACAGAGGAAGAAGCAAGCAGAAAAAGGTTAAATACTCTGCCCAGGACATTCTGCTACTACATGGCTAATATTTGAGACTTAAACCCAGACAGTCTTGACTCAACAGCTCTGCTGCTAACCCCAACTTGCCTTCAGGGAAGGGACCATTCCATTTTGCATTTCCAGAGAACTTCTATTGCTTCTAAGTCCCATATATCTCCAAAATCGAACAGGATGCTTAGGTTTAAAACAACAAAACTCCTTATACTACTTACCTATTGTATAACAATAGGGTGTCAACACTTTTGGAGCAAAATATAATCTTGCTCCTAAAAGGTTAGTCAGCCCGATCTTCACATATCTATAAAGCTGAGAATCCACAGGGGTCTCCAGGGAAAAGCATGGGGTAAGAAATGACTTCACTTGATATTTAGAAAGGAGTTTTGGACCCTAAAAAATCATAAGTGCAAACGTGAGAAAGAAAAATAAGATATAACAACAGAAAATAAATTGAAGGTTACCTAGGTAGAAAAGTTTGATATAACATTACTTTATAGGCATGATACTTTTCCAGGAATTGGGACAGGCATCTCTCTCAAAATGACAATGCAAACTTCTCTTGTTACAGTGCAAGTCTAATAGTTCAAAATGTCTTTTATATGTGTTTTTACAGTAGTCACTGGTTACCATAAACAGAAAAAAAAGTAAAGAAGGAAGGTAAAACGGAGTGAGGAGGGAGTGAGAAGAAACATAATAATGCTAACAGTTCAAGAAACATTTTTAGAACTGAGAATTGTCCCAAGGGTCTTAAGTACACACAACTAAAGTTTTCAACACAGGTTTAATTTCTCTAATCTGAAAATCCAAAATCCAAAATGCTCCAAAATCTGAAACCTTTTAAGCACAGACAGGCTGCTTAAAGAAAATGCTCATGAAGCATTCTGGATTTCAAATTTTTGAATTAGGGATGCTGAACTGGTAAATATAATGAGAATATTTTAAAATATGAAAAAATCTGAAAGCTGAAACACTTCTGGTCCTGAGCATTTTGGATAAGGGATACTCAATCTGTAATGGAAAACGTGATATAAATGACATTCCAATTTAGGAAGAAAAGGATAGCAATATAATAAACGATGCTGGAGAAAATGGTTATTTATTTGGAAAAGAACTAAATTAAACTTCTGTTATCCGTTACAGACTCTAATAAATTCCAGGTGTACAACATGTTGACTATAGTTAATAAGAATGACTGCATGCTTGAAAATGGCCGAGAGTACTTTTTTATTTTTATTTTTATTTTTTTTTGTTTTTTTTGTTTTTGAGACAGAGTTTCACTCTTGTTGCCCAGGCTGGAGTACAATGACGCGACCTCGGCTCACTGCAACCTCTGCCTCCCGGGTTAAGCGATTCTCCTAACTCAGCCTCCAGAGTAGCTGGGACTACAGGCGCATGACATCATGCCCGGCTAATTTTTTGTATTTTTAGTAGAGACAGGGTTTCACCATGTTAGCAAGGCTGGTCTCGAACTCCTGACCTCAGGTGATCCACCCGCCTTGGCCTCCAAAAGTGCTGCAATTACAAGCATGAGCCACTGCGCCCGGCAAGAGTACATTTTAAATATTCTTACCACAAAATAAAATGATAGGTATGGAGGTAATACACATGTTAATTGGTTTGATTTAGCCATTCTACAATGTATACATATTTCAAAACAACATGAACACAATAAGTATATACAATTTTTATTTGTTAATTAGAATACATAAATAAAAATTCAATTTTACTTTTAGATCAAAGATCTAAATAAAATTTAAAAGATATTTTTAAAAATGTAAAATATTCATGCTCTTGAGACAGGAAACTCGGAAGTCATAAAAGACAGATTCAACTACAGAACATTTAAAAATACATCATAAGTAATATTAAAAAGTAATACGAGTACAAATCAGGGGAAAATATGTACAACATTCATAATAGTTAATATCTGTTTTACAATGAGTCCTTAAAGACAAACCATCCAACAGAAATAAATTAAGGTGTAGAAAGGCAATTCAAAAGAAATGTAAATGGCCAACACATATTTGAAAATATGCTAAACTTCATTAATGCTCATTAAAATGCAACTTAAATATATGATATGATATCCTCTTTCATGTAGTTGAGTAACACAAATTAAAGAGACTACTAACACACTGCAATAGAAGTGGAGGAGACATGGCCACCTTCATTCATTGCTGGGGAAATGTGACATCAGTAACTATTAGGGAAAAAAAATCTGCCAGTATCCATCAAAAATTAATCCAGTAATCACATTTTTAGGAATCTAGTTTATATATGAAAAAAACCAAAAAGGCTCTAGTATGACAGGATTTGCAAGAATGTTTATTATAGCATTCCTGATAGAGACGAAAGTTGCAAAAAACCTCCAAGTGCATCAATAGTAGAATAAACACCATGAAATATCATGCCTTTCTAAAAAGAATGCATGTGATCTGTATGCACTGGCCTCAAGGGATGGCTATGATATACTGGGCATAAAAGCAAACTGTACTTTGATTAGTCAGTCTCATTCCTTGAAAAGAGAAAAAAAAAAGACAGTGTTTATGTATCTGTATACATTTGGGTGTAGAAACTGCTTTTAATACTGTTCCTTTAGAAGTGGTAAGAGATTGGGGTTAACTATTATTTATCTTTATATAACTTAGTACTGTCTAAGCTGTTTTAAAAAAGGGGTATTTTTCCATTCTTATTACCTTATTTCAAAAATCAGATACTCTAAACTATGATTCAGAGTCAAGTAGAGAGAAGCAGAGAGAGAATGTCATAGTCTGGTGCGCTATTTCTGATTCTACATACGGAATGGGATAGATAATAGGATAAATCTTTATAGGTCTTTATGGGAAGAGCGAACTCTAGATAAACTAAACTCTATTAGATAAAAGTGAAATTTCTGGCTTGGCTTAAAAATGTACTGTACTTGCAAATAATTTAGGTATTTGTTCAGTCCAGACATTCACACTTTGGTAACAAACAGCTATGGGAAACCTAGTAGTAAACTTAGTACTAAAACCCTGTAAAACCTTCAGAGAGAATGGAGAAATACTGTAACTCACATGCCTGCAGCACTTGATAAAACCTCCTAAGAAATCTTACACAGCAGGAAATTGTTCCTTCAAGAACAAGAACACAAAAATGGGGTCCATTTATCAAAGAAAAGCCTATCTGGTGGCAACTGACTCCAAGTAAATGAAATTCTGCTTTTTCAGGTTATTGAGACAGATCAGAAGTAAAGGAACTTAAAAGGAAACTGCACCCATGGGGAAATAAAGGCACATATAGTTCATGCTTTTACCTCATAGAAAGGGCATTCCAGGACTGAGGCTAAGAAAAGTTGGGTCAGTTGTGCCCGACTCAATCTGTCCAAATGAGATTTTTTACCTGAAACAGAAAGCATCCCAGTCATAGTTATGTCTGAATTGAGGTAGGTATGAGAGAACATCATGAACATTCAACATCAATTTACACACTCCAGACAGAAGTATTCTATTTTTAAATGACACTATGAAATGAACTTGTTAGAATTAATTATGCCCTCCTCTTGCCACCAATGAAATTGACTTCCAAGAACCCAAGCTCCTAGCTACAGAATACAATTAAAAGAGATAAAATATGTTCACAGAATTAGTGGAAATTTCCTTTAACTATGGAGTTCCGGAAATTTGACCTATTTGGGTGGCCTTGAATTAAGATGAATAATACCATCCTCTCAACAACAACAACAACAAAAGATACAGTTGCTCACTCATCAAAAGTTCTAACATGTTAATGTGGCTATTTCCACTGCCATTACCATATCTCCTAAGAATGCTGCAATTTCTCAGATAAGGCAAAAGTCAGTTTATCTGAGACAGCTTTCCTCCCTCTACACGATTTCCTAGCATGCTTTGTGTTTATGCCAGCATCTGTTAACTTCAGGTCTCATCTTCAGATCACTGTGGAAGAAAAACTAAAGGCAACACACTACCTTTATATGTGACTTGAAACCACTGCCAGTTCAAAGGTTACTTTTTTCCAACTGTCAGAATTTATAACCAACTCACCTTGCAGCCGTTGAAGGAAAAAAGGATTGAATATTTTTGCCATAAAGTTGACTGGATGGCATTCATTAAGTGAACATGAATGAAGAAGTTTCAATAATGTTTTGGGTGGAAAATAATTGAAATGAGTGAATAGCACGTTTTCCAGCTTTCTAAATAAAGCAGAGGCATTTGGTGGCAAATAATTGAGTTTCCCAAATGGTTCCATTAATGCAGAAATCTGACTAGGTGAAAATTTTTCTGTTTGGCAAACAAAAGTTTCTGCCACTGCATTGAGGATGGGTTTTGAAAGAATCAGTTCTCTACTGCAGTACTCCATGACTCTGCAGACAACTTCAGGATCCAACGTGAGGCACGTCGCAGCTACACGATGCCCTAGGGCTTTTGTAAAAAATGTGTCATGGTGCCCAAAATATATGAACGCCTCCAAGACTCTCCTAAGCTCCTCGTTAGTGAAATGTGGGACATGCCTCACGACATATTTGCTCAATTTTGTAATCAGAGGAAATGCTTGACTTTGATCAAGAACCACCAGGGCAGTGAGCATCTGGCTAATCAATTTAGGACTCAGGTTGGAAACTACTGAAAGGGAAAAGTTGTTTATCTTATTTAAAAATGTTTGGTGTTCATCCACTTTTTCAGTACATGCCTGCAAGATTCTATAAAGGGCCACAATATCCTCTGGGGTAAATGTTTCCAATTTTTCACCTTGCAGTTGATTTATAATGAGTTCTAGTGTCACACAACCTGAACTGTGCAGTCTAATCAGACTTTCCCCAAGAATACAAAGATTGCAAACTTCCATGCCACCTTTTTTGAGACGATTTTGGCATTCTGCCACCAGGTTCAGTAACAGGCTACTTTGAGGATCCACATGCAACAGAATCAGAGCTTGCAAAGCAGTCACCAAACTAGTGTTTGACAGCTGTGAGGGCTCCTTTTCAAACTGGAAGCATAAAGCTTGAAAGATGCTATTCTCCAGTATTTCTTTTGGCAGCCCTTGGTCACCATCCTTTTTTTCCACTTCACAAATTCGTTGTAAAGCTCCTGCTGCCATAGTGTCAGGCAGGGTTTCCATCGTGCTTATAAAACTTAGCACTTCTTCTGATGAAGTCAAGTTGCTCAGTCTCTTGTAAAACATCTGACTCTCCTCATTTTTAACATTTTGTTCAAGCCTGTCGCAGTCAGATACTTGAAAGAACACTGGCCCACCGAGTGGATGAAGGTCATTTCCATTTTTCGAATGAAACTTTTTACAATGGGCATGATGGAATCTCACCCTGAAAGGCTCAGGTTGTCGTGAACACAACCAAGGGCACAGACGCTCCTTGACTACCTTGTGAACATGATTTAGAGGTTGATTTTTTAAAGCAGCCAGAGCTCTATGCATCCGAAAATCAGATAAACGATAAAGGTTCTTCCTCAAGGTGATTAATGCCATACCATCAGATTCTCAATTTGATAACTAAATTAAAAAATTTAAAAAGACATGGTTAAATACGTTAAGAACATGATTGACCCAACATCAATGTTTATGAAACTACAAACGAGTATCGAGTATCTGAAAAAAAAAAAAAAAAAAAAAAAAAGGATGGATAACATATAAACAGCAGAGGAGCAAAGTCTCTGTATCCTAGAGTTAGAAGAGTGGCTGACATTGAACAATAACAATCGCTATTACTTGCTAAACACTGTTGTAGGTATTCTATTAACTTACACAGATTCAGTACCTTTACCATCATTTTACACGAGGAAGAAGTTGAAGCGCACAAAGTTACTTCGCCCAGTTTATGCAGGTGGTTAAGTGGCAGAGCTAGGGTTCAAACTCAGGCATTGTAGCTCTTAATGGTGGCCCTTAAACGTTGGTTGAGGGAAGAAATTGCAATTGGATAGAAATCAAACAAAGAACAGGTAAAGTGGGCAAAATTAGGCGAGGTTAGAGCAAGGCAAGGGTAAAAACGCGCTGGAAAGGCCCTAAGCTGTTGGTTTCCCCTCGGTGTCAGGAGACGGTTAGTGTTGAAGGAAAGGGTCTACTTTGTCAATGGAAACAAGGTAGGAAAAGAAAAAGCAAAACATAGATCAATGAAGGGAGAAGGTGGGGCGGCCAGTCCAGATCTAAAGACGCCGCGGGGGGATTTGGCAACACGTGTGTGCAGGACAGACAAACGGGAGGCCCCGCGGCGCGTCTTCCTAGGAATGAAAGGGATCCGTGGGGCGAGCACCCCCAAACTCGGCGCCCCGGGGGCCTGCGCTGAGACACGGGCCTGGCGGCGCAGCCTGAGGAGAAAGCCGGCCAGGTCTGACGCCCAGCCGGACCAACACCTACCGCGCTCTGCCGGCCAACCACTCCGGGTGGTCGCGGAAGCGCCTGGGCATCGTGGGCTTCCGTAGGAAACGCGGCGCGGGGCGGGGCGCGAGCACGGCTCACGGCGGCGCAATGTGATTGGCCCAGGTCCCCTTCGGAACTTTCTATTGGTCCTGGGTACCGAGCATGGGCGCTACGACAGTGCGCGCTGGCGCAAGGTTAGTGGAAGTCGCGTTGTGCAGGTTCGTGCTCCGCTGGCGCGGCGTAGGTGAGCTGCCTGTTGGCTACGGTTCCCGGATTCCGGCCGCTCGCCGTGCACTAATCTCCTGGGAGAGGCGGCCCGGGGCGGGGGTGGGCAGCCGGCTTGCGCGCGTGGTTCCCACGCCTTTCGGGCTCCGGGGGTCGCCGCGGGCTCGGGCTCGGCCTCGGCCTTTGGCCTTTGACCTTTGGCCTTGGTGTCCTCGGGAGCGTGTCCCTGGGCTCGGCGTCGGCCTCTGCCCGGGGAAGGCCCCTGAGCAGTGTGGGGTCTCTCCTCCTGTTCTGCCTTTGGTTCTAGGCGCTTTCCAGGCCTAGGGAAACCGCACTCGGGGACGCGGGGAACTGGGGAACATGCCGGGTTGGGGCGGCGCGCTCCGGGGAACCGGGGACGTTCCGAGCGCCCACCCGGCGGGACGCGGCCGTGAGCTCTGCCCACCGCCTCCGCGCCGCCCCCGGGGCTGCTGGGGCCCGGGCCTCCGCTGAGAGTCGTGGGAAAGTGGTGCCGGATTGTGGGGCGGTAGCAGGGGTGAGGGGTTGATTGATCCTGGGAAGCCCTCAGGATGTGTGTTTCATGGGAAGTGATAGAAATTTTAGCTGTAGTAAGGTTTTCATTATCGTTTCCACCGTTTTCTGTGAGCTGTCAATGTGTAGTGTTTTCATATTGTTTATTCACTCATTCAGATAACTTATCGAGTACCAGTTTCATGCCAGGTGCCGTTCTGGGCGGTTCATTCACCAAAAGCCAAGATTTTGGTTTGGGTTTCAGTTTAAATCTGTCTCTGCAAATTGACAGCCCACAAGTTTTAGCCGTTAGATGAGTATGGAAAAAAAATCTGTGAGTGTCGTTTGTTTTACTACTGCTTATCTCTTGAGGAAAAACGTGTGTTAGCAAAATGTTTAAGTGGATTGGAAATATTTTTTCGTTGTATGCATCTGTATGTATATACGCCCATACACTCACATATTTTTGATTTGCATTAAATGATGAAGGAGAGTGTGTGCTTCAGTTACCTTTGGTACTGTGATTAGTTTGTTTAGCATTAGGATCAAATAAGAACCAAGAATCCTATCATTTTAATATAGTTTTTACTTTTATCTTTTTTTAAAAAGAGGAAACCAAAAGATATTTAAGACTGTTGTGAATGATACTGTGGTTCAAGTTTTGTCCAGGTTCTTGGCTTGTGCCACATGGTTTTTTAGGTAGGTGGTAATAGTCTCATTTTTAGGATAAAGGTGCTGTGGTCACGGATCATTTGGGGAGCTTGTCTACAGGGTTGCAGTTATGAACCACAGATTCAAGCCCAAGTAGTTCCGAGCCGATCATCTGATTTCTGAGCCTTGGAATTAGAGTTTCATTCGTAAGCTCTCCTTAATTTGATGAATTCTTATTTAGGCTCATTTGAGATTAGCGCTAAAAACAAATTTAGAAAAGGCCATTTCATATTATGTGTGGGTATTGTTGCATTGTTTCTTAAAGCTTGAAGGAGAATTAATATGTTTAGGTTGTTACTGCTTCATTAAAAAGAGGGTATCTCTTTTTTCCCCATTTTTCAGTTTCAGTGTTACATGCCTTGAAGTGATGAGGAGGTTTCTGTTACTATATGCTACACAGCAGGGACAGGCAAAGGCCATCGCAGAAGAAATATATGAGCAAGCTGTGGTACATGGATTTTCTGCAGATCTTCACTGTATTAGTGAATCCGATAAGGTTAGAGCCGTTACAGTGGATTTTACCGTTTTCTGCTTTGAAGAATTTTGGTTGGGAAGTGATATTTATGAAACAATGAAAGGACACTAAATACCACCAGATAGTCTTTGTTTTTTAACAGAAATGTATTTGTTCAATGGTATAGTAAGATATCACCAGCATTTTTTTTTGTAATATAGAAATGTGCAATTGAATTAGACTAAATGGTCTCAAAAATTGAAACCAGAACTCCTTAACTGTAAATGACTGAAGTAGCATGTGCTCTGTCTGTTTCACAGGGTGGCTGTGAGAACAAGTGAGTGTGTGTTTGCCTGCTCAGGTGTGCTTTCCACCTCTTGAATCTCAGTGTCCCACTTTTTTCCCCAAAAGAAAGGCCTGCCGTTCGTGTTAGAGTTCCTCCTGATGAAGGACTGCCTAGATTCTTTTGTGAAATAAAATTTAAAGTAGTAGTATAAAGATCTGGAAAAAACTCAGCTGCTTCTTCAGGGACTAGTTGTTTATGTTCATTCTCTGCAGAAGTTCCTACCTTAGGGTATATGCAACTTTACCATCTTGTGTTCTTTTATTTAGTTTGCTGCTTCCAGATTATACTATTTCAGACAATTCAGGCCATAACAGTTGGCAGGGGCTTTATACCACAAGATGATTTGCCAGCCACTAAGCAGTTAAAATTCACTTCAACATTTCAGAGACTGCCCTGCCAGTGCTCTCTCACCCAAGTGCACAACCCTCTCTGGCCTTTCCTGAAACTCTAGTTCAGAACACTAGACTGTGTGCAGCTCAAGTGAATTATAAACCCAGCTCATGGAAGGAGACTCACCTGGTTCCTTTATGCAGCCCTGCCATGATAACTCTGGACACCAGAGAAAAGGGAGCTTCCTAGAGGAGACTGCCAGTCAGCAGACTCTGTCATTCTGCAGTAACTTAAGTTCACATTGCAATGCCACATGATGAAGTATCTGAATCTGTTACTTTGAACAAAACCAGAGCCATCAGTATCATAAAACTAGTCCTGATTTGGCCCCTTGTGGTTGACCTCGGTAAGTTGATCAGCAGGTGTTTTGGCAGTCAGATGAATGGTGAATTTTTTTTTTTAACACCAAGTTAGTCATGCTGTTTATCCTCCCTGGCTGATGGTTTCCTCTCGCTGTTCATAATCTAATCTCCTTCCCAGTTCACATAGTCCTTTTCAAGGTACTGACATTACTTATACAAACTGTGTATGTAGAGTTTAACACACAACTTATGTAGAGTCTTGGAAGCATTAAATACTTCGGTAAAAAGTTAGCTCAAGTCATTACCTCTTTTATCAGTGTGAAAAATAAGGTGAATTATTTGGAGCCAAATTCGTTGGTGTTCATGGGCAGTAAAGCTTGTGGAGTCTTATAAGTAAGACAAGGAAGTGTTCTATTTGAAATACTTAAATTTACACGAGAGTAAGAATAAAGAAACTTGATTTGTAAGAGTTTATAGCTCAGCTTATAGCTAATGATATTCTCAGAGTTAAGACAGTGAAATGCTCTACATGAAATATTTAAACTTACGTGAGAATAAGAATAAACTTGATTTGTAAGAGTTTGTAGCTCGCTTATAGCTAATGATATTCTCAGCTCTCTGGAAACCTGAGGGAATGAGCGGTTCTTGATCGCCAGGTCCCTGATTTAGAAGGGGTAACACTTTTAATTTCCCAGTTTTAAAATGCCCTGTTGTCCCTCTGCCTTAGTGTCACATGCAGTCACATGGCTGGTTTTATATTTTGCTGAAGATTTCAGAGCTGTTGTGTTTTTATTGCTGTCTTTCTTTACCACAGTATTCTACTTGTTGCTTCCTTGTCTTGGCATTCTAATCCTGAGTGCTTATGTATCAGTTCTCTTTATTTCCGAGTCTCCCCATCCCCATTTTAACACCTCTTTCCTTGCTTTTTTTTACTTTCTTATGAAAAGACGTTTTCACCCAGTTAGCTGCTGTTTCTCCTTGGCAGCTCATCACAGTGCCTAGGTGCCTCATCTTGGCTCTTAGCAGTGCTGATTTGCCTTGCAGATTAGAGCTCATGTTAATGTTTGGCCCATGACTCAGTGGCAAAGAGTTGACTATATTCTGTTTCCTCTCATTTTCTAAAAATGAAAGGCTGGGACTAGATGGAAACCTGGGATGGGTACTGTCTGTGCCTGTCCCTGTCTCTCGTACACAACATGAAGAGAAAGACGTGTTAATTCCCCCCAGCCTCTTGATGAGCATCAACAAAACAGACGCATGGTTTCCTTGAATGACATCCTGCGTTAGGCAAATTGATTAAGCTGAGAGCACCTAGTCACTGGACTGGTCATCTCAAAAAAACTGGCAAGGAGGAAAATTGAAATACAAGACAGGAAACTAAGCTGATTGCTTTGCTGTTGTGTTAAATCAAGAATGCATGTAGTCTTAGGTCCCTGACTTGATATCCTTGTTTCGTAGTATGACCTAAAAACCGAAACAGCTCCTCTTGTTGTTGTGGTTTCTACCACGGGCACCGGAGACCCACCCGACACAGCCCGCAAGTTTGTTAAGGAAATACAGAACCAAACACTGCCGGTTGATTTCTTTGCTCACCTGCGGTATGGGTTACTGGGTAATGGACTCTCTCTTCTGATCTTACTATAGTATACTATTGATATCTCTGGTATCTAAATTATCTTTCAGAACTATGAAGTGTGATCATATAGGTTTTGTTTTTCTTATGTAAATATTATGTATATGTATATATAAATGTATGTAATGTGCTACCTTTTCTGAATCTTCCCGAGACTTTACCCCAGAGCCACACCTCTGCAGAACCTCTTGAGTAGCATTTTAATTAAGGGTGCACCTCAGATGCAGCCATGAAACATTTTCAGAATAGCAGTGGCTGGGCCTCATCCTAAACCTACCGAAACAGTCCTTGAAGAAGCAACCCTTCATGCCATTCCTCTGTTTAGAAAAGCAGAACAAAACAAAACACTCCCAACGATTTTGATAGCTTCTCTAAGAACAATTCTCCCAAAATGAATGATTTTTCATTCCCCAGCTACACATCAGGATTAGCTAGGGGAGTTTTTATTAAATTCTATGACTTAGGCCCACCTCCAATGATTCTGATGTAATTATTCCAAGGTAGGGCCCTGGCATCGTTATTTTTAAAAGCTCCCAGGTGATTCTAACACGTATCCCTGGTGAAGAAAAACTGACTTAGGACTCTGTGAACCATAGTTTAAAACTGTTAAAGGATCAAAAGGACCAGATCAGCACAATATGATACCAGAGGGGAATTGAGGGTCTGCATTCCTGACTTGTGACCTATATTGTTTTATCTTTGAGGATTTTTTTTTGGAGAGGGTATCTAGCAAGGATGGGTCGAGTATAATAAATAACTGATTAGAAATTTGAGATTGTAACCCTGGCAACGATCTGTCATATATAACATGTTCAAGAGAGTATTTCACAGTATTTATAATTTTTTTAACCTCAAGTTTTTATACTTTCTGTATTTTCAAAGAGAGAACACGTACTTGTTTGAAAATCCAGAAAAGACAGAAACAGAAGCCTGTCCCACTGTTCTAGTCAATGTTAGGCCTAAGCGTGGAACCACTCATTTCTCACCCTTTTGTAGAGAAAGAACGTGGAGATGACTACACAACTGAGGAATTTAAGCTTTTTTTTTTTTTTTTTTTTTTTTTTTACCATGAGACATAGAAGCAATTCTTGATTTCCCCAACACAGAAACATACCACGTCGTTAATTGTGGTTATTTATATGGCTGGTGTACCTTTCTATATCAGGAGTCAGTAAACTCTATAAAGGTCCAGATAGTAAATATTTTAGGCTTTGCAGGCCTGCTCAACTCTGCCATTATGAATAATATGTACACAAATGGACTTGACTGTCTTTTAATAAAACTTTATTTACAAAGAAAGGCAGTGCATGGTATTTGGCCCAGAAGCTATGGTTGGCTGACCCCTGCTCAGTATCAGAAAAAATGTACAGATGACAGATATTGTGGTTTTGCAACCTGTCTGATCCTTGTTTTAAGATTTCTGTATTTTTACACATAGTCATGGAGATGAAAATGTGAAGTCTTTTCTTTCAACAGTGGCCAATAAGTATTTTGTTCGTTATATCTGGTACTTTTATATTGTAAAATAGAAGAAAACTGCCTACATGCATAGTATTACTCAAGGAGAATAAAATGTGAAGCTCTGCATTATTACTTCATCCATAAGAGCATGAAATAGTATTATTTTAGATATTTTATTTACCTAGTCTTTGTGTCCTTAAATTTAAACCTTATTGTGCATTAATTATGTATTTGGGCTCTCTAGGTCTCGGTGATTCAGAATACACCTACTTTTGCAATGGGGGGAAGATAATTGATAAACGACTTCAAGAGCTTGGAGCTCGGCATTTCTATGACACTGGACATGCAGATGACTGTGTAGGGTAAGGGCAGCGTTCTCTGTTTATTCCAATAAGCCCTCTATACATAATGGAAGTTCATTTATAAAACATGTTGGCTTTTCACTTAACACTGAAATTTTCCTCATGTTTTACTTTTGTTAGCTTTTTAAGCTTTAGGACCCAAGAGGGTCAGCCAGAGATTGATTTACCTATTTTGCTGATTTTCTTTTGTGTCCGTCTCATCCTTGTCAGTATGTGCTAACGGCAAGAGTTAGAAAAGGTGCCACAGTACAGTTATCTTTATTTTAAACAGTGTAGGTATTTGCAGAAATCAGCTTGTTCTTTAGGAACTTTATTCGTGCATGCGCTTTTCTCTGCCATGCACATGGAGCCTTTGGATTGGGCTCTTTACACGGAGGGAGGCTGGTGAGCCACACTTCGCTGTTAGAGAACACAGGTCTGTGGGCCTTCGCTGCAGGCTGCATTGCTTGGCGTGCTCTTACCCTCTGAACGGCCATTTGCCACCATGCCAGTCAGACGTTTACAGATGCATACTTTATCTTTTCGTTGCTTTTATTCTTGTTTTTACAAGTCAGTATTTCACCCATTGTGCCACCTTTCAAATCATCCTGATGTGTTTATTCAGTGGTCTTACAGATATTGTCCTATAACTTACTTAGCCTTCAACTATTTTAGCCAGATAACAGCACACACCCTTGATTTTTTTCTAGTAGGTCCATGTGTTAATTTAATTTTCACTCACTATGTTACTGAATAATCTGTTTATGAGAAAATTACAAATTCAGCAAATGTCTTGCTTTTCGGCATACTGTATTTCTGCTGAACTCATCCCTGTGCCTACTTCTTCCATCTTTCCCTTCAGCTGTGATGCCATGGGTTTTTTCCATATCCCCAGCACACATATTCTTCCTGATTGTGACAAAGCTTTGTGACATTTCCTTGGGAATTCACTTTTAGCTGTGTACCTTTATATTGAGCTTTTTTGTTTTGCCAGAAGCTCATTGACATTAAATGCTCAGTCTTGTATGAGCTGTGTTTAACTGTTAATGTAATGCTTGTGTCATCCATTAGGCCCATCACTCATCTATATTTCACTTCTCTTCAAAGGCTGTCATTTTCTCTGTTGATTTATTGGTGTAAGTATTAAAATGCTTGACCGTATATTTCAGTAGACTACAGTGCTTAGATTTTCAACCTAACTACCTTACTTGAATTTTTCCTTTTTCTGAAATGAAGATATTTTCAAGACATTCTTGCTTGATGTGCCACCACACTAAATGGGGTTACGAATGCACACTTGAGTCCAATACCTGGATTCAAATCCTTGATCCCCCACTTACTGACTGAGATCTTGGTCAAATTAGTTAAGCTTTTTGTTCCCCGGTTTTTGCCTCTATGCAATAGATAACAGTAATCTATTTACTGTGTAAGCTTCGTAGGAGGATCAAACGGATTAATACGTGTTGTCCTCTTAGAAGAGTGCCTGTCATCATGTAGTAAACACTCAGTGAACGTTAGTTCTCTTCATGGTTATGCGTACTATCACCTTAATATTTCTGAAGTTACGAGAGTGATATTTTAAATGTAGCTGTTATTATTGAACCTGTAGTTTTGTCAACTTGTTTTCACAAAGGCTCCTCAGGGCAGATCTAATGTGTAACCATATTTTGAGCAGTGTACCACATGAGCACTTACCGAGCACAGTGAAATGGCAGCCTGAGTCATAATGAGACACAGGCCTGAAATCTGCCTCCTCTTAATATTCATTTCGCTTTAGGAATTAGAATTTAATTGAACCAACCTCCTTTGAGCTGTGATTAAAAGTGGTGTTATTTCCACAGCCCTGACACGGTCTTATCTACTGACTCTACTTAAACTTCTCTGTTCAGGGAATGGCTGTTGTTATCATAATTTGTTAATAGTAGGTGGATTGCCACATTTAAAAAATCTATTTATGATGAATTCAACTTTCCCAAAGGATGGTTGCTTTTTTTTTTCTCCTGTTGTCAGCCTCCCTGGGAATTTTACTAAAATAAAAAAATAAATAAAATTGTTCAGAACTGAGAGAAGGGCTTTAACTATTTATTTAGTCCAAGGACTTGGCATTAATCCGTAGTAATTTCTTGGTGATATTTTAATCTGTAGGAAACAGATCAGTAGATCAGTAAATTGGCTAGGCAAAAAAAAAAAAAGAAAAAGAAACAGTGCATTTGATTGATGGAATGAGAATTTGCAGCATTATGGTAGCCTTGGATTTTGGTTAAGTTCTGTTAGCATTAGTATGCCTATTTAAAGTTATATCTTCTTAAAATAAAGTTTACCAATTCTGGAACATTAAGAGGAATTCTGTTCTTATCATCCTATTACTAGAATATCTTCCTATCCCTCTTCATTTCTTTTACTTTTATACATACTCATGTTTTCAGCTACAGTGCTAATGAACACATAATATATCCTGCTTTTTAAAACTTAATCATGAAGTATTTTTTGTATTCTGAATGGTCTTCATAGTGTTTCTAACAAGTGCATACTTTGCCAAATGGACAGACTGTCATTATCCTGTCCTGTGTTCAGATGGAGAACTTAGGCATTTGTTTTGTTTTTTCTTTGTTTTTACTGTCCAGCTTAGAACTTGTGGTTGAGCCATGGATTGCTGGGCTCTGGCCGGCCCTCAGAGAGCATTTTAGGTCAAGCAGAGGACAAAAGGAGATAAGTGGCGCACTCCCGGTGGCATCACCTGTGTCCTCGAGGACAGACCTTGTGAAGTCACAGCTGCTACACATTGAATCACAAGTCGAGCTTCTGAGATTCGATGATTCAGGAAGAAAGGATTCTGAGGTTTTGAAGCAAAATGCAGTGAACAGCAACCAATCCAAAGTTCTAATTGAAGACTTTGAGTCCTCACTTACCCGTTCGGTACCCCCACTCTCACAAGCCTCTCTGAATCTTCCTGCTTTACCCCCAGAATATTTACACATACATCTGCAGGAGTCTCTTGGCCAGGTAAGGAAGTTTTTCTTTATGCTGTAGATGCTATTTAATCATGGATGTTTGCTTTGGGCTTTTTAATTATTATTACATTAGAAGAGAGGTCAACAAACTGTGGCTTACTGGCCAAATATGGCCCAGAGCCTTTCTTTTATAAATAGATTTTACTGGAACACAGCCATGCCTATTCATTTGGGTAGTGTCTATGACAGCTTTTGAGCTACAATAGCAGAGTTAGTGGTTACCACAGGGGCCTGCAATGCCTAGGGCATTTGGCCCCTTCCAGTAAAAGTTTTTCCACCCAGGTATTACAAAAGGTCTTGTATTATTACCTCTGTATTTGAAGAAGTAAATAGTTAAGAACTCAGTTTCGTCATCGTTTTGGACAACTAACAACTTGGTTTCTCATTTTAGATGAGTCAAACAGAGATAAGTTGTGTGGGCAGTGAGTTGAGTATCACGTTGCATAATAGCTAATTTCTCCCCACAGTCAGTGTATGGTACCCTGAAGTTTTTCTGACCTGCTTAAAATAAGTTTCCAGAGCAGGCGATCTTTGAATGCAGGGCTAAGTCCTCTTTCTGTTGAGTGGCTGTTTGGAGTTCCACATGGACTTTCCTTACAAAATCCACACCCTTACTGCAGCTGTCACCAGTTTTAATTTCTTGTTTTTTTAATGAAGACAGATATAGACATTTAAGAAATAATTTGGATGCAGCATCTTTCTTGTATATTAGCACTGTTTGTAAACACCTGGTACAATAGCAATTTTTTTAGCATCTTTTATAGTGTCTTTCTAAAGCTTTCATGTAAGTGTGGTTTTGTGTATAAACAACTATGGGCTATTGTTTTTGCACTTGTACTTCATTATTTTGTGAATTGTTTAAGTGAGATAATTGCAGTAAGTGTATCTCCGTCTGGTTTGGGAACAGACACAACGCATGCCTGGACTGGTAGGAGCAGAGTGCAGTGTTGCACCAGAGACAGAATCAGTTCATGGCAGCGGGGATAGAGATTAATCATTAATCTGACTAGGAGTTTTAAATTAGCCGGAAGATCTGTTAAGAGTTGATGGGTTTTTTCCGGGAGGCGGAGGTTGCAGTGAGCCAAGATTGTGCCACTGCACTCCAGCCTGGGTGACAGAGTGAGACTCCGTCTCAAAAAAAAAAAAAAAAAAAAAAAAATTTCTGGGTTTTTTCTTAATAGAAAGTGTCATTAAATAGGCTTGAGTTGTTAATAATGTAGTTAAAAGATGTAACAAATCTGAAGTACTTAAAGGAGACAATATAAATATGAAATAATATACTGAGAGAGTAAAGAATTGGAAAAAAAACAGTGTTTTGTAGGGCATCCTTTTGAGACCATTGCCTTGAGGCACAGAGGGGTTGGAAGTAGGATTGGGCACAGTGAGAAGCTGAGCTGCGATGCAGTCTCAACAAAGGCCTCAGTCAGCTCCTCTCCATATGGTACCTTTCTCCCATGCGGAAGTATTACCTCTAATAACCAGAGGGTCTTCTGGGTTGTGTGGTAGAGCGGCAGGACCTGTTAATGAGCACTGTCACTTGGACCTGCTGTAGAGCCCTCTCCTGCTCTGGGCCCCATGCAAAGCTGGTGGCCTTTTCTGTCACCTGGTATTTGGGTCTCAGCAGTCCTCCCAGATATGGAATGTGCTACCCACAGATCCTGAAGAGACTTAGCAGTGGTTCTGCTTCTCTCTAGGAGAAGTGAGATACAAGGTGCACTAGTGTGGCCTTTACTTGGGAGGGGATGTCCTGACGTGCACCAAACTATTAGAACCCTAAAAATTGTGCTGACACTGCAGGCCCTTTAATTGCATAGGGCATGGGTCTTACCAAGGACTCCGCTATTCTGGCCACTCCTCTGTGCTCATTCAGTCTGATAGCACAATGCCCCTGATAGAGTAGGCTAGTGTGGTGCTTTGCAGATGCTCCACATTTATTCAGACTCTTATAACAGCAGGCAGGACTTATAATAGCCCCGGGTCATAATTGTAAATTTATACATTGTTCCAACTCAAAGTGAACTGTTTCTGATCCTCTTTAGTGATAGGGTTGGGAAGGAGCACTTTGACTAAATCATTGTCCGTGTACCTGAGGCCATGCTAGTCTACTCTGTCAAGGGAAACCAGCTTGCACGGAGGCTACAGCGGACCTGTTACTTGTTTGAGTTTCCAGTAGTTCAGTGTCATCCCCCAGGACTTGTGTGGTTTTTGCAGTGGTCAGACTGGTGAATTAAATGGAGATATGATAGAGACCATCCCCTGTGTCCATCAGCTTTTTAAGGATGTCATTTCTCTCAGGATGCTATTTTGTTTCTCTTGTTCTATCTTGGTGTTTAGGGAGGAGGATGGTGTCGAATTCAGACTTCTTGGCCTTCCCTATGATGATAGATCTTACATCATAGGCCAAGAATTCGGTGTTGCCCTGTGCCAGCTGCTGAGTGGCCACTGGAGGTCCTGGGCCAGGACTCCATTTACCGCCTGGCCCCCATGTGCCTTGCTGTCATAGATGAGCTGTGCTGACGCTTTGGGTCTGTGGGTAACAACATTCATTTGAACCCCCTCTTAACAGACCCTGGAATGTTTGCACATTCCCCTTAGCCCAGTGTACATTTCCCCTTTGGGAGAAGGACTGCAGAAGCCATTGCCAAGTACAGTTTCTATAGTGTCTCACAGTCCCTCCTCCTAGGGAGGGACTTGTCTCCTACAGTCAGTGGGTTGCAGGTCCGGAAACACGGCAAAGGATCGTTTTTATTGGAGCAGATGCCTACAGCTCGTTTTACATGCCTCCTTGATTTCTTTTCATTGTAAGGATTGATCCAGTGCCTTTGTGGGCTGCACATTTTTTACATCTGTGTTCTGCCCTCCTCAATTTAGGACCTCAGCTGTGTGTTGTGTGCATTCTCTCCTAGCTCCTGTAGGGGCATAGTGCTCTGTCGTATACTTCCTTAGGGGTTAGTCCCTTACCTTCCTTAGCTAGCCCAGTGCTTTAGTGGCCGAGTGTCTCGCAACAACCCCAGTTATTGGTCTAGCAACCAGAAGAGGGGATGGGGTGTGGTAGTGGGGGTACAGGCATATGTTGTGGGCAGAGGTCTTTACACCATCCACATGTGAGAAGGGAGTTCTTACTCTTCATGGGAGGGACTGGCCGCATCTGCAGGCTCAAAGAGTTCAAGGGAATCTGGGTAGGAAGATTTTTAAGGGAATCTGGGTAGTCAAGATTTTTAAGGGGTTCTGGGTAGTCAAGATTTTTAAGGGATTCTAGGTAGTCAGGATTTTTAAGGGAATCTGAGTATTCAAGATTTTTTTCCCAGTTAGTCCTTGGCTTTCTCTGCCTTCACTGTCATGGGCTGCATGAGATGACTGTGTCTTTCTAAGCTCCTGAGGATGTCCCCTGGCTTAGTTCTATTTTAGTTTTACTTAGTTCTTAATTGGTGATTTGTCATTTAAGCTTTTTGCATTTTTTTTCAAGTGTGAGTGAATTTTAGCAGTAGCCCCCCAAGTCCCACCAGTCTTCTCTTCTACTGTTTCTCTATAGTTCTCAAGCACCTGATGGATCTTGCAAGGTAATGCATTTGCTTCCACTGGCTCTCCCTTCTACTTACAGTTGCATTATTGCTGTGTGCCAGTGCCATCTGTCTGCTCTCTCACTGGTGTGGTGTTCTCATTGTCAAACAGGCAGATGATCCAGCTCCAGACTCCATTTTAGCATCTTTCCCAGGCTACCCTGGCACTGACTGTCACAGGCTGGTTCCCAGGAATCAAACAATGAGATGTTTTTAGGGCATCCTCTTGACAGCATCATCTTTGGGCATGGAGGGATGGAAGCAGAATTGGGCACAGTGAGAAGCTGAGCTGCTGTGCAGTCTCAGCAAAGGCCTCAGCCAATCCCACAGGGTTTTCTGGAGCTGGTGGGTCTTCAGAGTTGTCCTAAGTTGGAACGAAGAGGCTGGACCTTTGTAGTCTTTGATGAGACATTGGATGTGGGTTGGGGCACATCCTGAAAGGAGGTGTGGGCAGGGGCAAGGTGTGACCTGAGAATGCTGAAGTGGTTCTTGCAAGTGGCAGAGATAGTCATTGTCAGCACTGCCATAGCCTTTGCAGAAGGCAGTCTTCTTAGGGGTACATCTCAGTACCCCCACATTATGGCTCCCAGACGCCCAGAACTGACCTTCATCCCAGCTTTCCCATATAGCCACTTATCCACAATTAATTGACTAGCACTGTTAAAATATTTTGTTTTTAAACTTAGGAATATAGAAAAGGAGTAGGGAGTATTATAAAGAATTGGGATTTTTTGCAGTTTTCCAAGACCTACTATGTCCAGTACAGGAGCTGCTGGCCACATATAGCTACTCAAATTTAAATTAGTGAACATTTGTTAAAATTAAGAATTAGTTTCTTAGTGACACTAGCCATATTTCAGCAGCCATATGAACAGCAATTGCCCCACGCTAGGGAGTTCCTGTGACCATCTACACACACATGTTGCATTCTTAAACATCCTTCACATTCTTCAAGATCTCCTCTCCTTCCTGAAACATTTGCATACATACTGTTTCCCTTTACATCGTTTATTAGGAAAACTACTAGATCTTTACATGAACATGCCAGTATTTTTATTTTCTATGTGTATTTCAGAAATTCTAATGTCTAATAGATAAAGAGTTTGAAATAGAATTGAGCTTCTCTCTTCTGAAAAGGTAGCTCCGTATGTCTGCCCTCATTTACCTTGGAAATGAATACTGAGTAGCCAGGAAGTTTTATAAGCCCCTATGGATCTTCTGTAGTCACTAAGTGAAAGAAGGGTATAATTGAACATTGCACTTACATTTTGTCACATTTGTTTCTCAAGGAGGAAAGCCAAGCATCTGTGACTTCAGCAGATCCAGTTTTTCAAGTTCCAATTTCAAAGGCAGTTCAACTTACTACGAATGATGCCATAAAAACCACTCTGCTGGTAGAATTGGACATTTCAGTAAGTTGCAAAATTTATTTCTCAGCACAGTAATATTGTCAAGATGTGCAGAAAGAGTTGTGTGGTGCTTGGTTACATATGCTGAGTTGCGTGGTGCTTGGTTACATATGCTGAGTTGCATGGTGCTTGGTTACATATGCTGAGTTGCGTGGTGCTTGGTTACATATGCTGAGTTGCGTGGTGCTTGGTTACATATGCTGAGTTGCGTGGTGCTTGGTTACATATGCTGAGTTGCGTGGTGCTTGGTTACATATGCTGAGTTGCGTGGTGCTTGGTTACATATGCTGAGTTGCGTGGTGCTTGGTTACATATGCTGAGTTGCGTGGTGCTTGGTTACATATGCTGAGTTGCGTGGTGCTTGGTTACATATGCTGAGTTGCGTGGTGCTTGGTTACATATGCTGAGTTGCGTGGTGCTTGGTTACATATGCTGAGTTGCGTGGTGCTTGGTTACATATGCTGAGTTGCGTGGTGCTTGGTTACATATGCTGAGTTGCGTGGTGCTTGGTTACATATGCTGAGTTGCGTGGTGCTTGGTTACATATGCTGAGTTGCGTGGTGCTTGGTTACATATGCTGAGTTGCGTGGTGCTTGGTTACATATGCTGAGTTGCGTGGTGCTTGGTTACATATGCTGAGTTGCGTGGTGCTTGGTTACATATGCTGAGTTGCGTGGTGCTTGGTTACATATGCTGAGTTGCGTGGTGCTTGGTTACATATGCTGAGTTGCGTGGTGCTTGGTTACATATGCTGAGTTGCGTGGTGCTTGGTTACATATGCTGAGTTGCGTGGTGCTTGGTTACATATGCTGAGTTGCGTGGTGCTTGGTTACATATGCTGAGTTGCGTGGTGCTTGGTTACATATGCCGAGTTGTGTGGTGCTTGGTTATATATGCTCAGAAGAATGAGAGGTCTCTGACAGGACATCTCGCCGTTTTATTCCTGACCCATGATGTTTTTCTCTCTTGTATTTTCACACCTATTTTCTTTCCACTTCAGGGGAGGGCTAGGGTGAAGAATGGCTGGAGGAGATTCAGCCTGAGAGGAAGATGCTGGCTGACTCAATAAGCCATGAAAGAATAATGGGCTCAGAACAGCATTTTATATCTAAGAGGCCCAGGAAAGGAAGCTGTCCACTCAGGTCAGCCAGGAAGTTAGAAATAGAGCCTAAGGTCAAGCGAGGTGGCTCTTGCCTATAATCCCCAGCACTTTGGGAGGCTGAAGGCGGTCACTTGAACCCAGGAGTTCCTGGGTAACATGGCAAGACCTTGTCTCTACAAAAAAAATACAATAAGCAGCTGGGCATGGTGGCGTGTACCTATGGTCCCAGCTACTTGGGAGGCTGAGGTGGGAGGACTACTTGAGCCTGGAAGGTTGAGACTATAGTGGGCTGTAATTGTGCCACTGCACTCCAGCCTGGGTGACAGAGTGAGACCCTGCCTCGATTTTTTTTAAAAAAGAAAAGGAGTAGAACCTAGACAGGCAGGTTAGGGTTAATTCCTCAGAGCAGTGGTTTTGATTTCTTGAGAATTTGGAAAAAATTATGGACTTTCCCGAAAAATGATTACACTTGTCCCTTAGTATCTTCGAAGGATTTGTCCCAGGACCCCTTTCAGATACCCAAGTCCTCAAAGCTCAAGTCCCTTATGTAAAATGTTAGAGTATTTGTATATAATCTATGCACATCCTCCCCTACACTTTAAGTCATCTGTAGATTACTTACAGTATCTAACACAACGTAAGTAGTTGCTATACTGTATTTTTAAGTTTACATTATTTTTATTATTATTTTTTATTGTTTTTTCCGTCCCAAATATTTTCCATCCAGGTTTGGCTGATTCTGAGGATGGAGAGCCTGAGGATATGGAGGGCCAACTTCTACAGAAACATTTACATACAGTTTTAGTCTGAGCTGTGCCTCTATGCACCCCCTCCATGGGCCCCCTTCCTACCCTCCACACCCTGCTGGAATCCATCGACCTTAGGTTAAGAAACTGACTGATAATCCTAAAACAAGTGTTTGAGTACCTCTTCAAAGTCATTTAGCTCAACCGTTTATTTTATGAAAGTCTTGAGAGGTTAAGTGGGTTGTTCTTTCAGAAAAGCAAGGGCACATTAAGGCTGTCTGTGTAGATTTAATCAAACTTCCTGGCAGAAAAAAAAATACAATGTGCCAAAACTAGATGGTTTTGCATCCATAAATATTAATACTATGTACACCAAAATATTTTTTTATTCTGGTATTTTACATTTTTGTCATAAAGAGGCAAGGGTTGGTCTGTGCTTAGTCCAGTCTGTCTCCCTTGCTAGCCAAGAAATGTGAGCTTGTGTCATTGTGAGAGGCTCCTTCCCAGAGCCCTGGCCTGCATCTGTATCACTCTGGGGCATAGAGGCAGTGGGCCTAGTAATAGACTTGACTTGGGAAGTGGTGGCTTTTTCAATCCATGTTTGCTCACAACCAATATCAAGCCAGATGGTGTAATGTTTTATACTTAAGGAAATAAAGTACCCTTTCCTGTCCCCTAAAGGAAAAGAGTAAAGTAAGGGGAAGAAAATTGAAAACCAATGCATTTGACCATAATTAGCTTTTGGTCATAATATATGTTTTCGTGTGTGTGTGCATGTATGTTTTTGTAAGAGGGATTTTTATATTTACATGGGTTATTGAAAACACCATAGGACCTTACTTTGTAGAGAACAAGGAAGGTCTGACTTCCATTCTTTAAGTATGATAAAAGGCAAAACACTGGATAACTACCAGATTTCTTTTTAATGGTAACTGCTAATGATGAAAGTATGTTTATTTGGTTAGTTGGGCTTATTTTTTAAAACAACTGTGTTTTTTTTTTTTTTTTGAAATTCTGTTTTCTGAGTTCATATATTAAAATCATAATATTGAAAACTATATTTTTGTTACCCTACAGCTTAAACTATGTAACACATATAATGTATTTTTTTTTTTTTTTTTTTTTCCAATTTGGCTCTTCTCTAGAATACAGACTTTTCCTATCAGCCTGGAGATGCCTTCAGCGTGATCTGCCCTAACAGTGATTCTGAGGTACAAAGCCTACTCCAAAGACTGCAGCTTGAAGATAAAAGAGAGCACTGCGTCCTTTTGAAAATAAAGGCAGACACAAAGAAGAAAGGTAACAGCCCTGATGCTGTGACGTTGGGGTGTTGTGGGCCAGTGGACTGGAGCTGATGGTGAGAGTGTGGCTCTAAGGTTCAGGGTCCTGTGTGGTGGCCGCACAGATGCCTGGGGCTCAGCTGCGCATCAGGGTCTGGGAACACAGGCATACACTGGTATTGCTAGTTTCTTAACTTTCATGTTAATTACACTGAATAAGAAGATAATGGATGTTCTGATTATTGGACATTTGTGGACATGAAAACTGAGTGTAAATGTAGTTTTTGAGAAGCATTGGCCTAGGTTATTTTTAAAAATTCTTTTCCTGTTATATTTATTTCTCATAGTATGTTTGTTTTTGCTCATTTATTATATAAAATAATTGCTTTTTCCATAATTAAGAGAAGTTATTTATTTTTCAAAATATAAATATATTATTTACTTAGAATCTTGAAGTAGTCCTAAATTGATTTTTTGAGAATAATAATGCTAATGGAGTACTGCTGTCTTTTTAGCTTTTTGTTCCTTAATTTTAAATAATTTTCCTTTCTTTTATTTGGCCTGTCTTGAATTTATAGTCTTTTTATGTTTTTGTAAGGTGGAGTTTTTTTTACTGTATTCATTTTGGGGAATTTTTTTGGCTGAATAAACATTGCCACAAGTCATGTTGCACTTTGATGCGCTGTAAAGTACTACAGTAATTGTGTTTTGGGGAGTGTGTACAACATTTTATTCTTTATCTTCTATGTCATGAACCCCTTTCCCGTCTTTACCTGAAAAGGAGCTGCCTTACCCCAGCATATACCTGCGAGATGTTCTCTCCAGTTCATTTTTACCTGGTGTCTTGAAATCCGAGCAATTCCTAAAAAGGTATTTTTTTCTGTCTTCTTCAGGTAACTATTTTAAAATATGCTTAGCTTTATTTAGGATTGATTAAACAAATCTAGAATCTGACCTTTGCAGTCTTAAAAAATGTGATCTTGATAGCATGTTTTTAATATTAGTTCTCAAGGGTGTGTGCTATCATCGTAACTATCATATACAAATCTTTTTATGTTGTATTTGCATTTAAATTTTTGTTTTCTATTGAAATGAGGGCTTAAATAGGGTTTTTTCTTAGTCTAAATAGGGCTTTTTCTTTGTCTTACTTTTACTAGTTATTAACTATGTAGCACATTCCACAGTGATGGAGGTGACTGCAGTTGACCTTGTGTTACCCAGCTACACATTGCTGCTGCTGCTTTAATTGGTGACAGAAAGCTAATGAGAGCTTAAGATTCCCCCCAACCACCATTTGCCACTTCCTACAGTTGTTAAGATCTACTTTGTGTAATACTAAATAACTATTTATTGCTGTAACAGAATGTTTCAGGAAAAATGGAAGGGTTTTGGTAGGTAATAATCAATTTTTAGATTAACTTGGAGGTAGAATAATTCACTAGATGTCAGTATTGTACCAGGAACTGTTTTTTTTTTTTTTAAACTACTTGTAACTGATTTCTTCTAACCAGTTCCGGGAAGTGGCCATTAATGGATAAAATTTTTCACATGTGCCTTGCCACACTTGTATTGTCAGTGAGCATAAAGAGTGTTGTAATTAGGCCACCATCTCTCCCGTGTGGTTTTCGTGTCATTTTATTAATGTGTTTATTGCATTTCTAGTCTTGGGTGAGTAAAGTACTTTAGAGAGAGGCTCAGCTCTCTCTAAATAAATATATATATATATTTATATGTATATATATTTATTTATATATATTTATATATGTATTTATATATTTATATATGTATTTTTATATATATTATATATTTTTATGTATATTTATATATTTATATATATATATGTTCCATCTTCCTTTCCTGATAATCAACTCGAGATGTAATTTGAGTAAATTTAGAATTAATTTACTGTAATGAAAGCTTACCGATTAAGTCACGATTTTGGTTCAGCTCTACCGCTTTTAAAATTTGTGTAAAGTGTGTGTGTATGTATGTATATGTGTATATATGTGTGTGTGTATATGTGTGTGTATGTATATATTTGTGTGTGTGTGTGTGTGTGTGTGTGTATATATATATATATCTGGGTTTTTTCCAAAAATAGTATGCTCATTGGAAAAATTCTGGATACAGAAATAAATAACCCAGGAAACCAAAGTATTTTATAATCAACCACTCAGAGTTAACACTTGAATTTTGTTTTCCTGAGGAAAATATGGGTATCTATATTACATGTGCTGTTCTATAACTTGCCTTTTTAACTTAAATCAAGAATCTATATATTTCAGGATGGAAAGAGTTTTAATGGATACTATGGATACACCATTATTTGTTGATGTAATTATGGGCAATTGAGTCATTTTTGCTTTTTCACTATTAAAAAAGAAAGGCAAACTTTCTTGTACTGTATTAATTTTTGAATACTTACTTGAAGTATATTTGTAAAACAGATTCCTTGGAGTAGAATTGCTGTTTTAAAAATATTTACATTTTAAATTGTAGTAATGTTTGTCAGGTTTGTCAGCTTGTTCTCCAAAAACAGTGCAGTATTTCCTGTGGTAGTACCATAAGGTTTTTGTAGTTCTAAAGTGAAAAAAGTATGTTAAAGGATTTAAAATTGTCACTGTTTTAGCTTTTAATTTAGGAAATTGTATTGGCTTTACAATTTACAAACTGTTATTGGTAGATTGTTTTATTATCTTGCCAAAGTCTTTGCAGAGATTTGGGGCGTGCTTTCAGCAGTGTTTCCTGAGTCCTTGTTTTTGTTCAACGCTGAGTTTGGCACTTGGAGGAACACGTGTAATTTGTTAGTGTCCGGGTATTTTAGACAGAGATTCTTTAGCCAAACCTTTGGAAACCTGTGACTCCTTTGGAAACAGTGATTTTGTCCCCCCTGTTAAGGAAGTCCAGGACACAATCATCTTGAGCCATGGAATTTAAAGTAGCAGTACCCATTAGCATTTCACATAACATTTGATGCAGATAATTACTGAAGTGCTTTGTTCGTAAAGAGCCCTTGAGAAATAAGCTGTGTCTGCGTGTAATTAATAGCTTGTAATTGCATTGAAATAAAAAATTCTTATTAGCAAGTTTGATGTTTTGTTCAGGAGTTTAGACTTTGAGAATTGAGATTCAGAATTTTATTAGTTTTATTTATTTATTTATATTGTGGAATTTTTCTAACATTTCAACATTAAAGCAAATGGTAAATTAAATTCCCTCCTCCTGACAATAGATCCTAGTGGCTTTCTCATTTTTTCTTGGGTAATTGAGTGCATCCCCAGGCAGACATTTAACTGAATATTCTAATAGCTCTACCCACAAATTGTGTCATAATTTAAGGCGGGCTCCTTTTTGTAGGCATTTTTGCGAGCCCTTGTGGACTATACCAGTGACGGTGCTGAAAAGCGCAGGCTACAGGAGCTGTGCAGTAAACAAGGGGCAGCCGATTATAGCCGCTTTATACGAGATGCCTGTGCCTGCTTGTTGGATCTCCTCCTCGCTTTCCCTTCTTGCCAGCCACCGCTCAGTCTCCTGCTCGGTGAGTAGTCGCTTTCACAAGCACCGTGGTGGCTGTTCTTGCACTGACAGGCGGGCCACCTTTCTGTAGTAAAGAAAATTTGCTATTCTTGTCTCACCCTTTGTATCCTATGCCTAAAGAATACATCTAAATGAATGGTGGTGATTGGTAAGTAAACATCTTATATCTTGTCTTCAGGGTGCTGTGACATCTGTGTGCCCTTCCAGAAGTCACAGAATTCCCCTTCCAAACTTTTGGTTTTCTTTTTTTTCCTTCCAGCAGTGTCACTATCATTTTCTCTCTTAATAGAGTCAGTTGTTACTCTCTTTTTTTGGCTCAGAATTGAGCATCTTTTCTAATTTAACTTTTTTCAGAAAGGTTGTTTAGCTAAATGTCTAAAAATGAGCTTTCTATAAAATTTTCTTTTTCAAAGTTAACGAACATCATATTTAATTGATAGAGGCTGATGCAGTCTGTGCTGTGTGCAGAATGCAGAAATGCCCCCATCTGAGCAAGTCCAGATCGAGGGTCCTTCAAGAGCAAAAGGGGACTGTGTTGTACCAGTGCAAGTCAACATACTCATGGTACTGCCAGGCAGAGAACCATCATCCCATTTCAGATGAAAGGTAACCCATTTTTTTGCCCAGAGTGACTCTTCTAGTCCTCATACTCCAACAGAAGAGACCTCAGCATTGTCCCTGAGCAGTCGATGTCCTAGGTCCTCTCTGTGGCTCTCAGGAAGGGATTGAAAATGCTTGCTAGGGGTGAAGACTAAGCGCTTTATAGGACTTCAAAGCCTTTTTTACTTTCTTGTGCTTGTAATTTTGTCATCTCCTTTCCCGTAGTGGTAAGTAGTCATGCCTTTAACATTTGCATTTTTCTTTGGTGACACCAAAATGTGTATTGTCCTTTTTACTCTTAGGCCAGCAAGATCCTTTTCGATGCCCAGTACAATTAAAGGCATCCTCCTTTGCAAGTCAGGGCCTGATTTCTCCTCCTTTTTCTTAGTGTTCTTTCCACTTAGGACCTCCCCAAAATGGTAAGACCATGTTGCTGAATGAGGCTGCTCTTTTCGCCATCCTGTCCTCAGGCTGGCCCTCTCACGCTCTCCAGTGAAGTCTTTGAGAACCATCAGCAGGAATAGGATGACAGAACACAGGGTGGGGAGTTCTAAGTAGTATTAGAAGGTTCTCTTATCATATACTAATTTATTTCAATTCTTTTCGTAGAGTTTTTGTTACCTTTTAGAATGTTTGGAACAATACCACATATTACGTAGTTACATAAAAAAATTAAAGTCATTGGGACTTATAAAAAATATTATTTTTTAATTAAGAAAAATTAAAATATCTAAAGCTTGATATTAAGTTGAACACCCTACTAAACCTTATTTTGATGTTTAAAACTATGCCATTATACATAGACCTTTTCAAATTTTCAATTAAGTGACTGCTAAAAATAAAACATACCAAAACATAAAACATTTCAAGGTTTATTAGTGGATAGTTCAATATTTAAATACAGATTATTTAACCTGCTTTTGAAAGAATACCTACGTATTTTGAAATCACTGAATTTTTTTGATAATTTTTTAAAAACCAAACACTTTAATTATTTTAAATGTAAGATGGAAAATATTTCAAGCCTTAGTATTTTCAGTAATTCATGAAAGAGTAGCCTTTAATCTTTTTGGGATCATGACTTTATTTTAAATCTGAAAGCTGGGCACCTCCCTGCAGAAAACTGCACATACCCAGTAAGGGTTTGCTGAGCTCCTCACGTCTGAAGCCAACTCATGGACCCATTCCTAGAAGCCTTTGCTTTCAAAATTAGCCTTTGGGTAGAAACACTGATTTAAGAGTAAGAAAATGCATCTTATGTGGTTTTTAACTTTAGGAGTTGAAAGAAAAAATAGTAATATTTTACTTGAACACAAAGTTTATACATGCTCTTAACTATGATTTAAAACTAGAACTTGATTTATTTTGAGTATTCTAAATAAGACATGGATTTTGTTTTTTTTTTTAGGTAAGGTTATTTTCAGTAGTAGTGAATTAATAATTGCTTGTTTTTGTTTTTTTCTAGAACATCTTCCTAAACTTCAACCCAGACCATATTCGTGTGCAAGGTACTAATATTTATTCAGATAACATATAGCATTGTTTCTCCAAAATCTTAGGATACTCAGGCTTCCAAATCCTTAGAGTTTACTAATTTATTCAGTGAAAACTTACCTGATTTATGGAAGACAGTATCAGGCATAATAAAGCAGAAGAAGAATCACAGAGCTCCTGTCCTCTGGGACTTCATAGAATTTAAGATCTGGGGTGGCTTCCCACGGCCCAGCACTATGTTTCCCCACTTAGGAGTCTCAGGCTCCTCCACGTGCTTCCTGTGTTCGTGTGCCCAGCCACCTTCACTAAGTGGCAGCCGAAGGCAGGGGAGACAGAAAAGTTCCACTATAAAATATTTGATGAGTCCGGGCATGGTTGCTCACTCCTGTAATCCCAGCACTTTGGGAGGCCGAGGCGGGCGGATCACGAGGTCAGGAGATCAAGACCATCTGGCTAACACGGTGAAACCCCGTCTCTACTAAAAATACAAAAAATTAGCCGGGCGTGGTGGCGGGTGCCTGTAGTCCCAGCTACTTGGGAGGCTGAGGCGGGAGAATGGCGTGAACCCGGGAGGCAGAGCTTGCAGTGAGCCAAGATCGTGCCACTGCACTCGAGCCTCGGCAACAGTGATACCCTGTCTCAAAAAAATTAAAAAAAAACATTTGATGAGCACTGGCTTATAGGATTCTCCCTGTGGCCTTCGTTCCATTGCACAGCCTCTACCATTTTCCCGTCTGGCTCTCTTTTGCCTTTCAGTAATAATACAAGAAGGTGCACCATTCTTTTGGTTGAAAAGGGAATTAAGAATGAACTCAAGTTCTTTTGCATTATTTACTCTGTAATGTGAAAAGAAATCTACTTTTGTAGGGATGTCTTTTAAAGATGTTTTTACTTTGAATTTTTAGTTTTCTCCTTTCTGGGTGTATACTTCAGTCACTTTCAAGTTTTATGATCTTACCAGTAGATAATGTATGGATATTTGTTAGAATTTATCCCGATTTCTTCACATCTTTATAATAAATATTGAGTGAATGAATCCTTTACATGAAGATCCTTAGGGCATATTAGTTTTTATAAATCTCACCTAGTCCTAGTGCAAGCAAATAAAATTGGAAACTTTCTTGAATAACAAAATGTAGGGTGTGAGAGTGTGAAGGTTGGGGGCAGTTTTTAATTACGTAATAATAGCTTTCCTCTGTGAGGATTTGGAAGGTAGATTAGAGCCTATAAGGAAATATTTCTAAACTGAATAAAAAAAGGATTGGTTTGACCCATATGTGTAGTAGTACTGATATCGAGTTCAAAACTTGTCTGTGTATCTTTGCAGCTCAAGTTTATTTCACCCAGGAAAGCTCCATTTTGTCTTCAATGTTGTGGAATTTGTGTCTACTGCCACAACAGAGGTTCTGCGGAAGGGAGTGTGTACAGGCTGGCTGGCCTTGTTGGTTGCTTCAGTTCTTCAGCCAAACATACATGCATCCCACGAAGACAGCGGGAAAGCCCTGGCTCCTAAGGTAAGAAATTAGTACCTTAACCTCAGCATTGTTAACTCATACTGTTTGTTTGATTAGAAAAAACAATGTTGTCTCGCCCACATCATTCATTACTATCATAAGAAAATTTATGCTGTTCTTGAATTTTAAAATCTCTATTGCAAGAGCAGAAAACTGTTTACTTCCATGTACTCTTTAACTAGTGTGTGTATTTTCTGAATGTGTAAAGCATGAATTTTATATAGTACGGTCTTTGCTTGTCCTATTCATGGAAAAGAAGACCTTTTATGCTGATATTCTTGGTACATTGGCCTGGGGAGGGGTGGAGAACAGTCTAGGAAGTATTTAAGAGGGGTGATGAGAGACAGTCTCATTTTATGTTTAAGATGTATACTGCCTCTCAAATAAGTAGTTTTACATTGGGAGTCTGAGGGCAACTAAAGATTAATTTTATATTGTCCAATTTTGGCTAGTAGGATTCCCGTATCCCTGTTTCTCTGCTTTCGTTATCTGTGGTGTCTGACATCTGAACTTGTGCCATTATTGAGAAGACATATGGCTGTAAATACTTTTACAACACCTAGGAGTAAAAGGTTATGTGATTTTCTCAACAGATTATGGACACTTTACACCTGGACTCAGTGACATCTTTTTATGTTTTGATACGGCACTCAGCAGAATTTCAAGACCATGTGTGTAGGGAACAATTTAAAGTTGTCCACAAGAATGGTTGAAATAAAGCAACATTTCAGGCTTATCATGAAGTCCTCTTTCTTCATGGTAATGAAGAAATCAGTGATTCACTTGGAGTGTTGTCTTAGGAGAAGTTTGGTTTCTTTAAGTTAGTAGAGTTGAAAGGTTCATAGACCTCAATAGTGCGAATTAAGACTTCCTGGGATATACTTGAGAGGATAAGGGATGATTGCTGCTTGAAATTGCCCTTTAGCTTGATATTTTTCCAATCTGCTGCCTGGAACAGAGAGATGCTTTATTGTGTTCTCTATACATCATATATTCATTATACATCAAAATATTAGGAACCTTATAGAAACTTTCTTTTTTGAGAAGAAATATTATAGTACTGATATACAAGTATATGTCACTTGGTGATTGTATAAAGATAGCAGATGATCTCCAGAACATTAAAAACAATGTGTGTCCATCGTGTATTGTAAACACTAAGCATGGGTGCCTTTCGCCTACTCCTCCTTTCCTCCCTCCCTCTCTTCCTCCTTCCTTCCCCATTTTAACAGATTTTTATTGACTGTCCAATCTATATGCAGTAGAAGTGCAGATATGAAGGATATAATTTAAAACTATCTGAAATTACCTGTGCTTTTGTTGTGTTTTATTACAAATTATACAGAATGTTGACTTTTGCACGACCCATCACAGGCCCTGCCCTACTATGGCAGCTAGTACAGTTGTTCACAGATTAACCTTGCCACTGATGTTCAGCCTGGCTGTGTGAACAGAAGGACATCTGCCACATCTAAGCAGGAGCACTAAGCCTGTGGGCGTGGCGTAGCTTGACTCTCTTCTTCCTATCTGCCATGATACTCTCTCCATATAGACCCCCAAGTGAAGCAGCCCCACAGCCTTCGAGGAAGAGAGCCCCAGAACGTAGAAAGTGTGCTGTTGTCACAGGATCTTTGTACATGTGTTTTTCTTTTCTGCCAGGAACATGCTGTGGCATGGCTAACTCTCTTGATTCAGATCTTGGTCAAAGGTCTCATTGTAGACATGGGCCTTCTTTGACATTGGTGTTTGAATTAGCAGCTCACTGCCACACCCATCATTTCCTTACCCTGTGTAATTTTGCTTCCTAAGACATGGGAAGTCGTTACCCATCATTCTGTGGATATATGTGATAATGTGTATGTTTATTTTCTTTTCCTTCCACTAGAATGTAAGTTCCATAAAGACAGGGGTGTTGTTTTGTTCATTTCTGTATCCCTAATGCCTGTCATAGTGAATACTTTCAGTAAATCTGTTAAATGAATGAAGCAAATAAGGCTAATGTAATGTTAACTAGTTTCATTCCCAAGTAAGAGCAGTAATGAGACACAGCTTTGCCATTCCTTCATTTAAAAGGTATGGTGTTCAGGCTCATCATTACTTCCTACAGTTGTCCTTGAGTTAAAAGTTAAAATGTATACAGTTACACCACCATGCAAGGTGGAGGGGAATCCTGTCATTCGTAAACCTCGGTATCACTGTGACTTTTGCATATGACAGTGAAAGTGGAAGTGAAACATACTCAGATTGATTCAGAAATATCTTTTGAAATTTTAACAAAAAGATTTTGATAATTATATGATTTGTTTAGTTATAACAAAAATAATTCTGGGTAATAGTGGACCCAGAATAGCAAATACAGCACCATTATCTAGAATATTTGGAGCAGCCCCTCAATTTCTTTTTAAGGTGCCTGACTTTTATTTAAAATTTTTCAACCTCATCGTGATGCTAATCTTTATTGTCTTCATATTTAGGGTACATTTCTCCATAATATATCCTATTGTCTGCCCACCAGAAAGCAGATCTTATCCATAGACCAAGAAACATGATTTGATTATCTGTTTAGAGTTCTACCTCAAAGACACCATGCCTATCATTTTTTAAAACATTTTTTATTTGAATAGGAAAGAAAAATTTGCAAGACAAACTTCTTTCTGTAGTGACAAATGTGCTCATGGTTTCAATAAACTCTAGTGCCGCTATTTAGTGATGTTTCTTTGATGGGAATTTTCCCTTTCTGATTTGTTTAGCAAAGATCATCTTGGTTATATACTCTTGCCTAGGTTTTCTTTCATACTTACCACATTTGGTGTAATATTTCAGATATCCATCTCTCCTCGAACAACAAATTCTTTCCACTTACCAGACGACCCCTCAATCCCCATCATAATGGTGGGTCCAGGAACCGGCATAGCCCCGTTTATTGGGTTCCTACAACATAGGTATGTTCTTTTTTTGGCTAATGGGAAAATGTATTCCCGAGTAACCGTTTTTGTTTCTTTAGTCATTTTGAGGATAATTGGACTTCGATTGTAAAATTTTTATTTAAAAAATTATTATTCAGTGTGCGATAACGTAATTTGTCACCATGGGAAAAGTAAACACACAATGTTGTAGAGATTGTGCTTTGTACTAGAACTTCCTTTTTTACTGTGGCACTTTTAGTTTTTTCTTTTCTCAGCTACACTGTGGTTTATAGCATATGTGGTTGGGGACAAATATTGGGCATACCTTCATACTGTGATGATATACAGCTGTTGTATCTGTCCCTTAATTGGATACAATTGGTAGCGACAGAGATCCAATTTTAGTAAAAGTTTCAACATTAAACTCAAACATCAGTAATTTTCAACAGAATATTAATAAGTTTAACTTTATATCAGAAGTATTTGATATGAAATAAGTAAAATAAAATTGTACTTCTGTTTATATTTGTGAAGTAATGAGCAAGTCTTAGGTACTATTCGTCAGATAGTAGAGTCCTGTCCTTTGGACAGTTATTTTATTTCGTTTTAATTTTTTCCTTAAGGAAGCAAAAGCATAATCACAGATGTCTGTGTCTCATCAGTGTGTTCACCATTTCATAGACACTTTACACATTCTGCCTTTCACAGCCCTGAGCCACTTTTCCCTAGTACAAGTTCATTTATTCATAAAATTGCTATTAATGTTATTGAATGTAGAACTCTCTAGATCTCACAGTGTGATACTTTGAATTGTCCTCATTTTGTGTATGTCGTATGTAGCTGCCTCTCCACACACTTGCCTAGTGTGGCATCTGCTGGAGTGGCCATGACAGCCTGTGGAGAGTAAAATGCTAATTAAATGACTGAATGTTCAATTGCAGAGATGGATTTTACAAATCCATCTGAGTTTGTTGGTGGTAGTTCCTAATGAAAGAGATTGATTTTACATATTCTTTATATCACACACCTAAACTTTTTTTTTTTTCCACTTAGAGAGAAACTCCAAGAACAACACCCAGATGGAAATTTTGGAGCAATGTGGTTGTTTTTTGGCTGCAGGCATAAGGATAGGGATTATCTATTCAGGTATTGTACAATTCCAGTATTGTACTCAACCACTGAGTGTACAATTCTAATTCTCAGACTTTTTCAGCTTGACAACCTTTTAGTGATCCATTATATATTATATTTCAGAAAAGAGCTCAGACATTTCTTTAAGCATGGGATCTTAACTCATCTAAAGGTTTCCTTCTCAAGAGATGCTGTTGTTGGGGAGGAGGAAGCCCCAGCAAAGTATGTTCAAGACAACATCCAGCTTCATGGCCAGCAGGTGGCGAGAATCCTCCTCCAGGAGAACGGCCATATTTATGTGTGTGGGTGAGTCATTATCGTGCCTAAGTCGGGTAGGAGAGGGCCATCAGTGATGTCTGTAGAAGAAACAAAGGACCGAGAAGCCAATAATCTAGATATGTAGGGATAAGACATTTGATTCTTAAGTACAGGAATAGAAATAATAGTTCTGAAATGATTTTGGCATATTTAATAGCCCAGAAGTTGTTATTATCAGGAAAATAGTGGTGAAAGTTAATGCTTGCATTGTACATTCTTGGTACCATTTTCTTACCTGTTTTTAGCCTCTGAAAATTACACTCATGTTACTACATTAATCATGTGACTTGAAATCTCCAGATTGATTTTGTTGTGTATAAGAATAGGTGGTTTGTGCTGTTGTGAACTATTGATAACTAAGAAAGAAAAAGTATGATTTTTTGATGCTGAGAATGTGGATACTAGGATTCTTTTTCTTCTAGGCATAATTCGTGGTGATAAAGTTGAGATAAACCCAGAAACATTCTGTGTTACTAAATTTGATCTACTTTCTGAGGCAAGATCTGTTACAGGAACCTGTAATTGCCATGGAAAAATTGTTTAACGCTTATTTGCTTATTTTGATGAGACTCAAAAAATTTCTGCTAGTTAAAAAGGAGTTTTGAAGTAAGAAATTCACTTTTTCATCCAAACACATTCCTAGGATTTAACACATTCTCTAAGTCAGGTTCTTTTTTTTTCAACTATAATGCAGAAGACAAAATACTGGCGTTGTGACCCAGAACATATGGATAAAGATAATTGAAACAAGTTTCATGAAACAAAGCAACATTTTCTGTTTAGTTTTTATAACACATTCTGATCATTTCTCTTCCATTTTATTTAGTTTGCTTTAAAAGCTAGCTTTGGCTACTAAGTTGATTTCATGTCCTTTCAATAGATTTTGACTCCTAATTGAAAAACATTGCTTTAGGTCGATAAAGGGCAGAAATTCTAGACACTGTTTTGGTTTACATTTTCCTTCGCTTTTAATGAAGTATTTAATCTGCATTTTGTTTGGCAAGGACAGTGTCGTCGGTGGTCAAGTACAGGCTGGAGTTTTAGAGATGCACCTCTAAACAGTAGAGGCAGAGTTCATTGTACAGATCACAGATAATTGGTCATTGAGAACTTGGAGAATATCTTAAATGTCCAGACTCTTAAAACATTATTCCAGAAATAGCTCCTCCCAGTCACTGGTGCTTTACTTGTCACGTTTGTGAAATGCACTTGGAAGCATTAATAACAGTGGTCAGAGGGCTCAGAAGGAAACCCTGGGGCACGTGAACATTGATGGTCCATCAGGGAAGCAGGAACAAAGTAGACAGAAGGAACAGCTACTGAAGAAGCAAAATTGTCCCAAAGCCAAGAGGGTGCTGTCTCAGGGAGGGAGCCTGTACTACTGATGAGTCAAATGAGAAGACAGTGGAGCAGGATCGTGGGGTATAAGTTCCCTGAGAATAGTGGAGGGGAGAGCCTCTTGAGACAGGTGAGACAGACACCTCTCAAGAAATTTCACTGTGAGGGGCCAGGACATGTTCAGTTCCTAACATAGTAGAATCTTGTCTGACACTTTGCTTCATTCAGCAAACACCTGAGTGCTGGCTAAGTGCTTGGGCATATTCAGATGTCAGTAGATACGAGGATATATTAGTTTTTCTGTTGAGGAATACCTGAGACTAAAGAAAAGAGATTTAATGGGCTCATGGTTTAGGCTGTAGAGGAAATATGGTGCCAGCACCTGCTTCTGGTGAAGACCCCAGGAAGCTTCCACTCTGACAGAAGGCAAAGGGGGAGCAGGCACCTCACATGGCAAGAGAGGGAGCAAGAGGTAGGGGGAGGTGCCGCACTCTGAAATAGCCAGATCTCTCAGGAACTCAGAGGGAGAACTCATTACAGCGAGCATAGCATCAAGCCATTCATGAGGGATCTGCCCCCATGACCCAGACGCCTCCCACCAAGCCCCACTTCTAACACTGGGAACCACATTTTAACATAAAGATTTGGAGAGGGCACACATCCAGACTGTATCAGAGGATAAGTGAGTTACACTTCCTGCCCTCAAACAACTTACTCCCTGGTGAGAAAGCTACATATAAACAGACGTTTCTAACGTTGGACGTGTTCCAGAGAGGACTGCAAGAGCACCCAGGAGGGGTACCGCCCTTTTCTTGTAAATTGAAGAGTTAAGATGTAGAAGCACTTCAAAAGGACCTGGCGCATACTAAGTCCTCAATAAAGGTGTCTGTTACTAACTGTATGTGTATAAAGACCTAGAAGTGTGCGCGAGATCTGGTTCCCTTCAGGAGCACGAGTCTACTGTGTGCTTTGAGAGTGGAGGGCAGGGAATGAGGGGTGAGCCGGCAGGTGGGCCGGAGCCAGGCTGGACCTCAGATGCTTCTCTGACACCTAGGAAATCCTTGGCCTACTGTCGGGACCTGGAGCCTGTGGAGGATTGGGAGCTGTAGAACTGTGTGGTCAGCTCTGTCTCCTAGAATAGTCACCGTAGGCAAAGGCCTGGCCTGGGCATGAGTGAGGCTGGGAGATCTGTGTGAGATGTTCCGAGAAGAGGGAGGGAAGAACTATGGTGGTACAGTCAAAGGGAATTAGACTTGTGAATTAAGGAGGATTTAGTAAAAATGCCTGTTTGTAAGCAGTCATCTTATTATTTTCTTTTCTAGAGATGCTAAGAATATGGCCAAGGATGTACATGATGCCCTTGTGGAAATAATAAGCAAAGAGGTTGGAGTTGAAAAACTAGAAGCAATGAAAACCCTGGCCACTTTAAAAGAAGAAAAACGCTATCTTCAGGATATTTGGTCATAAAACCAGAAATTAGAGAAATAAGCTTTTTTGACTGAAAGTGCTAAAAGTCAGCTTTACTAGTGCTGAGACTTTAAATTTTCAAAAGAAAATTTTCTTTCAACATTTCTTGAAGGAGATGGAGTGGGGATTGGATCATTTAACAATATAACAAAACTTCCTGATGTGATTTTACATATCTTCCATCTATGCCCTTCCTGTGCCTGTGACTCTCCCCAGACTGCCCTGTTGACTTGAGCTCTTCTGAGCTAAGGCAGCCTTCAGTCTCCATCAGCGCCTCCTTTACTCGCCAGAGAACTTCACAGAGACTCTGTCCTTCCATGCAAAGGCTTCCTGAAATAGGGAGAGTGACTGAGTAGCCCATTCTTGTGACTTACAGTGCCAACATTTAAAAAAATATGAAAATGATTTATTTTTATATGATGTATACCCATAAAGAATGCTCATATTAATGTACTTAAATTACACATGTGGAGCGTATCTGTTATATGTTTATATAACTATCAAATGGTTATTTGTTACTAAAGCTATATTTCTGATAAAAAATATTTTAGGATAATTGCCTACAGAGGGATTTATTTTTATGATGCTGGAAATATGAAATGTATTTTAAAATTTCACTCTGGCGTATGATTTATCTATCAGCATTACTTTTTTTTAAGTCACAATTTCAGAATTTGGGGACATTTGCATTCAATGTACAGGTACCAGTACGTACATATTTTAGTAAAAAGATACAACCTTTTTCTTCTCTTTTCACTCCTTTTATTTCTGCTGCTTGGCACATTTTTGAGTTTTCCCACATTATTTGTCTGCATGATACCACTCAAGCAGTGTCCTGGACCTAAAATACTGACTTCAGTTAGTATCCTTGGATTTTTAGATTCCCAGTGTCTAATTTCCTGTTATAATTTGCCCAAACAAAACAAAATATTATGATAACCTTTCTCCACTGTTCTAATATATATTGTATTTTTATTTGATAGCTTGGGATTTAAAACATCTCTGTTGAAGGCTTTTGATCCTTTTGAGAAATAAAGATCTGAAAGAAATGGCATAATCTTAAAACTTGGTAAGTTTTTGTAGCTGTGTGATCTCTTCATTATTATATATTTTATAATAGAAACCAATCTAAAAATATGGGATAGGAAAATATACTAAGCAAGTACTATGTAACATACATAATTACATGTGTAGGTTGTATGTATCAGCCAAGATACACAGGGTGAAAACATTAAAAGAGACAAAAATATCCCTTATTAATAAGATACAACAATCAAGAACTTGTGTCCACCTACCAATACTGTCTATAATTACATGACCCAAAACTTTTATCTATAAAAAGAAACTGACAAATAGTCAATCATAACTTGGTGTTGGAAACTGACCTAAGCCAATTTGCTTATACACAGCATCCAAATTATGTCTAGAAACTGCTGGATTATCTAAGTTTTAGGTGGGTATCGTTCAACTGCTCCCCACAGCCTTACGAGCTAGGGATAGTGAAAATACATTTCATTGTAAATGCTGCTGTGCATACAGATATGTATTTATTATCTATTATTTATTATTTTTATTATTTATTATTATCTATGATTTATTAGTAATCAGGCACAAAACAGTTCTACTGTCCTAGTTTCTAAGCCTAATGAAGTTCCAGCTGTCTCTTTAGGCACTCCACCACATCTCGCAGAAGAGTTTACTCGAGGTGCGTCACAATGTGGATGTGACTACTCCAGGGGCAAAATTTTGTCCTTACTATGAACCATCCTCTAACCTAGTGACTGGACATGCTATTTCAGTTAAGCCTCAGGCATCACCCTAGGGCCTTGCTAGATGAAGTCTTTAACCTTGTTTATGTAGGGGTAGGGAGTAGTTAGCAGTGAGGGACCTTTTCTAACCTGCTATTCTAACAAGCCACTGTAGCGCTCATTATTTTTCATAGCCAGTCTTCATACTGATCAGTGATAAAATTAACAAAAGAGCTTGTAGTAGGCAGTTCTGCAATGTGACATTTCTGATTAGAATGCTCACTGCATCTAGAGGGTTCCTTTTTGTGGTTCAGACTTATACAGTGTTTGTGGATTATTCTAAAGTGAGTTACACTGTTGTACTGAAACAATCATTCTATTGAGTCATAAACTACCAGATAAAAAATAAAAAGAATTTGGATTTCACCGCAAACTATATGACATATATGCTACACCCAACAAACTGGGCACCCATGTTGATTTCAAATACACTTGAACCATTTTAAATCATTGACCATGAACTAAGCCATAAAGGAAAACTCAGCAAATTACATGAAATAAAGCGTTGTTCACTGACTCTAACGTAATAAAAAACCAACTGCAAAAAAACCCACAAAGGCCACAGTGGAACATTTTAAACACATGCAGATGATTCATAGCTCAAATTATTAAATGTACACATGGAATTCAGGCGAACAATACCCAGGGGGAGAATTCATCTATTTCACAAAGTACTGTGCAACCAGTGGCCAAAATAGTTAAAACACCTTTGTTTTCAGGGAGCTTTACATTGAGGAGAGACGTAAAATAATAAATCCATGAATTGCATGGGGTCTGAGAAGGTGATAAAGGCTATGGAGGATGACAAGTCAGAGTAAATGGGATGTGTGGCCTGCAGTCTTGGAGGGTTGGTGTGACTTCATACTCAGGGAGTCTCTGAAGGTAAAAACTTGAAAAAGATAAACGAGCCAGCCATCATGAGTATCTTGTGGAGGAAGAGGTCAGAACGAAGACCCTGAGATAGAATGGTTACAGGAAATGTGTCTTAATCCAGACCCCAAGAGAGAGTTCTAGGATCTCGCACAAGAAAGAGTTTGGGGCAAGTCCATAAAGTGAAAACAAGTTTATTAGAGAAGTAAAGAAACAGAAGAATGGCAATTACAGAGAGCAGCTCCAAGGGCTGCTGGTTGGCTATTTTTGCGGCTATTTCTTGATAATATGCTAGGATGGATTATTCATGAGTTTTCCCAAGAAGAGGGGGGGATTTCCCCAGAACTGAGGGTTCCTCCCACTTTTAGACCTTAAAGGGTAACTTCTGGATGTTGCCATGGCATTTGTAAACTGTTATGGTGCTGCTAATCCATTATAATTAGCGTATGATGAGCAGTAAGGACTACCAGAGGTCACTTGTTGCCATCTTGATTTTGGCAGGTTTTGGCTGGCTTATTTACAGCATCCTATTTTATCAGCAGAGTCTTTACACCCTGTATCTTGTGATACCAATCCTGCTGCCCTCCTATCATCCTGTGATTAAGAATGCCTAACCTCCGGGGAATGCAGCCCAGTAGGCCTCAGCCTCATTTTGCCCTGCCCCATTCAAGATGGAGTCACTCTAGTTCAAACGCCTCTGACATAACTGCCAGGCAAGTTGGAACAGCAAGGAGGGCATTGGGTACTGAGCAGTGACAAAGGGGGAGACTAACAAGTAATGACTACAGGAGAGAAATGGGGAGGTCTGATAATGGTTTCAGATCGTCATAAGATTTTGGCTTTTACTCTGAATACAAATCCATTTGGTCAGTGTTAACAGTGGAAGGTATTTGAGTTACCAGCAGTGAATCTGTATGGGTCTGCAGCAACCTCAATTCTTGCCTCCTCTAAAGAAATAATTCAACTGAGGGGCATAAGGCAGAAAAAAGACCGAGGCAAGTTTCAGAGCAGGAGTGGAAGTTTATTTAAAAGGCTGTAGAGCAGGGAAGAAAGGAAAGGAGAGAATGCTTGGAAGAGACCCAAGCTGGCACCAAGGTCAAGTGCCCTGTTTAACAGTGATGTTAGGACTTTATAGGTTGGCACTTTTCCCACGATTCTTTCCTTAGGGTGGGCTGCCCGCACACTCAGTGCCTCCCTTACCCTTGGGAAGTGAGCACCTGCTGTGTGCTTAGGAAGCTGTGCGCATGCCCATTTTTAAAAGTTAAACCACAGGCTTTATTCTGACTTGACTTTTCCCACCAACATTTTTCTGTTCTAGAATTTCATCCAGGACATCACATTGCATTTCGTTCTTTTGCCTCCTGAGTCTTCTCCAGTCTGTGACAGTTTCTCATCTTTTGTTGTTTGTCATGACCTTGAAGAGCCCTGGTCAGGTATTTTGTAGGAGGTTCCTCAATTTGGGTTCGTCTGAGGTTTACGCATGATTACACTGGGTTTCTGGGTTTTGAGGAGAGCACACTAGCAGTTTTTTTTTTTTTTTTCTCATCATTTCATATCATGGAGTATATGGTATAATATGATTAATCACTAGGGATCTCAACCCTCATCCCTTTGGTAAGATGGTATCTGCCAGTTTCTCTATTATGAGGTTACTCTTTTTCCCTTTTCATATGACATTGTTTGGAAATGAGTCACTAAGTTCAGCCTACATTCAAAGGAAGAGAAATTAAGCTCCACCTCCTGGAGGGGTTACTATCTACATGTATAATTTGTAATTCTTTTGCAAGGAAAAGCTGTTCCTTCTCTCAATTTATTTATTTATTTTATCATGTATTTCTGGAAGTATGGACTCATGGATATTTATTTAATACTTTGGGTTATAATATAATACTGTATTACTTATTTTATTGCTCAGATGATCATATGTGACGTCTCTCAGGGTGACTGTTGTGTTCCTTTGCCATGCTCTCCTTTTTTGTTGGGGAGGAGGGCCAAGCCATTTTACTAAGGAGAATGGAAAGGGAGACAAAGAAGTGCTGATGACAGTGAGATCAGACATCCTTGGCTGGGCCAGAATCTTAAAAGGCTTTGCAGTTGCAGAACTATTTTTGTTTTTTAAAGTTTCACATATATATGAATGTTGTTTATACATGATGTTTTGCGATATGTATAATTTGTTTCACTGTTTCAGCACTTCGTTTTTTTTGGTAGTCTAAAATGCTCCAGGTTGCCCTTGTTTTTTACCTGTCCCAGTGTTAAGAATCAACCATTTCTTCAGTAAGTCACAATTCCTTTTATCAGAGAACCCCTGACAACCACTTAGCTATTTTCCATGCCTATAGTTTTGCCTTTTCCGGACTGTGTGATATAACTGGAATTATACAACATTGAGCTTTTTGGGTCAGACTTATTTCACTTAGTGAAATATATTTAAGGTTAACCCGTGTTGTTGTGTGAATTGGTATCTGGTTCGTTTTTATTGCTCAGTACTATTCTGTTGTATGGATGTACAGTGGTTTATTTATCCATTCGTTTATTGAGGGAAATCTTGGTTGCCTCCAGTTTATGACAGTTATGATTAAGCTGCTGTAAACATTTGCATACATATTTCTGCATGAACGTAAGTTTTTAATTTACTTGGATAAATACGTCAGAGTGGGATTTTTGGGTCGTATGCTAAGTTTTTCTTCTAATTTCTAAGAAACTGTCAAACTGTTTTCTAAAGTGGCTGTCTCATTTTACATTCCCATGAACAAGGAATGAGAGTTCATGGATTTGTTTTTGAGAGACGTTTTTAAGAGTTCAGCATTGTTAGAATTTGCTTTGGTGCAGTCCATGTCTCCAGTCCCTGTGCATTTAAACAGTAATTCAAAATTAAAATGATAGCATAGAAATTATAAACAACACGAAGAAATACAAATAGAGTTACTTTAGTTCTGTTATTGTGTGTGTGACCACTTGAATTTTTCCTCATGATGACTTTTGTTTAAACATTTGGAAAATTATTTCTTTCAGTCTCACCTCATAGATGAAAAATGCTTCAGAATATAGTTATAACTGTGAAAAGACTGTTCCTGATGTTATGATATGCTCACTATGAAGCTTTGCATGCACTACAGACAAATGTTGGAAAGTCTGTGTCAACTTCAAGGGCAGTGAATTCTGAAAGTTAATGTGGACACAAGAGTTTCTTCTCAGATTTCCTCCTCTGCTGCATTTTTTTTTTTTGAGTTATCTTCTTTTCTGGTATGAAATTGTAAATCAAGTAAGTTAGATATAAAAATATTTGCAAACAGTCAAAATCAACTCTAAAAATGATATAGTGAAACTCAAGCTTTAAAATTGTTCCTTGAAGAGCAGCACACAAAAATTGTGTAGAAAATTATTAACTATGTAACAACAACAAAAAAGTCAATGACATTTAGACAGAAAAAAAAAGAATCAAATTTCTGGGAAGAATATTAGGGAAAAGAACAACAACTGCTGGCCTTGCAGTAGCAGAAGGAATTGCAGGATGTGTTGAATATTTTGATAATTTCCACCAGGAACTAGATACTTCTAAAGCGGTGGATTAAGCATTCTCAAGTTCCTTAATGTTAGCCCATTTTCTTATATTCTTTTAGCAGAGAAGAAAAACTTTAGAAGCTTTCACCCACTATAATAGAAACTTATGATGAATTTTCTGGTGAAAATATCTTAGAGGAATTCCTTCTATTGCAGAGATGTTTGAAAACTATTATAATCCATCCTGAAGAAAGAAAAACATGAACAGTATTTCAATTTCTGGAGCTTATTGTAAAATGTAATTTTTATGAATCTCTGAAAACTCATCCTCGTACTTAAGACTTTTTCCAAGTCTTCATACATCTATGAGTCCACATGAAAAAAACTTTTCAAAATTAAAATTTAAGAAGTAAATTTTTCAATTCAATTTGAGTGAAGAAAGCTGATAAATTCTCTTAAATATCCATAGAATGTGAATATACAAAAATTAATTTTTGTAAATATGCAGAAGTTACAGATCAAAAGCAGACACTATAATATAATTCACAAAGGTGTAAGACCAATATGTAGGTGTAAGTTTCCCTTGTTTTCCCAAAAAACACATTGGTGCAATTAAAAAGAATTTATCGCTTTTTATCTTTAAAATTCTTAAAATTTATCCCAATAAACATAAATTTTGGGGGTATATCTGCTAATTTAATACCTTTATATAATTTGTAAAGATAAAATCACTGTAACTAGAATACCCATCACCTTAAATATTGGTCTTTTCTTTATGCTGGAAACATTCAAATTATTCCCTTCTGACTATTTTGAAATATTTAATAGATTATTGTAAACTATGCTAACCCTACTGATCTATCAATCACTAGGTTTTATTTATTCTAACAAATTGTATATTTGTCCCCATTAGTCAAACCTTTCTTCATCCTCCCCTTCCCTCTACCCTTCCCAGGCTCCAGTAATCACCAGTCTACCCTATATCTTCATGAGATCCACTTTTTTTTTAGCTCCCACATATGAGTGAGGCTATGCAATATTTTTTTAACTTCCTTCTTAATTTCTTCATAGACCCATTGGTCATTCAGAACCGTGTTGTTTAATTTCCATGTGTTTGTGTGCTTTCCAAAGTTTCTTTTGCTGTTAATTTTTAGTTTTATCCTATTGTGGTCTGAAAAGATACTTGATATGATTTATACATTTTTGAATTTGTTGATACTTTTTTTGTGGCTATTCTGGACTTTTGGGGTCTATTCTGGACCTCTATATGCCAGTGTTTTTATTTTTATGAATCTATTATAGATTTTGCATTGTAGTTACTATGTGGCTTACAAAAACCAACTTATACATGTAAAAATTTATTTCAAAGAGGTGAAAACTGAGATCACACAGAAAAGAAAAGAAAAAATGAAAAAAGCCTGTATACTTTAACTTCATCCCCCAATTTTGGCTTTATATTGTCTCAATTTTCATATTTTTATACTGCCTATTTCTTAACAGGTTGCTGTGTCTATTATTGTTTTGATAGACTTGTCTTTCTTTCTTCATACTAGAATTATGAATGGATTGCTCACCATAATTGCAGTATTAGTATATTCTTGGTTTTCCATGTACTTAATTCTATCAGTGTGTGTTATACTTCCAAATGTTTTCTTTTTTCACTGAAGTGTTTTTATTTATTTTAGATTGAAGAACACCTTTTAGCATTTCTTGTAAGATGGGTCTCTTGGTGGTGAATTCTCTCAGCTTTTGTTTGAGATATCTCTCATTCATATTTGAAGGATTGCTTTGCTGAATACAGTGTTCTTGAATGGAAGTGTTTTTTCTTTCAGAACTTTGAAAATGTCACCCCACTCTTTCCTGGTCTGTATAACTTTCATTAAGAAGTCTGTTGCCCAATGAATTGGAGTTTCTTTGTGCATTGTTGATTTTGTCTTGCTGCTTTTAGGATCCTCTCTTTTTCTTTGGCTTATGATAGTTTGATTGTTATATGCCTTGGAGTAGTTTTATTTGGATTGAATCTGTTTTGGGTTTGCTGACCTTTCTAAAGCTGGATATTTATCCCTTTCTTAAGTTTTGGAAAGTTTTCTGTTATTATTTTTTTGAATAAGCTTTCTATCCCTTGCTCTTGCTCAACTCCCTCTTGAATACCACTAATTATTAATTTTGATCTTTTCGGGTAATTTTCTATATCTTGTAGCCAATCTTCATTTGTTTTCATTATTTTTTCTCTTCTGACTATTTATTTTCAAATGGTCTGTCATAGAGCTCATTGATTATTTCCTCTCCTTGACCTGATCTGCTGAGAGCCTCTAATGAATTTTTCATTTTGGCAAATGAATTTCTCAGTTTCAAGATTTCTGTTTGACTTTTTATTATGATTATTTCAATCATTTTGTTAAATTTCTCTGATAAGTTTCTGAATTGCTTTTCTGTGTTATCCTGAATATCACCGAGTTTCCTTAAAACTGCCATTTTGAATTCTTGGTCAGAGAGTTCACATATCACATTTCATTAGGGTCAGTTGCTGATTCCTTGCTTTGTCCATTTAGGAGAGATCATGGTTCTCTGCTATTGTTTCTGTTGGATGTACATCTGTGTCTTTTCATTGAAGAATTAGTTATTTATATTAGTCTTCGCTGACATTTTTGTTTTTTATTGGATATATTTTCTTAGAGATCCTTTATAATTTACCTTTTGATATTTTTTCTTTTTTTCCCCTACTAGGGTGCTGCCCACTTTTCAGCAGTAGATGACACCTTAAGACCAAGTTTGCCTTGGTTCTAGTAAGCAATCAGAGTACCACCTATCTCAAATCAGAAGGTTTCAAAGGGGTATCCCAGTAGTATGAGAAGGCTGGGTGTTCATGCCCAGAGGACCTGTGAAACAAACCTCTTACAGCATCATGCTACTGAAGAGCCACTCTGATTTAGTGTCTTAGTTGGCCAAATTACAGAGCAAAATTTTCAGGCCTAGGGTTGGTAGTTCCACCTTCCCTCTTTGTCTCTGGCTGTTCTCAGGGATATTTCTCCCTTCAGACACTACTGATAGTTTCTGTGGGCAAAAGGGAAAGGTCTCCTACTAGGGTGCCCTGAATGGTGGGGAAGCTGATTGTCCACCTTGATGTCCACTTTTTTCAGTGTAGAGACTGTATGTTGAGGGAAAATTTTCCACAGGCTTTGTGATGGGCAGATTGGGTGGAGGGGCATTATGAATATGGAAGTCTGATTCCCTTACTGTCTGCTTAAAGTTTGTTTACTTCTCTGTGATTCCAGGAACTGTCTCATTCTCATATCTGAGTCCTGGAATATTACTGGTGATAATCTTGGCACTGTGTATTTGTTTCTGGGTTTCTGTGGGGAGGAGGTAATGAGGCCAACTTGTTTCTACACCACCATTTTGGAATGGGAAGCTTTCATTTAAATTATAATACTTATTTTACTTTTTATTTTTAACTGGAATGATACATACATAGATGAAGTTCAGTAAAACTTTTTTTTTAACTGACTGTAAACATTTTTACTGACTGTTTTACTGAGTGTGCTTTTTAATGACTGTAAACATTTTTACTGTGTTTCTTTTCCACCATTATTAATATATGTTTCATTACATAATTACTACTGAAAAGAATTTTGTCACATAAAGGATGTGAGTGATAAACCATTATCTGCTTGGGTTTCAAATGTGTTATGGATAACACTGCTGAACCAAAGCATGACTTTTGAAAGAGGAAGTACATGGGATCATCATAATAAATAACACAGTGTCCTGAGTGATGAGCTTTCTATTATGCTACAGGAAGAATTTCATTAAAAATAATAATAGAAAATCATTTAAAAATTTTACCATTTTCTTAACATTCTATATTTTTCTACTCCGTTAAAATGCAGGTCAGAAAATGGAACATTTCTTCCCTTTCACTATTTCTGCCATTAAAAAATAGTACATTTTCTTGATTGTTTGGCATCTTAAACTACCTTTATCCTTTTGCAAGGTAGACTCTTCAGCATCTTTTTTAATCACAACAGATTAGAATATATATGATGGTACTTTGGAATATATGAATTACATTTTAATTTCTGAATGTTTATCTTTTTTAGTGTCATATATATATGTATGTATATATAGTACTTGTATGGCTTAAGGCTTCAAATGCTACTCAAAACAGTATCGACACTAAATCATTTTCTCTGAAAACACTCCTTCCTGTGTTTTGAGCTGGGCTCTGGGTAAACAAAAAAAGGAGTAGAGCTTAAAAATTTTTCCTGTATCTCTCAGTCTACTGGCCTTCTCGTTCAACCAAGAACTTTGATTTGCAAATTTGGTGTTACAGCCTTTGTTAACATTGTCCTCGTTTGAGGAAATTATTAAATCTTTATCAGCCTTTGTAATAGGGTAGGCATGTTAACCTAAATGCATAGGAATTTTGATAGTGGTTCATTAGTTTATTTAATATATGTAAAGTGTTTAAAGCTATATCTGACACAAAATAAGTATTTAAAATGTATGAGTATTTATGCTACTGTTACTGCTATTACTATTACTACTATCACTTCTACAAATGTTCCTGGAGAAACACCAGGTTGATGGGTGTGCTCTGAATTTTGGAGAAGTATTTAATGTACAACAAGGTCATTTTGATGTTTTTAGTTCTCCTGGCAAGTGCCCAGCTCATCACATGGTTCCAGAGCAGACATCTGTCTCCATGGTCCTTTATTCAGTAGCAGTTAACTCATCGCCTTTCACAGCTTTAATTCATTTTCTAAAGGTTAACAGCCAAAGAACAGGTTCAGAAAAGGTCTAAATCATGTTTTTATTTTTCCAATTGGATGACTTTAACAAAAGATCATGACTCCATTGTGTATAAGAGCAGTTAAATTCTGCCTTTGTTTCAGAACATATCTGTAGGTTATTAAGTTTTTCTTTTGCTTCAGTATTTTCAAGGGGAAGTGAGAAAGTTGTAATTTCTTTGTAAGAAGTTTGTCTGTAAAATATGTGAGCTACTGTCACAAGCTACTCTCACAAGACCCAGTACAGCTGAGGGCCTTAGCTGCTGTATCAGTCTGTTTTCACGCTGCTGATAAAGGCATACCCCAGACTGGGCAATTTACAATTTACAAAAGAAAGAGGTTTATTGGATTCACATTTCCACATGGCTGGGGAGGCCTCATGATCATGGTGGAAGGTGAAAGGCACTTCTCATATGGTGGCAGACAAGAGAAGAGAGCTTGTGCAGGGAAACTCCCGTTTTTAAAACAATCAGATCTTGTGAGACTTACTATCATGAGAATAGCATGGGAAAGACCCGTCCCCATGATTCAATTACCTCCCACAGGGTCCTTCCCACAACACATGGGAATTCTGGGAGCTACATTTCAAGATGCGATTTGGGTTGGGACACAGCCAAACCATATCATTCTGACCCTGACCCCTCCCAAATCTCATGTCCTCACATTTCAAAAGCAATCATGCCTTCCCAAGAGTCCCTCAAAGTCTTAACTCATTTCACTGTTAACTCAAAAGTCCACCATCCAAAGTCTCATCTGAGACAAGGTAAGTCCCTTCTGACTATGAGCCAGTAAAACCAAAAGCAAGTTAGTTACTTCCTAGATACAATGAGGGTACAGGCATGGATAAATGCAGCCATTCCAAATGGGAGAAATTGGCCAAAACAAAGGGGCTACAGGCCCCATGCAAGTCCGAAATCCAACAGGGTAGTCAAATCTTAAAGCTCCAAAATGATCTCTGACTCCATGTCTCACATCCGGTCACTCTGGTGCAAGAAGTGGGTTCCCATAGTCCTGAGCAGCTCTGCCTCTGTGGCTTTACAGGGTACAGCCTCCCTCCTGGCTGCTTTCATGGGAGGGTTGAGTCTGTGACTTTTCCAGGCACATGGTGCAAGCTGTCGGTGGATCTACCATTCTGGGGCCTGGAGGATGGTAGCCCTTTTCTCACAGCTCCACTAGGCAGCACCCCAGTGGGGACTCTGTGTGGGGGCACTCACTCCACATTTCCCTTCTGCACTGCCCTAGCAGAAGTTTTCCATGAATGTCCTGCCACTGCAGCAAACTTGGGCCCAGACATTCAGGCATTTTCATACATCCTCTGAAAACTAGGTAGAGGTTCCCAAACCTTAACTCTTGACTTCTATGCACCCACAGGCTCAACACCATGTGGAAGCTGCCAAGATTTGGGGCTTGCACCCTCTGAAGCCACAGCCCAAGTTGTACCTTGGCCCCTTTTAGTCATGACTGGAGTGGTTGGGATGCAGGGCACCAAGTTCTTAGGCTGCAGACAGCAGAGAGACCCTGGGCCTGGGCTCACAAAACCATTTGTTCCTTCTAGGCCTCTGGGACTGTGGTGGGAGGGGCTGTTGTAAAGGTCTCTGAGGTGCCCTGGAAACATCTTCCCCATTGATTAACATTGGGCTTCTCATTACTTATGCAAATTTCTGCAGTCTGCTTGAATTTCTTCTCAGAAAATGGGATTTTCTTTTCTATCACATTGGTCAGGCTGCAAATTTTCTGAACTTTTATGCTCTGCTGCTCTTTTAAAACTGAATGCCTTTAACAGCACCCAGGTCACCTCTTGAATGCTCTGCTGCTTAGACATTTCTTCTGCCAGATACCCTAAATCATCTCTCTCAAATTCAAAGTTCCACAAACCTCTTAGGGCAGGAGCAAAGTGCTGCTAGTCTCTTTGCTAAAACATAACAAGAGTCACCTTTGCTCCACTTCCCAACAAGTTCCTCATCTCTGTCTGAGACCACCTCAGCCTGGATTTCATTGTCCATATCATTATCAGCATTTTGGTCAAAGCCATTCAACAGGTCTCTAGGGAGTTCCAAACTTTCCCACATTTTCCTGTCTTCTGAGCCCTCGAAACTTTCCAACCTCTACCTGTTACCCAGTTCCAAAGTTGCTTCCACATTTTCGGGTTTCTTTGCAGCAGCACCGCACTCTACCAGTACCAATTTACTGTATTAGTCCATTTTCATGCTTGTGATAAAGACATACTTGAGACTGGGCAATTTACAAAAGAAAGAATTTTATTGAACTCACAGTTTCACGTGCCTGGGGAGGCCTCACAGTCATGGCACAAGGTGAAAGGCATGTCTTTCATGGCAGCAGACAAGAGAAGAGAGCTTGTGCAGGGAAATTCCCCTTTTTAAAACCATCAGATCTTGTGAGACTTATTCACTATCACAAGAATAGCATGGGAAAGACACGTCCCCATAATTCAATTGCCTCCCACTGGGTCCCTCCCGCAACACGTGGGAATTATGGGCGATACAATTCAAGACGGGATTTGGGTGGGGACACAGCCAAACCATATCAGCCACATACACAAATTGTTTTCCCATTTGTGCTCATACTTAATAGCAACTACAGATAGATAATCTATAGTTGTAGCAAATTATCACTCACCTGCATTTCTGCCTTATTAACTAATGATCAAGAGGGACTGACTCAAGATGCTTTCGTTTGGAGTTAGACTGGAAAATTCCAGAGGATGAATGTGGTTTGATCCAGTAAGATTTGGGAATAAACTGTGATTAGGCAGCCATGTGTGGTCCTTAGTGATGCACTGATGTGCTTTAATAATTTTAGATCCAACAACTAACACATGTTGAAATTCTATGGGACAAAGTTATTGAATGTGAAATACAAAAAATAAGGGAAAAGCGAATGGGAAATACTTCTTGCCCATATTCTCCCTTGAATATTAGATCTACAGTTCCACTTGCTGGCTAATCAAAGTGTTGTAGCTGAGAAACTCAAAATACTCCCCTACTGAGCAGTAAATGACCTGGTTCTCTTAAAAGAACTTAAATAGTACCTAAATAGGGCTGAATTTCTCCCTCAATGCTTCAGAGCTGACCTGAGCCAAAGTCCCAAGTCAATTAAATCTGCATTATAACCCTGTCTCTCAGTTTTCCCTATGTAACACAGAACAGGTTCAATATGGGAGATGCATCCTTCAGTGGATGAAAATCAACCAGAGCACAGAGCATGGTTAATGTAAACCATTAATCAGGATACCGAGGTTTCAGACTACTCCCTAGGAATATTCTGCCTTGGAGAAGGAGAGGTGAAATTTTATAGAGCCTTAGCGAGCGGGTAAGCCTAAGTTTAGCTAGTTTCTGGAATAGTTAGTCCAAGATTATTCTTAGAAGAAGGACGTTCTGGCGTTTATCAGTCTTTATTTGAGCAGCTTCTGTTTAGCAAGAGAAGTTGGGAAGGAACAGCTATGGGGCCAAGATACTGAGGCTGCATCGAAAATGTTCTGGTTTGACTGCCAAATCAACCAAAATAAAGGCAACCAACGGATCAGGTTAATGGAGTGTCTCTGAGATGGACAGGGACCCTTCGCACTCCTGCACCAGGACAGCGCCCAAGCATCTGGAGGAATCTGCACATTCTATTGATGGCAATGAGGAATCAAATCTGGAATGCCAGGAGGCAAAGTTGGGTGGAGGCGCCCTCACATTCCCATAGCACCTGCCCTTATTCCAGTTTACAAGCATGGACCTGAATCTAGTGAAGCCACTCATGGGCTGCTTTTCAGCCCCCCTTGAAAGAATCCTTCTACTGGGGCTGGGAAAGAGCAGCCTGGTGACTTTTTCCAGCCTCTTGGCATCAGCTTGGGTGGGAAGGCTGGGTGGGCAGAGGAAGAGTCTTCTGAGGCTGGAGAAAATCAGGCAGAGGCACCTCAGGAGGAGCCATGTAGCTGTACAAACAGAAACATTATTGGGAGCTTCAGCTAAAAAGTTTGGACCTGTGTGTTTTTAGTTTTATATACATATTTATCCATCCATCCATCCGTCCATCCCTCCATCCAACAAATGCTCAGTGAGCCCCTGTTACAAACCTGTTCCTTGCTAGGTGCTCCACAAAGAATGCACAGCCTAGGGTGGGAGACAATTATATTAATTGATAAATTATTAGATAATAAATTGTTAAATAAGATAAGTCACACTGTAAACATATTGAGAATTTCTGTCCTTGTCTGTCTCTTCAGGCACTCTTATCACCACTCCTAGTCTCAATTTATTGAGACTTCAGCAACATAAAGCTGCTTGTTTCTCCTGAAAAATATGCCACACTTTCAGGCTTCCATTCCTTTTAAATATTGTAACCAATGTTTGGAATGACTCCTATTCCCAATTTCTGCTTGTTTACTTGGCCAATTTTCCCATCCCTCAAAACTCAGCCCAGGAGAGGCTGCTTGGTGTAGCTGCCATGATTCCGGCTCATTTGGTTCCTGGCTGATTTAACCACTGCCTGTTGTTGTCACCAGACCACTAGCCAGTGACCATACTGGGTTGACACTGTTCACAGGAGGCCACCTCACTGAGCTCTAAGTTCTTTTTTGGCCTGGACCATAGCACTGCATCTTCATAATCCCTGTGAGTGGTGCACTGTGGGTTACCCAAAAATGTTTGCTGGAGAAATGGAATGAACTAATGGTGTGCTCTGGCAACAAGGAAGATCAATTAGCCAACTCTTGTTTCCTCATCATTCCACAATCATCCATAGGTATTTCTAGTGTGTGCCAGGCCTATGCTGGGAGCTGAGGTCACTGTGGTGAGTGTAGTACCTCTCCTCAGAGAGCTTTCCCTCTGACAGACGTCAAATGCAGTATCAATAGTCACAGAACAGTACTCATATGATCGTGAGGCTTTGGGTTAAAGACCCTATGACCGTGGGAAGCCCAGGTAGAAGGGATGAAGGTGACAAGGCCCCATCCCAAGCTGTGGCAGGGTCAAGGCAGAAGCAGGGATTAGAATAGGAGAGGGAAGGAGCCTTCAGAGAGGTGTCAGCAAACAAAGCCCTGTCCATGAAGATGAGGTTCTTTTTGCTGGTTGTAGTTATCCTGCAAGTGTCTGGGATCTCAGTGGAATAAAAGGCCAGCCTCCAGACAAATGGAAATAAGTCTAGGAGATGAAGGAAGAAATAAGTGAAAAGGTTCCCAAAGCAGGCAGTTTTGCAAAGGGAGCAAGCATAAAATTGAAGAGGTATATGAAGGTCTTCTTCAATTTACCTTAATAATAGAAGTATCTATTTCCTTGGCTTTCAGAATTTAGCCCTCAGGGCAGTTAAATTGGAAATGATAGCGGTATTGTGTAATGTTTACTTTGAACCACACATGTAAGAATGATTTAGGAACTGGATTCTATTACAAATGCCCACAGAAACCTCTAGGGCTCCCTCATCCTGCTCACATTTCAAACAGCTTGTCTCTCCACATCACTGCAAAGCTGCTTTTCTTGGGAGAATTCATTATAAAACTCGAAGGGCAGTTTGGACAAGGGCAACCATTAGGGTAGATCACTTACAAACTGGTGTAGGTATTGAAAAATGAATGGGAATAAATACTGTTTGAAATACTGCAGGGAAGCTTACATGCCTCAGCTTCCTGGTGTGAGATCATTAATGTGCATGATCCTAGAATGAGTGGGAACGTGCCCATTTAGGCTTATTTCCATAGAAATGTCATTGGATTTTTTTTTGTTAAAAACCAAGGAAACTCGAATCACAAAGTTGGTTCCAAGGCTGGCTCCTACACCATCTTGACAAGCCATTCATTCTCACACCATCTCAACAAGTGACATCATCTTGACAAGACCTTCATCTTCCTCTGTACATCCAGGCAGCCGAGCTCTATGAACTGGAGCTTTCCATCTATAGTCTTCTGTTTCTTAGTATGCAGGTTATACAAGTGTTAACTCATAGTATAGATTGAGAAAAAAGAAAAACTACCAGCAAATGTTCTATTGAGACAAAAAAGATATGGGAAAGTGTTTTCAAAAATTATAAAGTTCTAGGCAAATGGCTGCCTTCTTATTACTAGTATTATAACTTTTGTTAAATATTTGATCGATTCCTCACTTTCCCTTAACAGAAATATTATGTTTAATGGACATTGGAAAGAGAAAATGTTGTTGAATTCTGAAAGTTTAGGTAAGTTATTGTATTAGTTTGTGAGGACTGTCGTAACAAACTACCACATGCTGGGTGGCTTAAACGAAGGAAATTTATTTTCTCACTGTTCTGGAAACACAGAAGATCAATGTCAGCAGGGTTAGCTTTTTCTGAGGCCTCTTTCCTTGGCTTGTATATGGCTGTCTTTTCCTTGTATCTTCACATGGTATTTTCCCTGTATATGTCTGTATTCAAATTTCTTCTTCCTGTAAGGACACCAGTCATACTGGACACCCTAATGACTCTATTTTAACTTAATTACCTTGTTAAACACCCCATCATCAAATATAGCCACATTCTGAGGTACCGGGGGTTAGGACTTCAACGTATAAACCTGGGAAGGGGGATATAACTCAATCCATAACAGTTATTGAATCACAGTTTTTACAGCTTTATTGAATGATAACTGTCATAGAATCAACTGTACATGTTTAAAGTTCACAATATGGTGACTTTTGACATCCACATATCACAGAGTTGAAATAATGAACACCAAGAACTTTTTTGTGACCCTTTGAAACACATACTTTCCATCACTTCAATACCACTGTTGTTGCAAACAACCGAGGGTCTGCTTTATGTCACTATAGAGTACTTTACATTTTCTAGAACTTTCTATAAATTGAATCATATGCTATGTACTTTCCTTTTTTCTGACTTCTTTCAGTCAGCATAAGTGTTTTAAAATTTATGTTGTTGTGTGCATTAGTAGTTTATCCCTTGTTATTGCTGAGTAATATTCCATTGTATGAATATATCATGATTTGCTGATTCATTCACCATTTGATAAAAATTTGGGTTTTTCCAGTGTTTGCCTATTTCAAATAAAGCTGCTGTGACTTTGGTGCACAGGAATTTGTGTGACTATATGCTTTTATTACTTCAGCAGATCCCTAGATATGGAATAACTGGGCCATGTGAAGATAATGTTTTTAGAAACTTCCAAAGTGTTTCCCAAAGAGGTTGTGCTACTTTATAAGAGACGTTTTTATTTTTATTTCTTATTTTTTTGTTTTACATCCTCACCAGGACTACTTGTTCTGGTCAATCTCTTTTGATTTTAGCTATTCTCATGTTTGTGTTGTGTTATCTCATTGTGCTTTTAACCAGCATTCTCCTAATGACTACTGATGTTGAGCTTATTTTCAGCTGTTTACTTGCCATTCATTTATCATCTTTGGTAGAGTGTCCATTCAAAACTGTTTTCCATATTTTATATTTTATCATTAGGTTGTAAGAGTTTTATTTTATATATTCAGAATACAAGTTTTCATCAAATATATATTTTTTCCCATTTGGTGACTTACAGTTTCATTTTTAATACATATTTGGAGAGGAAAAATATTTAATTAAAATGAAGTCCAAAGTTCTTTTCCTTTTTTTAAATTGTTAATGCCTTTTGGGTTCTACTTAAAAACATCCACCAAGCTCAAGGTCTCTAAGATTTTCTCCTATGTTTTCTTTGGGAAATGTTATGATTTTTTCTCTTAAATTTAGGTTTATGACCCATTTTCAGGTAGTATTTATGTATTATGTAAGGTAAGGGTTGTGGTTCATTTTTCATGCATATGGATAATGGATATCCAGTTGCTCCAGCACTATTTATTTAAACAATTAGACTTTCCTTATTGTATCACCTTGGTACCTTTGGCAAATTTGAATTGCTCGTCAGTAGTTGACCTTTGAACAACACAGAAGTTAGAAGTGCTGATTCCCTGTGTAGTCAAAAATCCACATATAATTTTTGACTTCCCCTAACTTAACTACTAATAGCCTGCTGTTGACTGGAAACTTTACCAGTTTCATTATGACACTCGTTATGAAGCTTTTTATCCTCATTGTCTTCATGTTGAATACAAATAAGAGGAGGAGGCAAAAGAGGAGAGGTTGGTCTGGCTGTCTCTTGAGTGGCAGAAGTGCAAGAAACTCCACATATGGTGGAACTGCACGGTTCAAAGTTGTGTTGTTCAAAGATCAACTGTACAGTGTGGCTGTGTTTCTGGATTCTCTAACCTGTTCCATTGATTTCTGTGTTTATCTTTATGCCCATACAAAACTAGCTATTATAGGTTTAGAAAGTTTTGAAATCAAGTAGTGTAATTCTCCAACTTTGTTCTTCTGTTATAAAATATGATATTTCTAGGTTCATTGCATTTCCGTACAAATTTTGGAATGAGCATTTCAATTTCTACAAAAAAATTATTCTCAAACTTTAAATTGCACTGGGAAAAACTGACATCTTTACAATACTGAGTCTTTCCTTCATAAAACATAGGATATTCTTCTATTTATTTAGACATTTAATTTCTTTCAGCAATGCTTTATAAATTTTAGGGTACACATTTTAGAAAGTTTTTGTCAAATTTATCTAAATATTTCATTTTTTTCATGTGCTTTTAAATGGTATTTTTAAAAGTTTCAATTCCCAGTTGTTCATTGCTGGTGCATAGAAATGTAATTGATTTTTGTATATTGACCTTTTATTGTGTAACCATGATAACTCAATTATTAGTTATAATAGCTGTTTTTTAAATGGCTTAAGATTTTCTACATAGATAAGCACATAATCTGCAAGTAAAGAAAATTATACTTTATTATTTCAGTCTTCACATACTTTATTTCTTTTTCTTGTGTTATTGCACTGGCTATAACATTCAGTATAATGTTGAATAAAAGGGGGAGAAGAGATATTTTTTACTTGTTTCTGATCTTTGGGGGAAAACTTTTTTTTTTTTTTTTTTTTTTTGAGATGGAGTCTCACCCTGTCGCCCAGGCTGGAGTTCAGTGGCGCAATCTCAGCTCATTGCAAGTTCCGCCTCCCGGGTTCACACCATTCTCCTGCCTCAGCCTTCTGAGTAGCTGGGACTACAGGCCCCTGCCACCACACCTGGCCAATTTTTTGTATATTTAGTAGAGACAGGGTTTCACCGTGTTAGCCAGGATGGTCTTGATCTCCTGACCTCGTGATCCGCCTGCCTTGGCCTCCCAAAGTGCTGGGATTACAGGCATGAGCCACCGCGCCTGGCCCATTTTTTTTATCATTGCATATGACATTACCTGTAGGGTTTTCATAGATTTCCTTTATCCAGTTTCAGAAGCTTCATTCTATTTCTGAGTTGCTGAGAATCTTTGCCATTAATGGATGTTGGATTTTGTTAAATATTGATGGCATGTATTGAGATGTACATAGGGGTTTTCTTTATTGGTCTGTTGACATGGTAAATTAAATGGCTTAATTTTTGAATAATACAGTAACTTTGTCTTAAGATAAACCTATGTGGCCATCATATTATCCTTTTTACATATTGTCAGATTTGATTTAAAATGTTTTTTAAAATAACTTTTATATCTATTTCCATGACATATATTGGCCTGTAGTTTTCTATTTTGCAATGTCTTTTTTTTTTTTTCTTAATCAGGATAATACTGACCTCACAGAATGAGTTCTGGGGAATGTTCCTTCCTTTCTTTTTCTGAAAATATTTGTGTAGAATGGGTATTATTTCCTTCATAAATGTGTGGTATAATTCACCAGTGAATCTACCTAGAGTTTTATTTGTGGGAAGGGTTTTATTTATAAATTCAATTACTTTAATAGGTATTGGAATATTCAGGTCATCTACTTCTTTGTGAGGAAAATTTGGTAGTGTGAGACAACTTATTTCTTTTTGAATTAGTTTTTTAAGGAATTTGTCTTTTTCATTCAAGTTGTAAAATTTATTGACTAAAGTTGCTTATAATATTTCTTCATTATCCTTCTACTGTCTATAGAATCTGTTGTGATGGATTCTCTCTTTTTTCAAATGACTAGTCAGGCTAGAAGTTTATCAGTTTTATTTATCTTTTCAAATAACCAGGATTTAGTTTCATTGGTTTTATTTGTTGTGTTTCTGTCATCTGTCATTGATTTCTGCTCTTAACTTTATATTTTCCCATCTTCCACTTACTTTGGATTTAATATGATATTTCAACAAAATCTTGTTTCTTAAGGCAGAAGCTTAGGTAACTGATTTGAAACCTTTCTAATGTAAGTGTTAACACCATAAATTTCCTTTTAATTACTACTTAAGTTGCATCTTATGATTTTTGATGTCATGACTTTATTTGAAAATACTCTAATCTTCCGTTATTATTTCCTCTTTGCTTGATGTATTATTTGGTAGTATGTTGTTTACTTTACAAATATTTGTAGATTTTCCAGATATCTTTCTGTTATGAATTTTTAATTTAATTTCTATGGTTGGAGAACATACTTTGTATAATAAAAGACTTTGAAATGTTTGACACTTCTTTTATGACCTGTAATATGGTCTATCTTTGTTATGTTTCATGTTCACTTTTAAACAATGTGCATGTATAGAAACTTTTATAAATGTTAATTAGCTCAAGTTGATTTTATGGTGTTGTTCAAACCTTCTATGTCCTTGCTGATTTTCTGTCTACATGTTTTATCAATATCTGAGAAAGGGGTGTTGAAATCTCCAGCTATAATTGTGAATTTAATCTCTTAATTATTTCATTTTTACCAGGTTTATTATCTTGATATATTTTGAAAACGCATATTTTTATTATTATGTACAAAAAATTTAGAATTGTTATTTCTTTTTGATGAACTGGCATGTTTTCATTATGAAACTGCCTTCTCTCTCTCTCTAGTAATGTCTCTATTCTTAAAACTAGTGTTTTCTTAAAACTGGTGTTCTGCAAACACCATGGAAAGCTAGTTGTGTACTTTTTATTCTAGGTGAGGGCAGACACATCAATTAGAGATAATAAGATTTATAAGTGATTTGTGGTTTTGATTTGCATTTCTCCAATGATTAGTGATGGTGAGCAATTTTTCATATACCTGTTGACCATTTGTATGTCTTCTTTTAAGGGATGTGTATTCAAATCTATGCCTATTTTTAAACCAGATTCTTTGTTTTTTACTAAGTTATTTGAGTTTCTTTTATATTCTGGCTATTAATTCCTTGTCAGATGGATTTTGTAGATTATCTCTTCACTTTGTTGATCATTTCCTTTACTGTGCACAAGCTTTTTGCTTGATGTGATCCCATTTGTCCATTTTTGCTTTGGTTGCATGCACTTTTGGTTTTATCAAGAAATCTTTACTCAGACCAGTGTTCTGGAGAGTTTCCCCAGTGTTTTTTTTCTAGTAGTTTTATAGTTTCAGGTCTATTATTTAAGTCTCTATTTTGATTCAACTTTGTATATGGTGAGAGCTAAGGGTCTAGTTGCATTATTCTGCATATTAATATTCAGTTTTCCCAGCACCGTTTATTGGAGAGACTGTTCATTCCCCAGTGCATGTTCTTGGCCCCTTTGTCAAAAACGAGTTGACTGTAAATACATAGACTTATTTCTGGGTTCTCTATTCTGTTTCATTGGTCTTTGTGTCTATTTTTTCTGCCACTACCATGCTGTTTTGGTTATTACAACTTTGTAGAAAACTAAAATAAAATATCATCTCACCCAAGTTAAAATAACTTTTATTTAAAAAAAGGCAATAACAGATGCTGGAAAGAATGTGGAGAAAGGGGAGCCCTTGTACATTGTTGGTGGGAATGTAAATTAATTAGTACAGCAACTATGGAGAACAATATGGAAGTTGCCCTCAAAATAAAAGTAGAACTATCATCTAATCCAAAATAAAAGTGTCTATTAATTCAAAATAAAAGTAGAACTATCATCTAAACTGCTGGGCATATATCCAAAAGAAAAGAAATGAGTATATCAAAGAGATATCTGCACTGCCGTGTTAATTGCAACACTGTTCACAACAGCTTCAAGACATAGAATCAATCTAAGTGTCCATCAATTAATGAGTGGACAAAGAAAATGTAATACATATACACAATGGAATATTATTCAGCCCCCCAGAAAATAAAATCCTGTCATTTGTAACCACATGTCTGGAACTGGAGGCCATTATGTGAAGTAAAACAAGCCAACCACAGAAACACAAATATTGCATGTTCTCACTAATATATGAGAGCTAAAAAAGTTGACCTCATGGAGATAGAGAGTAGAATGAAGATTGCCAGAGGCTGGGAAATGTAGCGGGGAGGTGGGGGATAGAGGGGTGCTGGTTAATGGGCACAAAAATACCGTTAGATAGTAGGAATAAGATCTAGTGTTTGGTAGCACAATAGAGAGATCATAATTAACAATAATTTATTGTATATTTCAAAATAACTAGAATAGTGAAATTTGAATGTTCTTAACATAAAGAAATAATAAGTGCTTGAGGCAATGAGAATATCCCAGTTACCCTGATTTCATAACTACACATGGTATGCTTGTATCAAAGCATCACATGTACCCCATAAATATGCACAACTGTTATGTATTCACAAAAATTAAAGATAAAAAGATTTATGGGTGAAAAAATTGTCTATTTTTTCAGGCCCCATTTGTCAAAAGGAAGCTGAATAGTTGGTTTTAATATGTAATATTAAATAGGGTGTATCAACTGTTGTGTTCCTGTGGTCTTTAGAATATGAATATGTAGAAAACAAAAGTTGAAAACTTAAATTTAGTTCATTATTTAGTTTTTTTCTAGAATGGTGATTTTCCTAGTTTGTTAACTATGTTTTAGCCAATTTTGATTTTAACTATTAAAGTCTTTCCTTTAATGGTTTTAATATGGTGTTGATTTTTGGTTATACAATTTTATACAACCAAAGAGTCACTTTGTTTAAGAGATCCTAATATATATGGAAAAATAGAAAGCCTTCATCAGTCTTATTTTGGAGAGCAGGTGGGCCCCTATGCTACAGGCTTTCCAAAAGAACTCAAACAGGTACTGCACCCCCACCTGAGGAATAATGCTGTATACATGTAAATCATTTCCTATATGCCACAATGGACATCTGGGTCTTGATGTGAACCAAAGCAAAGGTCAGTCTGTGGAAAATGTTAAGTTTTTGCTCTTTTTCTCCTGTTTACTTTTATTCTTTTATTTATAGTGAAGATAATACTGTTCTAGAGAGAATTATTAGCTTTCACCTTATCAACACCTGGATTAAATATTGGAATAAAATTGTAAGGGTGTGATCTTTCTTTTCTATTTAGAGATAGGCCCTCACTATGTTGAACTCAAGCGATCTTCCCACCTCAGCCTCTTGAGTAGCTGAGACTACTGGTGTGTGCCACCAAGCCCAGCTCATGACCCACTTTCAATTCTCATCTTCCAAAAGAAAAAGATTTCTGGACTCACGGTATGGTGTGTTATCCTTGAGGGCTAAAACACGTAGGAGATGTCCCGTCGCTGGCAGCTTGCTGTGGGTTTTGTATTTGGGATGGCAAAGAGCATGCATAGGCTCTTGAAGAGGGACTTTATTTGTTCAGGTGACTTCCTTTGAGCTCTCCTGGATTAGTCCATCTCTGCAGGAAATGGGACAACACTGGCTTTGATAAAACCAAAGAGCTGAGGCAGAAACACTGCCCACCACTGCAGGCACTGTCCAGGCTCCACAGCCGGAAGTGTGCATTTTACTAGGCAACCAGCACAAGCATGAGGACTTGGCTGAGGCCAGTGCTGTGATTTTGGCCCGAGGGGCAGTGCTGGGCAACTTCCCTACATCCTCCCTCAAGGTATCCCTGACCAAAAGCAGATGTACAAATAAACACACATAAAACCCAAAGTAGAAATATTCAACACCTGGCTTAATATTATAACTTTTAGTCATAAAATAAGCTTCTAGAACTATAAGTCATGTACAAATAAAAACTACTTAAGTATTTTTAAAGAGAAGCATTAAAGTGAGCATCCTTCTGTATTCTTTGTTCTCCCAGAAGAATCTGTAGCAAGATCCAGGACTTAGGAGAGAGGACATGTGGAGGTCAGTTATTTCCCTACTTACTTTCTGATATTTTCTAATGATTTCTTTTTTTAATCTTTTATAAATTGTTTCTTGGTCTCGTGGCCAAAATTGAGACTGGAGACACTCCATGGACCCCAAATGCCATGTATGTTAATTATAAATATGTGTTATTAAATAATTGATGGCTAGATAATACCTAGTTGAAACATCACTGGAGTGAAACAGAATTGAAGCATTTATGTACATTGGCATTGCAGATCCATGACGGTCAGTGCCAAGTCTCTAGTCCTCTGGAATGAACTCAATTTTAATGGAGCATGAAGATTTACCTACATATTAGAGGCATTCTACAACCTTGGATGAAAAAAGAAACCACATTCTCTGGTTCAATTCCATAATAAATTTGGACTTTTCAGTCAATGCCATCTGTGTGCCATGAAAGTGCTCACCTATGTGTCAACTATTACTTGGAGAAGAGGGGCTTACTGTTAGCAACACAGATGCTCTGGTCGACCCTGTCTGGGCTAAAAAGTGGGAGTTTTTCAAGGGCCTTGAGCAACAGGTAAATGACACAAACCCTATTTCCATCCTAAAATGCTGCTTCTGTGTGTCAGAGCCAGCAAGGCCAACTGATTACCCAACTCATGTTGATATTGATCAAACTTATAGAAAATTTAATTACTCCATAATCTTCAGAAATGATGTTTTAACTCTTTAGGCTGCTGATATTGACACATCAACATAATAGGCAGATGAGAGAATGGATGGATTTTATTTTAGAACTGACAGGTTAAAAACAAGCGATTATCTGACAAAGCTGCTCTAGGATGCTTAGGGAGACAATGTAGACTTTCTTCTGTTTATTGAAAAATCAGACTTTGCTTAACCAACAGGATGGTTTCCATCCCTGCTTACTGGCCAGTAATGGCAAAAAAACACGTTCAAAAGAAAGCGCCACACCAAGCAGATTCAAAAACGATTTAATGGGCACTATTTTTCTCTACGCAGAAAATGTGCTTCCATTGAAATTTTTCATCTTAGAGAGCTATTTTTAGTTGCATGAGACACAAAGACTATATAATCATCATAAAGATGTCAGCTGGCCCCAGCCTTTCCCAGGCACCTGCTGGAATGATTCATTTGACTAATGACACAGTATCTGCATATGGAGACCATCATGCATCTTCCTTATGTTATAATGAAATATGAGTTATCAGTGTAGCAGGAAGTATTTCCTTCGGTACAAGGCATTGACCCTGGGGAGAGCTAACAGCTAAAGTACAGAGAAGTAAGAACTTGTGTGAAAGCAGCTCTTGCTTATCTAAGTACAGCTTCAGTGTTAAAGTCCCAGTGGCTGCTGGTGGAATGCCCCCTGGATGCTTTATCCAGCTGTCCCAGGTTGGGAGTTCTTCAGCCCTAGAGGCTTCATGACTGAGTCAGGAAAGGCCAATGATTCTGAAACCACTGACCAACTAAGCTGCAAGTGAAAAGTTGAGGTGGTTGTCAGGGAGTGGCTGATGCTTGTGGAATGTTCTAGTGCTGTCATCTGGGATGATCCAACCCTTAGTGCTGAGTACATTGGGCGCCTGTGCTGGGAACTGCATTGCCCACTGGGACTTCAGTGGTCAGGAGTGTGTTGTGAGTTCTGCCTGACAGCGAGTCAGAGAGAAGGCAGCCTCCCTTCACAGTGTGTGCACCCAAGGGGGCAGATCCAGCTCCAAAGTCCTGGGTTCCTGGAACATGGTGTCTAAAACAGCCAAGGAGCAGGACTTAGAGGGAAAAGCTCAGGGTTTAGGGACAAAAGGGGATAGTCAACCTCTGCCAGTAGCACAGTTGAGGTCTTGATGGCATCTCCTGACCTGTGGCTCAGCTTCCCGTAGGGCCTCTTGGACACTGCAGGGTTACATGAGGTTCAGGACGGACTCAGGCAGAGCCCTGGAGACCCAAGCCTGGTGGGAACTCAGTGAAGAGTGGCCGAGTGACCCTTTGACATCAAACCCCATGGCTGGCGCTGGCAGGACAAAGTCTCTTCCAGGTGGTGGGGATCATGAGCACAGGGAAGGTGGCTGGGAAAATCCCTGGGGAGGAGGCTGGAGTGGTTAATGTGCAGACACCCCCGGCCTCAGGTGCAGGGGAAAACCTACAGGCCCTTCCCATTGTCCTGAGATCCCTGAAGGCTTTGCTTTGCAGCCAGGTGGACTTGCCTGCCATTGCAGTGATGCCCAGCAAGCATTTCACTTCTCTCACTGGGCTGCTTCTGTCTGTGGATAGGCTTCTCACCCTGCTACTCAAGCTGAGGCCTCTGAGCTAGGGCAGCCCTTCTCAGATACCTGCCTTGTTCTGCACCCACAGGCTGAATTGTTCAGGAAGGGAAGGAAGGGATGGGGAAGGGAGCCAGTACCACTTTGCTCCTGTCCCCCCAGGGTTCAGTGTGTTCCACATGATCACGTCGGGTTCAGCCGCTCCATCCTCAGCCTGCTCATCTATACCTACAGTAGCAGCACCAACAGCAATCCCACAATGCGACTGTCATCCACCCCGTCTCGCCTACCCTCCTCAACACCAGCATAACCAACCACACCAACAAACTGGACAAGTACGACTCGGTGGAGGCCATCAAGATAAGGAGTTGGCAGCATCAGCAGCAGCCAGGTGTGCACAGAAGGCAGGTGGACGCGGGGACTTTCAGCAAAGCTCTGTGGGGGTGGCGTTGGTGGCGGAGTTGGGGACAGGTAAGGGTTCCCCTTATGAAAAACTGCCTTTCTAGCTTTGGGGCGCCTGTGAAACCATGGTGTGTCACCTTGGGTACATAGATTATAAAGGAACAAAGGAAAAGCAAGAAATAAAGACCTACCCCATGTTGGGTAATTGTCCAGTGTCCAGCTCTGCCTCAGCCCAAACTGTGGCTTCCGTGTCCCAAGGGACAGAGAAAAGGCGGCAGGATGGAGAGGGTGTCGCTTCAGCACCTGCCTCTAGATGGCAGCCTGAGACAACTATTGTATCGTTATCAATTACACCTTCAGCTCTCTTTCCAGAGCAGTAAAAGTGCCTCGCATACTATAAGGCAGCTTCCCATTTCTGGTGTGAGGTGGCATGTTCTGTATTTTTTCCCCCATTGGACAATTAAATCCCTAGTTTTTAAAGCAGACATTTTGTGTGGAGGGCCAGCCTCCTAGTCCGCAGGAAGAAGGGCTGCGAAGGACATCAGCTTTGGACTCGGCCGACCTCGGTCGGGTCAGACGCTCACACCCTCTAGGCCTCCATTTCTTTATAAGCTGGGGATAACGACCTTCACTTACAGCAGTGTTGTGAGGATTTCGTGAGGCAATTTCTATAAAATGCCTTCAACAGTGCATGACACTTAAGTGCTCATGAAATTGGGGTCTTGTTTGAGGGATTTCATGTGGTGGTTATAGCTGGAGGCTTGAAACAGGATGCCCTACAGACATTTCTTATCAAAGTGGCCCCAGGTGAGGTACTTGGCCTCCTGTGTCTCAGTGTCTTCATCTTTCACACGGATGAAAGGCTGTGTATTTCCATCTTGCTGTAGGGTTTAAATGGGTGAATGTGCTCAGCAAAGGGTAGCTGGTAGTCTTACTTGTGCCTCGACGCAAGGCTGCAAGGGAACCTGAAGAGACATGAAAGGCTGCGTTCAACCTCCACTCTCACAGCTGTGGATGAAGGGAATTCTTCTGAACTAGGTAAACCAAACATGATTTTCTCATTCATTTGATTATTTCCCTTAAAATCCTTAGGGAGTGTTGTGATTTCCCCTCTGTTGTACCCACATCATCTCCCTTTGTAATTAAAGTTTCTTCCTACTAGTTTGCCTGTACTCCCGGGGCCTCTGGTTGAACTGGGGTAAAGAATCCATCAGCTCCTCACATGAGTCAGGTGAAAGTCCTGAAGTGAAGCATCGTGAATTACTCACACAGCCCTCACGGCCCCTCAGAACTGGGCTCCCAGAGGTGAGGAGGAGAAAAAGCAACTGATTTTACAAGGAGCTTCCACATTCTCCTGTATAAAGAGGTCTTGAGAACTTTCCAAATGAACTTCCAGGACAAAAGAAGTGGATTTGGCTACATGTGATTCCAACATGAATGCTGTGTGGTCACTCCAGGAATCTGGATGGTCATTTAGCTGGTGCTAAGTTCTCTCTTGGGATGTGGAGCCTTTTGAGTTAATCAGAAGTCTTGCTGCCATTTGAGCAGACTCTGGTGGCACTGACCTGTCCCCTGATCATTCATGAATCTCTCAGACCCCCCTGTCCCATGGCTGGCTTATGCCAACCATCTTCATCATTCTCCAGTCATCCCAATACTTACCCTCCACCTGTGAGAGTGTAATGATTTGAAATTTCAGCTTACTTTAACATCATGAATGAGGAAGGTTATATCCAGAAATAGGTACAATAGTCACTTTTCAAACAAACTGCACATGGAACAAATGAATAGTAATTCAGACATTTGCAACATGAGGAATTTAGCTGAAGAAGGTCTTTCAGGAACTTATGAATGTACCTTTCTTTGATAATCAGAAATCTACTTATATGTCTACAGAACTTCACAGGGTAATACTTGGTAACATTCTAAGTGTCTCTTCATTGGAAATGAAGCATTTGCTGAGTTTCTTGAGTTTGCTATTATAATAAATAATGCTTAGCTTCTCTTGAAAATATTGTGGCAAAAGCAGAAAAATAGACTGGAAGAAATAGAAAAATGTTTGCCAATTCAGTTACTAGATGATAAGTTCTTATTGAAGTGAATAATCTGTGGTAAAACACCATGAAAATGCACATTTTAGCATCACAGGACTTTTGGAGAGAAGTTGAGTCATAACATAATAGTCTCTTTCTCAAAGTCTACTTATTGAGTATTTTTTAAAACATTTTTTTCCTAGAGTTTAATAATAAAACGATTCTAGGGGAAAGAAGCAAATACTTCAAGCCACATCACAGAAACACCTCTTCTAATGCCTACTTTCTGGGTCTCGATCATTCTGATGAATTCCAGTGAATTCTAAGAGCTTTTATATTTTTCATCTTTCATAATTTCCCAGTGCCCTAAGTATACGCTCAGTGCCTCCCCACGTTTCCAAGGCTTCAGAGGTGAAGAGTGATATATTGCAAGCGCACTTCAAGCCATGAGTGCCCATCCTTGCCAAAAATCACATCCTTTAAATGCAACAAAAATTACACATGGCTGTGTGACAATTCAGTCTATGATACAGGAGCACAGCTGGAGGAGTCACGGGAAGCACTGCAGGTCACAGCGTGAAGTTGATGATTGTGTTCCACCAGTTTCCTCTAACAAGTAGATTGTTTTCTTGAGCTTTTTTTTTTTTTCTTAAATAATAGTCTTATACTTTTGGAATAGTCTTATTTTTATTTGAAAAAGTCTTTAGGAACAGGACATCTTCTCACTTTTGATTGAGAATATTCAAGATGTTTAATTCGAGGTAACAGGCATTTTGTCTGAGAATCCATTCCCCTCATCCCCGCCCCAAGAGTGCCCGGGTTCGTGGCATTTGATAAAATGAAGAAAATAAATGTGACCACACAGTTATTCACCATGGATCTCCCATGTTCCTCTGTCTGAATAACACTGTGGAATTCTTGGAAGCAGCTTGTGTGTTTTAATCTTGGAAGCCCAGGAATTCCACCTGGTCCGCACCGGCAGAAGCTACAGTAGGCACCCCACCTTGCTCCTGATGCAGTTTCTGTGCCATTGCTGGTGGAGGCAGCGGAGCAGAGGCACAGGCACAATGAAGCATGGATGTGTTCTGCAGATTGCTGCTAAACTCGCCTTATTCTGACTTTTGGATTTCATGACATTCCAGGGAGCTTCCTGCCATGCTGTTGGCCTGGAAGCCCACCTGACTGGTCCATAGTGACGTCCTGAAGAGCCAGTCTGTAAAATAACCAACAACTTGTTTAGCTTTTGGATAGACTCCACACCTCCTCTTTCTCTGCAAAGCAAAATCTTGAATATTTATGGATACCAATTAGGGGAATATTGAAAATAGTGAAATATAATTAAAAACAACATGTATTTTTCATGTTATGAAAAATATTGAAAGAACTGATATTAATGAAAATTAATATTTTATTTTGCATCTCCCCAGTGTAACTAATTTGTGGCAATCACCCTCTTTACACAGCAGTAGTGCCGTGTAAAGCTGGCTTTCTGGAGTCTGCTGGATCCATATGAGGTGTGATCCCTGGTTTCCTCTGTTACTTGCTGCATCCGAGCCAGGGGAGCAGGAGATGCTCAGCTCTGGTACCTTTTATTTTATGTCAGTGCTGCCTTCCTGCCTGCTCAGTTCACCCACCCCCGTTTCCCTCCGTATGGAGGCAACAGCATTTCAGGATGTACCTTGGGTTGTCAGGGTAGCTGCAAGTAAGGGTTTTTATGATTCTCATGGTCTCATTGATACAGACAGGAGACAGGGAAATACTGGATAGAAGAGGGTGGGTCGCCAGCGAAGGCTCCACCCTCAAGCCTGAATACCTGTGGCCCTAAGTGAGAACAGGCATTCCTGTTTTTGTTCCCAAAAAGTTGCCTTTTGGCCCACCATGCGTCCTGTCTTACACCCCTATAAACGCCGAACCCCAGTCTCCAGAAGCAGATGAGAAGATGAGGAGACAAGCAGATGAACAGCAAAACGATGCAGCAGAGAAAGAGAGAAGAGGAGGAGCCTCTGAATGCCAAGAGGAGCTTGGCTGTGGATGGTCAGAGAGGAGTTTAGCTGCTGGATGGCCAAACTCTAGGAGAAGATCCCACTCTATCCCCCTTCCAGCTCCCCATCCATCCTACTGAGAGCCACCTCCACCACTCAATAAAGCCCCCACATTCTCCACTCTTCAAGTCCCTGTGTGACCCAATCCTTCCAGGATGCTGGAGAAGAGCTTGGGATACAGAAAGTTGTCACACTGTCCCTCTGCCCTTGCAGAAAGGCAGAGGGGGCACAGAGCTGGTTAACACTTAAGCCATCTGCAAGGCAGAGCTAAAAAAGCATTGTAATACTGGGGTTGTGGGCACCCACCCCAGATGCTACCGCGGGGCCAGAGCCCAAAGCTCTCACCCCAGCTCCTGCACCTTGCCATCTGTGTGGTCCCCCTCCCTTAAGGGGGGTTTGAGCTCACGGCGGTGGAACAGAGGGCAGCACCCCTGTGAGGGGATTGAATGCCCTGTGAGGGGAACCAGGGAACTCTCCTGTCTTGTCATCACTGATCATTGATAAACATTTCAGATTGTGATAACGTCATTCATAGAGGTTCCCAAAAAGAAAAAAAAGAGATAAATTTATCACAAACGGATCCATAACCAAGACATCTTGATTTCTTCTAGTTTTTGATGATTATGAAAAAAAGCTGCTATAAACATTTGCATGCCAGTTTTTGTGTGGTCATACATTTTTAAATCTGTTGGGGAAAACCAACAGGAGCACTATTGCTGGATCATATGATAAGGTTATGTTTAGCTTTGCAGGAAAGTACGAAATTGTCTTCTAAAGAGGCTGTATGACTTTGCATTCCCACCAACAATGAATGAGAGTTCCTGTTGCTCCACGTCCTCACCGGCAATTGATATTGTCAATGTTTTGGAACTTAGTCATCCTAGTGGGTGTGCAGTGGTGTGTCATTGTTGTTACCTTTTAAAATTATCATTTAGCAGAAGAGTGATTGGTTTAGAACAATTTTAGCTGTATTCTAAGCTATATTCTCGCCAGCCGTGGAAGAACTTTTGTTTTCCTATGACTCTATAGCTTTTGCTCATGTTTTCATGACTCGCACTCCTCCTCTTGCTATTACATGAACCATCATGTGGCGGGCATATGCAGTGCTGTCTACCACCTCTACTGGAACCTCTTTCATAACGCATCTCTTCTTTAGGCTGGAAAGTTTGGGGTTCCTGCCAAAACTTTCTGGGGACACTTGTCACAGTTCTAATTTCTGTATAACTTTTTTTTTTTACTTTTTCTTTTTTTTTATTTATTTTTTATTATTATACTTTAAGTTCTAGGGTACATGTGCACAATGTGCAGGTTTGTTACATATGTATACATGTGCCATGTTGGTGTGCTGCACTCATTAACTCGTCATTTACATTAGGTATATCTCCTAATGCTATCCCTCCCTCCTCTTCCCTTCTGTATAACTTTTTAATTTCTTTTTATCTTTCTTTTTACTGTAAGAAATGCAATTAAAGACCAATACTTTTAAACTTCACCAAGTACCTCTAAGAGAAACCCGATGTCAAATGACATTAATCACAAACCACAGTTTAATTTCTATGGTTGTTTCTGAATACAGTTGAAGATTGGCTGGTTTTTGTGAGGAAGCTGGCTTTAGTCTTACATTTAAATTCTTTGAAAGTGACTTCCAGTGCTATTCAGGGTCCTTTCTTGAGGCTAGACTCATCACCATCTAATATTGATTTTACAGTGCCCTGACAGTTTACAGGAAGGAGAAGGACAGAATTCCTGCACACTGGACAGCACGTGGCCTTCCCCATAGCTCCAGTGACATGTGGCTTTGGTGAAACTTGGGGCTTTGTCACCTCTGAATGATGTAGACTCAGTGAATTCTAAGGAACTCAGGGACACTGGGTCAGGCTCTGCCACACAGAAGAGCCACAGTCTCCAGGCTCATGGCGTTCCCTCCAGAACTCCCCATTCCACTCTGAGCATATTTCTATGCTGCTGCTTCTTGTGACTTACATGAGGCATCTCAGCTTCTTCCTGTTTGTAGGGATGTTTCCCTAACCCTGTTCAAGTAGGTTCTCACTAGAATTAGCATGCATATTGGAGTATAAAAGAACATTTAATAAATATGTGTGTTTGTGTGGGGCCGAGGCTCTAAAGGAATTGAAAGGAGATTATAAACAGTGAATGAGTGTGAGGGCATCCCTGCTGGGGAGAAACCTTTGTCCCTAGAGAGGGTTCTTTCATGTTCATGTGGTCTGGGATGAGCCAGGGGTCTGGTCCCATCGGCTCACAGGTGACATCAAGAGAAAAGAAGCAAATGGAGGAAACGGTCAGATAAGTAGGTGACATGAAAGGTGGGACCTATTCACCCCAGCGAGTGCTATGGACAGTTCCCGGGGCCTGTGACCCACTGCCCAGGTCCATGGGTCTGACCTTTGGACTCTGCCAGGATCAGCTGCCCGGAGTGCCAGAGTTTTAGCCAAGGGTGTCCTTAATTCCTTATTTATCAGCAAAAGAATGAAAATCATGGGAGTCAAAGCTTATTTTTCTGAGTGTTCCCACTGGAGTGTCTGGTGGAATTAGTGGGTCATGCCATCAAAGTCATGAACAAAGTCTCAACAGGGGCTCTCCATGTCCCCAACTGGCCGTCTAAGGGGATACATTGGCATACAATTGAATATCAAAGGAAATTTTACCTCAAAATATATCGTCTATACTCGGCTAATCATTTTGTGTGAATACTTTCTTAATGAACACTGAAGGTGCAAGCTTGATAATGTTTGGATTTGCAAATATCTTTAGGATACTTGAAAATGTTTTTCTAACTTTCAGAATAAATCAGGAACATTAACACTGTCACAATTTTGCCCCATGACCATCAACTTTCTTTAGCCCCAGGGTGTCTTTTACAGTTCCATGTTTGTGTGTGTGTGTGTGCATGAATTTTTAGAGTATCTTTATTGCTTTTACCTGAGTTCAGCATTTCTGCCTCAAAAGATGGTTATGGGGTACAAAACAGCAGGTAACAGGTACCGCTAGCAGATATGATGAACTGCGTCTGACTCAAAGCAGTTGTTCTCCATTTTAGGGGGGGGCTCACGCTTTAATCCCACAGCTCTAGTAGTACATTTCTGCATAAGTAGAGCATTCCGATGGCAACCTTAAATCAACTCATGTGTAAAACCTTTGTCATTCTTTTTAAAATGATTGCATTGGTTCTGTCCAGTACATCTATTCGTTGATGGTGTACTTGGTGATTTCTTTGGACAGAACATAGTCAATATTTGATTACCAATCAGCAGATTATCTATGTCAGACACCAGAAAAACATTGAGTCCCCTGCTTCAATCAGTGGGTGTGAAATGGGAGAAACAGAGTAATATTCACTTTGACCTGAGAAATTCACAGACCGTAATGTTAAATATTGGACAATGCATTGTCATGTCGGATACAATATTTGCAGACAAGGCACCATTTTAGAATTTATTTCTGCTGTGCTTCTCCATCCAGGCCATGAATAATAATAGATTTATAGTTGATTTAAGAAATTTTTATAACTCAATAAATGCTGAACTAAAGCATTCAGATTATCTGCTTTGAAACTGTAAAACCAAAGAAAATATATTGCTCTAATCCTAATTGTCTTCTTTTTGGATACTGAAAAACAGTGAAGGCGATGCGTTCTCCCAGCCTGATTGCCTCTCTGCAATGTCGAAGTATTGGCAGTGATTTCTAAAATAGCAATATTTTATACACTTTTTAAATGAGCTTAATATTAAAATGAATTATACATTTCTCTGAGAAGATGGAACAATGTTTTATTCAATTTTACTATAGTTTATTTTCAGAAATTTGGTATAAAAACATCAGGAATAAAAATCTGCTCTCTCCTGAAAATATGGTTCATGTAGAAAAGTGGCTTAGAGATTAATAGAAACCTAATTTAGAGACTGACACCAATTGTACAGTTACTAGTAAATGTCATTTCATACAGTCTGTTCTAAAGATCATATTAGCTCATCCACTAAAAAAATCAAGCTTATTACTCATGATAAGAGTTGATATCAGATCTAGTTCAGATAAACTTATCGTACTATGTTGACAAGATAAAGCTAGCTAGTCAAGACCACTTTCACAAAAAAAAGAGAAAAGTAGTACAAATTCTTTACACAATGCTAGTGGCAAAAAACCACTCTATGATATTTATTAAACTAAAATGTAGGTCAGACAAAAAATTGTATTCCACCTCTTATTTAATTAGTAATCAGAGGTCAGCAGTTCAAATGTGTTCCCTTTCCTTCTCAACTGTTTGGCAATTTAATGCTATGTAACGTGAAACACGTAAAATGTCTCAGTGCTAGATAAAGAGTCACAAGGTAGAAGGGAGATAGGGATTCTGGAAAATCCAGACTTTCCTTCTAACCTGTTGCTAAGGTCACATTGCTGGCTTTCATCTCTGTAAGTGTAGACAGCTCAACTTCCTACAAGAATTTGCTAGTGCCTGTTTAAGGTGATGGTTTATCATTTCACCTGGATGTTACTGGTTTCAATTAGAAGCAGAGGATTGACTGGATGTACTTTAAAGAAAATTGATTTTATAATTCTCTTTGAATTGAGAATAGAAAATGAACAATGAACGCATCAGCACTCTCCACCGTAGTGCCAGAAGAGCTGCAGGGGGTACTTAGAATTTAGGTTAATCCAGTATTCAGCATCCCAGAATATGTTGTCACTCTAATTTTACACCTTCCCAAAACAAACGAATGAATAAACAAACAACTTCCAAAACCACTGCAGTGTTTTACACTAGGAATGTCAGCATGACGCCTATGGAAATTGGAATGTGTTACTCTTTCTCTTCAGACAAGTCCATAGGTACAGAAAAAAGCAGACACAGGCTCGTGACAGCTGGCATAGATATGGTGCAGGGCTAAATGAGAGTCACCTAGAACATTGCCTGATTTTTACTTTTTAAAGTCAATTTCAAACTGCTTCACAAATTTACAGAAGAGCTCACCCTTAGTTTTGCTTTCTCCCAGTACGGTGACTGTTGACCAACCTCAAACTTGAACTTAGGCACTGTTAAAGGTAATACATAAGCTTCAATCTGAGCATCCAGATTCAACACTGAAACTCTATATCACCTGCAAAAATATGTGTAAATTCAGTCCAATGTGGAATTCTTTGAGATGTGTGACAACACCCTTGTGTTATACCACTTCATGTGACTTCTGAAGATATCATGAAATACTAAATGCCTCTTCCTGTGTTAAATTTCTGTTGCCTATTTTGTGATGTAACTATTTGGAATTGTTTCATTTTGTCATTGGATGTTCTCTAAAGCCAAATTCAACCCTTGATAAATGTGCGGGAAGTTACTGACCTCACTTCTCTCAAAAATTATTTGAAAAATTCAGTCTATTAACTCTAATAAACCTTTCACTGAATGAGACACCTTTGCCTTTGTCCTCTCTTTAAATGAAAAAATACAATTTCCTTGCCCGGTTTGAATGCTGGGTTTTCTCCCTGGTTCATTGGGCACAACATATATTTTCTCAGTTCTGAAAATCTTGTTTTTATAGTTATTCAATATCTTGTTGTTAGACATGAGAAATATAAATTTTTCGTGGTCGTCACTTTTGTCTCTTCTGTCCATCAATTTACTGGTCAATGCTCCCTGAGAACTGTCCAGGTCTGTATCTCAGATTGTTGCTTAATGATACCTGACAGAAACACTGTTTCCAGAAATCAGTTTAAGACACAAATTGTCACAGCACAGGCAGGGAGCTCATTACCTGCCACGTGATATCAATTATGGAAGTCAGAGAAGGGGTGGGTGGGGTTACCCAACCAATTACTGGAAATCAGCTCACACCTGCTTCAAACTTCAACTAGGAGGAAAGCAAACCTGTTTGTAAGAGAACATTAGCTGTTATTATAGAAGTGAAAACATCGTATTCTCCACTGCTGTTAGTGGATTGCCAGTTTCTAGATCCCAAACCTGTTTGTCTTAAAAAACAAATTCATAGCTAACAATGCAGCAATTCTTCCTTTTGCACCCCCTTCATCTCTATCTGGTTAATATTTTTTAGGAAGAAAAATAAGAAAATTCTAATGTTTTTGTTGGTCTCATTTGATTGTAGGTGAGCTTTGAAATTAATCCTACCATTTAGGAAACAATTTAATAGCATTTTACTTTGCATAACCTCAAAGTCCCCTGTCTCCCCACATGTGCTAAGGCATGATTACTACCTGAAGATCCATGTTAACCTTTAAGAAGGGCATTCATCGGAGCCTGACTGCACACGACCTCCTGGGCAAACCCTGGAAAGTGCTCTGTGTGATATTCAGATGCTAAGGCCCCTTGAAGGGAGGCCCTCATGGCACCAACTGAACGGGAGCACCCAGCTTCGTGATCCTTGTGTGATGTCCATGGCAATAGGAAATGCATGACAGGGAAAGTTGGCCAGGTTTTCCATTTATAAGGAGTTGGTGTCAAATTGATACAGTTTGGATCTGTGTCCCCACCAAATCTCATGTCAAATTGTAATCCCCAATGTTGGATGTGGGGCCTGGTGGGAGATGACTGGCTCGTTGTTGGGGGAGGTCCTTCATGAATCCCTTGGTGCTGTTCTCATTATAGGGCTCTCACGAGCTCTGGTTGTTTAAAAGTGTGTGGCTCACTGCTGTCTCTTACTCCTGCTCTGACCATGTAAGATGTGCCTACTTCTATCCCAGCACTTTGGGAGGCTGAGGCGGGTGGATCACAAGGTCAGGAGATCGAGATCATCCTGGCTAACACAGTGAAACCCTGTCTGTACTAAAAATACAAAAAAATTAGCTGGGTGTGGTGGCAGGCGCCTGTAGTCCCAGCTACTCGGGAGGCTGAGGCAGGAGTATGGCATAAACCTGGGAGGCGGAGCTTGCAATGAGCCGAGATCACGCCACTGCACTCCAGCCTGGGCGACAAAGCGAGACTCCATCTCAAAAAAAAAAAAAAAAAAGATATGCCTACTTCCCCTTCCACCATGATTATAAGTTTCCTGAGGCCTCCCTGGAAGCAGAAGCCGCTATGCTTCCTGTACAGCCTGCAGAAATGTGAGCCAATTAAACCTCTTTTCTTTATAAATTACACAGCCTCAGGTATTTCTTTATAGTAATTCAAGAATGGACAAATACACAGATCCTCTTGAGGAATGATGTATTGAGCTGGGTTATAGTCACCCTCTCTCCAGCACACTGAATTCTTCTTTTTTGCATAAACTTGTTTTGTTTTGAATGAATTCCTGCTATCAATCAGCACACACAACACAAACATGTCTGACTAAGCAAAATCACTCCACTGAGTGACAGCCTTATTTCAATATTCATAATCCCTTTAAAAATATATGTACACTCATACATACATGTATGTGTACAAAGGCCCTCTTGAAATGAAGGCAAAAAGAAAAGAAAAGAAAATGACCAAACCCACAGCAATATGAGCTAATGAAGCAAGCATATTACAGTGATTAAACTGTATCTTAAACTCCAAGTAATAAAATATTGACATTTTGAAGAATTTGAATAACAGCTTACACTTTTTTTCTGTCAGTTTAGAGATGAATTGGGATGAAGAAGTGTGTCCTGACACAATCTGCTTTTTGGCAACTTTTTTTTTTTTTTTGAAACTTCCTTTGCAACTCTAGTGATCTATATTCTGAAATGATGGTTTCATGTGATGCTTTTATATGTAAATTTTTATAGAATCTGCTTCATTTTTTCCTAAATAAAATTTGAAATATAATCTAAAATTTCTGTCTGTACCTACTTGAAATACATAATATAAGTTTCCATTTAAATTTTCACCTTTAGCCCAGCTTATTCAGGATAGCAAAAATGGTTGCGTGCACTCACTGCATCACTGTAAAAGTCAAATATAAGAGGAAATCATTCTTAAGATAATATCTGGACCAGTTTTATTTTTCTGGAATACAGTTGATTTACTGTTTTCTATAGGACACGTCAAAATAAAATCTGAAATTACTTTTCTCTGATTAATTGGTTTTGCATAAACTTCCTCGTGGAAACATGAAGGTCTCACTGTACCCCGGAAATCATAGTTAGAACCAGGAAATGATAACGTAATTCCGGGCATTGGAAAGCTGTTAAGGTTTCTGTAAAATAGAGCTGTGGACTCACGGGACAGCCATGTCTCTGAGAAGGGGGAGAACTGGACAGGGGAGAGAGTTGGAAAGGTTGTCAGAATGCTAAAGGAAGAAGTTCTGCTTGTTCCTAGCCCAGGGGAGACAGATGGGTAATAAACAGAAAGGATTCAAATAAGCTGAAGTGTAACTTTTTTTTAGCTTGTTCAATGCATGCAAGATTTCAGTTATTCTGTTTTTCTTTCTTAAATATGCAGTACCTACTCCTGGAGTTTTTTCGACAAACCAGTAGTTTTGTCTTTCTAAATTTTGGTGATGGCTCAAAGGCTTTCCAGATAGAAACATGGGCATGTCCTCTGGAGCTCTGGAGCCCGTATCTGAGTTCCCAAAGAAAGATTTGGGTTTTCTGTACAAGTTTTCTCCTAAAAAGTTTAAAATAGTAGATTTATCCACTAAAATGATAAAAAAATAGATTGAGAGATTTTAGGCCTGTTTTACACAAGAAAACAAGGAGAGTTGGGAACACTTTTATATTTACCTCTTATAGGTTAACATGTGATATTTCTATAGGTCTCATAACTTTTGCTTTTAGATGAAGTGGTTGTGTTTGACTTGATCATAAATGGTTTAAATTATAAGAGATGCTATAAATCCTGAAAATTTCTATAATTTAAAAATCTCAATGCATTAATTATATGACATTTTGTACTTCACACCATTAATTAAATAAGTCAAAAAACCCAAGCCCATCCATCAGAATTTAAATATCTTAACATTTTCCATTTTGGTGTGTTGACTCAAGCTACAGAAAACACAGCATTATTGTTCTTATCCAACATTTCAAATATCATCAATTCCTAGTAGAAAACTGCTAAGCAAATTAGTCTGCCGGTTCTAAAAATATGTCAAAACAGACATTGGCATTTTCCCATGATATAAGCAGTAATTTTAAAGAGTTTGTAGACTTTATCCATCCTTCCTTCCTTCCTTCCTTTTTCCTTCTTTCTTTCATTTGCAGTTTATTGTTGATAGAATATAGGAGTGAGATATATATATATATATGTTGATATAGCCCCTTCAGGGTTTTGGCCAGTGGGAGGGTGATAAGGTGGAGGAAGCTGAATCTGGCAGGTGGTGAAGGAAATGGGCAGGGGTTCTGAGCTGGGTGGTGGCCACTGATGGGGACAAAATACACATCCAGTGAGTTCCCAGAGCTCAGGGCTCCCAGATGTCATATAGCTCATTCTACTGCTCACCATCCACATGGCTGTTCAGAGATTATCACCTCCCTAACCCTCGCAGTCCTTCAAAGCCCTCACTCTTGCCCTACAATCCTTGCTGTCCCCCTCCTCTCTCCTTCTCTCTTGCCTGGCCCTCTCACCTTTGTATTTCCAGTATTGAAATGAATGAATGGCTTTGTAGTAAGTCAATGCAGTCTAGGCTGTCTATGGTCATTGGATTGGGAATGAAAACTGAGAACGCATCACCTTTTTCATAAGGCTCTCCTGACCTATTGGGGTCAAAAGAGACAGTCTAAATTAAACCTTGTACTCTCAGGGGTGCCTCCTCCCAGAAACATTCCAGGCAAAACATTTTCCTTCTGTTTTTTCATGATTCGCTCTTTTACTCAACCCCCAGAAGAGCAGAAGAGCAGCAGTAATGGCCCTATGGATGCTGATGCATTTCTTGGCAAGGCTGGAATGAGGAATCTGATTTGGGAGGGTGGGAGGAGCAGAGGAGATTCACCTAAGCCATTCAGGACTTGTAATACCTGTGCCCAAGCACCATCAAGTCAGGACATGTGGACAGCTGTGGGGCCATCATGGTCCACTTTGATTAGCCCACAAACTTGAACCTGAGCCTCCTTCTCTGGAGGCTTCAATCGTGGACAGCAGCTCCTTCCAGAGTGGTCCAGCATGCGTGTGTCTTTTCCTACATCTTCTCCAGCTGCGATAGCACAATGTGGAATCAACCATGCATGCTGACTCTGCCAGAGACAGAGACTGTAGTGAGGAAGGGTATAGTCCTCCTCCCACATCTGTCCTAAGGGCAGCTCCAGTGCCAAAGTTACTGCCTGCTGGACAAGTCTGCTTGACACATAGGCTGCAGGGAGGGTAATCTGAGCTGTGATGGATATTTCCTAATTAAGTAGCCCCTAGTGCCTAATCTTCCTTAGTGAAATTTGAACTCCATGACCTTGGATAAGAAATTGAGCAGAACTCTTAAACTTTTACCCCAGGATGAGTCCTCACTATTGTAGATATGATCAGGCATGAGAGCTGGTCTGTGAAACATTGGAGCTATGTCCTGGGGTGATGAGATGTCCATCTAAAATACAGGTATTACTTTTTGAATAAACTCCAGGGACCAACATATAGACTTCCTGGTAATTGCACTATAGATCCTGATGAAAGGCGTCCAAAGATGTCACTCACAGGTTTTGTATGAGAATTGTAAATCCAGTGAGGAATGGAATGCTGAAAAAGAAAGGAGAGTCTAGGATGAGTATGATTCCAGTGGACATGATTAATTTTGGCCTCTAATAGTAGTGAGGACAAAGGAAAGGAACAAAGAAACCCCAAGTAAATCCTTAGCCAACAGAGATTTAATAAAAATAAAAAATTGAGAATGCCGATTTTTATAAAATTAATATATTCCTAAACTTTTGAAGTTGATATAAAAGTGGCTAAAGGAAGCCCAGGAGACATGATTTATATAGGCATACAGTATTTTCTAGATTTGAAAGGCTTTTGTTAACTCCCTCACAAGAGACAAAATATGCGATCCATACATAAGGTGATAGGCAAGAGCATTTACAAAGGTCTATGAGACCTTTGTAAATTTATTTTACGAAGGTCTGTGAGAGGGAAGCAGTCTCTAATTCAACAACCAGCTCCTAGAGTATAAAGGTTAGCAGTTGGAGCGACTGAGTATATCAATTCCTTTCTAATGGCTGGGAGAAGGAACAGGTTTCAGGGTGGCCAAATGTGAGAGCACAGTGCTGTTTATGCCAGAGGGAACCAAGGGAAAGAATGGAAAGCTCCCTGAAACTCAGCTGTAATCCAGGGAACAGGATTACATTGCAAAATAATCAGGCACGCATCAGTGCTCTTGAGAGGCATCCTCTAAGCTGGGGCCAGGTCGGGCATTATCCATCCATTCCGCCTCCCAGGAGAAGCTCTGGACCTCACTGGGGACAGCATAAGGCAGCACCTGGGAAATGTACATCTGTGGTTAGAGACAGGCAGAGAAATTGAAGTTGTTTTAAGGAAAGAATAATATAGAACAAAAAGGCCAAATGCTTAGAGCAAGACCAGCCCTCATCAATTATAAAGTCCTTGCCTGGCTCTGCTTTTGAGTGGTTTTTTGACGTGAATAAATTTGGGGAAATTTGAAAACCAACTCGTGCCAGCCAAGTGCCTGGAGCAGTGCAAATGGAGTCACACATGCAAGTCTCAACGTGAACTGAAAATATGATCTTACATCTGGTTCTGCCACCTTAACCGTGCTGAGAGACGCTGAAACACTCACTGCTTCTAGCTTGGAATATGCCAAGAAATGGGAGAGTCCGTTTAAACCCACAAACTTTTAGTAATTTAGGAGATGTAGTGTTGATAGAAGGAAGTAAAAGATTCCAATGATCTGCCCTCAAGAAGTTCACAATACAGTTAGAAAAACAGAGACCCTAAATTTACTGTTACACCATGGCCGGAATTACACCACCAGTGTGGACTTCCTGTGCCCTGGGAAACCTGGAGGGGGAGTGAGTGGGTAACTAGGAGCAGTGTAATTTCTTAAGTGATTTGATCTTTGAGGGGAACTCAGGTCTTTGAGATCATTTACATTTTAAAATTTAAAATTTTACAATGTAAAATTTACTGTTACATTTACTGGGGTGCAGCCTAGTGAGCCTGCTGGTGCCCTCAGCTGCATGAGCACTTCTGCTCCAACCCACCCACTTCCTGCCACTCTCCCAGAGGGATCCGGGTGAGAGAACATTGGCGTGTACACTGGATATGAAGTGTGGATGTGCATGAGTGAATTCTGGATTTGTGGGAGAACAGCATCACATAACCATGTGCAGTTTGCAGACAAATGTGGGATGATGTGTCCTTGAACACAATAATAGAATCACTGCATGTGCAGAGAGTGGTTCTGAAAACCTTTTCATAAAAGCGGAGATCACATGGGAAATGACTGGATTAATGAGGACCAGCATGATAGACTTTTTAAAGGATTTTAGTAAGGCTAAGAAATGCCTACGCTGAGATGTGACTGGCATTCATTAAGGAATGCCCAAGTTTAGCGCTTTTCTTTTTTCTTCTCATCATCCATTTCTTATTGTCTTCACAAAATGGAAGGCATTTATCAAATCAGGTCAACTGACTGCATCCAAACATCTCACTGCTGGGGAGGTACTGGCACCTACCTGGATAAACATAATTTTGCAAAAGTCAAATCTTTCGCATCAGCTGAATCTCAATATGGATCTATTCTTGGTAACGGCAATCTCATAGAAAGATATTACTTTTCTGAAAATTCAGTCATTCGTCGTATGTATATGAAAAGTAAGACTTTGCAAAGCTTAAGCAAATTTGTTAATTACTAGCTACCCTGCTCTTCACTCGGTAGGCTTAAACGAATTTTCTAAGGACTAACTGTCCTACTCTTGGCTGAGTATTCTCATGTGTGAAGCACTAGCTGAGGAGTGATGTCGTGCAGAAGATCTAAGTCTACTGTGTACAACTCTGAAGTAACAATCAAGGAGCGTCCTCAAGGCCTTGTTGTGAAGTTGCCGTGGGGATCACGAGGTAGCCCCATGAGATAGAAATAATTGGCTGCTTTCCTGAAAAGGTAAGAATTGAGCAGATCCTGAAGGGCAGATGTTGACAATCAATAGTTGTGCTTTTTATGCAAAGGAAAGAGTATTAGTGGATGAAAGGCAGTGAGATTGCATGTGGCGTGTTGCAGTGGTTGGTGGTAAACAGATGAGTTTGACAGGGACAGAGCATTTCTGTGGAGAGAAGCGTGAAGGAAAGAGAGGAGTTAGACCTGGAAAAACCTCACGATGAGGATTTTGTCTACCTTTGTCGCAAAACAAAAAGAAAGAAACAAAAACAACTCTCACTCCTGCAGACAAGTGGCTTTCACTTAACTTTTGTTTCATGTTGTAGAGCTTCCTTCTTTCTGAAATAAAAACATTTATGTGGAACACAAATATGTAGAACAGTTAAAGGCAGAGCTGGTGTGGCCGTGGGGTGGGAGGGATGTGCTCTTCCTGCCCCATTACCCATGGGCCAGGGGCTGCCAGCACCAATAGAAACCTCCAATCAAATTGCTGCTTCTGAAGGAATCTGCACCCTGGAAGCCCTCCCTGGGAAGTGATAATCCATTCGTAGATCCAGAGGCAATGACTACAGCACAACCAGGTGGAAAAGGTTTTGTAATTGCAGAGTGAGAGAATGATGATAGGTGCATTGAGAGAATGAAAGCTCCCTCGGGTGGGAGACTGTGCCTTTTTGTTATAAATGGACCCTATATTGTCTGTGTCCGCAAATGTCAAATTGCAAAGCCTGCATATCAGGATACTGGGGCCAGTGCTCAGTGCTTAGAAAATAACCAACTGTCCTGTTTATCTTAAAAGTCATCACTGTTAACTTTACAGTTTAGTCAGGTTATTTCATTTCAGAAACTACAGTTTGCCAGTGTAGTAAAATTAAAATGGGACCCAGGTAACAACAAATCCTACTGTTGCGCTGTGTCAGAATGGGGAGCTTTTGAAGGTCATCCTTTGTGACAAACTATCAAAGTCATTTGGAAACAACAATGAGAAATGAGATATTACCCAACGCAGGTGGAGACAGAATTTTGCTCACTTTGGCAAGGATAATTCTGCCAACAGAAATAAAAGATCAGATGCTTGGAAACAACGGAGAGGAAGGGGTTGAGGGAAAAATCCAGGGCATGTCTAAATCGTCTGAATCCTGTGTTCACGTTATCAGACATGGACACCAATGTCTACAAAAATTTGACAGCCTAAAGTGGAAAAACAAGTGAATACGCCTAACTTTCAAATGGACATGTTAGAAAGAAGGTTGCCAGCTTTTGTCTCTTTGGGAGAAGGTTATTGTATCCACTAAATCACACTGGGTTTACCTTTTTGTGATAAGATGGATTTTGAAACACTTTCCCATAGGAAAGCTGGTCTACATTGCTCTTGTTGCCCAGGCTGGAGTACAATGGCGCAACCTCGACTCACTGCAACCTCCGTCTCCCAGGTTCAAGAGATTCTCCTGCCTCAGCCTCCAGAGTAGCTGGGATTACGGGCACCGCCACCATGCCTGGCTAATTTTTTATATTTTTAGTAGAGACGGGGTTTCACCATGTTGGCCATGCTGGTCTTGAACTCCTGACCTCAGGCAATCCACCCGCCTCAGCCTCCCAAAGTGCTGGGGTTACAGGCGTGAGCCACCACGCCCGGTCTACATTGCTTTTATATCACCTCCAAAGTACGGCTGCCAGCATGCCCCACATCCAAGCTTTCCAATTCCCTGCAGCCCACTCTAGTAACACTCAAAGAATAGCTCTAAGGAAATAAAAACTACAGAAAAAGTCGTGATAGCCAACACTTTAACAAAAAATGCCTAAAACCTTTTAAACTAAATTGTTTCTTAAAACAGAAGATTTTTCCAATTAGAATTAAGGCGGACTGTACTGAGGTTATGTCAAGGAAATCATTTTTTTCTGTGTTTAATTTACTACAGTTGTATTTAATTACACAGTTAACAGGAAGAGTAAGGAAAATCTCAGGTGGGTGATCTTCAAGTAGAGTACTCAACACCTAGGCATAAGAAACTTTGGAGTTTCCTGTATATTCTCTTTTTCAGACACACAAGGTCTCAACCTTTGCTATAAAGAGATACTACATTTGTTTTGAATACTGAGAAAAATGACATTCTTCAGTAAATGCACATGGCAACTCATGTATAGAAACAAGCTCCTTGTTCAGTGGACCTTCCAGTAACCATGGCAGCCATGAGTCTCTGGGATCATTTCCCTTAGATGCTGCCATGAGAATTCCAGTCTGTGGGAGATGGCACTAACATGGAGTGCCTTCCTCCTCAACCTCTCAGCAATGTACACATGCCAACTATAGAAAAATGCTGAATAAGTTATAGTTAATGTAAAATAAAAATGCGTAGCTGAGATTGCAATAATGAAAAATAAAACCACAGGTACCTAAAATGAGTGGGGATTTCCATCGAAAGCCTGAGTGGGTATTGAGCATGTTGAACATGAGAGTGGAACACCTCTGTGGAGACATCAGAAACAAAGATTGTCTTGAGTACTAGATATTCAGTGTTCCTACAAGGACAGTTATTTTCTTGAGTTTGGTGGGAAGAGACTAGAATTAAACCTGTTTATGTAAGGCCAGAATATAAGGACTAAAAAACATCTGCTGTTCACTGTCTTTTTTTTTTTTTTTTTTTTTGAGATGGAGTCCCACTTTGTTGCCCAGGCTGGAGTGCAGTGGCACCATCTCAGCTCACTGCAACTGCCGCCTCCTGGGTTCAAGCAATTCTCATTCCTCAGCCTCCTGAGTAGCTGGGACTATAGGCACGACCACCAGGTCCAGCTCATTTTTGTATTTTTAGTAGAGATGGGGTTTTGCCATGTTGGCCAGGCTGGTCTCAAACTCCTGACCTCAAGTGATCTGCCCACCTTGGTCTCCCAAAGTGCTGGGATTACAGGTGTGAGCCACCGTGACCAGCCTCTGCTCACTCTTTCGGAATCTAGTACCCACGTGGCAGAACCTCCTGCCTTAATATGCATGGGCTTGGGGTTCTTCATTTATCCTACATGAAATGAAGAACTCGGTCTGGAAAAGAGACTAGAAAAAGAATGAACAGAACAGAACTAGAAAAAGAATGAACATAGATGGCTTGCATGAAGTGATTATATTTAATTGCAGTCTCAGAGGAGAGACAAAATGAGGGGAAGAGTTGAAGAAATAAATGGCCAAAAATTCCCCAAATTTAGTGTAAATGATAAACCTACAGATCTCAGAAAGTCAACAAAATCCAGGCAGAAGAAAAATGAGAAAAATCACACTAAGGGACATCGTAATCACATTTCTAAAAAGTGATGATAAAGAGAATATCTTACAGCAGCTAGAGAAACATACAAACACATTTTATACAGAGAAACAAAGATGAGATTACAGCAGACTCCTTTTCAGAAACTATGTAAAGCAGAAGAATATGGAAAAAATATTTTTGAAGCAGCTGAAAGAAAAAATAATCTGTCAGAGTAGAAGTCTAATTTTAGTAAAAATATCTTTAAGTAGGGTAAAATAAAGCCTTTTAAAAATTTTGAGGTCAAACAAAAACTGAGAGAATTCATTGCTAGTAGAACTGCACCAAAGAAAATGTTAAAGCAAGTTCTTCGAGAAGAAGGAAAAAATACTAGAGGGAAATATGGGCCTCCACAAAGAAAGGGGGAGTGCTGGAAATAGTAAGTATGTGGGCAAAATGTAAGATATTATTGTCATTTTTTAAACGCTTCAAAAGAAAATGGAGTGTTTAAATAAAGTTACATAGTGGAGTTTTAACATAGGTAAAACAAAGATGTCTGACAATATCACAGGGGAAGTGAGAGCAGAAACTACAAGTTCCTGTTACAGGTTTTGAAGTAGATCCACGTGTATATACTCATACATGGTACAAAGCAGCCATGGTAATTCCATGCAGGAAACGGTCTCTTTTTTTTTATCAATAAACAGTAACAAAACAGTTTTGTATTCACATGCGAAAAGTTGAGCTTTGTTGTTTACTTCATGTTATATAAGAAAATGAACTCCAAATGGATCACGAACTTGAATTAAAGAGCTGTAACTTAGAATAAAGCATAAGAGATCATCTTTGTGATCTTAGTTTAAGTAATTATTTCTTAAAGAGAACACAAAGAGCATAAATCATGAAAGAATAAAATAATGAATTGAACTTAATTAAAATGAAAACTTTTTTAAAAAAAATCAAAGGACACTGTTAAAACAAGAAAAGGCAAGCCAAAGATGGAAAATATTTGTGGAACATATTTTAAAGAGATTGTATCTGGAATATATATAAAACACAACTCTATAATATGTAGACAAAAATCTAATTCAAAAATAGGCAAATGATTTGAATGGACATTTCACCAAAGAAGAGATACAGATCTAAAATAAGTACATAAAAAGATATTATCATTAGTTTTTAAGTAAATGTAAATTAAAACCACAATGAGCTACCATTACACAACTACTACATGAACTGAAATGAAAAATACTGGCAATGACATGAATTGGCAAGGATTCAATTCAGAGTAAGTGAAACTCATGAATTGCTAGCAATAATGCAAAAATAATATTGCTGCTTTGCAAAATATCTGGCAGTTTCCTATAAAGCTAAACAGAAAGTTTAGCAACCCGGTGATTTCCACTCGCTCCTTAGTAAATGAGAAATGAAAACATATATCCAACAAATATTTTATGTGAACATTGATAGCAGCTTTCTTCATCATTACCCCCAACTGGAAACAACCCAAATGTCTATCAACAGGTAAATAAACTTGCAAATTATTATGCATCATGCAATTGAATGCTACTCAGTAATAACAACTGCATATATACACAACTACATAGGTAAATCTCAAAAGCTCTGTACTAAATGAAAGAAACCAGACACACAAAAGTTACATGAAGTATAATTCAATTTATACGAAGTTCTAGAAAAGGCAAAACTATGGTGACAGAAAGCAGGGCAGTGTTTTGTGGAGGAGAAGATATTGATTGCGAAGAAGCTCAAAAGAATTATTTTTGGTTGATGGAAATGTTCTATATATTACTGTGATGGAGGTTACACAAATGTAAACAATGCAAGCTGATTGAATTATACACTTAAAATTGTACATTTTATTTTATGTAATTCATAGCTCAATAAAGTGGATTAAAAAACCTAGTCTAGGCCAGGTACAGTGGCTCACACCTGTAATCCCAGCACTTTGGGAGGCTGAGGTGGGCAAATCACGAGATCAGGAGTTCGAGACCTGCCTGACCAACATGGTGAAACCCCATCTCTACTAAAAATACACACACACACACACAAAAAAATTAGCCGGGCGTGGTGGTGTGTGACATTAATCCCAGCTACTCAGGAGGCTGAGGCAGAAGAATCGCTTGAAGCTGGGAGGTGGAGGTTGCAGTGAGCCGAGATCGTGCCATTGCACTCTGGCCTGGGTGACAGAGCGAGACTCCATCTCAAACAAACAAACAAACAAAAATTAGTCTAGAATTGATATCAGGAGTCTAGGCAGAGGCAAGTATAATATTAGCCCACAATGAGGCATCCACCACTGGGGGCAAAAGTATCTTTAGCAGAAGGTGGGCAGACTTAGGTATTGCATCAAAGGTAGTATTTGGGACTAGCCATGCTAACAGATATGAGATGTTATCTTATTGTAGTTTGGATTTGCATTTTTCTGTTAATGAACGATGTTGATGATATTTTCATATACTTCTTGTTTTCTTTGGATAACTGTTCAAGTCCTTTTCCCAGTTTTTAATTGGGTTGTTTGTTTTTTGCTATTGATTTGTAAAAGTTTCTTACATATTTTTGAAATTAACCCCTTACTATAGATCCACCCTTATAACCCTTTTGGCACCAAAATCACAGGCAATAAAAACAATAATAGACAAGTGGGACTATGTCAAGCTGAAAAGCTCCCACACAGCAAAGGAAACCATCAACAGAAAGGCAACCTACAAAAAGGGAGAAAGCATTTGCAAACCATGTGTTTGAACTATTTGTTAAAACAGTTAGTTTCCATTAGCTCTTACTGAAACATTTAATTTTTATATAGTTCTACAGAAACATGCATCACATACTAGGAATTTAGACACCGATTTCTTTAAAATATAACTGGTATTTTTCAATACTATTGTTTATTTAGTAAGTGCCTTTTTTATATCAATAGGGGCAAATAATGTTAAAAATTGCTGAGTTTTATAAAAAGAATTTGAACTTACAGAGGCTATTTTGCCAAATGTTTGCCAATAAGAGTAAAAGTACTTTGTAAGAAAATGCACATTATTTTCTGAAGAAAGACGTTCTGTTTTGTGATTTTGAGCACTCTAGGTCATCTATGAAGAACTGTAGTTTCTTAAATATCAAGCCTTATGAAAATCGCTCTTGGCTTCATAGAAATTATGAAATGATGGGTTTATAGAAATTTTGCATTGATGAGAAATAAAAAGTGTAAGTTCTCAGAATTCTCTGATAATGGCATTTTAAAAATACAACCAAGGAGAAAGATCTTTTGAAGACTGAAGCCATGATTTGGGGTTTAGAAGTATATGACTAACCCCTACATAGACTAGTAAATCCACACTTCCTCTCTAAGGGGGCTCTGAACACTTTCCAGCATCTGGCGTAGATAAAAGAGAACTGAAGATAAGTCTCAACTTCAGGGGGGCAGAGGGAATGATGACCACATGGGGAAAGATAACAAGTGTAAGAGTCATTTTTCTGACATTCATTTAGTTGACTTACATTAACATATCAAATTAAAATAAAGTTGAAAATAATGAAAAGCTAATTTTGGAGAGGGGAATTTTGAATAAATTTTGGACTAGAAATGAACAGATCTAGCTTTATGCCAGGACCAGCCTTTGTGAAACCTTGAAGTAATACCTTAGTTTCTCTTTTTAGTTTTTGCAAGCTCCTTGCAATTTTCTTTTTTATTTTCTTTTATTTTATTATTATTATGATTATTCTTTAGGTTTTACGGTACATGTGCACAATGAGCAGGTAAGTTACATATGTATACATGTGCCATGCTGGTGCGCTGCACCCACTAACTCGTCATCTAGCATTAGGTATATCTCCCAATGCTATCCCTCCCCCCTCCCCCCACCCCACAACAGTCCCCAAAGTGTGATGTTCCCCTTCCTGTGTCCATGTGTTCTCATTTTTCAGTTCCCACCTATGAGTGAGAATATGCGGTGTTTGGTTTTTTGTTCTTGCGATAGTTTACTGAGAATGATGATTTCCAATTTCATCCATGTCCCTACAAAGGACATGAACTCATCATTTTTTATGGCTGCATAGTATTCCATGGTGTATATGTGCCACATTTTCTTAATCCAGTCTATCATTGTTGGACATTTGGGTTGGTTCCAAGTCTTTGCTATTGTGAATAATGCCGCAATAAACATACGTGTGCATGTGTCTTTATAGCAGCATGATTTATAGTCCTTTGGGTATATACCCAGTAATGGGATGGCTGGGTCGAATGGAATTTCTAGTTCTAGATCCCTGAGGAATCGCCACACTGACTTCCACAATGGTTGAACTAGTTTACAGTCCCACCAACAGTGTAAAAGTGTTCCTATTTCTCCACATCCTCTCCAGCACCTGTTGTTTCCTGACTTTTCAATGATTGCCATTCTAACTGGTGTGAGATGGTATCTCATTGTGGTTTTGATTTGCATTTCTCTGATGGCCAGTGATGGTGAGCATTTTTTCATGTGTTTTTTGGCTGCATAAATGTCTTCTTTTGAGAAGTGTCTGTTCATGTCCTTCGCCCACTTTTTGATGGGGTTGTTTGTTTTTTTCTTGTAGATTTGTTGAAGTTCATTGTAGATTCTGGATATTAGCCCTTTGTCAGATGAGTAGGTTGCAAAAATTTTCTCCCATTCTGTAGGTTGCCTGTTCACTCTGATGGTAGTTTCTTTTGCTGTGCAGAAGCTCTTTAGTTGAATTAGATCCCATTTGTCAATTTTGGCTTTTGTTGCCATTGCTTTTGGTGTTTTAGACATGAAGTCCTTGCCCATGCCTATGTCCTCAATGGTAATGCCTAGGTTTTCTTCTAGGGTTTTTATGGTTTTAGGTCTAACATTTAAGTCTTTAATCCATCTTGAATTGATTTTTGTATAAGGTGTGAGGAAGGGATCCAGTTTCAGCTTTCTCCATATAGCTAGCCAGTTTTCCCAGCACCATTTATTAAATAGGGAATCCTTTCCCCATTTCTTGTTTTTGTCAGGTTTGTCAAAGATCAGATACTTGTAGATATGTGGCATTATTTCTGATGGCTCTGTTCTGTTCCATTGATCTACATCTCTGTTTTGGTACCAGTACCATGCTGTTTTGGTTACTGTAGCCTTGTAGTATAGATTGAAGTCAGGTAGCGTGATGCCTCCAACTTTGTTCTTTTGGCTTAGGATTGACTTGGCGATGCGGGCTCTTTTTTGGTTCCATATGAACTTTAAAGTAGTTTTTTCCAATTCTGTGAAGAAACTCATTGGTAGCTTGATGGAGATGGCATTGAATCTGTAAATTACCTTGGGAAGGATGGCCATTTTCACGATATTGATTCTTCCTACCCATGAACATGGAATGTTCTTCCATTTGTTTGTATCCTCTTTTATTTCCTTGAGCAGTGGTTTGTAGTTCTCCTTGAAGAGGTCCTTCACATCCCTTGTAAGTTGGATTCCTAGGTATTTTATTCTCTTTGAAGCAATTGTGAATGGGAGTTCACTCATGATTTGGCTCTCTGTTTGTCTGTTATTGGTGTATAAGAATGCTTGTGATTTTTGTAGATTGATTTTGTATCCTGAGACTTTGCTGAAGTTGCTTATCAGCTTAAGGAGATTTTGGGCTGAGACAATGGGGTTTTCTAGATATACAATCATGTCATCTGCAAACAAGGACAATTTGACTTCCTCTTTTCCTAATTGAATACCCTTTATTTCCTTCTCCTGCCTAATTGCCCTGGCCAGAACTTCCAACACTACGTTGAATAGAAGTGGTGAGAGAGGGCATCCCTGTCTTGTGCCAGTTTTCAAAGGGAATGCTTCCAGTTTTTGCCCATTCAGTATGATATTGGCTGTGGGTTTGTCATAGATAGCTCTTATTATTTTGAGATACGTCCCATCAATACCTAATTTATTGAGAGTTTTTAGCATGAAGGTTGATGAGTTTTGTCAAAGGCCTTTTCTGCATCTATTGAGATAATCATGTGGTTTTTGTCTTTGGTTCTGTTTATATGCTGGATTTCATTTATTGATTTGCGTATATTGAACCAGCCTTGCATCCCAGGGATGAAGCCCACCTGATCATGGTGGATAAGCTTTTTGATGTGCTGCTGGATTTGGTTTGCCAGTATTTTACTGAGGATTTTTGCATCAATGTTCATCAAGGATATTGGTCTAAAATTCTCTTTTTTTGTTGTGTCTCTGCCAGGCTTTGGTATCAGGATGATGCTGGCCTCATAAAATGAGTTAGGGAGGATTCCCTCTTTTTCTATTGATTGGAATAGTTTCAGAAGGAATGGTACCAGTTTCTCCTTGTACCTGTGGTAGAATTTGGCTGTGAACCCATCTGGTCCTGGACTTTTTTTGGTTGGTAAGCTATTGATTATTGCCACAATTTCAGCTCCTGTTATCGGTCTATTCAGAGATTCAACTTCTTCCTGGTTTAGTCTTGGGAGGGTGTATGTGTTGAGGAATTTATCCATTTCTTCTAGATTTTCTAGTTTATTTGCGTAGAGGTGTTTGTAGTATTCTCTGATGGTAGTTTGTATTTCTGTGGGATCGGTGGTGATATCCCCTTTATCATTTTTTATTGCATCTATTTGATTCTTCTCTCTTTTTTTCTTTATTAATCTTGCTAGCGGTCTATCAATTTTGTTGATCCTTTCAAAAAACCAGCTCCTGGATTCATTAATTTTGTGAAGGGTTTTTTGTGTCTCTGTTTCCTTCAGTTCTGCTCCGATTTTAGTTATTTCTTGCCTTCTGCTAGCTTTTGAATGTGTTTGCTCTTGCTTTTCTAGCTCTTTTAATTGTGATGTTAGGGTGTCAATTTTGGATCTTTCCTGCTTTCTCTTGTGGGCATTTAGTGCTATAAATTTCCCTCTACCTACTGCTTTGAATGCATCCCAGAGATTCTGGTATGTTGTGTCTTGGTTCTCGTTGGTTTCAAAGAACATCTTTATTTCTGCCTTCATTTCGTTATGTACCCAGTAGTCATTCAGGAGCAGGTTGTTCAGTTTCCATGTAGTTGAGCAGTTTTGAGTGAGATTCTTAATCCTGAGTTCTAGCTTGATTGCACTGTGATCTGAGAGATAGTTTGTTATAATTTCTGTTCTTTTACATTTATTGAGGAGAGCTTTACTTCCAAGTATGTGGTCAATTTTGGAATAGGTGTGGTGTGGTGCTGAAAAAAATGTATATTCTGTTGATTTGGGGTGGAGAGTTCTGTAGATGTCTATTAGGTCCACTTGGTGCAGAGCTGAGTTCAATTCCTGGGTATCCTTGTTGACTTTCTGTCTCGTTGATCTGTCTAATATTGACAGTGGGGTGTTAAAGTCTCCCATTATTAATGTGTGGGAGTCTAAGTCTCTTTGTAGGTCACTCAGGACTTGCTTTATGAATCTGGGTGCTCCTGTATTGGGTGCATATATATTTAGGATAGTTAGCTCTTCTTGTTGAATTAAACCCTTTACCATTATGTAATGGCCTTCTTTGTCTCTTTTGATCATTGTTGATTTAAGGTCTGTTTTATCAGAGACTAGGATTGCAACCCCTGCCTTTTTTTGTTTTCCATTTGCTTGGTAGATCTTCCTCCATCCTTTTATTTTGAGCCTATGTGTGTCTCTGCACGTGAGATGGGTTTCCTGAATACAGCACACTGATGGGTCTTGAGTCTTTATCCAATTTGCCAGTCTGTGTCTTTTAATTGGAGCATTTAGTCCATTTACATTTAGAGTTAATATTGTTATGTGTGAATTTGATCCTGTCATTATGATGTTAGCTGGTTATTTTGCTCGTTAGTTGATGCAGTCTCTTCCTAGTCTCGATGGTCTTTACATTATGGCATGATTTTGCAGTGGCTGGTACTGGTTGTGCCTTTCCATGTTTAGCACTTCCTTCAGGAGCTCTTTTAGGGCAGGCCTGGTGGTGACAAAATCTCTCAGCATTTGCTTGTCTGTAAAGTATTTTATTTCTCCTTCACTTATGAAGCTTAGTTTGGCTGGATATGAAATTCTGGGTTGAAAATTCTTTTCTTTAAGAATGTTGAATATTGGCCCCCACTCTCTTCTGGCTTGTAGGGTTTCTGCCGAGAGATCCGTTGTTAGTCTGATGGGCTTCCCTTTGATGGTAACCCGACCTTTCTCTCTGGCTGCCCTTAACATTTTTTCCTTCATTTCAACTTTGGTGAATCTGACAATTATGTGTCTTGGAGTTGCTCTTCTCGAGGAGTATCTTTGTGGCGTTCTCTGTATTTCCTGAATCTGAATGTTGGCCTGCCTTGCTAGATTGGGGAAGTTCTCCTGGATAATATCCTGCAGAGTGTTTTCCAACTTGTTTCCATTCTCCCTGTCACTTTCAGGTACACCAATCAGACGTAGATTTGGTCTTTTCACATAGTCCCACATTTCTTGGAGGCTTTGCTCGTTTCTTTTTATTCTTTTTTCTCTAAACTTCCCTTCTCGCTTCATTTCATTCATTTCATCTTCCAGGGCTGATACCCTTTCTTCCATTTGATCGCATCGGCTCCTGAGGCTTCTGCATTCTTCACGTAGTTCTTGAGCCTTGGTTTTCAGCTCCATCAGCTCCTTTAAGCACTTCTCTGTATTGGTTATTCTAGTTATACATTCCTCTAAATTTTTTTCAAAGTTTTCAACTTCTTTGCCTTTGGTTTGAATATCCTCCTGTAGCTCAGAGTAATTTGATCGTCTGAAGCCTTCTTCTCTCAGCTCGTCAAAGTCATTCTCCGTCCAGCTTTGTTCCGTTGCTGGTGAGGAACTGTTCCTTTGGAGGAGGAGAGGTACTCTGCTTTTTAGAGTTTCCAGTTTTTCTGCTCTGTTTTTTCCCCATCTTTGTGGTTTTATCTACTTTTGGTCTTTGATGATGGTGATGTACAGATGGGTTTTTGGTGTGGATGTCCTTTCTGTTAGTTTTCCTTCTAACAGACAGGACCCTCAGCTGCAGGTCTGTTGGAGTACCTGGCCGTGTGAGGTGTCAGTCTGCCCCTGCTGGGGGGTGCCTCCCAGTTAGGTTGCTTGGGGGTCAGGGTCAGGGACCCACTTGAGGAGGCAGTCAGCCCGTTCTCAGATCTCCAGCTGCGTGCTGGGAGAACCACTGCTCTCCTCAAAGCTGTCAGACAGGGACATTTAAGTCTGCAGAGGTTACTGCTGTCTTTTTATTTGTCTGTGCCCTGCCCCTAGAGGTGGAGCCTACAGAGGCAGGCAGGCCTGGTTGAGCTGTGGTGGGCTCCACCCAGTTCAAGCTTCCTGGCTGCTTTGTTTACCTAAGCGAGCCTGGGCAATGGCGGGCGCCCCTCCCCCAGCCTCGCTGCCGACTTGCTGTTTGATCTCAGACTGCTGTGCTAGCAATCAGCGAGACTCCGTGGGCGTAGGACCCTCTGAGCCAGGTGCGGGCTATGATCTCCTGGGGCACCGTTTCCTAAGCCCATCGGAAAAGCACAGTATTCAGGTGGGAGTGGCCCGATTTTCCAGGTGCCGTCTGTCACCCCTGGAAAGGGAACTCCCTGACCCCTTGCGCTTCCCGAGTTCCCGAGTGAGGCAATGCCTCGCCCCTGCTTCGGCTGGCACAGGGTGCACTCACCCACTGACCTGTGCCCACTGTCTGGCACTCCCTAGTGAGATGAACACGGTACCTCAGATGGAAATGCAGAAATCACCCGTCTTCTGCGTCGCTCACGCTGGGAGCTGTAGACCGGAGCTGTTCCTATTGGGCCATCTTGGCTCCTCCCCCCGCAATTTTCTTTTTTCATGTAAAGTTTTAACTTTTATTTTAAGTTCAGAGGTACATGTGTAGATTTGTCGCATAGGCAAACTTGTGTCTTGGGGGTTTGTGGTACAGATTATTTCGCCACCCGGGTATTAAGCTTAGTAGCCATTAGTTATTTTTCCTGATCCTCTCGCTCCTCCCACTCTCCACCCTCTGATAGGTCCCAGTGTGCATTGTTCTCCCCTAGGCGTTCATGCGTTCTCATCTTTAGCTCTCACTTATAAGTGAGAACAGGTGGTATTTGGTTTTCTGTTCCTACATTAGTCTGTTAAGCATAATGGCCTCCGGCTCCATTTATGTTCCTGCAAAGGACATGATCTCATTCTTTTTTATGGCTGCATAGTATTCCATGGTAAGTAAGTATCACATTTTCTTTATCCAGTCTGTCATTGATTGGCATTTTGGTTGATTCCATATCTTTGCTATCGTGAATAGTCTTGCAATGAACATACACATACATATGTCTTTATAATAGAATAATTTATATTCCTTTGGATATATACTCAGTAATGGGGTTGCTGGGTTGAATGGTATTTCTGTCTTTAGGTCTTTGAGGAATCACCACACTGTCTTCCACAATGGTTGAGCTCATTTACAACAGTGTGTAAGTGTTCCTTTTTCTCCCTGACTTTGCTAGCACCTGTTATTTTTTGACTTTTTGTAATAGCCATTTTGACTGGTGTGAGATGGTATCTCATTATGGTTTTGATTTGCATTTCTCTAGTGATCAATGATGTTGAGCTTTTTTTTTTTGAGATATGATTGTTGGCCACATGTATGTCTTCTTTTGGGAATGATATTCTGTATCCCCATATTGGTTGGGATGGAATGCTGACTTCATTTGCAACACAGCTTTGAAACTCAGACCTTTTTGAAGACATGACCTTAATTTCATCTTATACACTGCAAAATCTGTTCAGAGTTGTGGTGATGGAAATATATATTGTTGCCTGTAGTGGTCTTAATACTGTTCCCCACCAAATTTATGTCCATCTAGAACCTTGGAATTGATCTTATGTGGAAATAAGATCTTTGAAGAGGTAATGAGCTGAGGTTCTTGAGATGAAATCTTCCTGGGATTAGGGTGCACCTGAAACTCAGTGACAGGTTTCTGTATAAAAGGAGAGGTCACAGAGAGACATACAGGCAAGAAAACCATATGAAGATGAAGGCAGAGATGAAAGTTATGCTGCCAAAAGCCAAAGAACACCTGAAGCCACCAAAAGCTTAAAGAGGCAAGGAAGGATCCTCCCCTGGATCCTTCAGAGAGAGCATGGCCCTGTCAGCACCTTACTTCCAGACTTCCAGCCTCCAGAACCATGTGAGAATAAAGTTCTCTTGTTTTAAACATCCAGGTTTGTGGTAATTTTCCACAACGTTCCTAGGAAACTAGGGTCCTACCTCAGATATCTTTTTGTTTCCATCTCATTTCTAATTATTTGGTAAAATTCTTAGTTTCGGTGTCGGAACCATAAACATGGTGAGTCACAGATTACAGGGCCAGGACCTGAGATATGAGGCAATGTGCAAAGGTGAGGGTCTTTGTTCTTGGAGCAGTCTCTGGAAGCCCCTGGTCAAGGCAGAGTCAGAAATCCAGGATCGAGGGTTTCTGCCCCAGCCACACACATGTCTGCTGAAGCTCTACTCATCACTCTCACCCCCGCAGCCTCACACTGCTCTCTGTATTGTTTCTGTCCTCAGGGGAGCTGCCTTACCTTGGGGACCCTAGAATTAGGCAGTGTCCTTGAATTAGCCATGCCCTCCTCTGCACCCACAGCAGAAAGGCACACCTATTTCACTCTCGACATCCTAGAGTTGAACCCATTTTTTCCTCCTGAACAGTCCATGGAAATCTTGACACTTATCAGAGAAATGGGGAGACAGGATTAGCTGGATAGACAATGGCATTAGTCCAAGTCAAAAGGCAAAGGGAAGTTTGACTTTTATAGTATTTTCTTATTGATGAAGATGAAACACAGGACCCTTAATTAAAAATTTTCCCCATATTTTCTTATCTCCACATATGCCTATGCATCGGTATTTGTATGTTGGACACAAAGCACATACATTTGATGAAAAAGAGTGAGTGGGACTATAGTAGTCATATTTCACATGAGCTCAGTGCTTTACATATATATTTCATTAGGTTTCTTCTACATCGTTCTTCAGAATAACCTCCAGATTGGACATTAGAGTATAGATAATATTTTCATCTTCTCTATTTTGCAAACAAACCAAATTAAATTGTTCCTATTCCAGACCCTCAGTTAGGAAATGACTAGAATTGAAATCTGCTGGCACTTCCCACAGAGATGTTTCCGTCAGCTGGACTGAAATTGAAGATAGACAAATTTGGTTTGGCACATTCCATTTCAGGCTGTGGTTCTGAGCCCTGTGGGCAAAGTGAGTTCTATCAAGAACTCGAGAAGGTAGAAGGTCAGAGCCAAAGCCGACAGGACTAACAAGTACACCAAGAAGGCAGGTGGTGAAGAATCTGGAGCGGCCTCAGAAATCAGATCGTCAAGAATTGAAGGACCAGGGCCAACTGCAAGAAAACTGATACAAGGCAATAAAACAGAAAGCCCATCGCAATCTGAGTGGCCATACCATGCTTTTAACCTAGGTAGTAACAAGTATGAGAGTAAGACACCGTGCAGGCTAAAGAAAGTAGTAGGCTTTGGCAAATGGATGTTGTCAGCTAGTTCAAGAATGTAAAACAGGTCAGTCAGGGTGGCTCATGCCTGTGACCCCAGCACTTTTGGAGGCTGAGGCAGGAGGGATGCTTGAGCACAGGAGTTTGAGACCAGCTTGGGCAACACAGTGAGAACTTGCCTTTACTAAAATAAAAATAGAAAATATTAGCCGGTGTGGTGGTGAGTGCATGTAGTCCCAGTGACTTGGGATGCTATGTTGGGAAGGATCACTTGAGCCTGGGAAGTTGAGGCTGCAGTGAATCATATTCACACCACTGCACTCCAGCCTGGGCAGCAGAGTGAAACCTTGTCTCAAAATTAAAAGAAAAAGAGTCTAAAACAAGGAAGGTCATTTTACACATATTGTATTGCCATCCATTTTGTAATTACATGTATATCAGCATATATGTGCATAAAACACTTTAGAAAGATAGATGAAATATTTAATAACTCTTTAAGCGTGTGGTTTTCTTTCATGAGCATTTGCTAATTTGATACTTGAAACAAAGCTACTTCCCTTTTGAAACAAAAGCAACAAGTGAGAAAACACAATCTAATTCTAGAAAATAAACGCATGAGCTGCAAGAAAACAATAAACAAATATTTTAAAATTAAAAGGGTATGTCAGAAGTTTTGATGAATTATATAGAATACAAAAGCATAATAACTTTCTGTGGGAAGGTTTAATAGAATGCTTCGGGGATTTATCATGCTCTGATTTTTTGCCTTACTGAGAGAATTGCAGCCATTCAAATAAAATTCCATAAGACATTAGAAATGTCTTAGAGTCTGACTGCTGAAGCTTTGAATTATGCGGAACCGCAGTTTAGCTGTTTGTGCACCCTTTGTTTGAAACTCTCATTGGTACCTGATAAATACACACATACATCCCTTCAGTCCCTTAAAGGAGCATGTCCAAAGCAACCGCTAGCAACATCACTTGCCATTATCACAGCATCGTTCTTCATGGCCTGAGACCAGTAGTTGAATAAAGTAGTAGACAGCTGCAAAATGAAAAGGTAGGGAGTGTGGGCAAATCACCTACTGAGTATACAGACTGCATGTGTAAGGCTTGGAAAAATCCCATGGAATTTTTAAAATTTGTGTCTTTCTTCTCCACTAGGTAGGAAGGGGTTTGGCACCTTTTTCTCCATATGTTGTATCTGTGGCTGGGATGTAAAAGTTGCCAGTTCAGAGAATACAAATGGAGTCACATTGCTTCCCTAGGAGTTCTGGGGAGGACCTCTCCGGGCACATTCTGCGTTGGCAAGTTGACACACAGCTGGGCATTAGAAGCTGGGAGGGCAAGCGAGGCTATTTCATTGCAAATTTCCCCTTTAGGGACATTTAGGTGATTCTAATTGTTTATGACTCTGAACATCATTTTGCCAATCACATTTTCAAATGGCCTTGAATATAGGTCTCTATTTGCCATTTGGGAGATTTTTCTTATACATATTTCTATGAATTTAGGATGTAACCTATTAAAGTTTAGTGGCAGAAGCATATTAACCTACCATATTACTCATAATAGACCATTTCTAAAAAGAGTATGTTTATTTAAAAAAGTGCTAGTGTCTCAAGATGCCTGTCAGATAGGATCTTTTTCTTTCTTTTTTTGCAAGTTCAAAAATGTCTATCTGAGACTGGCAAGAGCAGAAGAGATTTGTCAGCTCCAAGATTGAAGTTCCAGGGGTTTCTGTTCCAGCCACACGCAGGCCTGCTGAAGCTCTGCTCATCACTCTTAACTCTCCGAGACTCCTGCTGTGCTCTCTGTGTTGTTTCTGTTCTCAGCGGGGCTGCCCAACCTTGGGACCCTGGAACTAGGCAGTGTTCCTAATATCCACACCCTCCTCTGCACCCACTGCAGAAAGGCACACGTATTTCACCCTCAAAGTCCAGGAGTGGAACCTGTTCTCTGCTCCTGAACATTCCATGGAAATCTTGACATTGTTATTAGAAAAATGGGAAGGCAAGATCAGCTAGGCAGACAAAGGCAAACATCATGTCAAAAGGCCAAGGGAAGTTTGACTTTTATACATGTTTTCTTATCGATGAAGATGTAACACAGGACTTTTAATTTAAAATCCTCCCTGTGTTTTTTTTATCCCCACACATGTCTATGCATCAGAATTTGTATGTTGGACACAAAGTACATAATTTGAAAAAAAGAGCAAGTGGGATTATAGTGGCCATATTTCACATGAGCTTAGTGCTTTATATTTTATTAAGGTTTCTTCTACACCATTTCCTATTAACATCAAAATAACCTCCGGATGGGACACTAGAGAAGATAATATTTTCATCTCTATTTTACAAACAAACTAACAAACCAAACTGACATGTTTCTACTCCAGACCCTCAGTTAGGAAATGACTAGAACTCAAATCTTCTGGCACTTCCCGCAGAGATGTTTCCATCAGCTGAACTCAAATTGCAAATAGACAAATTTGGAATTTTTATAGTATTTGAAATAAGTCTTTAGAATATTGGCAATTTCATTGACCTAAATGACTTCAAACTCAAAACACTTAGCTGTAGTGAAAAGTTTATATATATCATTTACATTTAAACACACTGTAAAGTCTCACTATTGTTTTCAGATGGCATATGTAGATATCTACTTGTTTTCCACTAATTCACAAGTATTTGAAGAATATGCATGGAGCAGGTATGCGAATGTCAGGAGTGAAGGATGGAAAGGGTTAATTAAATCTAGTTCTAAATGTTGAGAATTGTATGAGGTCAGATAAAATAAATGTGAGTAATTAATCAGCCTAGTGGTATAATAGTAAATATTCAGAAATAGCAATAGAGCAAAAATAATTGGTTTGTGTCGTAAAATTATAGACTATTTGTCAAAATGACATTTCTATGGGAAATTATTAAGGATATACATGTTTAAAATTTCTTGAATAATCATTTTCTTATGTGTCTTTGGGAGACTTGGAAAAAATTTTCTTAGTGTGTTTATAAATATTTTTAAGACATCTTTGGGCTATGTTTTAAGGACCACACGCCCTATTACTTTTCTTCTTCAGCTGCTCACCCCAAAATCATCTCAGGGACTAGACCCTTTCTTGCCTTTGACTCTTTTGTCTTAAGGGAGCTGAAGCCCCAGAGACCCTACCTTGTACTTTACAAAGCTCCACTTTCTCAGCTCAGCGGTCTAACCCACAAGCCACGTGGAGGGCCTCGTGGGATGGGAATACAGTGACCAGCAGTTACACAAGATCCACTCCTGCCTTAGGAAGAAATACGATAAACATATGAGCACCAGTATCTTTTTAATATAATGATTTATTTTGCACTGGGTAGATACCCAGTGGTGGAATTTCTGGATAGAATCACATTTACATTTTTGTTCTTTGAGAAATGGCCATACTGTTTTCCAGTGATGATTGCACTGTAAGTCCAGACTTCTCTGCTACACGATATATCCATGTAACAAAACTGCATTTGTTTCCTTTAAATTTATACAAATAAAAAAATTTTAAATGTGGCTGGAGAGAAATTGTACATCTTTTTTTAAATGACTGGACATGGCTTTGCTCAGACTGAAGTCCTGGGCTTTCCTTCTATGTCCAGGACAGAGAGACTCTGTAGATGATTGGCAAAGGCACGGGAGGAGGCGGGTGAGGGAAAGTGAAAGACAAGGTGGAGGGGAGCTGGGGAGAAATCAATGTGAAGGCGAAAACGCTTTTAGTTCTTACAGACTCTTACAGTTTTGGGTTTAGGGAGCGCTGCATGTTGGAGATGGAACTAATATCAAAGAAATGAGCTGCTTTAAGCCTAAAGGGAGTCCAGTGAGGCTTTTTACCTAATTGCACAGCCTGCAGCTCCCTAGACAGAATAAATGCTAAATAAATCAGTGCTTGGAACTGTGTGTGTGTTTGTGTGTGTGTGTGTGTGTGTGAGAGAGAGAGAGAGAGAGACAGAGGGAGAAAGAGAAAAAAGAGAGAGAGAGAAAGGATGCTAAGGGCACAAGTGCATTTTTTTGGGAACCAAAACAAAATATTTTTTGGCTTTCTAGACGTAATTTTATAGTGTTGCTAAAGTGGTGCTTTTACATTTTGTTTAGCTCAAAGGTTTTTGCTAAAATATGTCTATTTTCCTAGGACAAGCGGTAAAGCTTGTCCTCATTGTTTTCCAACTAGTTGACAGCTAACACAACTGGAAATAGCAAATATCACCATTCATAAACTAACAGAAATGCCTACAATTATTTCCAACTACTATACGCCGTTCTGGGCAGTACTTACTTAATATAAGGTCCTAAAGTGTCAGTGAAATTTGATAAGGATATTTAGGCCAATAATGTATTTTAACATTGTTGTAAAAATATTTTTAGTAGACAGTTTTGAAGGCCTTTCCATATGTATATCTGAACTCTTACTGTGACAAATACTTTTTTTAAAAAAATGTGGATGTGGCAAACATGGTTATAATACCAATGTGGGATAAGGGTGTGTGTGTGTGTGTGTGTGTGTATGTGTGTGTGTGTGTGTATTCAGGGCAATAGGAAATTACACATTTAATGTGATATCAGAAATCAGAAGGATAAAGTTCTTTACCTGAAAAGGTGACTCAGCCTATAGAATGTGAATAGAACCAGAAGATGAAAATGATTAAAAAAAAACAAAAAAATGAAATATTGGTAGGTAGATTGGTGTAATGTCAATCCTATGAAACAATATATATGAAAATGCTTTGCAAACATGCAAATATACAAACATTTGCTATTAGGAGAATTCCATGTAACAGTTTGAAAAATAAATTGGACTCATTTAAGAATGGTGAAAAATTTAATAAGCTGAGAAGACAAACTGATATGAAGTTTAACGAGAGAAAATGTATAACCTGGATTGTCTATTTCGTCAGGAAGGGGAAGGAAATAGACACCTACGATGGCTTGGTGTAGGGGGAATATCCAGAACCCACACCCGACACTGGTTAATGACGTGGGGATGGTCAGAAATGTTCTCTATTTGCTTCTGTCTACTTCTGTCTCTTAACATTTTAATACAGAAACATATTTATCGAAAACCTTTAAAGCTGACTCTTTATATTGTAAAATTCATAATTATATAACTTATTATTAGTTTAAAATGTTATTCTGGGTCCTTTGACCAACATCTCCCCAGCCCCCGCCCCACCACCAGCCCATCCCCTGGTAACTTGCATTCTACTCTCTGCTCCGATGAGTTCGACTTCTATAGATTCCACATATATGTGAGATTATTCGGTATTTGTATTTCTGTGCCTGGCTTATTTCACTTAGCATAATGTCCTCCAGGTTCATTCATGTTCTCACAAATGACAGAATGTGGAATTCCTGTTAGATGGGAGGAATAAACCAAAACCATCTATTGTACAACATGATGCCTGTGGTGAATAACAATGTATTTTTGACTGAAAATGGCTGAAGAACAAATTTTATTTTCATTTTTATCTTTTTTTTTTTTTTTTTTTTTTTTTTTTTTTTAGTTTTTTTGAGACAGGGCTTTGCTCTGTTGCCCAGGCTGGAGTGCAGTGGTGGGATTACGGCTCACTGCAACCTCCACTTTCTGGGTTCAAGTAGTTCCCCTCCCTCAGCCTCCTGAGTAGCTGGGACTACAGGTGCATGCCACATGCCCAGCTATTTTAGTATTTTTTTTAAGAATAGATTTTTTAATGTTCTCACCCTAAAACAAAGTGATATGTATGTGAGGTAATGCACTATGCTAATTAGCTTGACTAACAGTTTCACATATTTTAAAACAACATGCTGTGCATACTAAATGTATACAACTTTTACTTGCCAATTAAAACAGTGAAAAATAAAGATACTCTGGGCAAGGTGGCTCACACCTGTAATCCCAGCACTTTGGGAGGCTGAGGCAGGTGGATCCCTTGAGCCCAGGAGTTCGAGAACAGCCTGGACAACCCGGCGAGACCTTTTCTCTACAAATATACAAAAATTAGCCAGGCATGGTGGTGCTTAGCTGTAGTCCCAGCTACTAAGGAGGCTGAGGTCGGAGAATTGTTTGAGCCAGGGAGGCAGCGGCTGCAGTGAGCCATGATTGTACCACTGCTCTACAGCCTGGGTGACACAGTGAGACCCTGTCAGAAAAAAAAAAAAAAAAAAAAAAAAAAAAAAAGCAAAGCAGAGAAAAGAAAAAATATTTTAAAAAAGTAAAAAGTTAGTTTCTAAGAGAAACCCAAGAAATTCAGGCTTAGCCTCACGGTGGGTTTTAGGTCTCATTTAATGAATCCAGGCCAGCTCAACAGTGTCTTCAAGAACCAGCACTCCTTTTACCTTTACCTTCTGGCCCCTGTTTTCTTAAAAAGTGTTTTTCTCTCTTACGGTCAAAAGATGGCTGCCCCATCTCCAAGTATGTTATCTGTTTTCCAGAAAGGGAGAGAGGGAGGGATGGGACATAGGAGGAAATGAGGAGAGGGTGGTCCTCCACCACACCAGGATTTTTTCAGAAATCCGCAGCTGCCTCTGCTTCATTGCATTGACTAGAACCCCTAGCTTCAAGGAAGTTTGAGAATGGAATTGTCTGCCTGGGTCTATTATGATCCCGAAGAAAATCAAGCCTGTAAGGAAGGCAGGTGTTGAGGACGCACAATATGAAGACAAAGAGCAAGACGCTTCGTGCTATCCTTTCACGCAGTGGTAACTGCAAAAGCCTTTTGATCTTCATGTTTCTTAGGATAAACAGGGTAGAATGTGGATTCAAAATTCTGCAAACCAGTTCCTTCTCTCTCTCTCTCTCTTTTTTTTTTTTTGAGACAGAGTCTCACTCTGTCGCCCAGGCTGGAGTGCAGTGGCGCGATCTTGGCTCACTGCAAGCTCCGCTTCCCGGGTTCACGCCATTCTCCTGCCTCAGCCTCCCGAGTAGCTGGGACTACAGGTGCCTGCCACTATGCCAGGCTAATTTTTTGTATTTTTAGTAGAGACAGGATTTCACCGTGTTAGTCAGGATGGTCTCGATCTCCTGACATCGTGATCCACCCGCCTCGGCCTCCCAAAGTGCCGGGATTACAGACGTGAGCCACCATGCCTGGCCACCAGTTCCTTCTCTCTTAACGTTATAGCAAGCACATTTTTCCATGCAAGATGCTCTTACATATTCTATTTTGTCATTTTCAGCAGACAGTGTAATTTCCATTATATGAAGGCCAATTGTCAGTTTTGGAAATGTAGGTGGTTTCCAGCAGTCACTGTTAAAAACAAGACTGTTATGAATGTCTTTGTAGACATGCACACCATGCTGAAATAAGGATACGTTCTTGTAAACAAAGTTACCAGATCAAAGTCAAGCACCTATTTCAGGCTTCTGATGTCACTGCTATGTTGCTCTCTGGAAAAGTCCACTTGATCAACAGTATGTCATATTGCCTATTTCCAAGCACAACAGTAGCTTTACAGATTCAGTGTTTCATCTCTGCCAGGCTTATTGATGAATGCCATCTAGCATGTTGAATGATTCTGAGATGATGAGCCCATTTAGTTAGAATAAGGGGAGGCCTATCTGTAGAAAAGGCATAAACCATCTCTACTCAGAGATCACCCTACCTGCCTGTGGGGCAGTGCCATGCTTGTGTGAAATAAGGATGTAGTTGGTGCATCCCTTTAGGTAAGTCTCCGAGTTGGTCATGGAGCATCAGTCCTTTCCCCCAAGGATACTCTCTCCAAGTAATTTCTGGAAGCCCTAAGAGGGTGACCCTGCATCCCCACAAACAAGCCTGACCCTTTGCCATTTTCCATGGGTAAATTACCCCTGGCCAAAATGCAGAGCGTGCAAATTCTCGGAGAACCCTCCTGCCTTCAGACTCACAGGAACACTGAGAACTCCTGGCCCGTCTCAGAGCTGCTGTTCCTCCACACTGTAGGCTGGTGCTGGGCAGACGCCAAGAGGGAGAAGGGGCCTCCCCCAACACTCAGAGGTGAACTTGAACAACAGTGGTGAAGGGAAATTCTCAAGCATGAGCCTGGGAAGCTGAAGGTTGGGGGCTGGAACAGCCTGAAGTCTCATTTACTCACATGAGGGGCTGTCACACGGGACCCTGGCTGGGCCTCTTGCCTGAAACATCTCCCTGTGGCTTCTTTATGTGGCCAGGGCTTCTTCACAGTGTGTCACTGGGTTGCACAGGTGAGCATCTGAAAGTGAGAGAGACAGGTCCAGAAGTCAGGTGCATCACTTTGACTACATCCTGTTCATTCACCTGCCAGGTTCAAGGGAAGGAGAAAAACCATCCACCTATAAATGGGGGAGCACACGTGGGACCAGAAATATTGCTGCATCTTCAATGGGAAAATACTTTCTGCAACACGGATGAGAGCTGTCAATATTATCTTCATTTTGCCATCAACCTGCCACGTTTCAGGGAGTTTTCTACTTGTTCGAATTGGCAATTTTCCACCTTCTCTTTTTCTCAAATATAGGTTGCAGAATTTGAGTCACACACAGCATGAGGGCAAACAACATGGGCACAGTGGACTTCAGAGAAGCATTAATGAAACTTTAAATTGCACCTGGCCTCAGGATATCCCACACAGTGTCTGTGGCAATGTGCAAATTTGTGGTATATGAAATTAGGAGTGTCTTATTTCAAACTCCAAATTGGCCTTCAGGAAATTGCTTCTGAAGTTACTGTATTAGTTTGCTAGGACTGCTATAGCAAAATAAAACAACTAAGTGACCTGAACAGCAGAAATTTATTTTCTTACAATTCTGGGGGCTGGAAGTCCAAGATCAAGGTGTTAGCAGGGTCAGGTGTTAGCAGGGTTAGATCAAGGTGTTAGAAGGCCCTCTCCTCGGCTTCTGGATGGCCTCTTCCTCTGGTGTCTGCACATCGTCTTCCATCTTTGCATGTTTCTGTCTTAATCTCCTCTTCTTATAAGGATACCAGTCCTATTGGATTAGGGGCCACTCTAATGACCTCCTTTACCTTAATTAACTCTTTAAAGACCCTATTTCCAAATATGGTTACACTGTGAGTTACTGGGGTGGGGGGCTTTAGAACTTGAATATACAAATTTGGGAAGACAAAATTAGCTGCAATAATCACTGCTATAGAAAGTCTTATGACAGTGACCTTGTAGGCTACTGCAGAGTCACATTTTCATCTGCCTTCTAGACATTTTGTGTCTGATAATCCTCCTTTCCTCAGTGCTTCCTAATCCTGATTTTTCTGTGTCTGTTTAGAATATCTCATCGTCTCCAGGCATCAGGACAAAAATGAATAAATGAAAAATAGTAACTAAACAAAAATCTCCAGTGTTAACTATAATTTTCTGTCTTTTTTTTTTTGTATCCTGTTTCTAAGTCCTCATGATTATTCCTTTGATGTAACTTCCATTTTTGTCCCTTCTTACTTCTTCATCTCACTTCTGGCTTTTCTCATTCTCACATGATAGTTGAACTATAGCCTTATTCTCCTAACTGTATGGCAGTGAGGTTCCCAGCACAGTGCTTGACCTAGCAGTGCCATCGTATTTTCTTTCAGTAGCATGATTCTCAAATTCTGTGATTTTGGGGATTGTGTGGGGGTCATTAGTGCTTTTCTTAGACAATTTCCTGGCTCTTCTTGAGGACACGATGAGATTGCAATCTGCCTCTTTAAAAGTGAGGGTGACTTTCTGACTTGCTCTGACAGTGAAATATGAATGGAGGTGACACATGTTACTCCATGGTGGGGGTTTTAAGAACCGGGGTGTCCTTTGCTATGCTGCTCTTTTGCTCTGTCAGTGTCTGAGCCTGTAAGGGTTCTGAGAATGCCTGCTGCATCCTCCTGGGTCCAGAAAAGAGTCTGCTGATGAATTGTCCATGAGGGCATTGGCCTGCCTGCTGCTTTAGGCTATAGACATTAGGGGTGGTTTGTCATGTCACCAGGTCCTACCCCCAACCTAGCTAAAGCAGGCTGTCAATCTTGGGCCCTTGCCTGGCTCTCCCTTCACGGGGGTTGCATGAGATCTAAGCTGGTTGATCTGATTACCCCTATCTGCCAGGATTCCATGACACCTGAGACCCTATAGGGGCTAACCTGAGTCCTTTCTCAGGGGTGGAGAATGTCACTGGGAGAGAACATATCTCTCCCTTTCTGAGCTTCCAGAGAACAAACATGGAAGAGCTTGCAGTTGCTAGGTCCTTCTTGCCTACTCCTTGAAGAAAATGTGCCCAAGAAAAAAACCACCACTGAGGAGAGCAGAACCCAGAAATGGAGGCGAGGGTGGCGGCAGGGGGGCAGATTTCTGATGATGTAGTTTTAGTACCCGAGCTCAGGAATCAGCACATCTGGACTCTGTGTGTGTGTGTATGTGTGTGTGTATGTGTGTGCATGTGTGTGTCTGTGTGTGTAAAGTGATAAGCTTTCTTTTGTGCCTCAAAGTTAGAACTGAGTTTCTTACCCTCACTAATTCCCACTTCCCTCCAGCCCCAGACCAGTGAGATTCTTTCAAGGTAAGTGTACTACAGGCTTCTAAGCTACTCTTTCTAAATTACCAATGTCATCGATGACTCTCATGCTTAAATATTCCCAACGATTTAAATTTTTTTTGCAGAAAAACTTTCCAAGTCCAAACTCCAGCTGATAGTGCAGCCCTGACACATGCGGCAGTGCCCTCCAGGCTCACCTCCACCTGTGGCTTTGCAGCAGCCTCATTCAGTGAGTAGCCTGAGCATCCCTTACACTTTGCCATGCTCCTCCTTCTGCCCATGCTCTTTTGTTTATCTGAACTGCTCAGCACCCTCAACTACATTGAAAGACTTTGTCCTGTTCTTCCCAATTCAAGTCAATAGCCAAGCATTCAATAGGCTTTCTTTGGTTTCTAATCTTGACATTTGGAAATAATGCTTCTCTCCCATGAACTATAAGAATAGCTTGGCGTATTGGAAAGAAGTAAATACCTGTACTTCCTGATTGCTTACTGCACCCTTGGGGACTTGGGCTGTGTTCTCACTGGTTAATTTGGAGCAATATTGTTACTGGAAAGGGGTCCAGATTCAGACCCCAAGAGAAGGTTCTTGGATCTCACACAAGAAGGAATTCAAGATGAGTCCACAGAGTCAAATGAAAGCAAGTTTATGAAGAAAGTAAAGGAATAAAGAATGGCTACTCCACATAATCCCAGCACTTTGGGAGGCCAAGGCAGGCGGATCATGAGGTCAGGAGATAAAGACCATCCTGACTAACACGGTGAAACCTCGTCTTTACTAAAAATACAAAAAATTAGCCGGTTGTGGTGGTGGGTGCCTGTAGTCCCAGCTACTCGGGAGGCTGAGGCAGGAGAATGGTGTGAACCCGGGAGGCGGAGCTTGCAGTGAGCGGAGATTGCGCCACTGCACTCCAGCCTGGGCGACAGAGTGAGACTCTGTCTCAAAAAAAAAAAAAAAAAAAAAAAAAAAGAATGGCTACTCTACTGTGGGTTTTTGTTGATGCCCTTTATCAGGTTGAGGAAGTTCCTTCTAGTCCTAATTTGTTGAATGTTTTTGTCAAGAAAGGATATTGGATTTTGTCAAACAGCTTCCCTATCGAGACGATCACATGGTTTTTGTCTTTTATCAGATTGATACAGTGTGTTACATTAATTTATTTCAAACATTAAACCAACCCTGCATCCTCTAGGATAAATCCTACTTTTTAATGTGCTTAAAAAAAAAAAAAAGAAAAAGAATGGCTACTCCATAGGCAGAGCAGGGGCAGGAGGCACTGGTTGCCCATTTTTATGGTTATTTCTTGATTATATGCTAAACAAGGGGTGGATTATTCATGAGTTTTCTGGGAAAGGGGTGGGCAAGTCCCGGAACTGAGGGTTCCTCCCATTTTTGGACCATGTAGGGTAACTTTCTGAAGTTGCCATGGCATTTGTAACCTGTCATGGTGCTGGTGGGAGTACAGCCTTAAGGACAACCAGAGGTCACTCTCGTCACCATCTTGGTTTTGGTGGGTTTTAGCTGGATTCTTTACTGCATCCTCTTTTTATCAACAAGGTTGTTATGACCTGTATCTTGTGCCAACCTCCTATTTCATCCTGTGAGTTAGAATGCCTAATTGTCTGGGAATGCATCCCAGTAGGTCTTAGCCTTATTTTGCTCACCCTCTATTCAAGATGGAGTTGCTGTGGTTCAAAGGCCTCTGACAATATCACCCCTGCTTTTCTGTTCTTCAGACTTGTTGAGGAAATCAGCAAGAGTTAATGCTTTAAAACAAACTAGGCAGACTGAGAAAAATTTTCAGTAGTACTTATCTCTCACTGTGCTATTTGTGAATATTTGTGTGTCCATCATGTCTTATGACCGTACCTCCTCAAGGAAAGACTGATTAGACACACATTTTTAAAGTGTTTGGCAGAGCAGTGTCTTGGCACAAAGGGGTCTCAATGCAATCTACTGCATCAATGAACGGACCATGGAAGAATGTGATGAACAGGTAGCTCACTCATACACTATAGCTTACTCCTATGTTATAGTTTACCTATACACTATAGATTTTAGAAATTTCTATCATTAAAAAAAACAATTTCAATGAGAAGTTTATAAAACTTATAATCTTTAGGAAAGTGATATCTTTGGTGAAATCAGCATAAAACGTTTTGTTGTTTTAAAGTGACCATAGAAAAACATGTTTTGATATTGCCTCTTTGATTTCTGTCACCTTATGATTTTTTTTCCTGGATTCAAGCAGACACACAATTTCTCTGGAAAAAAACTGTTTCTCTTCATAAAATAAAAAACAAACAAACATTGCATTCACAACTCTGTTCCCATAACTGCTTGATGCCTCAGATTTTGTGAGGGGCACATCCCTCCCATTTGTCTCTTTCAAAAATAAAATCTATGGCCCTTGGCTTCTGTAAACTCTTTGGAGAAAAATACAAATCTTGAGACACTGTGTACTTTGTACTCCTGCAGTCATACAGTCATTTATGATCATCAGTGAGCTCCTCAATCACAGGAAATTTCTGGCTGCAGCAGCAAATGTCTTATTTTACCTTTCTTCCTAGACAGAGGAACATCCTTTACTGTATTACAAAATCCTTGAATATCTTCACAATGCTATAAATCTCAACATGACCTGTATTTGTCCTTAATATGTTGAATGAACAAAATACCACAGCTTGACTTGCACTCAGAGCTGATCTAGTGACAGCTCTTTCCTCCCACCTTTGAGGAACCTCAAGCAGGAGGGCAAAGTGCATTTCTAGGTGGCAGATCTCACTGGGGCAGGGACAGGGGCAGGGGCAGGGCTGGCCCTCCAACTTCTGAGGTACAGCCAAATGCTACTTTTGCCTCCTGTGTAGAGTCCTGGGGTGGAGTCTCCTGAGTGGGCTTTTGTCCCCACACATGTTGGAGCATTCTGTGTGTGTGAGAGTCCATGTGGACTGCCTCCCGCCGGTGTCACTTAGGTCTCTGAGCCCCCCTCTCAGCTATGCAAAGGGAATGAAGTTCTCTGAGCTCTGTGAAGCTGCAGAAACCCATTCACCATGACCCATGCTTGGTACTGTCTTCAATTTTATACCTGCTGCCTGCAGACAAGACTCATCTTCTGGTTGAATTAAGGATAGGTATCAATTTACTCATCTCCTTGGGCTACGTCCAGGTTCATGGAGTGCTGCTGCACTTGATGTTGGTTTGAGTTATATATGTTACCTCATATGTATGTATATAAGGATATATATATATCTGTGTGTGTATATATACACACACAGATATGTTGGTTTGAGGTTATATGTATATATATACACACACACACAGATATAGATACACACGCATTTATATCTCTATCTATATAAGTGGAGAGAGACAGACAGAGAGAGAGAGAGAGAGAGTGCACCAGGAGTATTGAATAAAGAGATGCCATCAATAAAACCTAGTGGGCTGTACCAGGTGTATTTTATCAACAAAGAAGAATGCAGGTCCACAGTGCACAATTGTGTATTATGACAACTAAAACTAAGATCGTTTCCCCCATGTTCTGGAAGAATTTTATCTCTTAAGTACAAAGGAACTGTTCATGAGCTGCTATTGCCCTGCTGAGGAAAGGGATGGTGATTAAAAGCATCAGTGAAAATCCTGGAACTGACCCTTTCATATTCAGAAGCCACTGTGGAGGCTCTACCATGGGCAAAGCATTATCGTGGGAGCTATTTGGGATTCAACGATAATCACAGATTATGTTCTCCAGGAGTTCATAATTTATTGTGTGTTTATGTAAGAACACAAGGGAGACATTTGGTAAGTTCCAAAGGAGTGGTGAAAAGTAACAATCTAATTCAGAATAGGCAGCCAGCTTCCCATGGCAGGTGTAGAAGGAAGATCTTATGTCACATCTTTTGATTTCTGCAAAGCAGTGTAAATTGCTTATTAGAAGGGGCTAACGTCATACCACATGCTCTCCTGCAACTCAAGTATGGGAGGGAAGTTCTACCTGTGGATAATGATTTCAAACATGGATGCCCATCACAATTCTATTGGTTGGTGTGAAAGTAATTGCAGTTTTGGATCGTGAATTTTAAATCATTACAACTAGGCTCAAACACATCTTTATTAATCAAAATTGGAACCATTATAATCAACACATTTTTGCCAATGAGAAATGTTTGTTTATTCCTGTAGCATAAAAATCTGTCCTTTGGGATTCCACAAACTCTTGGGAAGCATTCTCTGCATCCTGCTGGTTGTGGAAGCATTTTCCCTGCAAAAAATCGTTGAGATGCTTGAAGAAGTGGTGGTTGGCAAGAGGTGGAGTGAATATTGTGGATGAGGCAAAACTTCATAGCCCAATTTGTTTAACTTTTGAAGCATTGGTGGTTCCATGTGCAGTTGGGCATTGTTGTGGAGAAGAATTGGGCCCTTTCTGTTGACCAATGCTGGCCATAGGACTTGCAGTTTTTGGAGCATCTTATTGGTTTGCTAAGCATACTTCCCAGATGTAATGGTTTTCCCAGGATTCAGAAAGCCGTAGTGGATCAGATCGGCAGCAGACCACCAAACAGTTATCATGACGTTTTTCCGGTGCAAGTTTGACTTTGGGAAGTGCTTTAGAGCGTCATCTCTGTCCAGCCACTGAGCTGGTCATCCCTGGTTGTCATATAAAATTCACTTTTCATTGCCCGTCACAATCTCATTGAGAAGTGGCTCCTTGTTGTTGTGTAAAATAAGAGGACGACATTTCAAAACCATTTTATTTTTAATTTTCACTCAGCTCATGAGTCACCCACTTATTGAGCTTTTTCACCTTTTCAATATCCTTCAAATGTCAAACAACCATAGAATGGTTGATGTTGAGTTCTTCGGCAATTTCTTGTGTAGTTGTAAGAGGATCAGCTTCGATGATTGCTCTCAATTGGTCATTGTCAACTTTGGCCTCTACGCTCCTCGTCTTCAAGGCTCTCATCTCCTTTGCAAAACTTCTTGAACCACCACTGCACTGTACGTTCATTAGCAGTTCCTGGGCCAAATGTGGTGTTGATGTTGTGAGTTGTCTCTGCTGCTTTATGACCCATTATGAACTTGAATAAGAAAATCGCTCAAATTTGCTTTTTGTCTAGCATCGTTCCCATAGTCTAAAATAAACATAAAATAAACAAGTGTAATAAGCCATTATTGAAAAACATAAAGTGAGAAATGCGCATTAAAATAATATATAACATAACCACATTTATTTAAGAATGTATTCCAATATCAAATGGTGAATTCCAACAATGCAAAAACCGCAACTACTTTTGCACTAACCAGATAGTCATTGCTTCACTTAATATGTAGACATTCCTCATATAATAAGTACAGTGTCAGCCTACGCATTAGAATCTATTGAAGTATATCAAACATTAAGGAATTAATCATACTTTGATTTAAGAGATTGAAAAACTTTATGAAAGTTTACAAAAGTGATGTTATTTAACGTTGGATTTTAAAACAATACTTTTGACCTTGGTCACCTTCAAACGTAAATTAATCTTTTTTGGCCTCCTTACTACAATGATCTTTACCCCATTTCCACTGGGAACACCTGTCGTGTTTGATCGAAGGACCACATTTTGTGGTCCTGCAGAATTTATGAAATGAAAGAGCTAACTGAAAAGAGGCAGCTTTAGCCTATCGATGACTTTTTCCCAAAATTTAAGGTCTAATATTTCCTCTTTTAGACTTTTCTTTATTTACAGAGAGACTTTGTTTTATTTATTCTTATGTCCATCCCATGTAAAAAGGTCTGTGCTTTAATTACTGATGTTAAAAATAAATAATAAATAAAGCGAATGAATAAATACCAAGAGAATGTTAATCTTTTCCCCTTTTAATAATCAATCATGCCATATATTGAAATGCTGTTATAAAAATTCCTAACCTCACATAACTTACATGTGCATAAAATGTGCATTGGCGTTTTGTGGCAACTGTAACTCAGTATATTGCAGACACAGAGGATCAAATTCAGCCAGTGATGATACCATGGTGAACAGTGTCCTGACTGCCGTAGATAAGGTGGTATTTAATTATGGAATTTTAAATCTCGGGAATTTTGTTAAATTGAAGGAAAAGAAAATGGGTAATAGAAAGCAGATATGAAAATTCAGAGGGCTGGAAAACCTGTTAACACATCTGCCAAGGAAGGTAGAACTCCACTACAATGAAGTAGGCAGCACTTACAGTATTGCTTAGGAAAAAAGGCATGCTTTTCCCATAGTGAAAAGAACAACATAACTATGCACAAAAGGAAGGACACTATTAGGTGTTAAAGAAAGCTTTTCATCACACATTTTGGGGAATTAATGTTCAGATTTCCTCAACACCAAGGGCATCCATCCTTATTGGCCTGATTAGACACTCAGGGTGTTCAGCCAGATCTTGTTCTATTATATATCACTGTTTCCAGTAAATCATGATACAGTGAAGTTAAATTAGCCTTAGAAGAACCCATAAGAACCATCATTTTAACACAGCACTAAACTTTACCCCTGAAGTCTTCTCTGTGTCTCATGTTATTGTCTATGGAAATGCATGCTTGTCGGCTGATGTGGGAAAATCTAATCTACATGAAACATGAAGTCAGCGAATGTGCGAGAAATCTGAGTCTAATGGAAACATTGAAAGGTGTGTCATGAGAAGCGGCTTACAAATAACAACAGTTATAGAAATTTGTCATTACTATTGAAAAGAAACATTTATTTGGTAAACTTGATTGCCTGCAAAAGAACATAATGATGAAATAGAAAAGTGACTCCAATCACATTAATTTGCACACAGAAATAAGAAGAACCAAAAGCAGCAAGTAAGATTGTGGTATACAGAAAAATGGCCCCCAAAGATGTCTACATCTTAATCCTCAGATCCTGAGGTTATGCTGTACTATGTGGCAAAGGGGAATTAAGGTTGCAGAGGGAACGAAGTTCGGTCATCAACTGCTCTTAAAATAAGGAGATAGTCCAATGTTGCTTGGAGGTGGGGTCCAGTGAAATGACAGGGGACATTAAATGTGGAAGAGGGAGGTGGAAGAAGTAGGCAGAGTGAGAGATTTGAAGATGTTGCAATGCTGTCTTCAAAGGTGGAAGAGGCCAGAAGCCAAGGAATGCAGGTGGCCTTTAGAAGCTGGAAAAGGCAAGGGTCAGCTCCTCTCCTGAGCCTCCAGAAGGAGGGAAGCCCTGCTGAGATTTTGACTTTAGTCCAGTGGGACCCATGTTAGACTTCTGACTCTTGAAACTGTAAGATAATAAATTGGTGCTAGTTTTAGCCACTAAGTTTGTGGATGTTTGTTATGACAGCAAGAGGAAACCCATGTAAATATGTTTTTATACAATTGTAGAATGTATACACAATACTGCCTTCAAATAAACTGAATAAGAAGCAGCGGGTCAGAGTTAATTTTTAATGGAACTGCTAATTTTGGGTCAACACTGAAATAACTTAGGGTTGTGTCAGGAATGTGCATAGTTACTCGCTTCTAAAGGGAGGACTTTGTGTGGGTGGTAGTGGAGCCTCACTGAAGTGAGAATAAAATATCTGTGCTCCTACAGCTGACACAGAAAAGTAGAGGCTCATTAACCCATAGGATTGGGGGGGACATGAGAATATGCATATGAGAAATTACTTTCCCTGTATCAGCAACTCTAATAAATAAAGAAAATATCGATAAAAAATTATGTTGAAAATTCCAAGTATAGGGAAATAGCTACAATTTATTGACATGGAATTAAATAGTGAAAGCATATTCGTGAACATTGCTTAAGGAAAAGATTAAGTAAAAGTAGGAATCGAATGAATATACTTGTGTTATTCTCTAGCAAAAATGAAAGTTTGGGCGAAGGGTAAGCCAGATTCTTGTTCTGCCCCCTGGAGAGTGGGTCTCTCCGGTCTAGTATCAGAGCCAGCTCTTGAGGGTGCCAAGTTCCTACCACGCAGGAGTCTCTGCTTGCCTCTGAGATAGATGAAGCACACCATTTCTAGCTGAAACTCCAAGCACAGAGTAGAGCATGTTCTGCTCTTGGCATAATATATACATATCTCTGTCTTTTCTATGTGTACAGAGTGCCTTCAGTAAGAGGGCACTTCACAGGGGCTTCTTGGGTGCCCTTTTGATCCGAAGTCTAATCTTATCAGATCTGATGACTGGGCAGTGAGATGTCAGACAGGGAAGGGAATGGCTTTTTGGAGAGAACTTGAAGAGTATTTTCTATGGTTGATTAAATTGGGAAAGAGAGTTCTTGCTCTTTTTATTTTATGAATACATGCAGAATGAAAAGACTGGAAGAGTCAGCAAAATGATGTTAGTAAAACTCTTCTCCAGCTAAAGTGCACAGTGAAAGAATTAAAGCCTTAAATGGTGGCAATCCAGTTTTATAGTTTGGAAGGAATAAAACAATGTGATCTCACATACGGATATTGAAGCACAATAATGCAAATCTGTGTATGGCTTTGTTGTAGCATATTGCTACCATCATTTATATAAATACAGTAATAAGGATATTTGGTTCATTTTGGGAATTATTGTTTTATTCTTCAAAACATGTTCAAACAGTATTCAAGCTTGAGAAGCATGGCATAATTTAAGAATATAATTTTTAACCAGGGTCTAAGAAATTGTCTCATTTCTCTCTCTGTGTAGCTATGTGATCTGAAACAATACAACTAATATTTTGTTATTTAAATTTTATCACACTAATGAAATATGCCACAGGGATATTGTCAATCTGTATGCATAAGTTTGTCAAAACTATGCAACATCATGATGATGTTCAGTTAGACTCATTAAACCTCAATTTCTTCTTTCTTAGACTCAGTCTTTCCAAATATTGCCTCCTCCATCTATCCTAATTGTGTCCTACATATAAAAACCAATTTACATTTTTACTTGTCAACATATTCTTTCCAACATGAAAACAAAAATTAATGTCTCTGTTTTATACTATTTCTCCCCTTTACTTGGTGAAAATTCCTTGAGCCTGTGGGCCAAGTGTTCAATTTTGTACCCTCAGAGAACTTAGAGTAATACTAAGTATGCGGCAGATGATGAATAAATGGTCTAATTTAGTTAACAGCATTTTAGCAGCAGTAGTAACAGTGGCAACTGCATAGATATTTTGAGGAATCTCACCACTTTTGTTACTTAATTCATCTCTAAAAGTTTTGTTTTAGCTGGGGAATCAGTAAATAACTTTATAAAATATTCAACATTTGTGCAGTGTTTTGCCCATAAACAGGTGATCATTTTTATACAGCAGAATTGCAAAGAATTTTCCTCTTTATACCTACTGAGTTACAAAGGTAAATTCACCCATTTTAAATGCCTTCATTTCATTCAATTCAAGTTGACACATTTATAAGTCATATTAGCATTGACTTTAAGTAATAATGTTTAAGAGAAGAAATAGAAATTTAAGGATAAGTAAGCTTTTTCAGTTTCAAAAAATATAAATTAACTTGATTAAATCAAGGATAAAGGAAGTTTTTAGAAGGCTATGATTTAGATAATGAGATGAATAAGGAAACTAAATTGACAGGTTCAGCATTTTGAAGGATTTCTCTGTGATGTGCTGGTCTTGTATGCCCCTCTGCTTAAGGGTTTCATTACAGAGTAAATGGGATGATTGATATGGTTTGGTTCACATAGATACAATGAAGGAAGGGGTCCTTTAAGCCATTGCTAAAATAAGGGGTGATGGATGATGGACTGCAGAAATGACAGATGTCCTTTACATAAATAACCAAGTTTCATCAAAGAGAAGAAAAATAATCATGAAAGCCTTTAGAATCTTATGTTTTTAAATTTAAAAGGTAAATTTTCATAAATCACCATAAATATTAGCATTAAAGAAATTTCAAAAAGAAGTTATGTTTTGTTCAAGAATTTAATTTCTTATGCTGCCCACAAAGCAACAGGAAGAAGGTACGTTAGAGATGTTGTATGTTTTACTCTGAAATAAAGACCACTTCAAACACTATACTTTGTGATATTTATTAAAATTGCTTCATGAGAGAGAAAATACGTAGACCAACAACTGCTCGAAGCATCCTACAGGAAAGGGAATGATGCCAGGCAGCAGGTTATAGGAAAGGGTTAAGTGGCAGCTATTTTTCCTATGGAAGCATCTAGCTTTATTTAAGATCTTATGGATTAATCAGGGGGAGAAAATATCATGTTAGAAAAATTAACAAATAGCTTTTATAAAAATAATTTTAAAATTATCCTTAAAAATTTTCAAGAGATAAGGCTCTAACAGTAATTTTTTAGTACTCTAATTCAAGAAGAGCACCTTTGGAGACAGAATGTAAAGAGCAGATTGAGGGCAGAGATTTAATTTTTCTTGTTTATCTTAATACTCAGATCCCAGACTAGTTGTTGGCACATTGTAGACATGCACTGAAACATGTATCAAAAATAAATAAAATAATATATAGAAGATTGCTGAAGAGCAAAACATGCTGTTCTAGTGGTCCAGTGCCGTAATCAAAAGTAACTAGCTGTATGACTGTATGCAACCTTGAACTTTGCTGGGACTAATTTTTAGATGATGGGATTAAATTCAATTGCCTTCAAAGTCTTTTTCAGTGAGGCTTAGTAAATGAGCTGCAGGATCACCATCGCTCAGGAGTTCTTCTCCAGCAGCTCTCCAAATGCCGCATATCATCAGGCCCCGCCAGATTCAAAGCAAGCTTACTTAACCAGGGAAACAGAACACCTTCTCTCTCCTTTTCCTTCCAGGCATGGTTCTACTCTCCTCCACTGCTGATAGTAAAGGGTAATGCATTAACAGATGAAGCCTTGAAATGGAACTCTTCAACAGTGTATCTTTGAAAACTAGAAGTAAGTGATGTGAACACTCTGAGGCAGAGGGCTTCATCCAGCAGTTCTAGGCAAGAGAACCTCATGGTTTTAGCTAAGTATTTTTGCATCTTTTCACTTCCTGTTTTTTTTTTTTTTTTTTTTTGAGATGGAGTCTCACACTGTCCTCCTGGGCTGCAGTGCAGTGGTGCAATCTCAGCTAACTGCAACCTCCGCCTCCCAGGTTCAAGTGATTCTCCTGCCTCAGCCTCCCAAGTATCTGGGATTACAGGTGCGTGCCACCACGCCCAGCTAATTTTTTGTATTTTTAGTAGAGATGGGGTTTCACTATGTTGGTCAGGCTGGTCTTGAATGCCTGACCTCGTGATCCACCTGCCTCAGCCTCCCAAAGTGCTGGGATTACAGGCGTGAACCACCACACCCGGCTACTTTCTGTTCTTAAATCTGTGAGGATGGAGCCTCTATTGACCACCTTCTCCTATCAGTATGGGTCACATTTCTCCACTTCTTTTAATGTCTAGTAATTTTGGATTGTTTCCTAGTCATTGTGAGTAATATGATGTAGAGACTATTCTGCTATGTTCCTCTGAAGGGTGTTGAGTCTTTGCTTTAGCAGGCAGTCAACTTGATTGGATTCAGACTCCAAATTCTGCCTCCCTCATAGGTCGGCAGCAGGTAGTCTCTGTTCGGTTTTTATAACCTTAGCTGTGCTACTTGAGATCTGCCTGCCCATGAATGGTTCAGGGCCCAGAAAGAGCTTTGGGTAGAGTTTATATCCCAAATCTGGGGCTGCCTATCTCTGGCTCTCTTTTTAGCTATTTTTCTCATCACTTTCGAGCTGCTGTAGTTGCCCCAATCTCTATGCTTTTATTCCTCAAGCCATTAAGGTGGCACAATTTCATATGCATTATAGTCATGTCATTGGCAGCTTACTGAGGCTCCCTTTCAGATAAAAAGCTAAAAAAATGAGGAAATTGGAAGCATATGCAGTGCCACTTCTTTTTTCCACGTGCCTATCTATCTAGTGTTTGCCTTCCTTTTGATCATCCTACAGTTCCTTCAAGGAGTTGGATTTTTAAAAAATTAATTAATCAATTAATTTTTAATGTAAATAGCTTTAGGGGCACAAGTGGTTTTCGGTTACATGGATGAACTGTATAGTGGTGAAATCTGGGCTTTTAGTGTACTAACTACCTGACTATTTTGTTCACAGTTTACATAATCATCTTCAGGAGAGCTAGTCCAATATGAGGTACATGGTCATTACCAGAACGGGAGCTGCTGAAGCAAATCAGGGATAATCACTTCAGTGTTTAAATTAAGTAAAGGATGTAAGGGGGTGGGAGTGAGGGAAAAAGTGAAGAAGGAAACTGTTTCTTTTCTCTCCAAAGGGAGATGTGTCTATGTCTCTATATTTGTACTATCCAAATTGAGCTTTAAGTTATTGGGCTTTTGTTCTGTTATCAACAAAGGTTAATATAAAGAAGAAGAAATTGTTGTGAGGATGATTTCCCAGGGCCCTAGGGCAGAAATTACCTGGGTAATTCCAGCTAAGTCTAGAATGCTTATGAATCAGATCATGGAAGTCTTGTAAATATATCCCCCAAATATAGAAGAATCAGCTGTTGGTGTAGTAAGCAAGGTTTTACCCCTTATAGCTCCCATGAGCACATGTAGACAAGGGTCATTTGAAAAGTCAGCCCTTCACAAGCTAGATAACTGTATTAGTCCATTTTCATGCTGCTGATAAAGACATACCCTGACTGGACAGTTTACAAAAGAAAGAAGTTTAATTGGACTTAGAGTTCCACGTAGCTGGGGAAGCCTCACAATCATGACAGAAGGCAAGGAGTAGCAAATCACGTTTTACATGGGTGGCAGCAGGCAAAGGGAGAATGAGGAAGATGCAAAAGTGGAAACCCCTGATAAAACCGTCAGATCTCGTGAGACTTATTCACTACCACAAGAACAATGTCAGGGAAACCAACCCTATGATTCAATTATCTCCCACTGGGTCCCTCCCACAACATGTGAGGATTATAGGAGTACAATTCAAGATGAATTTGGTTGGGGACACAGAGCCAAACAATATCAATAACTATGCTCAGAATTGAAGTTGTCAGGTTTCTAGATTTGTGCTAAGCAACAGGTGTCTACATTTTTTTTTCTCTCTTGGAGGTATTTTAAAATTTCTGCTTCCTGTTAGGATGGCATTTCCCCACCTCCATCCATTACACTTAAGTGGAGAGTCACTAGGAAACACAGATGAATGCAAGCTGGTCAGGCATTAAGAATAGAATGAAACCCTAGTTGTTAACTATATAGCTTCTTGCCTAAACCAGGACACTTTTGGCACTAATGATAATTATGCCAGGACAATTCACATAAACTGAGAAAATCTTGGGGAAATATGACAAGTGGTCATCCTATTGTTGATGTTTTTATTTCTTCTCTCCCACCCTCCACTGAAGCAGGCAGGGGTTCTCAAATCCAGCGTATTTATCTCCTTCCTGGAAGAGTTATGCTTGGTGGACCCTAACTCCGTGTAGGTGCTAACATTTTCATTTCATTCATGTCTTACCTTTGCCATGTTATGGCCTTCTGGGGACCTGGAATCTGTATTGATCTCTTGTCCAGCTTCCTGTGATTTTTTTTCTCTACAAAGCTAACAAGAATTTCTCCCAGCAATGCAGCTCTTATTTATTTCCTGGACTAACGAGAATGAAAGCTTGAGTCTAATGCAATCCTACTTAAAAAAAAGTCTCTCCTAGCATTTACTGGGGACAATTGATATACATTAATGTCTTTACCATAACATTAAAAAATGATCTAAAGCATAGGTAACAGAATTCAAATGGAATCTATTATCCCTAGTGATGTCCAGGGGTAGCTGCCATGGGAGCAATCTGGAGACCATTTGGACTTCCCAGTTGTGGGTCTGCATTTACATTGCAGCTTTATATTCCCCAACACTGTTAAATATAACACTCAGACATCTTTGATGGAGCCCAGAATATTTTACAATTTAAGTAAAGAAAAATTGTTTTTTAATTTTGTTATGTAAACACATAGAAAAATGGAATCCGATGTTTAAATAGTTTGCATAAGTTAAAAATTCCATTTTGGCATCCGTAATTTTTCATTTGGTAGTGACAACTGATGTGGTTTGGATATTTGTCTCCTCCCAATCTTATATTGAAATATAATCCCCAGTGTTGGAGGTGGGGCCTGGTGGGAGGTGATTGGATCATGGGAATGGATTTCTCATGAGTGGCTTGGCACCATCCTCTTGGTGCTGAGTGAGTTCATTCAAGATCTGGTTGTTTAAAAGTGTGCAGCGCCTCCCCCACCTCTCTCTTGCTCCAGCTCTCACCATGTGAGATACCTGCTCCCCCTTTGCCTTCCACCATGATTGTAAGCTTCCTGAAGCCCTCACCAGAAGCAGAGGTCAGCACCCTGCTTCTTGTACTGTCTGCTGAACTGTGGGCCAATTAAACCTCTTCCCTTTCTAAGCCACCTCGTCTCAGGTATTTCTTTATGGCAATGCAATAATGGCCTAATACAACTACAGACCCACCGCAGTAGCACAGAATGAAGCACTTACACCTTTGAAAAGGTAGAATCCTATGGTAGTAACAAACTTCAGAAATGCATTTAATTATAATTTTGATACTTTCCAATTTTTATTGTATTACTGTTTTTAATGATTTTTCAATTATGATATTTAATTCAAATTTTTTTTTTATTATACTTTAAGTTCTAGGGTACATGTGCACAATGTGCAGGTTTGTTACATATGTATACATGTTCCATGTTGGTGTGCTGCACCCATTAACTCATTTACATTAGGTATATCTCCTAATGCTATCCTTCTGCCCTCCCCCGACCCTAGGGACATGAACTCATCCTTTTTTATGGCTGCATAGTATTCCATGGTGTATATGTGCCACATTTTCTTAATCCAGTCTATCATTGATGGACATTTGGGTTGGTTTCAAGTGTTTGCTATTGTGAATAGTTCCACAATAAACATACATGTGCATGTGTCTTTATAGCAGTGTGATTTATAATCCTTTGGGTATATATCCAGTAATGGGATGGCTTGGTCAAATGGTATTTCCAGTTCTAGATCCTTGAGGAATCGCCACACTGTCTTCCACGATGGTTGAACTAGTTTACAGTCCCATCAACAGTGTAAAAGTGTTCCTATTTCTTCACATCCTCTCCAGGACCTGTTGTTTCCTGACTTTTTAATGATTGCCATTCTATACTGGTGTGAGATAGTATCTCATTGTGGTTTTGATTTGCATTTCTCTGATGGCCAGTGATGATGAGCATTTTTTCATGTGTCTGTTGGCTGCATAAATGTCTTCCTTTGAAAAGTGTCTGTTCAAACCCTTTGCCCACTTCTTGATGGCGTTGTTTGATTTTTTTTTTTGTAAATTTGTTTAAGTTCTTTGTAGACTCTGTATATTAGCCCTTTGTCAGATGGGTAGACTGTGAAAATTTTCTCCCATTCTGTAGGTGGCCTGTTCACTCTGATGGTAGTTTCTTTTGCTGTGCAGAAGCTCTTTAGCTTAATTAGCTCCCATTTGACAATTTTGGCTTTTGTTGCTATTGCTTTTGGTGTTTTAGTCATGAAGTCCCTGCCCATGCCTATGTCCTGAATGATATTGCCTAGGTTTTCTTTTAGGGTTTTTATGGTTTTAGGTCTAACATTTAAGTCTTTAATCCATCTTGAATTAATTTTTGTTAAGGTGTAAGGAAGGGATCCAGTTTCAGCTTTCTACATATGGCTAGCCAGTTTTCCCAGAACCATTTATTAAATAGGGAATCCTTTCCCTATTTCTTGTTTTTGTCAGGTTTGTCAAAGATCAGATGGTTGTAGATGTGTGGTATTATTTCTGAGGGCTCTGTTCTGCTCCATTGGTCTACATCTCTGCTTTGGTATCAGTACCATGCTGTTTTGGTTACTGTAGCCTTGTAGTATAGTTTAAAGTCAGGTAGCATGATGCCTCCAGCTTTGCTCTTTTGGCTTAGGATTGTCTTGGCAATGCGGGCTCTTTTTTGGTTCCATATGAACTTTAAAGTAGTTTTTTCCAATTCTGTGAAGAAAGTCATTGGTAGCTTGATGGGGATGGCATTGAATCTATAAATTACCTTGGGCAGTATGGTCATTTTCATGATATTGATTCTTCCTATCCATGAGCATGGAATGTTCTTCCATTTGTTTGTGTCCTCTTTTATTTTGTTGAGCAGTGGTTTGTAGTTCTCCTTGAAGAGGTCCTTCATATCCCTTGTAAGTTGGATTCCTAGGTATTTTATTCTCTTTGAAGCAATTGTGAATGGGAGTTCACTCATGATTTGGCTCTCCGTTTGTCTGTTGTTGGTGTATAAGAATGCTTGTGATTTTTGCACATTGATTTTGTATCCTGAGACTTTGCTGAAATTGCTTATCAGCTTAAGGAGATTTTGGGCTGAGATGATGGAGTTTTCTAAATATACAATCATGTCATCTGCCAATAGGGACAATTTGACTTCCTCTTTTCCTAATTGAGTACCCTTTATTTCTTTCTCCTGTCTGATTGCCCTGGCCAGAACTTCCAACACTGTGTTGAATAGGAGTGGTGAGAGAGGGAATCCCTGTCTTGTGCCAGTTTTCAAAGGGAATGCTTCCAGTTTTTGCCCTTTGAGTATGATATTGGCTGTGGGTTTGTCATACATAGCTGTTATTATTTTGAGAAACGGGTCAAATTATTTTATTTTTAAAGGATATGAATTTAAAATTTATGTATCCAGAAGGTACATTAAGAATTCTTCAAATTCTTCTTCACCAATTGCACTGTTGATCCAACTTTTAATTTAGCATATTTCTTGCTTGATTTTACTGCAGAAATTTGAACTGGAGTCTCAAGTTCCTGCCCAGAAGTTTTGTTTTTTTTTCAGTGCAGTGTTGGTAAAATTAACTAGAAAGCCAGGAGTGGGGATGGGAACATTCTTCCTTTAGGCAGATACAAACTCCTCCCACATATGGATGGCCTTCTACTCAAGGAGACTCACATATCCAGGTTACTTGCCTGGCCTGGTGGACTTTTAGTTTTACCCTCTACTATAGAAGTTAATTTAAACTCCTTGAGAGAAAGTTACAGTTAGAGTGAGAATTTTCTGAAACAGTGTGCTTAAAATCTCCAGTGGAATTGGAAACATAAACTGTGGAGAGAAACAGGTGTCAAGTTGCCTCTTCACTTTCACAGTTATCACCAGCCTTACCAGGGAGAATTTGGGACACAGGAACACATGCCTGTCCAGAACTTAGGCTTTGGGGATCAGATCATTGGACTCTAATGACCAACCCTAGCACTCGTTTGGTGTGGGTTGGACATGTATATGAACTGATCAAACCTTGATTTCTTCCTCTGTAAAACAGGAATTCTCAAAGCTTCATATTGGGATTAAATGAGATTAAATGAAATAATGGATGGTACATGTCATTGTTGGTCATAGGGAAGTAAAAGATTGAATACACCAAGGGACAATGGTCAGATCATCTATAAAAATAGAACTGTGACCCAGGATCTGCAGCAACCAGCCCAGGAAACTAACCTGTTTTCTAGCCAAGCCAGACTTGTAGGATGTCAGACCAGGATCTCTGGGCAAACAATCCAGCAAAACAAACAATATTCCCTGCAACAACTGACCCCAAATGGCCAGAACTTGACTAATAACTGACAGCTTTTGAAATGTGTGTCCCTTGTTACAATTTAGGATCAATCAGAGAGAGCCAAATATGCACCCCTAACCAACTGAGTGCCTGGATTCCAGGTAATCCCACCTGCAGCTTCCCCAGGCCAACAGCCTCCAATCAGGACATTCTCGAGGCCTTCTTTTCCCACTGTGAAGCTCTCCCTCTCCTCTGCCTGCCTTTGAATTTGCCCAACACAAGTAACAGAGGCTGACTCTCTTGCTCTAGCAAGTAAAGAATAACAGACTTGGCTTGTTCTCATTCGGTTGGCTTTTGTTTATTTCCACAGCATCATTCAATAAAGATTGTGAATCACATAAACAATGCAATAATTTGATTAAATATAAAATCAATGAATCATCAAGTAATATTTCTGCAGAGATTCAGTCTAAATTTATACAGCTTAATTTATGTTTCTGTTTTTCTTAGTTTTAACGGAATCGTTGATAGCCTCAAATTCATCTTATTTTGCCGAATGATTTTCTTAGTAAATCATTGATGGGAGTTATACCTGGCTTACATTCCATTTTACTGGTCTGTAGTGTTAGTTAACTTTGCAAACCAATGAATTGGTTTTTTGTCTTCTAAGATCCCGAAGGGCAAACTTTCTAACTTGTCCAAGAGAGAGCCACAGGAAGGGACAGTGCCTTTCACATCAGGCTGGGTCCTCTCACTTCCTTCCCCTGATCCTTCCAACGTGTCACAATACACTGGGTGAAATTGGTTTGGGCTCTTGAATAGACTCTTCACAAAGCCTGATGGATTTCTTGGCTTAGTCCCCCGTAGTTGTGGAAGTGTATATGAATGGAATCTTTGCTGATTCATTCTAGTATTTTTAATGGGTATTGAATTTGTGCTATTCATGTCTGGATTTCTGAGGATTTTCCTTTTAGTCTTTTTTTTTCCTCTCATATGAAGACATTTTTCTATGCCTTATCAATCTCTTGGATCCTATTTGCTTTTACAATAACTGCCGAACCCCCAATAATTACATCTTCATGGTCACAATTCTTAGAAGAATTTGTGGTTTCCCCACACATAAATGTTCACTTGGGGCTCACAGAGACTTCCCAGTGGCCACATCTAGATAAAGCATGAATTCACAAATCCAGACAATGCCCCATAGTCTGACACTTTTCCCTCTGAACATATGTTTCCCCTTTGTCCTCTCAACTTAAAAACAACCAAAATCTGTAAGAACAGATCTCTGACCTCTGACTAGCCATAATGCATAAAACCCCTTATGGGAAAAAAACACAATTTGGTCATGATATAATAATTTGTTACACAAAACTCTTCTACCCCAAGTTTAGAGGAAAGCAACAGAAAACAAAAACAAAAAATCACTGAATGTGGTTTCAATAGTGTCAATGGAATGGTGACAATTTATTACAGTAACTTAATTAATTGCTGCTCTTAACAATGGGTAGTATGGCACAGAACTCATTACAAGTAGCCTGAAAATCTGCTGTTAATTTTAACCTTAACATGCGAAGTCCTAACAGAGGAGATTCTGATTAGAAGGAAAATAAGTGATTTATTTTAGTCATCATGAAAGACAGTGATATATTTTCAATACTTAAAGAAAACCGAAGCTGTGTGTTTCTTTTCATATGATCATAAACATAGATGTGGAAAGGAGAGGAGACGAGACACATTTCATTGGATTTAAGGTTCTGTGACAGGAGAAAAATATTGGAAAAGTAGCCATGGGATAAAAGAACTCAGCATCAATTTATATACATATAAATCCACTTAGCCTCAACTTGTGCTGCTAAATTACCTTCCCAAGACCTAAGACCTGCTATTATGTGTGTATGGAATATGAAATATGTGCTATACCTATGAGGCAAGTGATTTTCTTGCTAACATAAAATCATGCCAGGTTAGGGAATTCCAGGAGTTATCGGAGTTTCTAAAGGGATGTTTTAGAGAGAAAATATGTTGATTGCATCAAGAAACTGCATGAAAGAACATGCTGATAAAGCTGAGTTCATGCTCACAGTGGATAGCAAAGAGGGAGAGGACATCACAGTGAAGTGAAGGCAGGATTCTCAGCTCTGCCCAAGGAAAAAGTGCCTGCTCTGGGATTTTCATCTCTACAGTTGTTTCTGGGATAGAATATAGGTGCAATCTCACCTGATTATATCAGGAATGCCATGTGGAAGAAAGATTATGTGTATCCTCAGAGACTGAAAATGTTTATTTTCCCAAGACAAAACAATGTAATATAACTTGGAATGTTCTTGTAAAATCTAGATTTGTTTTGATTTGATAGGAAGAGAAAGCTGATGGAATACCGTGCAGGGATGGTGAGTAGATTTATTTTATATCTAAAATGAGTAGTCATTTGTTTTTTCAAATCATGACTTCAAAAATCAGCATGCAGACTTGGCTGGGAGAGTTCTCTGATGGCTGGAAGGTGTGTGTGGGTGTGTTTATGCACATTTTGTTTTTTATACTAGCTGCATTTGACCTATTTTTCCCCACACTGGGGATGGCTTGTTGGGCCCATGAACACTTTGAGGAGCAGGTCTCTGCGAGGGCATTTTCTGAATCAGAATGGCTGGTTGCCCATGTAGCAATCATGAAGAAGGAGATGCAAGTTGAATGTAAAGAAGGATCCTTTGACAGACAAACCAAACTGACACTAGCTTATGGGAAAAGAGAATGCACTAGGTCATAGAACAGAAAATTCTAGCTTCAGATATGGCTGGATCCAGGGGCTCAAAGGCTGTGGGTATCTCTGTCTCTTCTGTACTTCTGATGGGCATTATTCTTAGGACAACTCACTTCTTGCTGCAACCAAGTGGCCCTTGGTCAGTTGGAGACCTGTTTTGTCCATGGTGTAAATATGTAAAATAGGGTCAATAATCCCTGTGCCACAGGGTTTACAAGGGTCAAGTTAGACAATGTAGATAATGAACCCAACACAGCACCTAGTGCAGGATCAATACTCTAGTTCAGTATCTAGCACATGGTGGAGGTATTCTTTGTGTTTTTAATAATCATCATATGGTCTTTCTGGGATTATCAATGTCCTATAGATAAATTAGACGTTGTTCTGATTACAGGATTTCAGGAAGATGTGCTTCTCTGTGATAAACACCACATCAAGGAGAACAGTGATGCTCTATCTCCAGCTCAGTACAAAGGAAGGACTTTCTTTCTTTTTTTTTTTTTTTTTTTTTTTTTTTAGACAGAGTTTCACTCTGTCACCAGGCTGGAGTGCAGCGGCATGATCTCAGCTCACTGCAACCAAAGGAGTGCAAACCACACTTTCAATGTGGTTTCTGTGCTTCATTTTCTCCCAGTTGCAACACATGTGCCCCTTCCCAGTTCACGTCTGCCTTCCTCCCATTCACTCTCATACCATGATACCCAGTGAGCACAGCTATAGCCCAGGGGGAAGATGGGGCCTACTCCCAGGGGCTCATCTGAGGACCTTGTGGCTCTTGTGGCTATTCCACACATGGGTCAGCCAGGGTTTGAGGATTCCCCTGAGGATCATGGCTCCCTTCTCTTGGCACCATAACTATTATGAATTGCAATATTATGGGTATCTTTAACCCATACCCAGTGTATTAGTCCATTTTCATACTGCTATGAAGAAATACCCAAGACTGGGTAATTTATAAAGAAAAAGAGATTTAATGGACTCACAGTTCCACATGTCTGGGGAGGCCTCACAATCGTGGTGGAAGGTGAAGGAGGAGCAAAGGCACGTCTTACATGGTGGCAGGTAAGAGAGTGTGTGCAGGGGAACTGCCCTTTATAAAAACATCAGATCTCATGAGGCTTATTCACTATCACAAGAACAGCATGGAAAACCCACCCCCATGATTCAGTTACCTCCCACCGGGTCCTCCCTACCACACATGAGTATTATGGGAGCAACAATTCAAGATGAAATTTGGGTGGGGGCACAGCCAAACCATATCACCTATTGCCAATTATTAAGTAACAAATGAATATATAACAACTATAGAAAAATGTAGAAGTTTTCCATGTAGAAAACATATTCTAATCACAGAAAAACTGTAGAAGACACTGTGATTGGTCAATTCAATATTTATCACTACTTTCCGTTCATTTAGAAGGACACTCCTGTGTTGGTTGGTTAGCTACATGTCCAGCTAAAAGTCTCAATTTTGTGGGCTTCCGTTCATCTAGTGGTGACCTTTTGACATAGTTCTGGCCAATGAGAATCTTAATTTTCTTGGGTGATGCTCCTAGGAAAACTGCTGTTTTCAGATCAAAAGAAACAGACTCATTTAGCAGGGGAGACATCATGATCACAAAGGTGATTTTCCCACGGCAAAGCTTATCCATTGCACTCCACATGTGCTGACCCCTATCATTTTCCCAAATGTGATAAACTCCACTGCATAATTGTGGCAGTAGGGAACTGCATTTACACTTTCCCCTAGTTAAAGAAATAAGAAAATAAACAGATCGAGCTGGATCACCATTTTGGCCCCACTTCCGTCTCATGTGTCTGGAATACAAATGTGATGCCTAGAGGTAAAACTGCCATCCTGTGAGCATGAGGATGGCGCCACACCCGACAGTCATAGAGCAAGAAAGCAAGAGGGGCTGGTTCCCTGGGGACAGTTTGGAATTCCATTTTCTATCCATAGCTGTATACCTCTAGTGTTCACTTATCTGAAGGAAAAGGGGTTTGGATAATTCACTTTTGCAAGTTTGTGTTACTTGCAGCTTAAGAAAACCCTAATGGGTACCAAGTCTAAAATATTGCAAGGGAAAATAAAATGCAAAGAATCTTAGCAAACATCATAAAAGACACCAACAAAAATTTGGCCATGGGCACTTTTGAAGGGCATAACAGTCAAGTAACTGATACACACAGGCACACACACACACACACAAGCACAGGCACACACACATGTATATGCAAACATACACACAAATATACATGCGTATTCTTCTTTTCCATTGATATTCTACTATCAGTGGACATTAGGAGTGCACATAGAAAAATGTCAGAATAAATTAGTAATTTTTTCTCCTTTATTCATTTTTTAATTGAAGAGGAGAGACAGCATTAAAGTTTCCTCAGAAAATTTGTATAAATGCCCTTATTAGAAAGAACTAGCACCCTAGGAGTTTTCTTTACCGTCCTATGGCTGGAGCAAATGACTTTCTATTTTGCTCTGTTATTGCCAAATTGCAAGGATCAGTGAACATTGATAATTGAAGCATGAAATGGAGGCCACTTTTACCTGAATTATAAATTTGTGCAATTGCTCTTGGAGAAAATAACTTGCCAACCTAACTCTGCAATCTGAACTAGGCTATCAGATTTCATAAGAAATAAATGAGTTGGTCTATATTAACATAATATTTTATACACATTTAATTTTGTTATTTTAAATCATCAACAAGATAAATGTATAAAGACTGTTACAATCTTAAGAATCATGCAATAATGTCACTGTCAGATGAGACGAATTTTACTCTTATTGGAAACAATGTAGGTCAGATGTGAATGATATTTTGCCTTTTCCTTCTGTTCATGCTCACCTCCTATTTCTAAGAATGGTGTGTGGAAGTCGTGGAAGTAGAACACACAGTATCTCAATGAGGAATTTTGTGCCTCTCCCTGGTTCTTGGCATGAGAGGCCCAACTACTGTTCATGGGGGGGAAAAAAAGACATGCAAAATTAAAAGCTGAAGGGGTGAAAGTAGGCAACTTAAAAAAAAACACACACAGAAAAGTCCCCAAGAAAAGCCATTCAAATACTAATGGCTTTTGATTTGACATTGAATAATAGAGTTATTTAAAATAGTAGTTCAAGATACGAAACAAACCCACAGGAGTTGAAGACTTTTGGTAGCGCTATGAGAAGCTGGTATGTGAACAATTGCATCTGGATGTTGCCAACCTAAGGAGGACCACCAAGGCCATCTCTCCTCATTCCTGTAATCCCAGCTATTCCAGAGGCTGAGGCAGGAGAATCGCTTGAACCCTGGAGATGGACGTTGCAGTGAGCCGAGGTTGTGCCATTGCACTCCAGCCTGGACAACAGAGTGAAACACCATCTAAAAAAAAAAAAAAAGAAGAAGAAGATGAAAGAATTATAGCAGAAATACAATAATTACTTTGGAATTGTTTCTTGTAAAAGGTTTCTAAAAAATGGATCATAGTTTTCTGAATTATGTCCATTGTTTAAAAAGACTTTTACCAAACTATCTGAAAAATAAAAATGGAAGACAATGCACAACAATAGTGCTATTGTGTCTCAGGTTGATTTTCCTGGGTGCAGACCCTGAGATGATGTTTGAGGGGCAAGAGACGACGTTTGAGGGGCAAGATGTTCATTTGCACTACCACCTGTGAAGGGAAAGGGAGGAGGCATGGTTGGACAGAGGTAAGGTCCAGGTGTGATGTCACCAAGCCTCCCTGCATGATGGGCAGCCGGGCTGGGGAATTGATGGCAGAGTCATCCTGCAGCAAGCTCAGGGCTTTGCTTCCACCTGTTCAGCTTCTGGATATGGGCACCCAAAAAAAGGGGTGACCATGGGCAGGGTGGCTCACTGCAGCTGAGGCTGACCCTGGAAGGGCTGCGAGCTGGACCTGGTGTCTGCTGACCCCACTCCCTGCCTCTGGCCAGTCAGTTCTTCCTGAAGAAGGATCTAGAAGTGCATTTGTGTGTCTAATGAAGTGAAACATACAATGTTAAAATTTTCAACAGTGGGAGTTCTCCACGCTTTCTTTACATTATCCAACAATTTAAAAGCAAATGGGCTGTGCAGTGTCTCAGTCCTGTAATCCTAGCACTTTGGGTGGCCAAGATGGTAGGATCACTTCAGACCAGCCTGGGCAATATAGTAAGACTTCTTCTCTCCTGCTACTCTTCTACTACTACTACTACTACTACTACTACTACTAATAAAAATGAGCCAGGTGTGGTCGTGTGTGCCTGCAGTCCCCGCTACTTGGGAGGCTGAGGTGGACTGATCATTTGATCTGAGGAGATCTAGGCTGCAGTGAGCTGTGATGGTGCCCCTGCACTCCAGATGAGACTCTGTCTCAAAAAAAAAAAAAAAAAAAGCAAATGGCCTTACTTGTAATTTATTAATAAGGGTCAATTATTATTATAAAATTATTATAAATATATCAATATATTTGCCTAATCAATATATTAATTAATATATAATTAATTAATATAGTAATATGTATACAATCCATACGTTCATTATAAGTGTTAAGTTATTAATTGATCCGTGAAATGTGGACTGAAGATCCTGGAGACGGCCCTCCTTACAGTTAAACCTGGTGCTCTTTCTCTGGCAGGGACTGTGCCTCTGTGACCCTGAGGCTGGAATCCCCCTGCAGGAGTGGAAAGAAGTCAGAAGGAGCTTGGCTGGCTGAGCACCCGGACTGTACCCCTGAACTTCTTACTTGAAGAAAACCCCTAATATGTCCACTCAATCGTTAGGATAATTTGGAGCATATGACAGTGGCTCCCCTGCTTCTGCACACCCCTAACCCGGAATTGGAGGGGATAATTTGCGTCACTACAAAAAGCTATCATGGGCGAATGGTTCTCTTGACCGCTCAAAATACGTTTTCAATTCCATTTTCCAGCAGAGGAGCTGGAGTCTCTGGAATTTATATGTCCCATGCCTCTGCCTTCCACCTAGCACAGGACAGGACCTCCGAGGGCGGTGGCCCTGCAGAGAGCCCTTCTCTAGGACTGGGCACCTGCCTAGGGAGCCTGAGATGAGGTCGGCCTTGGCTCATCACCTGGAGAGAGTGGATCTGGGAGGCCCGGGCAGCGCTGCGCAGAGCCCAGCCTGAGTGGAGCCCCAGAGGCGGGGACGGTGGAGCCTCGCGGACCCTGGCTGGGGTCGGGGCAGAATCCAGGCATGGGGCGCTCCAGGTGAGACGAGGAGTCCTCAGCCCGGTCTACTGTGAGGCCGAGGGACCCTGAGACAGGGCGGGCTCTGGCCACTAAACAGCAAAGCAGGCGGAGGCATCCTATGCCATTCCCTGTGGGAGCCTCAGACTCTCAGGAGTCCTGGCGAGCCCCGGGGTCTTTGGCCACGTTTGGACGGGTCGGGTGGGGCCAGGATCCAGCATTTCCCCAGGGCTCTGAGGAGAGAAGGGAACGGGAAGGTTCTGGTCATGTCGGAGGTGTGTGGAAAGTTGCTTTTCCAGTAGAAATATCAACTCTCACATTTACATTTAGGCACTTGACAAACTTTGAAAAGCTTTGAACTTTTGTTTGGCATTGAATCCACATCATCTGTCGCCCATGTAAACACAGCAGAATTCCATAAGAACTGGGTGGTGAGCCCACACTCTCTACGGGGCTCCAGCCCCATGCTGCCTCTTGCTTGGTTTCTGACATTAACAACGGAGTAGAACATGTTGTCATTTATTTGTTGACATCGCGGATGAAGGAGCAGAATCCATTTTGCAGGGAAAGATGTAGAGACATTGATTGGATGTAGTCACAGGGGATCACTGGGTGCCTTAAAAAGAGCGGTTGCAACTTCGTGCTGGGGTAGGAGAGACTTGAGTGAGGTGAGGACTGAGTTGCGGGTGGGGATGAGGAAATGGAGAGAGCAAAGTAGCAGTTTTAAGGAAGTTTCTGGTGGGGAGAAAGAGTTACATGAGTAATGACAGGGATATAGAGGGCTTTTTTTTTTTTTTTTTAAGATGGAGTCTTGCTCTGTCTCCCAGGCTGGAGTGCAGTGGTGCGATCTCGGCTTACTGCAAACTCCGCCTCCTGGGTTCAAGCGATTTTCCTGTCTCAGAGTAGCTGGGATTACAGGCGCCCACCACCACGCCTGGCTAATTTATATATTTTTTAGTAGAGACGAGGTTTCACCATGTTAGCCAGGCTGGTCTTGACCTCCTGACCTCAGGTGATCCGTCCGCCTCGGCCTCCCAAAATGCTGGGATTATAGGCATGAGAGCCACCTCGCCTGGCCAGATAGAAGATTTTAAAGCAATTTTTAATGCTGATGAGTATACACAGAAGATAGATTGAATATACAGTCGAAAGGAGATAATTTATAGACCGGGGTGCCTAATGATTGAGAGGTGGCATGGATGAGTTCCATGGTATCTGGGGAGAAGCTGAGCTGAAACAAAACTGAGGCACCTGCTCCTGGTTAATAGGAGAGAAGGAGAAAATGGTGAATGAAATGCAGGTGAGTTTGTAGAATGGCAATACAAATCTGAGCTAGATCAATGGCTAATCTCTTAAAGAAGTTAGAAACAGGGGCTTCTGTTGAAAAATACACAGAGCTTTCAGAAGTGAAAGTATTTGAAATAATCATTGCAGAGAATAGGAAAATGAATTCATTATAGCTTGCAGACTTTAATAGATTGGAAGGGAATGAAGTCTCTTTCTTTTCTGCTTTGTTTTAATCTAGAGATACTTTTTCCTGAACATTTCTATGTTTATTGTAAAAATATACCATCTTTTTAATTTACAGAATTTTAGAAATGATTGTGAATGAAAATATAAAAAAATCTTCCCTCTGAATATGAGGTGGCCTATCTGTCTACTACTTATTGTTTTTCCCATTTGCCATTTCTATAACAAGCTGGTAGAGTTTGACATATACAGTGGCTTCAAAAAGAAATACATATGTCTTTGTTTGCTGTTGCTTATTATGGAATACCTGAACCTGGGTAGTTTATAAAGAAAAGGGGCCAAGTGCATGCTGAGGGGCACATGCAGTCTGTCTTCTTAAAAAGCCCCCAATCCCATTCCCGTGAAAACCCAATGAATTAATTAATTTATGTGCCCTTATGACCTATCATCACTTAAAGCCCCCACCTCTCTATACTGCCAGATGGGAAATTAAATGTCAGCAGGAGTTTTGGAGGAGACAAATATTCAAACCATAGCAATATAATGAACAAAAATTAAACAAAAGAATAAACAATTATGGTTTAGCAACCCTCCTTTTGCCTTAGAATGAAAATGACTGGAAAAGTTTTTTTTGATTCATGTAATTCAATGTAAAAATAATGAATAAAAAGACAGTGAAAGATAACAAAAACAAGCTGCATTTCTGAACAACTGTATAAAACTATGACTTTATATTTCAGAAGTATTGTATTGTAACTTTCATGTATCTTCCACTTTTTATTTTACTGGAAACAGTCACAATGATTGGTTTCTTATTATTTGGTTCAGGTGCCAAGGAAATTTAAATTCATATTAATCCATTGATCTATCTTTCACTTATTATTTGTAAGATGTAAAAGAATTCTGCATATGCTTTTTTTGTTGGGTATACATATTAAAATACATTTTCACTCTGATCTGCATTTCTACTTTCTGATATTGAATTGTCCATAATTTTGATGTAATTTATCACTGTCTTCTTTTATAGTTTTTTTGTGTTCTGTTTAGAAAGTTTTGCCTGTTCTTAAGATAAAAGATATTCTTGTATATTACCTTTTAGAAGCTTTATTATTCTTTTATGAATTAGATATAAAGTCCACTGTGAAGGGATTTTTGTCCACTGTATAAAGTGGGGGTCAATATATTATTTTATTGTGAATATCCACTTTAGCCATTATAATTTATTCAAAATCATAAATAAATCATGATATTCTTTACAACACTGCAGTACCTGCTTCTGAATAAATTACATGTCCATTTATGTGTAGGTCTGTTTCTAGATACTACAATAGTCCATGCTCTATTTATCTCTGTCAGTTGACATCTTTCTAAAAATTCTTTCAACTTTGCTCTTCTTCTTCAAGCTTATCTTGGCTATTCTCGGCCATTTGCATTTCCAAATGGATTTTTGCTTCATAATTTACATATCTCTATAGAGATCTGCTGGAATTTTAATTGAGATTACATATATCAATTTGAATAAAATAGAGATCTTTAAACTATCGAGCATTTCAATTCATTTACATGGTATATCTATGCATTTCTTTGTCCTCTTAAATTTCTCTTAATTATGTTAAATAATTTTCTACACAGAGGCCTTACAAAACTCTTGTTAACAATTATTCCTCACAATTTCAGGGTTTTGTATTATTATAAGCAATATTTTTAAAATTTTATTTTCTAATTGTTTGCTGTATGCAGAGATATAATAGATTTTTGTATATTGATCTTTGTTATGGACTTAATTGCATTTCTTAAAATTCATATATTGGAGTCTTGATCCTCAATACCTCAGAATGTAACTGTATTTGAATTTAGGGACTTTTAAGGAGTAAGTAAGGTTAAATGAGGTCATATGGGTGAGATTCTAATTTGATAGAACTAATGTCTTTATGCAGAGAGGAAATTTGGACACAAAAGAGACAGCAGAATTAAGTGTTCATGGAGGGACAGCCATGTGAAGTAGCAGCAGGCAGATGGCCATCTGCAAGCCAAGGAGAGAGGTTTCTAGGGAAACCAGTTCAGCTGACACCTCCATCTTGGACTTTTGCCTCCAGAACTGTGAGCAGCACATTTCAATAGTTTAAGCCTCCCAGTCTGTGATATTTTGTTATGGCAGCCCCAGCCCAATAATAGAACTGTGTATCCATAAACTTTGTTAATATATGCATAATATATATTAATGTATATGTATAATATATACATAATGTATATAAATATATGCATAAGTATATAATGTGATCTCTGCAAATAGTGACAGATTTATTTCTTCCTTTCCAATCTTTAAGCCTGTTTTATTTAAATTTCTTGTATTATTGCCTCGGCTAGGACCTCCAGTACAACAACACTGAAGAAAAGTTTGTTTCATACATCAGTCCTGATCTAAGGGCAAAGTTTCAACAGTTTCCTATTATGTGTGTTTTCCTTTGCAAATTATTTGAAGTAAATTTTTAACACATAAAATTTCACTCTATTTCTATTTTCAAAAGGTTTTGTCAAAATATTGGTGGAAATTTTTCAAATGACTTTTTCTGAATATTTTTCAGATTCAGAAAAAGGTTGCAAGATATTTTACATTTTTGTTTTTATTTTTGTAAATCCCGTCTGCCAAGCTTTTTATTTGGAGTATGTAATTGGTTTGTACTTAATGTAATCACATATACTCATGCTTAAAAATGTATCCTTTTCTTATTAGTTTTTTTATTTTTAACATCAGTTCTATATTTCTCCTTTTCTTTATTGACTATTTTTTGTTAAATATTTTTGTTGCTCTTTTTTTCTAAAGCAATACTTTTAACATATACAGTTTCTTACTATTTTGAGTAGTTACCCTAGAATTTACAACATGAATCCATTATTTATGAAGTCTGGTGTAAATTCTTATTTACCTTCAATGATCTTCAGCCCTTTTAACTCCATTTAGTTACCTCCCTCTCATATCTTGTACCTTTGTTGCCCTGTATTTCATTCTCTAGATATTTCAAGGCAAATGCATTATTATTATATATATATGCTTTAGGTTTACCTACATATTTATCATTTTTTCTTGCTTTTTATTATTCCCATTGTCTTTATCCTTCCTTCTGGGATAATATTGTTTTTTCTAGGAAGTATCCATTGGTTACAAATTCTACCAGGTTTTACTTGTTAGAAAATGTCTTTATTTTGTCTTTGTTTATAAGTGATGCTTTTCATGTGTATAGAAATCTAAATGTGTATAGACATCTAAAGTGACATTTATTTTCTTTCAACACTCTGAATATTGCATTATCAGGTTTTCTGGCCTCTCTTGTTTCTATTGAGAAGTCTTTTCCTTGAAAATACAGATAGGAGCCTAAGAGAGATATGGGGCATGGTGAAAAGATACATGTGGAATTGGCACTCTAAAATAGAAGAGGAGAAAAAAAGGGGGAGGGGAATCAATATTTGAAAAATTAAGCCCTAAAACTTTAACCAATTGATAGATATCAAACCGCAGATTAAAACTCAATAAATCCTAAATCAACTATGTATAAAGAAAAACACACCAAGTTTAGCATAATAAAACTGATGAAACTGCATACAGAAAGAAAATCACAAAACAGCCTTTTTTTGAAGGCACACATAAACTAGTTATTTATTTTTATTTTTCAAGGCCTTTCTAATTGTTCTGGGTGGAAGAGTTGGTCTGCAGCAAGCTAATCCACAATGACCCAAAATAAGAAAATACACTGATGATAGTTTTTTAAATTTTTATTATTTATGTATTTATTTTTAAATGCGGCCAGGTCAATATGAAGTCAAATAATAAGAAAAAATGCCCACAGGAATATCATGTAATACATGCATGATTTTCATGCATCCATTATCCCTTAGTCCACAGAGTGTGCACTAGCTCCTGGCATGGAAGGATGGTGGCCCATGGGCCCATAGCCCGTATGGAGTGGTCAGGATGCTCACGTTAAAGAGACCAAGACTGGGAGTCCATGGGGTGGCTGGAATCTGACTCTGCTAAGTGTGAGCTCTGGAACCCTGAAGGAATCGCCATTTTTTCTCCTTATTTTCCTCATCTGTGGAATAGGTCTACTAACAACTCTTCCTTCCCCATGGTATAGATGTCTTATATAAACCTTGCAGCATTATAGAAAGGGGATTTAAAGCAGATTTTTTTCCTCCTTATAATTGTGTTATTCTGTATAGAGGACAGAGATTTCTGTATGAGAAGACAAAGCCAAATGTATTCTCTGGATAATTTTGTGTTATCTATAGAACCGGTGCTACTTAAAATGCCCATGTTTTTTCAGTCCTTAAAGTTTCATGAACTTTAGGGGCTCATAGAGAAGATAAACTATGTTGACACCATTGACTGTTTGCAGGTAGCTCAAGGTACAGTTGGTTCTGACCAGCCTGGAAACATGAGACACAAGGTCAAATTATCTATTCCTCAGATCTGTTTCCCAGGAGAGAGCACCTACGGGAGGCTTGGTGTCCCAACAAGGTCACTGCCAGAGCTTTTTGGAAGTTGGAAGCATCTGTCTGAACCTTAGGAAGATTCATTCGAGTACTAGAGAGGTGAACATAACTCATCTCCCTGAAACAAGTTGATTCTTAATTACTCACTGCTCTAGTCACATCTCAGGTTCTAGAGAACGGAATTAATGCAGATATGTAATCTTACTAGTGTTGTTGTTATCAGCATTTTTTCTTTTCCCTTTCCTTCCTTCCTTCCTTCCTTCCTTGCTTCCTTCCTTCCTTCCTTCCCTCCTTCCTTCCCTTCCTTCCTTCCTTCCATTCCTTCCTTCCTTCCTTCTTTTTTTTTTTGATGGAGTCTTGCTCTGTTGCCCAGGCTGGCATGCAGTGGTGCAGTCTCGGCTCACTGCAACCTCCTCCTCCCAGGTTCAAGTGATTTTCCTGCCTCAGCCTCCCGAGTAGCTAGGACTACAGGTGTGCACCACCAGGCCCAGCTAATTTTTGTATTTTTAGTAGAGGCAGGCTTTCGCCATGTTGTTCAGGCTGGTCTTAAACTCCTGACCTCAAGCGATACACCCAACTTGGTCTCTCAAAGTGGTGGGATTAAAGGCATAAGCCACTATGCCTGACCTCAGTATTTTTTTTTTCACATGGATTTGGTGGAAATAGCATCTCTAATACTCTTAACAGCATTCAAAAATGGCACTACTATATTGATGTAATGGTGTAAACTACAATTTATCTTCATGTATACATGAGCGAATGAAAGATAGCATGACAAAATGAATCCATCACTTCACAACTTGAAAAGAAAGGGATTTACAGAACCAATTGCTGTGCAAAATTCCCCTACAGGATGAGTGATTACAGATGGCTCATGTGCTCCTAGTGAGAGCAGCCATCCTTCCTCCCTGCCAGCCCTGAGAATAGAGAATTATGAAAGCAGATAAGCCTGAAGGAAAGGAATTTAGGGGGTATTATTAATAATAAAGAGATGATGACAAGTTGAAATGTGGTGATGATCAAAACCTAAAAGCTTTGTAACTCCAAATTGTGACGCATTTTATTGAGAAACTGTGTATGGTTTTATTGGTATAACCACAGTGTAAAGTTTCCTTTTATAATTGCCGTCCTTGAAAAATGGCTAAAATTTTTATTGTGTTGTGGTTATACAAACCTGCCATTTTTTTTGGTAAACTAATAGTGTACTTGCCATAAAGGCAAACAAAAGAAAAAGAAACCAAAATACAGGCTACAAAATAAAAGTAGGGTATAATTAAAATAATTATTATAACAAATTGAAGGAATAAAATATAAATTGTTTAGGAATGGCCCATGTAGGGAAACTTCAGAAAAATACCAGAAGCAAAAAACAACTTACGATTTTGAGGCTGAAGTATAATCACACAATCTTATCAGACTCAATTAATATGAGAGAAATTTGATAGGACAATGAAATAACTAATACTGACTAAAACCCTAATCAGGTTTCTCTCTTAGCACCAACTAATGCCTTGCCTTCATTTCTTTTTGTGAAATTGGTGGATTACATTACTCTTTCTGAGAGAAAGGAAGAATTATCAAGACATTTCTAATAAGATTCGCCCATGCATGGGGGTTCAAATAAAGAATCTCTTACGTGCTCTTCCTGGCCCTACCTCTCCCTCATCCAGCCCTCTTCCTGTGTCTTTCTAATGTCCCTGCCCCTTTGCTCTCTAAGGTGTGGCCATGATGGCTTCTTATCTGAGGACAGTGGCATGAGCTCCTCCCCATGCCTAGGCTGCCTCTTCCACTCTCCCTGCCTCACTTCCATCTTTCCTGCCTATCACAGCATAAACCTCACCCTGCCAGGTGTCCTGGACTCCTGGTCTAAATCAGTCCCCTTGCCCCAGCTATTCTTTTTCATGGCTGCCCAATCTCTTCACTAATAGGACCTTCCACATCTTGGATTAATGAATATATTAGTTTTCTTGTGTGTTTATTATCTGTCTGCCCTGCTTGATAGAAATCTCCTTCAAGGCAGGAACCAAATTCCTTTTGGTTACTAGACATGGACTTCGTGCCTAGCACGTGGCCCAATGTTGTTCCTTTAAATATTGACTGCTTGGAACATGGTGCAATGTCCTCAGTCACTGTAGAATGAGATTCCATTAAAACCTGATGATTCCTTTGTGTTAGGCTCTAATTTCTTTTTAGAAAAACTTCAGAACACTTTTATTGATTGCCTTTGAATCCCACGAACAGCTGTGAAGTTGAAGGGATAGTTGTCCCTATTTTATATAGGAAGAACTTGAAGCCAGAAATAAAATAACTTGTCCTAAGTTACCTGAAAAGTGGCAGACTCTGGTCTTGAGTCCAGTGTTCATGTCTAGTAATATTCTTTATATTAATAGTAATAATCTGTCATTGAGTAAGTACTGCCCGGAGTTTAATTCATCTTTTGATCCTACTATCAAAACAATATTCTGATTACCTTTATAGAGAAGTGAGAATACCCACAGCAATATCTATTTCCAGAAGAGCTTCTACAAATTCTGGCATCCTGGAAGCCTGCAAAATGCTTGAAAAAAACCTGAAAAATAATAATGATTCCTCTGCTAGATTCTTCCTATACAATATCATATTCTTTCCAGCAGTGGAGAGAGGAGAATTGTCTCCTTCTTGTAGAAATGAGAAAAACCAAGGCTCAAGAAATTATGGAAATTGTCTTTGGTCACACAGCAGATAAATATAAAGATTAGATTTGAAGTCAGGTATCTATGATCTACTCCAAAGCAACACTTGATCCGCTGATCCACAGAATATTAGACCTCAGAGAGTAACCCTTTGTGCCTCCAAATTAATTTCTCCAATAAAGCAAAAGACATTGACATCCTAACAAAGAGTCTTCATATCACATAAATATCTATGTTTACAATGACCCTCCTAAGTATTCCTTAGCAATACTTACTAATTTTTTTGCAATTAATTTACAATTATTTTTGCATATTAATTCATTTCTTTTCTGAAAGACAATCATCAGTTTTGATGAGATGTGAAACAAGCTTGAATTAAGGTAATCAAACAGGCTGTGTTATTCTGTTTGGACTACCATAACAAAGCCTCTCATTCAGTCTAAAAGAAAAAGCATGGCCATATATAAACACGAAGCCCATTCTAATGGAGAATATCACAATAAAAAGAAGCAGAGAAGGCAATCACAGATTAGCTGATGGGAATGCTGCCTCTGTCTGTGAACGAGAGGTTTCATGGTGGAGTAATATGGCTGCTCCACTTTGAATGGAGGGAGCTGGAAAGTGGGAGGACATGAGCCCAGAAATGGGAACGCCCAGGTAGTGTGGTCTCAGGATGCCCATATTGTACTCTTAGAGAAACTAGTGAGGAGATTGTGAAGGGCTTGGGGTGTTGGGCTGAGGGGCGTGTAGGCCACAAGGAAACATGCTGGTTGGATGAGATGGCCCCCACCCTTGAGGGGCTTCTGCCTGATGTGGGAGATGGACCTGATGGACCGATAGAGTCGATGAAGTGGTGGATGCAATTCCAGAGACATGCACGAGCTGTTGAGAGAGCCAAGAGGAGCCTTTCCAAGGTCAGACCAGTAGATGCTTTCCTGGTAAACAGAGTGGATAATTAGGGATACTTGCAAAAACAAAGTAATTTTACCATTATTAGTAGTGAATATATTTCCTTTTCAAAATTATGTTACAAAGGGGAATAACAAAGCTGTGGGTTTCAATTAGTTTACATTCTTATTTTGTTCTAAAATGATATCTGGTAATCTGTTATTCCAACAACTGACTTTTCCTAATTGGAAGAGAGAATATTACTTTTAATGCTTTAACTCAAAATGTCCTAAGCTCTACAAAATGAATATATATATATATATATATATTTAAGTTAGAATTTACAAATGCCAGATCAACAATTTACTTCTTCTGGGATTAAAAACCGTTTGGAAGCTTTGCCTTTTAATGAAAATAATTTCAGTCATATTAATAATTCATTGTTTTAAACATTGAATAAAATGATTTATTCAAGAACAGAAAATATTCAAATTTGCTTTAAAAAAAACTTGTGAACAATTTATGCTATGTGGTTTGCTAATCTAACTGTTGAGTAATTGGTTTATCTTTTTAAAAATCCAAAAGTGAAACTGGAAAGCTCAGGCTTCGTGTTCCATCTTTGTAATTGACATGCCGTGTTAGGTTCCAAACTGGTTCCATATCTTTCAGGGTTTTGACACATGAGAAGAATTTTAACCTGGACTTTCTCTCTAGTAGCAATAAATGTATGCAGTAAGCAATTCATGGTGCCACAAGGAGAAAGAAACCCACGCTTTTGTCATAAATACAAATCAATTACTTTTGCTTATTTTACACCTCTGAATCATGTATTTATTCATCATTAAGATTTTAGCGTATATAAGGACAAAGTGTTAGCTACTGAAAATAATGCAAAATGCTAAGAGATAAAGAGCTTTTTTCATAAGGGCACAGTCTATTTAGGGATACTAAATATGTAAATAGATGTGTATGATAAAAGGGAAACAGGACAAATTCCACTGGAGAGTCCACAACTTTAAGGAAGACAGAGGAATGGGTGACTGCTTCTGCCTGGAGGGTCAGTTACCTTGGAAATAGGAGAAACTGGGTTTGTCCTTGAACGCTGATGTTAGAGTGGAACTGTTCTTTCCTGCCTGGATGTTTCCTTCTGTGCGGGAAGAGCCTAATGAGTGTAACACGCTGACCTCTGTCCCCCTTTCCTCTCTCTGTACTAGGATTTATGAAATTACTGCATTGATAATTAATGAAGAATGTCGCTGTTGACTGTGCGCCTCCCTTTTTTGCTCTGGGGTGTGAGCTTGCCTGCAGGGAGTGCGGTTCTGCTCTGCTGGTTTAGGCTTTGTCTTACCTGGGCCTGTGGCTCTTGTCCAGAGGCCTGTCCCAGTTGGTCATGACTCATGACTGGGTGGATAGTTCTGTGAAACTCTGAAATTAGTTGGCTCTGAATTAGAGTTTCTAAATTCAGAATTAGAAACTCTGAAATTCTGTGTTAGAACCTACCAGGCAGCCATTGAAATTCCTCGTCATCTTGCATGGAAATGGGACGGTGTCCTGGCACCAGGCTAAGCTGCATTTTCCAGCCTCCTTTGCTGTTGGACTTGTGCTGCCTGGTGAGGGAGTCACAGCCATGAGACATGAGAAGTGACACCAAGGCTTCTGAGCATTGTGTGTGACCTTCCTCTTCACTCTTTCCCCTACAGTGGCTGGATGCAGATGAAGATGAAGCCCTGCGGATGGGTGTGCTGTGAGTTGAAATGATCCTAGGCTCTGAATCCTTGTGCGGAGTAGTCCTACATGCCAACAAAACCACGTGCCTTGGCCTGCAATTTTTATTAAGTATTCGCCATTTTTTTCATATACATAGTAAAAACATATAGAGGGTTGTAACCATCCAACGAGTTCACCTTGCCCACTGCCTGGACAGAGCCAATTGATCAAGACAGGGGAATAGCAATGGAGGAAGAGTGATTCAGGCTTAGCCCGCTGTGTGGGAGACTGGAGTTTTGTTGTTACTCAAGTCAGCCTCCCTGAGCCTTCCGGGATCCGCATTTTTAAAGACAATTTGGTGGGTAGGGGCTCGGTAAGTGGGGAGTGCTGATTGGTCGGGTTGGAGATGGAATCATAGGTGGATGAATTGAGGTTTTCTTGGTGTCTTCTGTTCCTGGGTGGGATTGCAGAAAAGATTGAGCCAAATTACAGGCCTGGGTGGTGTCAGCTGATCCGTCGAGTGCAAAGTCTGCAAAATGTCTGAAGCACTGATCTTAGGCTTTACAATAGTGATGTTATCCCAGGAGCAATCTCAGGAGGTTCAGACTCTTACAGCCAGAGGCTGCATGGCCCCTAAACCTTAATTTCTAATCTTTTTTTTTTTTTTTTTTTTTTTTTTGGGGAATAAAGAATAGAATTATCTTTATTCATAGGTGACATGATCTTATATATAGAATACCATAAGTAATCCATAAAAACTACTATATTTAAGAAATTAATTCAGAAAAGTTGCAGCATACATCAACATACAAAATCAGCTGTATTTTTATATATTAGCAGTCTTTTTTTTTTTTCTTTTTTTCTTTTATTATTATTATTATTATTATTATACTTTAGGTTTTATGGTACATGTGCACAATGTGCAGGTTAGTTACATATGTATACATGTGCCATGCTGGTGCGCTGCACCCACCAACTCGTCATCTAGCATTAGGTATATCTCTCAATGCTATCCCTCCCCCCTCCCCCCACCCCACAACAGTCCCCGAAGTGTGACGTTCCCCTTCCTGTGTCCATGTGTTCTCATTGTTCAATTCCCACCTATGAGTGAGAATATGCGGTGTTTGGTTTTTGTTCTTGTGATAGTTTACTGAGAATGATGATTTCCAATTTCATCCATGTCCCTACAAAGGACATGAACTCATCATTTTTTATGGCTGCATAGTATTCCATGGTGTATATGTGCCACATTTTCTTAATCCAGTCTATCATTGTTGGACATTTGGGTTGGTTCCAAGTCTTTGCTATTGTGAATAATGCGGCAATAAACATACGTGTGCATGTGTCTTTATAGCAGCATGATTTATAGTCCTTTGGGTATATACCCAGTAATGGGATGGCTGGGTCGAATGGAATTTCTAGTTCTAGATCCCTGAGGAATCGCCACACTGACTTCCACAAGGGTTGAACTAGTTTACAATCCCACCAACAGTGTAAAAGTGTTCCTATTTCTCCACATCCTCTCCAGCACCTGTTGTTTCCTGACTTTTTAATGATTGCCATTCTAACTGGTGTGAGATGGTATCTCATTGTGGTTTTGATTTGCATTTCTCTGATGGCCAGTGATGGTGAGCATTTTTTCATGTGTTTTTTGGCTGCATAAATGTCTTCTTTTGAGAAGTGTCTGTTCATGTCCTTCGCCCACTTTTTGATGGGGTTGTTTGTTTTTTTCTTGTAAATTTGTTGGAGTTCATTGTAGATTCTGGATATTAGCCCTTTGTCAGATGAGTAGGTTGCGAAAATTTTCTCCCATTTTGTAGGTTGCCTGTTCACTCTGATGGTAGTTTCTTTTGCTGTGCAGAAGCTCTTGAGTTTAATTAGATCCCATTTGTCAATTTTGGCTTTTGTTGCCATTGCTTTTGCTGTTTTAGACATGAAGTCCTTGCCCATGCCTATGTCCTGAATGGTAATGCCTAGGTTTTCTTCTAGGGTTTTTATGGTTTTAGGTCTAACATTTAAGTCTTTAATCCATCTTGAATTAATTTTTGTATAAGGTGTAAGGAAGGGATCCAGTTTCAGCTTTCTACATATGGCTAGCCAGTTTTCCCAGCACCATTTATTAAATAGGGAATCCTTTCCCCATTTCTTGTTTTTGTCAGGTTTGTCAAAGATCAGATACTTGTAGATATGTGGCATTATTTCTGAGGGCTCTGTTCTGTTCCATTGATCTATATCTCTGTTTTGGTACCAGTACCATGCTGTTTTGGTTACTGTAGCCTTGTAGTACAGTTTGAAGTCAGGTAGTGTGATGCCTCCAGCTTTGTTCTTTTGGCTTAGGATTGACTTGGTGATGCGGGCTCTTTTTTGGTTCCATATGAACTTTAAAGTAGTTTTTTCCAATTCTGTGAAGAAAGTCATTGGTAGCTTGATGGGGATGGCATTGAATCTGTAAATTACCTTGGGAAGGATGGCCATTTTCATGATATTGATTCTTCCTACCCATGAGCATGGAATGTTCTTCCATTTGTTTGTATCCTCTTTTATTTCCTTGAGCAGTGGTTTGTAGTTCTCCTTGAAGAGGTCTTTCACATCCCTTGTAAGTTGGATTCCTAGGTATTTTATTCTCTTTGAAGCAATTGTGAATGGGAGTTCACTCATGATTTGGCTCTCTGTCTGTCTGTTATTGATGTATAAGAATGCTTGTGATTTTTGCACATTGATTTTGTATCCTGAGACTTTGCTGAAGTTGCTTATCAGCTTAAGGAGATTTTGGGCTGAGACAATGGGGTTTTCTAGATATACTATCATGTCATCTGCAAACAGGGACAATTTGACTTCCTCTTTTCCTAATTGAATACCCTTGATTTCCTTCTCCTGCCTAATTACCCTGGCCAGAACTTCCAACACTACGTTGAATAGAAGTGGTGAGAGAGGGCATCCCTGTCTTGTGCCAGTTTTCAAAGGGAATGCTTCCAGTTTTTGCCCATTCAGTATGATATTGGCTGTGGGTTTGTCATAGATAGCTCTTATTATTTTGAGATACGTCCCATCAATACCTAATTTATTGAGAGTTTTTAGCATGAAGGTTGATGAGTTTTGTGAAAGGCCTTTTCTGCATCTATTGAGATAATCATGTGGTTTTTGTCTTTGGTTCTGTTTATATGCTGGATTACATTTATTGATTTGTGTATATTGAACCAGCCTTGCATCCCAGGGATGAAGCCCACCTGATCATGGTGGATAAGCTTTTTGATGTGCTGCTGGATTCTGTTTGCCAGTATTTTATTGAGGATTTTTGCATCAATGTTCATCAAGGATATTGGTCTAAAATTCTCTTTTTTTGTTGTGTCTCTGCCAGGCTTTGGTATCAGGATGATGCTGGCCTCATAAAATGAGTTAGGGAGGATTCCCTCTTTTTCTATTGATTGGAATAGTTTCAGAAGGAATGGTACCAGCTCCTCCTTGTACCTCTGGTAGAATTTGGCTGTGAACCCATCTGGTCCTGGACTTTTTTTGGTTGGTAAGCTATTGATTATTGCCACAATTTCAGCTCCTTTTATTGGTCTATTCAGAGATTCAACTTCTTCCTGGTTTAGTCTTGGGAGGGTGTATGTGTTGAGGAATTTATCCATTTCTTCTAGATTTTCTAGTTTATTTGCATAGAGGTGTTTGTAATATTCTCTGATGGTAGTTTGTATTTCTGTGGGATCGGTGGTGATATCCCCTTTATCATTTTTTATTGCATCTATTTGATTCTTCTCTCTTTTTTTCTTTATTAGTCTTGCTAGCGGTCTATCAATTTTGTTGATCCTTTCAAAAAACCAGCTCCTGGATTCATTGATTTTTTGAAGGGTTTTTTGTGTCTCTATTTCCTTCAGTTCTGCTCTGATTTTAGTTATTTCTTGCCTTCTGCTAGCTTTTGAATGTGTTTGCTCTTGCTTTTCTAGTTCTTTTAATTGTGATGTTAGGGTGTCAATTTTGGATCTTTCCTGCTTTCTCTTGTGGGCATTTAGTGCTATAAATTTCCCTCTACACACTGCTTTGAATGCATCCCAGAGATTCTGGTATGTTGTGTCTTGGTTCTCGTTGGTTTCAAAGAACATCTTTATTTCTGCCTTCATTTTGTTATGTACCCAGTAGTCATTCAGGAGCAGGTTGTTCAGTTTCCACGTAGTTGAGCGGTTTTGAGTGAGATTCTTAATCCTGAGTTCTAGCTTGATTGCACTGTGATCTGAGAGACAGTTTGTTACAATTTCTGTTCTTTTACATTTATTGAGGAGAGCTTTACTTCCAAGTGTATGGTCAATTTTGGAATAGGTGTGGTGTGGTGCTGAAAAAAATGTATATTCTGTTGATTTGGGGTGGAGAGTTCTGTAGATGTCTATTAGGTCTGCTTGGTGCAGAGCTGAGTTCAATTCCTGGGTATCCTTGTTGACTTTCTGTCTCGTTGATCTATCTAATGTTGACAGTGGGGTGTTAAAGTCTCCCATTATTAATTTGTGGGAGTCTAAGTCTCTTTGTAGGTCACTCAGGACTTGCTTTATGAATCTGGGTGCTCCTGTATTGGGTGCATATATATTTAGGATAGTTAGCTCTTCTTGTTGAATTAATCCCTTTACCATTATGTAATGGCCTTCTTTGTCTCTTTTGATCTTTGTTGGTTTAAAGTCTGTTTTATCAGAGACTAGGATTGCAACCCCTGCCTTTTTTTGTTTTCCATTTGCTTGGTAGATCTTCCTCCATCCTTTTATTTTGAGCCTATGTGTGTCTCTGCACGTGAGATGGGTTTCCTGAATACAGCACACTGATGGGTCTTGAGTCTTTATCCAATTTGCCAGTCTGTGTCTTTTAATTGGAGCATTTAGTCCATTTACATTTAAAGTTAATATTGTTATGTGTGAATTTGATCCTGTCATTATGATGTTAGCTGGATATTTTGCTCGTTAGTTGATGCAGTCTCTTCCTAGTCTCGATGGTCTTTACATTTCGGTATGATTTTGCAGTGGCTGCTACCGGTTGTGCCTTTCCATGTTTAGTGCTTCCTTCAGGAGCTCTTTTAGGGCAGGCCTGGTGGTGACAAAATCTCTCAGCATTTGCTTGTCTGTAAAGTATTTTATTTCTCCTTCACTTATGAAGCTTAGTTTGGCAGGATATGAAATTCTGGGTTGAAAATTCTTTTCTTTAAGAATGTTGAATATTGGCCCCCACTCTCTTCTGGCTTGTAGGGTTTCTGCCGAGAGATCCGCTGTTAGTCTGATGGGCTTCCCTTTGATGGTAACCTGACCTTTCTCTCTGGCTGCCCTTAACATTTTTTCCTTCATTTCAACTTTGGTGAATCTGACAATTATGTGTCTTGGAGTTGCTCTTCTCGAGGAGTATCTTTGTGGCGTTCTCTGTATTTCCTGAATCTGAATGTTGGCCTGCCTTGCTAGATTGGGGAAGTTCTCCTGGATAATATCCTGCAGAGTGTTTTCCAACTTGTTTCCATTCTCCCCATCACTTTCAGGTACACCAATCAGACGTAGATTTGGTCTTTTCACATAGTCCCACATTTCTTGGAGGCTTTGCTCGTTTCTTTTTATTCTTTTTTCTCTAAACTTCCCTTCTCGCTTCATTTCATTCATTTCATCTTCCAGAGCTGATACCCTTTCTTCCATTTGATCGCATCGGCTCCTGAGGCTTCTGCATTCTTCACGTAGTTCTCGAGCCTTGGTTTTCAGCTCCATCAGCTCCTTTAAGCACTTCTCTGTATTGGTTATTCTAGTTATACATTCTTCTAAATTTTTTTCAAAGTTTTCAACTTCTTTGCCTTTGGTTTGAATATCCTCCTGTAGCTCGGAGTAATTTGATTGTCTGAAGCCTTCTTCTCTCAGCTCGTCAAAGTCATTCTCCGTCCAGCTTTGTTCCGTTGCTGGTGAGGAACTGCGTTCCTTTGGAGGAGGAGAGGTACTCTGGTTTTTAGAGTTTCCAGTTTTTCTGCTCTGTTTTTTCCCCATCTTTGTGGTTTTATCTACTTTTGGTCTTTGATGATGGTGATGTACAGATGGGTTTTTGGTGTGGATGTCCTTTCTGTTAGTTTTCCTTCTAACAGACAGAACCCTCAGCTGCAGGTCTGTTGGAGTACCTGGCCGGCCGTGTGAGGTGTCAGTCTGCCCCTGCTGGGGGGTGCCTCCCAGTTAGGCTGCTCGGGGGTCAGGGGTCAGGGACCCACTTGAGGAGGCAGTCAGCCCGTTCTCAGATCTCCAGCTGCGTGCTGGGAGAAGCCAAGATGGCCGAATAGGAACAGCTCCGGTCTACAGCTCCCAGTGCGAGCGACGCAGAAGACGGGTGATTTCTGCATTTCCATCTGAGGTACCGTGTTCATCTCACTAGGGAGTGCCAGACAGTGGGCGCAGGTCAGTGGGTGAGTGCACCGTGCGCCAGCCGAAGCACGGGCGAGGCATTGCCTCACTAGGGAAGCGCAAGGGGTCAGGGAGTTCCCCTTCCAGGGGTGACAGATGGCACCTGGAAAATCGGGCCACTCCCACCTGAATACTGTGCTTTTCCGACGGGCTTAGGAAACGGTGCCCCAGGAGAGTATAGCCCGCACCTGGCTCAGAGGGTCCTATGCCCACGGAGTCTCACTGATTGCTAGCACAGCAGTCTGAGATCAAACAGCAAGTCGGCAGTGAGGCTGGGGGAGGGGCGCCCGCCATTGCCCAGGCTCGCTTAGGTAAACAAAGCAGCCTGGAAGCTGGAACTGGGTGGAGCCCACCACAGCTCAAGGAGGCCTGCCTGCCTCTGTAGGCTCCACCTCTGGGGGCAGGGCACAGACAAACAAAAAGACAGCAGTAACCTCTGCAGACTTAAACGTCCCTGTCTGACAGCTGTGAGGAGAGCAGTGCTTCTTAATTTCTAATCTTGTAGCTAATCAGGTTGCCCTACAAAGGCAGACTGATCCCCAGGCAAGAAGGGAGTCTTTTTGGGAAAGGACTATTATCAATTTTCTTTCAGAGTCAAACTATAAACTAAATTCCTTCCCAAGGTTAGTTTGGCTGATGCCCAAGAATGAACAAGGACAGCTTAAAGGTCAGAAGCAAGATGGAGTCAGTTAGGTCTGACCTCTTTCACTGTCATAATTTCCTCAGTTATAATTTTTGCAAAGGTCGTTTCAAGGACAGAAGCAATTATATTTCTAGGCTAATTTAGTCCTGTATTTGCAGATCCTGATGACTTGAGATACTGGGTAAATTAGTAAACACAAACAGCATCATTTGGTTCAATATAGAGCACCTCATTTAAACTATTTTATTAATTAATGACAAAAATGTAGCAATTAGGTTATTTCTACCATCTCAAAAATGGTTAAATTGCTCTAAATCATTCTGTTTCTGATTTGTTGTGAACATTTTGGTGAATTGGCACACAGTTGACTCTCACAGTGACAGGGAATGCCCTGAGCAGGTGCAGTGGATTTCTTTGACCTATGCGGCAACACCTGCCATGGCCCTGAGATACAGGGTAGTGTGCTGTTGTTGTTGCATGGTTACAGCCAGAGAACAGGAGTTTGGGAAAAGTGGATAAGGAAAAAACTCTACCTCTTACAAACTGTACAACCTCGGCAAGCTATTTAACCTCCATGATCCTCATTCTCTTCATTGGTAAATCAAGAGCAAACAGGGTTCTCACCTTATAAGGATATTAAGGGATGTAATTTATGTGACTCATATGGACAAAAGTCGGCTCCCAGCAGGTTACAGATCAGTCATAGATATCATCAAAGTTGTTCTAAATGATGAGAGACTCCCATCACATCTGCAGGTGGCCCTAGGGAGATTCTGGGTCAATGCCCAAGTTTGAAGTAAACACAAATGAGGCAAGCAATCATGAAAATTCAGAGGTAGAGGGGTGGAAAATATGTTCAGGAATGGCCAGGCTGAGAAGGTGATTTTTGAACAAAGACCTGAAGGACATAGGGGGATTAAGGCCCTGTACACACCTGCTCAGGCTGTCACAGCAAATCAGAGAGTGGGTACTTAAATAACATGAATTTGTTTTCTCATAATTCTGGAGGCTGGAAGTTCAAGATAGGGGTGTCAACAGGGCATTTGCTCTGAGGCCTCTCTCCTTGGCCTGTAGATGCCATCTTCTCCCTGTGTCTTCTCCCTTTGTCTTCCTAGAGTCTTCCCTCTATGCATGTCTGTGTCCAAATTCACTCTTCTATATAAGGACACCAGTAATACTGAATGGAGGCTTCATTTTAACTCTACCTCTTTAGAGGTCCTGTCTTCAAATACAGTCATGTTCTAAGATAGTGAGGATTTCAACGTATGAATTTTGGGGCATACACAATTGAGCTCATCACTAGAACTAAGAATAGAAACTGCCTGGTGGGTTCTAGAACAGAGACCAGTGCCCTCCCTAGGACAGAGGGTAAGGATAAAGGACAGAGAGCATGAAAGAGATATGGGCCAAAGCAGACAGGCCAGGTCAGCTGGCACAGGGGTGGGGAGGATCTGGTTTTACTCTGAGTGATGGGAGCTGATGGAGGAGGGGCAGGGCCTGATTTAGATCTTAAAGGGGCCCCTCCATTCTGTGGATAATAGGTGGCAGGGGGTCTGTGCAAGGCCAGCAAGAGCCATAGAGCTGCCAGGAAGCTACTGCTATTTGATGCTATTCTCAACACAACAGTGCTTGGATCATGGACCTGAGGTGGATGTCGTAAGGAACGATCACATTCTGGGTCTATTTTGGTGTCATATAGAAAGGATTGGCTGAGGGACTGGATGTGAGGGATGTGAGAAAGAAGGATTTGTTTTGACATATGTATACATTATGGAGTGGCAAAATTGGCCTAGTTAACATTTGCGTTACCTCACACACTTACCGTTTTTTAATACTTAATTCTCTCAGTGATTTTCAAGAACACATTGTTATTAACTTTATTCTTTATGTTATAGACTGGATTTCTTGAACTTATTCTTCTTATCTAACTGAAATTTTGTGTCCTTCAACCAACATCTCTCCCATCCCATACTTCCCACCCCAGCTCTTAGCAAACACCATTCTACTCTCTGCTTCTACGAGTTCAATGATTTTGGATGCACATGTAAGTGATAACATGTATTTGGCTTTTTGTTCCTGGCTTATTTCATCTAACATAATGTCCTCCAGATTCATCCACGTTGTCAGAGAGGACAGGATTTCCTTCTTTGTAAAGTCTGAATGGCATTTCCTTGCGTATATATGCTACATTTTCTTATCCGTTCATCCTCTGGTGAATACTCCAGTTGATTTCATATCTTAGCTATTGCAAATAATGCTGCAGTGAACATGGGAGTGCAGATATCTCTTGAACATGCTGATTTCATTTCCTTTAGATGTATGCCAGCAGTGGAATTGTTGGATCATTTGGGAGTTCTAATTTTAATCTTTTGAGGCGCCTCCATACTGTTTTCAATATGGGTGAACTAACTTACATTCCCACAAATAGTGTGCAAGGGTTCCTTTTTCTCCACATCCTTATCAATGCTTATCTTTTGTCTTTTTGACAATATCCATCCTAACAGGTGTGAGGTGATAGCTCATTGTGGTTTTAATTTGCATTTGCCTGATGATTAGTAACGTTGAGCATTTTTTCAAACATCTGTTGGCCATTTATATGTTTTCTTTTGATAAATGTCTATTCAGGGCCTTTGCCCATTTTTAAATAGATTGTTTACTAGCTATTGATTTTCTTATATATTTTGGATATTAACTGCTTTTCAGATGTATGGTTTGCAGATATTTTCTCCCATTTTGTAGGTTGTCTGTTCACTCTGTTGATTGTTGACTCCTGTGCAGAGGCTTTTCAATTTGTTATAATTTCATTTGTTCATTTTTGCTTTTGCTGCTGGTTCCTTTAGAGTCCTATTTAAAAATTAATTGCTTAGACCAGTGTCATAGAGCTTTTCTCCTATGATTTCTCCTAGTAATTTTACAGTTTCACATCTTATGTTTAAGTCTACAGTCCATTTTGAGTTGATTTTTGTATATGATGTCCAAATTCCTTCTTCTGCCTGTGGGTATCCAGTTTTTCCAACATCATTTATTGAAGAGACTGTCCTTTACCCACTGTGTGTTCTTGGTACCTTTGTTGAATATCAATTGACCTTAAATGCATGGATTTATTTCTGGATTCTTCAGTCTATCAATTGGTCTATCTGTCTGCTTTTATGCCAGTACCGTGCTGTTTGATTACTATAGCTTTGTCGTATATTTTGAAGTTAGGTAGTATGTTGTCTCCAGCTTCGTTCCTTTTTGTTCGAGATGTTTTTGGCTATCTGGGGTCTTTTGTGTTTCCATATAAATTTTAGGATTCTCTTCTTATTTATATAAAAATATTATTGGGATTTTGATAGAGATTACATTGAATCTGTAGAGTGCTTTGGGTAGTATGAACATTTTAAGCATATTAATTTTTCCAATATATGAACCTGGGATATTTTTCCATTTATTGGTGTCTTCTACAATTTATGTTATCAATATTTTATAGTTTTTGGCATACAAGTCTTCCACCTCCTTGGTTAAATTTATTCCTAAGTATTTTATGTTTTTGGTAATATTGTAAATAGGAATGTTTGATTTTTTGTCAGGTAGTTCTTTGTTAGTGTGTAGAAGTGGTACTCATTTTTGTATGCTGATTTTTAATCCTGTTAATTTACTAAGTTTGTTTATCAGTTCTAACAGTTCTTGGTGAAGTCTTTAGGTTTTTCTATGTATATGATCATGTCATCTGTAAACAGGGAAAATTTGACTTGTTTATTTTCAATTTGGATGCCTTTATTTGTTTCTTGTGCTTAATTTTACTGGCTAGGTCTTCCAGAAATGTGTTGAATAAGAATGGCAAGAGTGGGCGTCCTTGTCTTGTTTCTGATATTAGAGGAACCTTTTAACTTTTTCCCACTGAGTATGATGTTGTTGGTTGTGAGTTTGTCACATTTCCTTTATTGTTTTGAAGTACATTCCTTCTATTACTAAGTAGTTGAGAGTTTTTAAGTCATAAATGGATATTGAATTTTGTCAAATGCTTCGAGTAGGGGTTCCCATGAACCCTCTTTAGACACAATTTGCTAAAGTGAGTGACTAATCTTGGGGAAACACTTACTTAATTTACTGGCTTATTGTAAAGGATATTTTAAAAAATAAAAGTAAACAACCAGATGAAGAAAAACATACGGCAATGTCTGGAAGGACATTGGAGCACAGGAGCTTCTGTTTCCAAGGAACTGGGGTGCACCACACTCCTGCCCTGTGGAAGAGTTCTTATTCACCTTTCAGCAAGTCTCCAAAAGCTCAGCTGCCCAGAAGCTCTTTGTACCCTCTCCTCTTGGCTGTTAATGGAGACTTCATGGAAGAGGCATGATTGAAGATTTACAACTGTGTAGAGATGTGATTGGCCAAAGAGGGTATGATCTACTACTAATAGACCAAGTAGGAAAGCACAGCAAGGCCTGTCTGGATTCTTCTTGGCCTCTCTGTGCAGCATTCCTTCCTCTAGGGTGTGGAGCAGGACCCCTTCTGGAATGGGAGTCTTATGACCTACAGTTAGACAAGGAAGGTCAGAGAATTTCTTTACAGCCAGCTCCAAGAAAGAAAGGCAAGGGAAGATTAGAGCATATTTTTAGTTCCTATGCCCTGTCCTGGGGAGAAAAAGAAGCAAGAAGAAGGAGGGCAGGAGAAGGTCAAAGAAAGATTTTGTTTTCTGAGGCCTGCTTCTGAGGCCTAAATGCCCCAAAATTATAACTAAAGACTATCTTTCACGTTTCTTGCTCTGAAGCTGTTCTACAGATGCTTGAAAAACAAGGACAAAAGGCCAAATACTTTTACAAAAGATATGCTTATTGTTTTAGTTACTTAGGAAACAACAGGGATTACAAGAGGAATTATGAATGAAAACCAATATATAAATATCACAAAATCACAGTTCTTTATTCTGTTAATGTAGTATATCACATTTATCGATTTGTATTTGTTGCACCATCCTTGCATCCCTGGGATAAATTTAATATGAACATGGTGAAAGATTTTTTTAATATGCTGTTGAATTTTGCTTGCTTGTGTTTTATTGAAGATTTTTGCATTTATGTTCATCAGAGATATTGGCCTATAATTTTCTTTTCCTTTTACTTTACTTAACTTATTTATTTATTTTCTTATTTTTGAGACAAGGTCTCACTCTGTTGCCCAGGATGGAGTGCAGTAGCATGAACATGGCTCACTATAGCCTCAACCTCTCAGGCTCAAGTGATCTTCTTGCCTCAGCCTTTTGAGTAGCTGGTTCCACATGTGTGTGCCACTATGTCTGGCTAATGTTTAAGATTTTCTGTAGAGATGGGGTCCTGTTATGCCACCTAGGCTGGTCTTGAACTCCTGGTCTCAAATGATCCTCCAATCTTGGCCTCCCAAAGTGTTGGGATTATAGACGTGAGCCATCATGTGTGGCCATTTCCTTTTCTTGTGGTAACTTTGTCTGACTTTGCTGTCAGGCTAATGCTGCCCTGGTAAAATGAGTTTGGACATATTCCTTCTTCTTAATTTTTCGGATGGGTTTGAGAAAGATTGATATTAGTCCTTTAAATGTTTGATAGAATTCAACAGTGAAGCCGATAGGTCCTGGGCTTTTTGTTGATAGGAACCTTTTTACTACTGATTCAATCTCCCTACTCATTAATCTGTTCACTTTTTCTGTTTCTTCATGATTCAGTTATGGTAGGTTGTATGCCTCTAGGAATTCATCCATTTCTTCTGTATGATTCATTTTGTTACTATATAATTGTTCCTAGTAACCTCTTACGAGTTTTGTATTTCGTTGGTAGCAACTGTAATGTCTCTTCTTTATTTGCAGTTTTATTCACTATTCTCTCTTTTTTTAAGTCTAGTTAAAGATTCATTGACTTTATTTGTTTTTACAAAAAGCTAACTCAAAGTTTTGCTGAACTTTTGTGTTTTTCTAGTCTCTGTACCATTTATTTCTGATATGGTGTTCATTTTTTCTTTCTGTCCATGGGCTTCGTTTATTTTTTCTTCTAGGTTCTTGAGGTGTAATGTTAGATTTTTAATTTTGTTTGATATAAGTATAGCTACCTCCAGTCCCTTTTGATTTTTATTTGTGTAAAATTTTTTTTCACTTTTAGTCTATGTATTTCCTTAACTGTGATGAAAATCTCTTGTAGATGATATATAGCAGGGTCCTGTTTCTTTCCATTCAGCCGTTATATGTCTTCAGATTTGACAATTTAATCCATTTACATTTAAGATATTCATTGATATGTACTATTGCCACTTTGTTAATTGTTTTGTAAATCCTTTCTTCCTCCTTTGCTATCTTCATGATTAGATGATTTTCTTTAGTAGTGTGCCTTGATTCTTTATTGTTTTATCTTTTGTTATTTGCAACAGGTTTGTGCATTGTGGTTACCATGAGGGCTTATGTAAAACAACTTATAACAAGCCATCATAAGTTGATAGCAACTTAACTTTGATCACATGAAAAAACTCAATATTTTTCATTTTTATTCTACTTTTCCCCCACATTTTATGTTGACATTACAATTTGTATCTTTTTATATATCTTTAACAAATTATAGCTATAATTATTTTTGTTTTTTTAACTTTTGTACTAAAAACATACTTTTACCAATGAGTTTTATATTTTGATATGTTTTCATGCTATTAATTAACTTCCTTTCCCTTCAGCTTGATGAACCTCCTTTAGCATTTCGTGTAAGATAAGCCTGTTGGTGATAAACTTCCTCAGCTTTTGTTTGTCTGGGAAAGGCTTCGCTATAGCTTGAATGTCCCCACCCTAAAAAAAATTTCACAATGAAACTTAATCCTCAATGTGGCAATACTGAGAGGTGGGGTCTTTAAGGGGTGATTAGATCATGAGGGTTCTGTCCTCATGAATGAATTAGTCCACTCATGAATTAATATGTTAATTCATGATTAATAGTCATGGATTATCATGGAATAAGAACTGGTGGCTTTTCAAGATAGTGAAGAGAAACCTGAGCTAGCACATTAGCACAGTCAGCCCCCTCACAATGTGACACCCTGCATTGCCTCAGGACAGCACACGGAGTCCTTACAAGCAAGCCTCCATAACTCTAAGAAGTAAATTCAATTTCTTTATAAATTACCTAGTTTCAAGTATTCTGTTATAAGCAATATAGAACAGACTAAGAGAGAAAATTGGTACCAAGAGTGGGGATGTTGCTAATAATAAATACCTGAATATGGAGAAGCAGCTTTAAAATTGGGTAATGGGCAGAGACTGAAAGAATTAGGAGGAGCAGGCTAGAAAAAGCCTAGATTCTGGTGAGGACTCAGAAGACAAGAAGACCAGGGAAAGTTCGGAACTCTTTAGAAACTGAATAAGTGGATGTGACGAGAATAATATGGGCAGTATAAGCTATTCTGACAATGTTTCAGATGGAACTGAGGAAGATGGTATTAGAAACTGAAGTAAAGGACATCTTCGTTATAAATTAGGAAAGAACTTGGCTAAGCTGTGTCCATGCCCAAGGCCTTTGCAGAAGGCTGAACTTGAGAGTGATGAACTGGGGTATCTGGGAGAATAAATTTCTTTCTTTCCTTCCTTCTTCTTTCCTTCCTTCCTTCCTTCCTTCCTTCCTTCCTTCCTTCCTTCCTCTCTCTCTCTCTCTCTTTCTTTCTTTCTTTCTTTCTTTCTTTTTAGACAGTCTCACACTGTCACCCAGGCTGGAGTGCAGTGGCACGATCTCAGCTCACTGCAACCTCTGCCTCCTGGGTTCAAGTGATTCTCCTGTCTGGCAGAATAAATTTCTAAACAAAATATAGAAGGAGATACATGATTAATTTTGGCTACTTTTGCTGAGATTCTGGAGCAAAGGAATAATTTAAAAACAGAATTTGTAACTAAAAGGGAACCAGAGTGGAAAGATTTGGAAAACTCTCAGCCTGGCCATATAAAAAAGTGGAAAAGCATGTTCGGCAGAGGAAATCAAGGGTATAGCCCAGTGGTCATTTACTAAAGAGATTAGCATGGATAGAAGGGAGCCAGGTGCTATTCTTCAAGACAATGGAAGAAAGACCCTGGAGATCTTTTAGAGGTCTTTGAGGTTGCCACTCCCGTCACAGTTCCGTAGGCCCAGGAAAGCAGAATGATTTCAGAGGACAGCCCTGGTGTACTCTCCACAGGCTAAGGCTCATTACCCAGGGCTGCCTCAAAACTCTACTACCCACATGTTGGCAGAGTGCTCTGCTGTCACCCCAGCAGTCCCAGGTTTGGCTTGTGCTGGAGCTCTGAAATGTACAAGTCATAAAATTTTGTGGCATCCACCTGGTGCTAATTCTTCAGGCTTTCAGAAAGCAAACACCGTAGAGACTTGGCAGCCTCCACCCAAATTTCCGAGGATGTTATCAAAAGTCTTGAGATCCAGGGCAGAGACTTGTCATTAGGGAGAAGAAACTGAAGAGAGGCCCTACTAAAGCAATGCTGAGTGGATATGTGAGATTGGGGATGACACTGAGTGTTCCAACTAGGTCAATGACTAGTGGAATCATAGACGCAGGGCTGCCACCAAGATCCCTGAACTGCAGAGCTACCAGCATGTAATGCTGGTCTGAGAGAGCTGGGTGGCACTCAAGCCATAGTGGCCTGAGACCTTGGGGTCCCAACTCCTGCACCAGTGTGCAGAGGATGCCAGACATGAAGTCAAAGGAGATTATTCGGGAGTCTTAAGACCCAATATCTGCTTTCTTGGGCTTTGGACTTGCTTGGGGCCTGTTACCGCCTACTTCTTGCCTATTTCTCCCTTTTCCGATGGGAATGTTTACTCTATGCTTGTTATACCATTGTATCTTAAATGTAGATAACTTGTTTTGATTTCACAGACTCAACAGAGGATATTTCCAACTTTGAAATTTTGAGTTGGTGCTGTGACAAGTTAAGACTTTGGGGATACGGGTAAAGAATAAATCTATTTGTATGTGACATAAACATGAGCTTTGGGGACCAGGGGTGGAATGATATGGCTTAAATGCCCACTCTCCAAACTCATGTTGAAACTTAATCCCCATCATGGCAGTATTGAAAGGTGGTGCCTTTAAGATGTGATTGGGTCATAAAGGCTCGTTTTTGTAAATGGATTAATCCATTCATAGATGAACAAATTAGTGGGTTAATGTATTATTGAGTTATCACAGGAGGAGAACTGGTGGCTTTATAAGAAAAGAGAGAACTGAGGTAGCACATTAGCACACTAAGCCGCCTCACCATGTGATACCCTGTGCTTTGGGAATCTTGAGTCCCCAAAAGCAAGAAGGCTATCACCCAATGTGCTTCCCCAACTTTGGACTTAGACTTCACAACTAGAGATAATAAATTCATTTTTAAAAAACACAAATTACCCAGTTTCAGGTATTTTGTAATAAACAACAAAACTTGGGCTAAGACACTTTATTTCTCCTTTATTTATGAAAGACAGCATAGTCAGGTACAGAATTCTTAGTTTGCAGGGTTTCCACCCACCCCCTTTAGAACTTTGATTATATTAGTCCACTTTTTCCTGGTCTATAAGTTTTCTACTGAGACTCTTAGCTTTACTAGAACTACTTTACATGTGATATGCTTCTTGTATCTTGCTGCTTTCAGAATCTTCTTTTTCTATTTGATTTTTGACAGTTTGATTATAATATGTCTCAGGGTAGTCTTGTTTGAATTGAATCTTATTAGAGACTTTCGACCTTCCTCTACCCAGATATTAATAGATTTTTTTCAGATTTTGAGAGTATTTCTGCTGTTACATTAAAAATAACATTTCTGTCTCTTTGTCTCTCTCTTTTTTTGAACGCTTATAATTCAAATATTTTCTGTGTATGCTGTTATATGAATTCTGCAAGCTTTCTCCATTCTCTTTTCTTCTCTAACTATATATTTTCAAATAAGTCTTTGAGTTCACTGATTGTTTCTTCTGCTTGACTAATTTTGCTGTTGATAATCTCCATTGCATTTTTATTTCATTAACAATATGATTTTTCAGTCCTAGAATTGGATTTTTAAAAAATAATTTAATGTCTTTGTTAAATTTCTTGTTTTAGTTGTCTATTGTTTCCCTGATTTTGTTCAGTAGTTTATATTTTCTTGAAGCTCACTGAGCTTTCTTAAAATAATTATCTTGAATTATTTGTCAAGCAGTTTACAAATTTTCCTGTCTTTAGACTCATTTACTGGCTCTTTTTGTTGTTGTTGTTCCTTTGGTAGTGTCATGTTTCCCTGATTGTTCTCCACCATTGTAGTTGTGCATGATTGTCTGCACATTTGAAGAAGTGGGGACTGTTTTTTGTCTTTGCAGACTTGTTCCTTCAGGGAAAGCCCCCCTTCACCGGTCAGCTTGTCCAGAGATACTGAGCAGGCTGTCTACTATGGTCTATGGGTAGGCTTGCTGCTGAATCTTCAGACATGGCCTGGTACCTGATACCTGGGTCAAGAAGTAGGTGGTCCTGGTGCCTGGGTCTGTGGGGTTGTGCCTGGAGCCTGAATGCACTGGCAGGGGTGGAGGGCAAGGAGAAGGGAGAGTTTTTGATTGTGTATGTGGGAACTTGCCTAAAGCCTGGGGTGGAGTGACCTAATACTGAGGTGGACCTTGAGCTTGAGGCTTCAGGAGCCAGCCAGACACTTGGATAGGCCTGGCACCTGTATCCACTGAGACACACCTGGAGCCTGAGCCCACTGAGGCTAGCCTACATACTGGGGTATGGGGACCAGCCTGAAGCCTGAGTTCACAGGGTCTATTCTAAAGGCTGGGTGTGCAGGTGCTGGCCTGGAGGCTAGGTTCATGAGGGCTTGCTTGCGTACTGGCTGGCCTGGAACCTGGGTCCACAAGGTTGGTCCTGGAGCCTGAGTTCATGGGCATCAGCCCAGTACTGAGGTCTAGTGGGATGGGCCTGGACCTTCAGTCTGCTGGATTGTGGGTCTACTGGGACCCACTTGACATTAAGCAGGCCTAGTGCCTGTTTCAGGGGTACTGACCTGGGACTGGTATGCAACCAAAGCCTAGAGCTCTATAAACTGACCTGGCTCTGGAATCTGGGGTAGGCCTGGATCCTGAGGCCAAAGGGGCTCACCTGGTTTTGGGTAGGCCTGGAGTCTGTATCCACAGCATCCTTTCTGGAGGATGGGTCCATGGATGCCAGCCTGGCAGAGGGGTGGGTCCAGAGACTGAGCCTACTGGCAAGGCCAGGAGCCTGGGCTGTAGGATCTGGCCTGGCACTGGGGCTGGCCACAAGGCTCAGTCTGAAGCCAGGTGTCTTGGGCCATTGGGACATGGCCAGTGTTGGATTTTACTGGGGCAGGCCTGGTGTTAAGGTTGAGGCAAAGCCTAATGCTCACTTCCCACTCCTCTGAAGATGGTATTAATAAGTCTCTTCCCCCTGTGCTGCCTGGGGCTTGGCGAAGGGTGACACAGGTAATATCAAACTGTCCTTATTACCCTCATCAATGAGTCTTTTGTTATTCACAGCTACACCTAGGTGCTATAATCCCTCACCTGGTTTCATTAGCTCTTTGAAAGTATTTTTTTGCATGGACAGTTGTTCAAATTGACTTTTCTGTGGGGGAATAAGCATTGGAAAGTCTGATTTTCCTATCTTGCTGATGTCCAACCTGCCTTCTTCTTATAAGGAAGGACCTGTATAATTACACTGGGATCACCTGATAATTCAGGATAATCTACATTAAGATCCTTATCTTTATCACATCTGTAAAGTCTCTTTTGTCATGTATGATTACATATTGACAGGTTTCAGGGAATAGGATGTAGGTATCTTTGGGGGCTATTATTCTATCTACCACATTTATAAAATCCTTAGAACAATACCTGATATGTTCTATGTACTCATGTGTCATATGGTATTACTGCCTCCTTTTTATTAAAATACAAAGGGTACTGTTCTGTGCTCTCGAACAGAGTCAGCAAGATTTCTGCAAGGTCTCTGGGGAAGGAATTTCATGTTTACTGTTTCACAGCTATGTAGCTATTAACATATCTTTATCTGCTCTTCCTGTAACTAGTATCATACACTTTAAATTAACATTTACATATGCAATTTTCAGTCACACATCTGACTGTATTGCATTCAGAATTTATTTTAAGCTATAAATGTCACCTCTATAAAACCACAGTATTAAAAAAATCTGTTAAAACATTTATGTCATAGGTTCTAATTGTGCTTTTAAATTTTTCATTAGTTATGAGATGTGTTCCTCAATACAGGCAACTGAAAGGCATCAATAATTCAATTATAAATATTTGATAATAACAATATGTGGATAAAACAATTGCTTGTCAATTTTGATATATAAACTATTTTGAGGCACAGTATCTCATGACAATCCAGGCTGTGATTATATTTTGCTAAACCAGGACTTCTCAATTTGGTTCTTACAAGTCATATTATTTTTTTCAGACTTGTCTGCTAGTAAATTTATGCTATATGAACAATAATTGTAACTAAACAATAAATTTTCCAATAATTATATTCTTTTGCAAAATTTGGAATAAATTTAGTTACACTGTGCAAGTGTTGCAGTAAATATCTTTAAATTGGGCCATTTTGCTTTTCATTTCCTACAGTTTTAAATTCATCAAATGACCATTTCTTTTGTCTCCAACAATAAAAAAAGAATCCCTGCAATAAAGTCTTGTCCTTGTTTCGGTCACAAAATGATTTGGTCATGGGTAAGTTTTGGCATATGGTGGGGGAGGCAGCATTTTCCTGGTGGACAGTGTTGGGAGGTAGCTCACCATGGGCCTCTCTCACTCCTACGTATCTTGCTGAGTGGTCCAAAATCTCAATGCCCTGACTATTCTTTCACCTGTACCACCTCTCAGGATTGTTTATGCAGCTTGCAGTACTGAAGAGATGAAAATATGCAGCCACGAATGTACTACATGGTTCTTGCTGAAAGTGTTCTTTCTCTGACAAATAATGGGGTTGGTTACAGCTTACACAGAAGTAGCAGATTCCATAAGCTCAAAGTTTTTCTCCTATTGTGCACCCCATTTTCCATGCAGCTCCACTTGGACTTCTGCAACACCCAGTGGGATTTGTAGCTCTAGGTGCCAGTGGGACTGTGGTAATAATCCTGCTGTTGCCAATACTATGAGTCATAAAGTCCTTTGTTTCTGGCCTAGGGGTTGTGTATCTTTTGTCAGCATCCAAAGAATGCAGCAAGTTAACTTGATCATTTATCATCATTCTGATGGGAGTGCTCTTCCACACTGACATAGCGTCAATGTGGGGTAATATCCTTATGGATGATTATTGTTGAGAGGCTATTTTGTCAAAACCTTCCACTCCAATGAACCACTACTTGTCAAGTTGGCCTGAACTGCAGATGCTGGACATCACTCAGCTGGTTCGTATTAATCAAGTGCCTAGAAGTGGCTTTAGAGAATAAAACCATGAGGGCCTTAACAGGCCTAAAGAGAAACCCCCTTTTCCAGTCTCCCTCACCTAAACAAGAGTCTTGGCCCCAAGCATGGAGTCTGGAATTGGAAGGGTAAGCACCCTCATACCACTTTCATCTTGCGTCCTAGACTGTGCTAACCGGTTCCTACCCAGACGGCTGGTGGGATGAGATCCTATCTTGCCGGGATCCCATGCCTGGCAAGTTGCAGAGCTGAGATTCACCGTGTTCTAGCAACAACTCTTGCAACCTCTCTAATCACGAGGTGATGAATAGTCCATAAAAATGCCCAAATCTCAGAAATCACCACTTAGGAACTTAGAACACTACCTGTTCCTCAAAAATCTATTGAAATTTAAAAAAGCCAGAAGATGCCCAAAATATTCATTTTCTTTGGTTCATTTGTACAATAATTTATGTTCTGAAAATAATAAAAAGAATGAGGATTAATAATATTCATCTGAGAATCTCATTTTTTCATTCATAAATTACACATGTAATTGATAAAATTTGCCTTTTTCAATTATGTCTTTTTTTTTTTTTTTTTTGAAACGGAGTCTCACTGTGTCTCCCAGGCTGGAGTGCAATGGCAGGTCTTGGCTCACCGCAAGCTCCGCCTCCCGGGTTCACGCCATTCTCCTTCCTCAGCTTCCCCAGTAGCTGGGATTACAGGCGCCCACCACCACACCTGGCTAATTTTTTGTATTTTTAGTAGAGACAGGGTTTCACCGTGTTAGCCAGGATGGTCTTGATCTCCTGACCTTGTGATCCACCTGCCTCGGCCTCCCAAAATGCTGGGATTACAGGCGTGAGCCATGGCACCCAGCCTTATGTCATCTTTAATATTGATCATTCTATCCAATTATCAAAGAGAAGATGAATTAATTTATCCAGTCTCCCACTGGAGCACAGATGAGGAGTGAAAACATCAGCAGGTAGAGAGGGGCCCCTAAGCTGCTGTGGCCACTGTGTGAGAGGGTGCGATACGGTGCCTCCCTCCCTCCTGCAAGAAGCCTAGTGTCCAGCCAGTGAGAAAACAGACACCTGAAAGTGAGTTGCTGTCCCTCACTGTGGGACACCAGGTGAGGGCAAGACGGTCTTCGAGGAGGAGCAGTACAGAGAGAGTGTGCTCGGCAGTGAAGGCAGACCTCATGGTGGCTGCAGCAGGGAGAGGACTTTGTGAAGACGCAGGCTGCAAATTGGGCTGCCCAGGTCCATGGGTGCTGAGGGTGGGGCAAAGCCTTCTGGAGAGGGAGAGAAGCAAGGACAGAGGCAAGGATGGCGGGCATAATGCGCAGAGATTGGAAGATGCACAGAAATGGCTCCAGAGAGACAGGCGGACTCATTACGAGGGAATTTCAAAGTGAGGTCGAAGGCTAAACTGGAGCCAAGCAGTTATGGTTGAATATTTGTGTCTCCCCCCAATTCATATGTTAAATTCTAACCCTCACGGTGATAATTTTAGAAGATGGAAACTTTGCGAGGTGGTGAAGCCATGAAAGTTGTATTAGTTGGTTCTTGCATCACAGTAAAGAAATACCTGAAGCTGGGTCATTTATAAAGAAAAGAGATTTAGTTGGCTTATGGTTCTGCAGGCTGTACAGGAAGCATGGTGCTGGCGTCTGCTTCAGGTGGGGGCCTCAGACAGCTTACAGTCATGGTAGAAGGCAAAAGGAGAGCTGGTATATCACATGGCCAGGGGGAGGCCAGAGTGAGCAAGAGAGAGTGAAGGGGACTTTTAAACAAACAGATCTCACATGAACTGAGTGAGAACTCACTTGTCACCAAGGGGATGGTGCTAAACCATTCAGGAGGCATCCACCCCCATGATCTATTCACCTCCTACCAGGCCCCATGTCCAACATTGGGAACCACATTTCAACATGAGATTTGGAGGGGACAGACATCCAAACCATTCAAAAGGTGGAGCCCTCATCAATGGTATTTGTGTCCTTATGAAAGAGAGCTCAGAGAGCTAGCTCACTCTTTCCACCACGTGAGACAGCAATAAAAGAAATCAGCAGTCCGCAGCCAAGAAGAGAGCTCTTATCAGAATTTAACCCTGCTGGCATGCTTATCTTGGGCTTCCAGCCTCCAGAATTGTGAGAAATAAATTTCTGTTGTTTATAAGCCACACAGTCTTGGGTACTTTGTGATACAGCATGAACTGACTAAGATGTAAGTTGAGCAGGAATTTGATGACTAACTGAATGGATTTTATTTTATTTTTTAAGAATTAGAAGGAGAAAGAAGAAAAGAAAAAGAGGAGAAGGAGAAAATGAATGGAAATTGCACACTTACTATGAGTCAGTCATGGTACTGGGTATTAAGAATATCGTCTGATTTAACTTTCTCAAATCTTGAGAAGGGTGTTTATACACCTTTTACAGAAAAGTGGTTGAAGCTGAAATATGTTCAGCCTATGCTAATTGGTAATAAACAACTTTTTGAACTCCACTGATGCTTGAATTTTCACTCTGCTGGAAGTTGTCAGGTCCAAATTTTAAAGCAGACCTGTCAGCTTCAAACCATGAACTTCTGCCATTGTACTATTCTGCAAAAAATAATATGACTTCAGTTCCTCTGGCATTAGTGTGTAGCAAGATCAGAGTGGGAGAGGTCAGAAGAAGGAGCACTCTGGTGATGATGATTATATGTACCATTTATGGTGCACACAGATGTCCCAGTTGCTACCTCCAGCATCTCTCATTTTTTCAATAATGTGCAAGCTCAGTAACATATACATTTTGAAGAAGTGAGAATTAGAGATGTCAAGAATGTAAAACTATCAAGGGCAAAGGTTGAAATTCAAAATAGGACTGACTAGCTTCAAAGCCATAGGGTTCAAATCTCACTACAACATCCTAGGGCACTGTTCAAGTGAGATGTCACAAGACCAGGTGCATAGTGGAAATGGCGGGAATCAAAACAATTGTCTTACCTAGTTGGATGTACCAGGATCACCTTTACTTGCCATAATGCTCCTTGGACACACCAATAAAACTTCTCTTCCTCCCTCTTTGCTCCCTTTACAGTGCAGACAAAAAGTACTAGATGGCAGCAAGATGATAATTATTTTCTGAGAATGTGAGGAAAGGGAGAAGGCTGAATGTCAGTGGAAATCACGTTCTGGTTACTAAGAGAGGAATTTGATTCTGGCCATCTTAATACAAAATGGGATTTACTGGAATCCTCTCATGTGCTTGGAGGAAAAACTGAAAGTCCATGCTTGAGAACTGAACAGGCATCAAGGGGGTCTGGACAGTGGTGAGCAGACCAAAGGTCATGCCATGGGAAGATTTTGGTCAGCACAACATCATCATTGCCTCCAGGAATAATACAGTCACCATCTGGCTCCATCATCTGAAGTCACTTGCTCAGGATATAAAGTCCTAAGAGAGAGCATTTGGTTTGCTATGCTTGAGTTAATGTCTTCAAACAGGCCCATAGAAACAACTTTATAACCCTGCATCCCTTCCATAGGTGCAGAGTTTTCACCAGTGACTCTGGGAAGGAAGACGTAGAATAAGTTCCTTGGAACTCTGACCAGACAGGAATCAACATTTTGTGATGTCATGTAAACATATTCATCTAGGAACTTAGCTGGCATGCAATGCAAAAGAGGGCTATGCACATATCAAGTTATTTCATTTTCTCTGACTTCTGCAGGGGCATTCCTCTGGCTTGACTTCCTAATGGAGTGCTATTTAAATCACTGCGACTGGCTGACTGTTAATAGTGCTGCATGGGAAGGAACTGGAGACTAATATTTTATTCCAGCGTTAATTTAAAACCATCTGAAAACTGACTTCCTCATAATGAATCAGACTTAGCTGGGAGCATGATACATTTAATTATAATGGACTTCGTGTGGGTATTGCCAGTCATTTACATATTCACTGCGTCCCATGAAGTAGTTTTTCTTAACATTTTGAATGTTAAAACCAAGGAAAGGCTAAAGCACAGAAAGGAGAAATAACAAATTTGTCTATAATTAAAAGGTGAACAGGTCTCTTGAGCAGGTCTCCTATTTACATAAACTTCCTGGACTTAGTTCAGTGGGTGCTTCTCTTTATGAATGTACATTGTTACTGAATTATAAACAACCTGATTCTCTCTTCTGTGAAACGTTTGTGGTATTTTCAGTTGCATGAAGCCAACCCTAACTGTGTTGAGTAGTAAGAAAACCCAGAGTTCAGGCTCTGGAGGCCCAAGGTGTTGCTGGCCTTGCTGAAGGGTCCCATTGCTTAGTGGAGTAGTGAAGGACCCAGGTTTCCTGCCTCCCCTCTAGGCTTTCTGGTCTACAATCGAGGTCTTCCCAGGGCTGCTTCCCTGAGGATGGGGGCTGCTAAGATGCAGGGGATTCCTCATTCATACCTGGGCATGAAGATGACTGTTCTTGGGCACTCTCTTGGGAGAATGAGGAGAAATTTCATCTGCAGCCAGTGGTGAATCTCTTTATATCCCATTGGCCTAAACTGTCATCTCCACTCTGCAGCCAGTTATAAACAACAGGGATGAGCTAAATCTGATTTGTTCAGATGACTAGGGGCCATACCTGAAATTAGGAATTCTATTAAGTTAATACTTAAATAAAATTTTGAAGCATATTTGTGTCTGGAGCATACCAACTGAGCAACTGGAACTAGGAAGGAAGGAAAGAAAGTGGAATCAGCTGCTGATAAATTACTTAGGATGCTTAGGGAGCATTATGTCCAATAAAATCAGGATCTGTTAAGGAAGAAAAATAGAGAAAAAGATGCAAAGATGCTGGTAGATAAAAATTAAATATATATATGTATATATATATATACACACACACACACAAATATATTCCTATGTGTGGGTGAAAGTGTGTTAATAAGAAACAAACACCAGATACTCCTTATTTACTTATTTTTTGGTGATTTGGGAGCTTATCCAGGAAAGAATAGAGCATCACTACCCTCAACTCCTATCTGATAAAGAAAGGTCTTCATTTTATTTTAAAAAGTCTGAATACGGACTTTCATAAGGATGAGGATGGGGTAGTAGCTTTTTGCAATAGTTCTATTGAGGAACATGATTCTTTATTTTTTTCAGAACTGAGATTAGTGATTTGAGCTGCGGCAGCAGGGTTAACTGGAGAAAGTGGGAGGAGGGTGGTGGATCTGACAGGGCAGAAACCTATATCCTTTAGGAAATAAGAGACTTTAGATTTTCTGTTTTTGCTTGTGTCACCTTAATACAGAAATGTATTGAGACATTTCTCCATTTCATCTAAATTGTCAAATGTATTGGCATAAAATTGTTCACAATATTCCCTTATTATTAATATTTGTAGTAAGGATGTCCTGTCTCTCATCCTTGATGTTAATAATTTGTGTCTTCTCCTATTTTCTTAATCATTCTAAGTAAAGGCTTATGAATTTCATTGATTGTTTCAAAGAATTAGCTTTGGTTTCCTTGATTTTTCTCATATTTGTCTATTTTATATTTGATTAATCATGTTTATTTCTGTTTTATCATGCTTTCTACATTATTTTCAGTTAATTTACTTTTTCCTTCTAGGTTTTTGTAGTAGATAATTAGTTTCATATCTTTTCCATTTCTTTTTTTTTTTGAGATGGAGTCTCAATCTGTTGCCCAGGCTGGAGTGCAGTGGCATGATCTTGGCTCACTGAAGCTTCTGCCTCCTGGGTTCAAGCGATTCTACCCTCAGCCTCCTGAGTAGCTGGGAATACAGGTGCACACCACCACGCCTGGCTAATTTATGTATTTTTAGTAGAGATTGGGTTTCGCCATGTTAGTCAGGCTGGTCTTGAACTCCTGACCTTAGGTGATCTGCCCACCTCGGCCTCCCAAAGTGCTGGGATTATAGGTGTGAGCCACCACTTCCGGCCTCCATTTCTTATGTAAGCTTCTAGTACTATAAAGATTCTTGCAAGCATTGATTTAGCTGTATCCAACAAATGTTGGCATGTTTTCATTTTCACTTCATCCAAAATATTCCAATGTCCTTTGTGCTTTCTTTCTTTATCCATAGATAATTTTAAACTGTATTTTTTAATTTCAAAATATTTCCAAATATTTGGGATATTTTGTAGATATCAGTCTTATTTCTAATTTAATTTTGTTGTTATTAGGTAATATAGTCTGTATGACTTCAACACTTTTAAAAGTTTTGAAGCTGGTTAGTAGCATTCTGTGACTTGCATAGGAAAGACAGGGCAAAAAAGGGCAAAAACAAAATAATATGTATAAAATAAGGCCATGTCATAAAAGGCCATGTGTCTTATATATAACATTTGGGATGTATCCTATGTCAGGAGGAGATTTTAAACAGAGAATAACATGATAAATATATAATAATTTTAAAATTAAACAAAAAAATTAAAATTCACATAAAAAGAACATTTGTTGTAGACGTTTGCAAAAATTTGGGAACAAGGTTGTTTGAAGATTTGTAACACCAATTATAGTAAATTACTGATAAAAATTATGTATGATAGTTTGAAGATATAAATAAAATGTTTTTATCAAGAAAGGATGTTGAACTTTGTCAAATGCTTTCTCTGCATCAATTGAGATGATCGTGTAGTTTTTATTGTTCATTTTGTTAATGTGATGTATAGTATTTATTGATTTCCATATGTTAAATCAGCCTTGCATCCCAGAGACAAATCCCACTTTGTCATGGTGTATAATCTTTTGATGTGTTGTTGAGTTTGGTTTGCTAACATTTTATTGAGAAATTTTGCATCAATGTTCATCAGATATATTGGACTGTAATTTTCTTTGCTTGGGATGTTTTTGGCTTAGGTATCTAAGTGATGTTGGCAGTATAAAGTGCTTTTGAAAGTATTTCCTGTAGCTCTATTTTTTGGAAGTAGGAGTATTGTTATTAATTATTCTTTGAATATTTGGTAGAATTTAGCATGAAGCCAACTGGTCTAGGGATTTTCTTTGTTAGGAAGTTTTTGATTATTTCTTTAGTCTCTTTATTTATTATTTATCATTTCAGGCTTCCTATTTCTTCCTGATTTTTTTGGTAAGTGGTATTTTCCTAGGGATTTATTCATTTTCTCTAGGTTATTTAACTTGTTGGCATAGACTTGTTCATAACAGTCCCTTATAATCCTTTTTATTTTTGAGGCATCTGTTGCAATGTTTCCATTTCTATCTTATTATCTGAGTATTTTTTCTCTGTCTTAGTCTAGCTAAGGGTTTATCAGTTTTATTTATATTTTCAAAACATTAATTTTCCTATAGTTTTTTCTACTCACTAATGTATTTCTGTTCTGATCTTTATTATATTTCCTTCTTTCTGCCAACTTTGGGTTTAGTTTTTCTTCTTTTTCTAGCTCTTTGAGGCATACTGTTAGTTGTATTTATTTGGGATCTGTCTTTCAGGCATGCAGATATCACCAGAGAGAGATAAAACAATATGAAATATCAAGAAAACTGACTAGGGCATGGTGGTGCATGCCTGTAATCTCAACACTTTGGGAGGCCAAGGTGAGAAGGTCACTTGATGCTGGGAGTTTGAGATCAGGCTGGGCAACATAGCAAGGCCCCATTTCTACAAAAATAAGTAAATAAATAAATAAGTATATATTTTTAAAAATACATTTTTAAATAAAGAAAATATGATATCACCAATGAAACAGAATTCTCTAATAACAAACCCCCTAAAACAGGAACTTATAAATTGTCTGAAAAGGAATTCAAAATAATATGCTTAAGGAAAGTCAGTGAGACCCAAGAGAATACAGATATACAATTCAATGACATCAGAAAATCAATTCATGATGTTAATAAGAAATTTAACAAAGAGATAGGTACCATAAAACAGAAATCCTGAAGCTAAAGAAATGAATTAATTATAAAAAAATTAATTAAATAAAAAATTAAATAAAAATACAACGGAAAGCTTCAACAGTATCCTAGCTCAAGCAGAAGAATCTGTAAACTTGAAAACAGGTCCTTTGAAATTACTCAGTCAGAGGGTACAAGAAAAGAAAACAAAAAGAATGAAAGAGAGTGAAGAAAGCCTAATGGACTTATGGGACACCATTAAGCGTACACTTATTTGCAGTATGGGAGCTCTAGAAGGAGAAGGGACAGATAAAGGAACAGAAAACTTATCTAATAAAACAATTGTTAAAAACTTTGCAAGTCTTGAGAGAGATATAAAATTCACATTCATAAAGCTCAAAGTTTCCCTAACAGATTTAATTACATTATAATCAAGTTGTAAAAAGTCAAAGGCAAAGAGAACATTTTAATAAATGCAAGAAAAAACAAAAACATGTCACATATAAGTGAATTCCTATTAGATTATCAGTGGATTTCTCAGCAAACCTTGCAGGCCAGAGGAGAATTTAAAGATATATTCAAAGTGCTGAAAGGAAACACAAAAAACCTGACAGCCAAGAATGCTATACTCAGCCACGTTTTTCTTCAGAAATGAGGGAGCAACATTGTCTTTCCCTAAGAAGCAAAAGCTGAGGGAATTCATCACCACTAGACCTGCTTTACATAAAAAGTTTAAGAGAGCTGTTCAAGTGAAAACAAAAAGATATCATAAGAACATAACAAAATATGAAGCTCACTGGTAGAATTAAATATATAGTTAAGTTTAGAATACTGTAGTACTGTAATGGTGGTGTGTAAATCATTCATGCCTTTAGTATGGAGGCTAAAAATCAAAACATTAAAAAATAACAAAAGCTATGGTATGTTGTTAAGGAATACATGATATAAAAAGATAAAAATTTTGATTCCTTTGTTTTTGAAGGATTGCTCAGGGTACAAAATCGTAGCTTGATGAGTTTTTTTCAACATTTTAAATATTTTACTACACTGTCTTATTGTTTGCATGGTTTCTGAGAAATCAAATGTAATTTTTACTTTTGCTTCTCTATATGTAAGGTGATTTTTTTCTTCTAGTGTCTTTCAATTTTTTTTCTCTATCTAATTGATATGATTTGGCTGTGTCCCCACCTAAATTTCACGTTGAATTGTGGTTCCCATAATCCCCATGTGTCATGGGAGGGACCCAGTGGGAGGTAAGTGAATCATGGGGACAGTTACCCTCATGCTGTTCTCGTGATAGTGAGTTCTCACAAGATCTGATGTTTTTTTAAGGGGCCTTCCTCCTTTTGCTCAGCACTTCTCCTTCCTGCTGCCATGTGAAAAAGGATGTGTTTGCTTCCCCTTTTGCTGTGATTATAAGTTTCCTGAGGCCTCCCAAGTGATGCTGAGCTGTGAGTCAGTTAAACCTCTTTTCTTTATAAATTATCCAGTCTCAGGTATGTCTTTATTAGCAACGTGAGAACGGACTAAGACACTAATTTTTTCAGTTCGAATATGATGTACTTAGGTGTAGAGTTTATTTATTTATTTATCCTGCTTGGTGTTTTTTGAGCTTCCTGGATTGTGGCTTGGTCTCAGATATTAATTTGGAGGAAATTCTTAGGCATTAATGTATCAACTATTTATTCTATTCCTTTCTTCTTTTTCTGGAATTTTATTTTGACCTATTTTGTTCAGCCTTTTTTTCTTCTCTTTGATTGTCAGTTTTGTAGGCTTTATTAACATATCATAAAGTGAAGAGATTATTTTCTTAGCTGTATCCAGTCTACCAGTGGGCACATGAAAGGTATTCTTTATTTCTGTTACAGTGTTTCTCATCTCTAGCATGTCTTTGTGGTTCTTTCTTAGTATTTTCATCTCTTTGCTTACATTGCCCTTCTGTTTTTGCTGTCTGCTTTACCCATTAGAAGACCTCAGAATATTAATCATAGTTGTTTTAAATTCATCATCTGACAATTCCACTATTCATTTTATATCTGGTTCTGGTTCTGGTTCTGATGCTTGTTCTGCCTCTTCAAACAGTGTTTTTTTCCCTCTCTTTCGGTATGCCTTGTCGTTTTTCGTGTAAAAGCAGACATAATAGACTGTGTAAATGGAACTGTGGCAAATAGGTTTTGAATAATGTAATGGTAAAGTATGGGGGAATCTTTTTATAGTTTCATCATTAGTTCCCGGTCTTTTAGTGAGCCTGTGCCCCTCGGCTATGAACTTCAAAAGTGCTGTTCAGAGTTTTGTTTTTGTTTTTGTTTTTGTTTTTGTTTTACTCCCTTAGAGGGTACGGGATGGCTACAAGGAGGTAGAGTTGGATATTTACCTTTCCCCAGGCCAGTCAGTCTCTGATAAAACCACAATAGATGAGGCTGTGCCTACAACAGTTTCTTTTGAAGGCTGGCCTTGTTAAATAGAAAAGAATGCCCTGCACCATGGCACAATGGTTCCTTGGCTTTCTCCCCTGCCTGAAACAGGAGGGGGTTTTTCTCTGATTTTCGTGATGAGAACCATGGCAGAGGTCTTGGAAATAAAACTCATAAAAATGTGGGAGGCCCTTCTGACTGTTTCCTCGTCTCAGCCTTGCTCATTCTGAATCTCCAGCAATTTGTCAATTATAGTTTGGGTATTTCTAAGCCAGTACCAGCTCCTGTAGAGGTTTCTGCTAATGAGCTTCTGATATGGAAAGTTTTGATTCTCTGTATTCATCTTTCTGTCTCTACAATATTAGGGGCAGCACTTGCCCTGTTGCCTCACTTCTAAGATGGATCTAAGAAGAGTTGGTGATTTTTCCATTTGTTTAGGTTTTTACCAGTTGGAATGGGGTAATGACCTACGAGCTGCCTACATGCCAATCCAGGACTTATTTATTGTTCTTTACTGCTTATTTTCTATTTTTTTCTGCTCTCGTATTTACAATTTTCTCCCTTCTGCTTACTTCACATTTTACTTGTTCTTCTTTTAGATTCTTAAAATATAAACTTAGGTCAGTGATTTAAATCTTTTATTTTTATTCATATAAGGAGATAAAGATACTATTTTCTTCTAAGTTCTGCTCCAGCTGCATTCCATACAGTTAATATGTATTAATTTATTTTTCATTTATTAAAACATTTGTAATGTTCCTTGTGATTTATTGTTTGACCCATGTATAATTTGGAATTCTGTTGTTCAATTAGCAAATATTTGGGAAAATTTTCAGATAGTTGTGGTGAATCCTAATTTAGGTGTGTTTGGTCATGGAGCATATACTGCGTAATTTCAATCTTTCAAATTTATTGAAAACGATGTTATAGTTACTCTTGCACTTAAATGCATATTCTGTTCTTTTGGGACAAAAGTGTTTCATAAAGGTCAATTAGGTCACTTTAGTTGATAGTGTTACTGGGTTATTCAAATGTTTTCAATCGTTATTGCTTTTATTGTTCTAATGTATAATGACACTTGAGATAAACTGTTAAAATCTACCACTACCATTGTACACTTGTATCTTTTTGCTTTTATTTGACATAGTTTTTTCTTCATGTATGTGAAAGCTCTACAATAGATATACATATACAAATATACAGCATTTAATCTTCTTGATTTATTAGCTTTTATCATTACTTAAATATCTTTTATAGTTGTCTTGAAAATGTTGTTCAATCTCAGTATATCTTTTGGAGTTTGTTATAATTAGTATTTACAATGGTGTATACATCTTTTTTTGGTATACTTTCGCCGTGTTTTTGTATAACACTTATCTCTTATACTCAAAATATTGTTTTAATACCTTGCTTTTTACAAAAATTCTGATGTAGTGTGTTTATTTTAAACTGGACTTTTAACATATTTTTTATTTAATGTAATTTCTACTATTTTGGGGTTTAACCTTTCTTCTTGCCATTTATTTTCTATGTACCCTATCTGTTTATTGTTTCTTTTTTTCACTTTTTTTTTTTACCTTTTTGGTGATCAAGTAATTAACTTTTGGGTATTCCATTTTTATCTTCCCTCTCGGTTTATTAGCTATAACTCTCTTCATTTTTTACTCTTTTTAGTATGACTGTCTTAGAGTTTTAATATACACTTTTGACTTATGGTGGTTAACTTTTAAATTGTATTATAATGCTTTGGCAGAGTGTAATGACCTTGCAAAATTGTACTTCAATTTCCTCCTTCCCATTCTATATGCTTTTTGTCCTTCTACATATGCTTTAAACTCCAAAGTATATTATTATTGTTGTTGTTCTTTATTTTTATCCAAAATAATTTTTTATATTGTGATACTTGAAATCCCTAAAACCCCTAAAACTCTTTTCCGCTGTTTATGAGTTTGAAACTATTTTCAGAATACCTTATTTACATTTTTACTTTCATGCTATCATAGCATATATTTGCATTTTCAGAGGCTACATAACATATGGTATTGTAACAGATTGAATGCAAAAATAGGAGAATCTAACTGTCCCCTCTTAAGTCAGACATTAAAGAAATTTGCAAAGATATACAGTGTCACTTTTTTTGCTAGTAATTTTTTTGTTTTAAAAAGACAGTTATATTTATTTAAAAAGATTTTTAAAACATGTATGGAATTCTTGTTATCTTTAATATGTATTTATCTGTTTTCATTTCTAATATGTTAAATGTATTAGCAGCTATAAATTATATATATGAAAAAAGCTCTTTGTGAACCTCTGTGAATTCCAAAAGGTTGCTACGAGTTAAAGGTATCTTAAGATTAAAAAGTTTGAGAATAGATTATTGAGCTTTAAAATAAATGTTTCAAATTCTGAGACATTTACTTATGTAGCTACTATTTCCATGGTTCTGCCTTCCTTCATGTAGATGCAAATTTCTATCAAGTGTTATTATCCTTCAACCTGAAGAAATTGCTTTAACTTTTTTGATACAGGTTGCTGGCAATGCATTGCTTTTGCTTTTGCTGTCTAAAATGTCTTTTTTTCATCTTCATGTGAAAAAAAGCTGTATGAAGAATTCTAGGTTGAAAATTGATTACAGAAATTTGTGGTGAACATTATAATGCTTACCCCTTGCCCTACCAGTGCCCATTTAGAAAAACTAGTTACCCCAACTTCTGAAAATGGATATTTGGGAAGGTCAAAGTCAGCTGTGTATTTAAAAAATTAAAGCAGTTGAAATGAGTGTGACAAAGAACATTACACATGTTTTTAATTTAATGTGATAAGCCTGCCCCCACTTTTTCTAACCAACTCATGCCATATCTGCAGAAATTAAAATATTTCCAATTGTGTTCTCCTATAAAATTTATATTATTGACCTGACCTCAGTCTTTAAGATTTTCATTTTCAGACACCTGCAGCTGTCAACACCTGACTTCTAGAATTTTTCTTGAAATTTACAATTCTAACTCATGTTAACGGTATGTGCATTTTTGAGAAAAAGCTACAATGAAGTAATTGGATAACCTTTTACATTTTTTTCACTGTATTTATACTGCTAACAGTGACATCAATAAGACTTACTTTACAATTTTGTAGTATGCAATGTCACAGAGAAATGATGTATTTTATGTAGTGTCTGAACACAGATGTTTTCTTAGAAATTCTAAAGGAAACTAATCTTTCTCCCTTGATGCTAATGACTTTAGACATACTTTATCAACAAATTCAAACCCTAGACTTTACAAAGCCAATTGTTATGAGAAGTAGGATCTATCTAGTATCATTGAATACTAAACAAAATTATGAGAATGGCTAGTAAAGTGTGTCCATTGAAGTAAATATATGTTTAACAGAGTGCTTGCAATATTCAGGAGCTCAAGGCTGCCTCCCTTTAAAGGAAGCAATGCTTTAAGGGAGAAGTGGAAAACCATTATGAAGTGAAAAAATATTCCAACAGATTTCAGATGCCTTTCAGCTGTTCTGGATTCCCTGTTGATAACTGTCCTATTGACATGAGTATTCCCAGGAGGGCTGTGGTAAAAACTAATGCAGGTTTTATTTCCCGTGCCCTTTGCTCTCTGCAAAGAGCCAGTCTACTAAAAACACGTACATCCCAGCTCCACCGGGTTTCTCACTACCTGTATTAGTCTGTTCGTGTGGCTATAATAAAATGCCCTAGACTGGGTAATTTACAAAAGATAGAAATTTATTTTTAACTGTTCCAGAGGGGTTGGGAAGTCCAAGATAAAGGCACTGGCAGATTTGATGTCTGGTGAAGACCCACTCCTCACAGATGGTGCTGTGTAGGTCTTCTTACATGGCAAAAGAGATAGAAGGGATAAATAGCTCCTTTGTACCTCTTTTATAAGGTCACTAATCCCACTCACTTGGGCTCCACCCTCATGACTTAGTCACCTCCTGAAGGTCTCATCTGTTAATATTATTACATTGGGGATTAAGTTTTAACATAGGTTATATTAGGGGGACACATTCAGACCATAGTACCAACCAGGCACACAGCACCCTTCTCAAACCCCTGTCATCAACCCCAATGTCTTCTCTCTGCCTCTATCCAGTTCTACTTGTCCTTCAGGGCTCAGCCTAATGACCATAACTTCCATGAAATCATCTCATAGATTGCAGATGAAATCAGTGTTTTGTTTTCATTGTGCAATAAAAGGAGAATATTGCTTTTTCTTTACCTTAACACCCCCTGGGTTGGTTGTTTACTTCTTTGTGTCCCTCCTGAGTTTGCATAGGGATTACTGTCAGACACCACTAGCACATAGTAATGCTAGAACATGGGATTTACTGGGGAAGACCGTAGGAGCTGAAAACTAATACAGCACATCCATGAGCTCTCACCATCCCACCTCTTAGTCTTCATATCCTGTGGTGGCCAGCCTGCCAGTATACAACACCTCCATCCCTTTAATAGTCTTCAAATTTATAGGGTCGAAAACAAGGAACACTTGTTTGACTATTACTAGTAGACAATACCTAGTTTGAGAAGTGGCTTTTTCAGGAAGGGTGAACAGTGTCTGATAGCCTGCTCTTTCGTTGAGAAATTTCTTACATGCTGAACTCTGCTAAGCTATCAAAAGAGAGAAGGAATTTGCTTTTAATGGCAAACTATAAGTAATTTGTTTTTAATGGTAAACTGTTTTGTTTCTTAGTAGTAAGCTATAAGTAAGAGCCATGCCTTGCTGATTTTTCTATCCTAAGTCCTAGCACATAGAAGGTCTGGATAAGCATCAAGACCCAACATGTTTTCAACATGTGGCTTGTATGGACAGAAGAACGACATACCAAAATGAAGACATGTCTGGGCATCTGTAACAAATGTGTGAAATAGCCTTCACCAGACTTTTCTGCAGACATTCCATTTGGGTTTTCACCAAGATATTAATGATTGAACAACAACCTGATAGTGGTTATCTCAGACTTCCACTAAAGGATTGAGACTGTACATCCAGCTGTCCTTGTGCAAGAAACTGTATTTGAACTTCAGCCTTCAAGATCCTACCAATATCTCCTAATTGTGTTCATGTTTCCTATCTTGTTCACTATTGCTTTAAACTTTACATCCTCAGTGACTATTACTTTTGCTCCTAAATCTTTCTCAAGAATATCAAAGAGTGTTTTTCCATCTATTTTATCATGTAATTCTTCAATACAAGTACTCACTGTTAAGAATAATAAAAAAGAAAGATGCAGTTCCAGCTATCAGGCAAGTTAGGGCTCTGATTTGGCTCTGGCAGATAAGAATATTTTAGTATCTTCAACACAAGAAAGAGAACAAAGGCAGGGTATGTTTGCTGCTGTCACTGCTATGATTCTAAAGTTCAGCCAAAGACTTATTAGCATTTCAATGTCCTGCTTTATAACACATGAACCAGAGGCAAAAATATAAGAAATCATACCAGAAATGACAACACTAGGTAGAGCTTTGATCGAAAGACTTGTCTAGACACAGGACACTTGTGATTTTGATTCAAGTCAAGCCAGGATGACACTAGCCAGGATACATGCTTAGGGAGGCTTTGATTCTCCATTTACAAAAAGTTGAAGTTTCTTCCCAGTTAGATTCCACAATTTCAGAAATTGTTTAGAAACTGTTTAGAAATAGTGTCTCATTTTTTTCTCTTAGATTATTTCTGTCTCTTTGGTGGATATGTTGTATCTCTGGGCTTAAATTTAGAGCCTTAGATAGATCTCTCTGATATGTGATAATTTTTTTTTTTTTTTTTTTTTTTGAGATAGAGTCTCTCTCTGTCGCCCAGGCTACAGTGCAGTGGCACTATCTTGGCTCATTGCAAGCTCTGCTTCCCGGGTTCACGCCATTCTCTTGCCTCAGCCTCCCGAGTAGCTGGGACTACAGGCACCTGCCACCATGCCCATTTAATGTTTTTGTATTTTTTAGTAGAGACGAGGTTTCTCCCTGTTAGCCAGGATGGTCTCGATCTCCTGACTTCGTGATCCACCCACCTCGGCCTCCCAAAGTGCTGGGTTTACAGGCGTGAGCCACTGCGCCCAGACGATAATTATTTTTATTAGTCATGTATTTCCATTAGCAAAATGCTGTGCTAATAATCTTGATATTTTAATTCTTCGTGTAATTTTTTGCATATTATCTCATTGAATGTCATCTAACTCATTCATTGCCATAAGCATTGGCTAATAACAAATCTCAAGAATAGAACGCTAAACCTAATAAAATAATCCCAAAGGTGAAAATTGACTTTATTATATTTCTGTGAACCTTCTCCTCCTTGAAGTCTCTCCTTGAAGTCTAATTCACTGACCACTGAGTTGCAAAATTAGCTCTCACTACAGCTTTGTCTGCTGTCATTTTAGAGACATATTTCCAAAATAAGGTAATATTTTCAGTTCTCAGCCTCAGAGTCAGAAAATTTAGGAACACACTGAAATCTGTAAATCTCAATGACCAAGTGAAGTCATAAATACATTTTTATAGTTGCCACACATTAAAAACCTATTTAATTTTTTAATAAATAAAATATTTACCCTCTCATAATCATAATTCTCATCATATATTATCCCAAATCCCTCTCAGTCAGCACTAAATATTTTAAGTTTCAGAAGCTGGGTTATAAGATATCAGTCAGAATGAACTGTTTTACTAAAGTAACAAATAATCCTAAAAATCTCAGTGGCTAAAGATAACTAAGTTAATTTCTAACTCATACTACTTTTCCAAGGTGGGATGGCAGGGATCCTCTGCCATTCATAGTTATTCAAGGTTCACACTGACGAAAGCTTCAACACAGTACATGTTTTCACAGTTCCCACAGTGTGTAAAAGGAAATGGGGCAAGTCATGTATTGGTTCTGAAAGCTTGTAACCTACAGTAAACTATTCCTTGTCCATTCACATATCAATGGCCACAGCAAGTTACATTCCACATCCACTTTTAAAAGGGGAGAAAAAGTTCAGCCCTGTCATCTGCTGGGAAGAGGGTGGAGAAGATGCATATTTATGAAGTCTCTAATGACAATCACACAGATAACCCAAAATGCATGTTAGCAGGGAACCTAACGATAACCCAGCTTAACCCATTCAGTTTACAAGTTGAAAATATGTGAGTGATTAGATGCTTGGACCATCTGGGTTTCTCCTAAAATTTCAGGGCTTCTGGTGAAATCATTAACTCCTCCAGGCTCTGACACATCTCTAGGCATTCTGCTTCATGATCGATTTTTGAGTAATAAGCCTCTCTTGAACACCTGGAGTAAATTCCACTTATTTATGGTGTGTAATTCCCTTTATATGTTGCTACATTCTTTCAGATATTTTTTGCATCTACATCCATGAGGGGGATTGATGTGTACTATTCCTTATGGTACTGTCTTTGGTTTTAGTATAAAGGTATTTCTGGCTTCATAGAGATGAGTTGGGTAGTGTTCCCTCTTCTATTTTCTGGGAGAGATTGTGTAGGATGTGTGTTCATTCTTAAACATTTTGTAAAATTCTCTAGTGAAACTATTAGAATCTGGACCTTTCTTTTTGGTGGCAGAAATTTAAAATTATGAATTTAGATTTCATACTAGTTATAGGGCAATTCAAATTTTTTCCTATCCCTTGAGTTATAGTAGCTTTTTTAAAGATTTAGAACATTTCATCTAAGTTGTCAAATTTATGTAGGTAGAGTTGTTCATAGCATTCTTTTGTTATCCTCCAAGTGTCTTCAGAGTCTGCAATGATTTCTGCTGTTTCATTCCTGATATTGGTAATTTGTGTCTTCTCTATATTTTTCACTGTCAACCTTGCTAGAGGGTTATCAATTGTATTAATCTGTTAAAAATAAGGTTTTTTTTCACTGAATTCCTTTATTGCTTCTCTGAGATTGCATTGATTTCTTTTATCTTTATTGTTTCTTCCTTATGCTTGCTTTGGGTTTATTTTATTCTTTTTCCCGTTTATTGAAGTGGAAAATCAGATAACTGAAGACCTTTTTTCTTTTCTGATGTAAGATTTAGTAGTATAAATTTTCCTCTCAGCACTGCCTTGGCTGTTTCTCACTAGTTTTAATATGTTATGTTTTTACTTTCATTCAGTTCAATGTGTTTTCTGATTTCTTTTGCATCTTTCTTTACCATCTATGAATTATATAGCAATATGTTCTGCCCAGGCTTTGGTAACTCATGCCTGTAATCTCAACACTTTTGGAGGCTGAGGTGGAAGGAATGCTTGAACCCAAGAGTTCAAGACTAGCCTGGGCAACATAGCAAGACGCTGTCTCTATAAAACAAACAAAAAGAGGCCGGTTGGAGGGGCTCATGCCTGTAATCCCAGTACTCTGGGAGGCCGAGGTGGGCAGATCACCTGAGGTCGGGAGTTCGAGACCAGCCTGGCCAGCACGGAGAAACCTCATCTCTACTAAAAATACAAAATTAGCTGGGCATGGTGGCGCATGCCTGTAATCCCAGCGACTTGGGAGGCTGAGGAAGGAGAATCTCTTGAACCCAGGAGGCAGAGGTTGTGGTGAGCCAAGATTGCGCCACTGCACTCTGGACAACAAGAATGAAACTCCATCTCAAAACATAAAAATAAAAATAAAAACAAAAAGATAAAAAGAAAATTAGCTGGGCATAGTGGCATGCACCTGTAGTTTCAGCTACTCAGGAGGCTGAGGTGGGAGGATCTTTTGAGCTAGGGAGTTTGAGGCTGCAGTGAGCTGTGATCCTGCCACTGTATTCCAACATGGGACACAGAGCTAGTCTTTTGTTTCAAAAACAAAAGCAAAATTGTTCTTCGGTTTCCCAATGTTTGGAGATTTTTCTTTCTTTCTATTGTTAATTTCTAGTTTGAGTCTGTTGTGGTTACAGAACACCCTCTGTATGATTTTAACTCTTTTGAATTTGTTAAGGGTTGTATTATGACCTATATTATGGTCTCTTAGCGTATGTTTCGTAGGCATTTGAAAAGAATGTGTATTCTACTGTTTTGGGGTAGAATGTCCTATAAATGTTGATTAGATCCTTTTGATAAATGATGTTAAATTCTTCTGTATAATTGCTTATTTTTGGTCTAGTTGCTCTATCAATTGTTGAGAAAGGTGTTGAAATCTCCAACTATGATTGTGCATTTGTATTTTTCTACTTCTAATTCTATTGGTGTTTGCTTTATACATTTTGTAACTCTGTTGGTGCATAAACATTTAGAATTGCTATGTCTTCTTGATGAATTGATCCTTTAATCATTATATAATGTTCCTCTCTGTCTTTACAATTTGCTTTGCTCTGAAGTCTACTTTATATTAATTTATCCACTCACAGTTTCTCTTCATTTTTCTTTGCATGGCATATCTTTTTCCATTTTTTTTTTTACTTTCAATCTACATGTATTCTTACATTAGTGGTAATATCTTATAGATAGCATATAGTTATGTCATATTTTTAATCCATGCTTCTAAACTTTGTCTCTGAATTAATGTAGTTAGACCATTTATGTGTAATACAATTTAATAAAATTAATATTTTATATAATGATTATGTTATAGTTTAAGTCTAACATTTTATTTTTCTGTTTATTGTGTTTATTATTTTTCTATTTTGTCCTGCCTTCTTGTGTAATACCTGAACATTTTACATTTGTCATCTTTTATTTTTACTGTGTTCTTTCTTTTCTCCCAATTTTCTATGACTTATTCTTTTAGAATTTCCTTTCTTCTTAGATAAATTCTTTTAGTCATTATTTTAGAAAAATTATGCTGGTAACAAATTCCTTCATCTAAAAATATCTTGAATTCATCTTAATTCCTGAGGTACAGTATGTTTTGCTGGATATTAAATCCTGAATTGACAGTCATTTGATTTCAACACTTGGACAAAGTACTGCTTTCTTCTGGCATCCATGTTTTTTGATTAAAGGGCTGCTGTCATTTAGTGAAAAATGAATCATTGTATGATTTTGCTTTTAAGATTTTCTTTAGTTTTCAGAAGTTTGATTGTAATGTGTCCTGGTATGCATTTTTACATTTATTTATTATTTTTGGGATTCACTTAGCTTCTTAAGTCTATGGCTGTTTTCCTTTTGCCAAAATTGGAAAAATATAGCCTTTAAAAAAAATACTTTTCACCTCCACTGCCTCTTCTCCTCTGCTTCTGAAGCTCCAGTGACATGAGTGTTATAGATTTAGTTATAGTCTCACATGTTCCTGAGGCTCTGCTAGATTTTTTCCAGTCTATTTTTGCTCTTCCACTCAAACTGGGTACTTTTTAATTGCTCTATGCTCAAGCGCCCTAACTCTTTCCTCTCTTCTCTCCGTTCTGCCATCAATCCCATCCATTAAAAAAAAACTTTTTCTTATTGAATTTTATGTCTAAAGTTTTTGTTTTTCTTATATCTTCAATTGTTTTCCTTTGGCTTTTAATATTATCGTTGGTTTCAAGCATATTTGTCATTGCTTTTTGAAACATTTTCATACTGGCTGGTTTACAATCCTCGTCAGATGATGCTAACGTCTATGTTATCCCAATGTTTGTGTCTGATATTTTTTTCTTATTCATGTTTAGTTCTTCCTGGTTCTTTTCACGAGATAACTTTCAATGAACTATGAATATTTTGGGCATTATATTGTAAGACTCTGGTTCTTATTTAAAGTGTGTTTTAGTAGATCTCCTCTGCTACCACTTCAGCAGGGATAGCAGTACCTTCTCAGTGCTGCCTGGTGGGGCTGGAAATACAGGATTTCCACTTGGCTTCTGTTGCCATGATAAATGGTGAGGAAAGAGAGGCCTGTAGGGAATAAGACCAGGAGTCCAGTCTTCCTGCCAAGTATCTGCTGGCTGGGAAGTAGAAGAGGTGCCTCATTATCACTTCACATGCAGCTTCCACTGACTGTAGAGGTGCACGGCCCCATCACCATTAATGGACTTCCCAGGCAGCCTTCTTTAACACCATGTCAGTGAGGAGGAACAGCCATCTTGGTACCATCAGGTAACAGTGGAAGTTCTGGTTCCCCCATGGCCTCTATTTCCACCATAGGGGAATCCCTTACTGTCTGGCAGAGAAGAAAACCTCCACTCAACCTTCTCTGATATCCCTGCTCTGGTGTGGGGCATGTCGTTATAGCTGAGCAAGGGTGGCAGCCTAGGCCTTTGCTGGAGAAGGTGGGTGTAGGGCTGCAGTATTTTCTGTGGTGTTCATAGTAGAGTAATTACCATCTAAGAGTTTGCAGTCCTACTAAGCTACCCCTTTCCTGGTCCTTTGGTTGGAGAGAGCAGGCTTTATTTGGGGCTTTTTGTTTCTATGCCTATTTTTGTTTCTTGAATGCTGGCTTCTCTATGTCCCAGTCTTGAATTTATGAGACAAAAAAAACAACAAAACAACAACAACAACAACAACAAAAAAACAACCCAGGGAACTCATCACTGTGTCTTCCCTTGGTGCTGATGCTCACTAGCTGTGCTGTCTTCAAAGTCTTTCCATGTTTGCTGATGTACACTGTCTGGGGTTTTCAGTTGTACTCAGCTGGAGAAATAGAAAAGAAGTATGTCTACTCCATCTTCCCCAAATCAGAATTTCGCTGCCTTATTTTAAAAATTAGTTTGGGGACTGATTTAAAAGAAAAGCCTTTGGAACAATTGATTGCCATTAAGTACCTATCTCACATTAAGTCAGAAAGTTATAACCCTGGGTGGACTTTATTGTCACCTGGGAAGCTTTAGAAAATATTTCAGTGTTCAGGGCCCAGAAACTAAGTAAACCAAAATCTCTGAGGGCAATGCCCAGCAAGGGAATGCTTTATCCTCATATGGATTTTCTGTGTAAATTGAAGAGCACTGGCTCTCTGTGATGGTGTCTACCCAAGGACCAAAGTACAAAAGCAACAGTTCATCTTCATTGTCACAAATGTGCCGCAGGTGAGAGGCGGGTAGTATCTCCATGGTAACCAAGCCTCAAGCTCTGTGATTTCCAGGGTAGCATTAAGTTATTGCTTCTTGCTCATATGCAGTTCTACCCACAAGAAAATGCCAGTTATGTCCCTTAGTTGACAAATAAGAAATCATGACTTTTGAAAAACGTATTTTCTTAGAATGTTATTTAGATTCTTGCAAACAAAAGGCCAAAATGAATCAAACAGATAAGGCTTCTCTCACAGAAGGTCCCTGTGCGATGCGTGTCCTTGGCTCCCAAAGGCTACATTCAAAGCAGACATTTAAAAACAAAACCAGAGAATTTCAAGATTTTTCACACTGATCAAATGCTGTGGTTGTGTCCCCTAGATATGAGGATTTTTTAAATAAAAAAAAATAGAGAAGAAAAATATTGGGCAGAGCTATTGTCCAGGCATGACAGAAGAAGTAAGGCTTACTAACCTCACTTATTATCTGGCCGTGTCATTATCTCTAACAGGTGAGTGGAGTATTCAGGTCCAGATAAGCCAGAAATGGTGCCTGTGTTCTTACACTTAGTGAAGAGATGTATTAGGCTTATGAAACAGCCACCTTTAGCAATGCTAGGAAGGTATGAGCACAAGACACCAAGTATCGCTGGGATGAAGAACTTTTGCGGGTACAGCAGACGGGAGTGGGGCCCAAGGCCTTTGCTTGGGCTGGGCCAGTGGTCCTCAGGTGGCAGGAAGGCTGCAGTGGGGTTGGGTCAGCAGCCAGTGTCTGTGCAGGATAAATCTTCATGCATAGGTGAGTGGTTCTTGCCCCCAACAGTGAGCTGGGTGGTCTTCGTGACACGACTCTCAATACCAACACCTGTAGCTCCAGTGAGCCTACCGAATTCCAGATGGACCCCCTGGTGCTCATTCTATTTCTGTTCCATGGTTACAGTCTCCTAAATTGCTTCATTCCAAAACATCTTCCTGATAGCCAGTGATGCACACTGCAACTGAGAAATTCTTCTGTTTGATACCAATTGGATCATACCCCTTCCCTGGCTAGAAACCTGCAGTGGCTCCACCTGTTTCATGGATTGTCTGTGCAACCCTGGGCTCTGCCGCTGGAATTGGAGGGCATTACGACCCTTCCTGGAACATTCTTGGTACCAGAGATGCCAAAGGTATCGACATATACTTTTTTGAGAGGAGATGGTTCATGAGCAAAGCCACCCCCGTGAGTTTTAAGTGCCATTCCCAGAGAGGTGGGTAAAGTTTGGCCCATTAGAGGTTTGAGTGGGTGTCCTTTCTCAGATAGCTATGGACATGTGAACAAGAGAAACTAGTAGATCTTGAGCTGACCCCCAAAGAAAATGCCTTGAAAGGGCTTGGCTTCTTGAAAGCATCTCCTCAGAACCCGGGAATTGTCCTGGGTCAATTGGACCCCACACTTCCATGAATGCTGGCCCACATGTAAAGCCTTGGGCGGGTGGTTCTACAGGCAGTAAAGGAAGAATGGTGGGGACAAGTGAGGCCTCTCTACCTTTATCTATGCTGAGGAGCAGCTTCCTGAGCAGCAGCAGCAGTACCAGGGAGGAGGACAGCGACCCAGAGAGGGCGGGGCCAGAGAGGGCAGGAGGGGCTGTAGACCTGAGGAGCAGGAGACTCAGAGAGGGTGGGAGGGGCTGTGGACCTGAGGAGCAGGAGCAGAGGCCGTATCTCTGGAGCATCAGGCAATACACTTTTCCCTCTTCCCATTTATGACCTGGAAAGGACTGACCTCTGAACAGAGGGGAGGAAGGCCCTTAGGTCATGTGGTTATTGAGCTAGGTTTTCTTAATTGGGCTGTTAAGGCCATTTACAGACTCCTTTTAATTTGTCTATTTAGTCCCCACTATTCCAGTTGAGTTAAAAACTGGTGATTGTTAAAATGTGTCATAAGCTTTCTTTCCTCTATAACTTTTTTCCTCTTGTCTACCTAACTTCTATGACATCCACAGAAATTATATGTGGATATAATATCCATATGTATTACATATTATATTACATTGGATACATCATATATTTATCTAATGTATACATTAGATATATCTGATATGTATTAAATATATTATCTAATATGTATCTGATACATTATCTTTCTATCATCTATTCATCAACCTCTTTGAAATAATCTCTTTCATGCACTCATTACTCCTTTTCCCTGAATTCTTTCTTTATTTTCTTGAGCAGAAGATTCCTTGTTCTCTCAACCCCTGTGAGTGGTTGCATGTCTCATTTTTGGCACCAATTTCAGGTGACCTTGTACTGTTGTCTTTTCTGCATATCTTTCTTCTGGGAGATCCCACGTCTCATTTTAGGTAGGAAATATGTCTTCTTCTTTAATGCCAGTTGCAGTTCAGACTGTCATGTGCAAATTTAAAGAATTAGTGACGTGGAGGCTGTGAATTCATTGTCCTCTCATGTTAAAGTCAGGTTTTGCACCACTAGTCTTGCTTCTTGCAGCAAGAGTCATCTTCTATATGCAATCCTTCAGTGGTTGTCCTTGGGCTATAAAATGAGCTGAAATATTTAATTATGCATTTAAGATTCTCTATAAGCTGGTCTCATAGTTCTCTTTATCTTTCCCCTCATGCTTTCACACCCCACGCTCAGCAATCTAGAAACTCAACAACTCAGAAAGCAGAGCTCCTCCCATCTCCCTTGCACCATGCCTTTCATGGCCGGTGACTCTGTGAATATAGTTTTCTTGGGAGAGAAGCTGCTGTAAGTTCCTTTCTTTTGCTCATTTCTTCCAGAGGTCCTCTCCTCCCTAATTATCCCGGAGTTTGCAATTTTTGTGTGTGTGAAAAATTAGACCTTGGCCCATGACCTTGAACAGTAGGATAAAAACAACTCCCAGAAGCTTAGCATCCCAATAATGGGACTTTAGGCATAAATGGGTTAAACAGCAATCTCAAGCTCCTTAGATTTTGTGACTCCTCTGATCCTCCTTTTACCCGATCCAAGTGTTTTCATCTCTGTTTAACACCTCGTTAATCTGCCCCATATTTCAGTGGGTGGTTTTCAGAGCCGTCTCTGATAAAGTGTGGTTCTCCTTTAAGGAGGGATGCTGTGCCTCAGAAGTGCAAGTGAAAATATATACCTAATGCTAGATGACGAGTTAGTGGGTGCAGCGCACCAGCATGGCACATGTATACATATGTAACTAACCTGCACATTGTGCACATGTACCCTAAAACTTAAAGTATAATAATAAAAAAAAGAAATTATCATCCTCCATCTGAACTGAAAAAAAAAAAAAAGAAAATATTAAGACTGACAAAGACTTGAAAGAATGAGGATAACTGATGCTGGTACAAGGTGAGGAAACAAGTATTAGAGATTGATTAAAGATTTAAATGTTACATGTTAAAGCATAAAAGTTCTAGAAGTAAATTGAGCTTCCTATATTGTAAGATGGTAATGGAAGATTTTCTAAGCAGGCAATAGCACTGAAACATGAGTAGAAATAGGTGACTTAATTCATTTTTAAATATTCAAAAATCTTTTATCATGAAAGATTTAAAACAATAGACAAATCAAGACAAATAGCTGCCACATAACAGAAATACCCCTTCCAAGTTAAAAGACAAACTCCTAGTTTAAAAAAGGAGCAAGCCATATGAATGGGAAATACTTCAAACAGGAAATTTAAATGGTAATAGTTTAAAATTTATCTAATTAGAGAAATTTACTAAAAATGGTAGAAGTGGCCGGGTGTGGTGGCTCATGCCTGTAATCTCAGCACTTTGAGAGGCCAAGGCAGGTAAATCACTTGAGGTCAGGAGTTCAAGATCAGCCTGGCCAGTGTGGTAAAACCCCCTCTCTACTAAAAATACAAAAATTAGCCAGGCATGGTGGTGGGTGCCTGTAGTCCTAGCTACTTGGGAGGTTGAGGCAGGAGAATGGCTTGAACCCTGGAGGCAGAGGTTGCAGTGAGCTGAGATTGTACCACTGCACTCCAGCCTGGGCGACAGAGGTAGACTCCATCTCAAAAAAAAAAAAAAAAAAAAATGGTAGAAGCATTGGCAGGAGGCTGTTGGAACTAGCACTTACATAGTGTAAGAATATTTATGCATTTTTAATCTCTCATCAAAACCCTTTGCATATGCATATTCTCCTATCTAGAAACTGGCCAAGAGCTCACAGATGAAATATGGCCACCATATTGTTTATTTTATAGAGTATTGTCTTATACATCCACAAATACAAAATTGGCTGAGTGAATTACCAGAGTGGATGTTTCCCATAGTACATAGTAAATCAATCAGCCAATCAAAGCATATTGCACGTGTAGTTAGCCCTCTGCCCCATGCCTGTAGCTCCTGCATTATGGCATACTGTTTTATGGACTGATAAAGGAACCTTTAGTTTCCACCTCCAACTCTTGGTGTCTTGACATGAGACTGGTCCAAAGCTGTGGGACAAGCCCTAGCATTCAAAGCTGCAACCTGTCCCTGCAACCCCCCCACTTCCAGCCAAGAGCTAGCACTAAACTTTCTACTGGCTAACTGGTAATTCAGAGTCCACACTAAGTGGTGCTACAGAAAAATAAAAGTACGTTTTTTGCACATGTGAGTCTGTGGACTGAAATTTCTATCAGTTATCATACGTCATCACATAGACCTAAAAAATGGGTAATATCAGAATTCCCAGGCAAGAAAGCTGCCCTGTTAATTTCATTTACAAATGACAGAACTTAATGGGAACGTTGATATATTTACATTGCACAGAGACAGTAAGAAACAGTGTGGACGACATCCACATTATAATATTTAGTGAGGATGTTTATATATTGATAGCTTATTGAATCTCTCTCCTCTTCCCACAATACAAATGCATTCAAAAGAAATTTTAATGGTGTTTGGAAGTAAGAATCATTAAGCAAATAAATTCTAGTTACTGGCACTCAAAATGTGGTTCCTGGACCATCCACCCAACATCTCGTGGGAGCTTGTTAGACTTGCTGAGGTATGGGCCTCACCCCAAATCGCCTGAAACAGAATTTGCACTTTAACAACATCCCCAGGTGGCTCCTAAGCCCACAAAAGTATGAGAAGCTCAAGTCTGGGAAACGACTCTCAGCCAGATGAGAACAGTGGATGAGGCACACAGAAGACCTCTGCCAAAATCCAGTCATAAATGGCAGCTCCGTTTGAGCCTTGGTGTTAGAACAGGAAAATATATAGACCAGTGAATGTGACTCTTCAATTTATGTGAACTGAACTAAATATAAACCTCAAAACTTTCTTCATGTTGAAATCACCTAGGGAGATTTTTAATGATGCTATGTTGCAGCTTTCCCCGCAATGATCACATCAGTATCTCTGGGACAGACTCAATCAGTGTTACCTTAAAAATTCTCCAGGTGATTCCAACATGCAGCAAACCTTGAGAAACCCTCAAATTCAGCCCCCATGATATTGCTTTTCCTCCTCCTGAGCTCCTCTGACAATCATTCAGAAATACACGTTTCTTCAAATAATTATTTGTGTATGCTCTTGTAATAGTAAGTGGCCACATAAATTGTGCAGCATCTATAAGGAAACTGATTCTAAATTTCACTCTGGTAATAGCAGCCATTTCTTAAACAGCCATTGAAATGGATGTAAAAGAGTACCTAACATTTTTATTCTGTAGTTTTTTTCTTGACACAATTCTCAAATATCTTATGTCTCATTTTATGAATCATTTTCACAAAGATAGGTGCTGTTCAAACATTGAATTGTTTCATTTTTTAAGTCCTATTCTTACTGTGTTTCAAGAACCTCCTAAACTCTTTATCAGAGCCTGTGCCTCTTTAAAATCTATGCACTGTATCTGGGAAAAAGGTATATTTTCAAAGAATATTCTTTTCAACTTTTAATTTTTTCATAGCATTAATTCTTACATCTGAACAGATGAATAAATATTGTTGACTGTGCACTTGGTAATGGCCAAACCACTTTGCTAATAAGAATTTAGAGTAGGTGGGGAAGGGGGTGTTGATTTGAGTGAAGACAGCAGGACTAATTAAATGGAGTAGAATTAAGCAAATTAACAACAGCAAAAGCATATTTAATTTTGAAGAGTTAATTTAGTCTGGCCTTGATATGTTAATGTGTGATTCTGTTGGCAAAATATAATGGCCCTAATTCATGTAAATTTTTCTTGTATTAGAAAAACCCCATGAAATACAAAAATTACCTGAAATTCTTTCATAGATATAATGTATTATAACTGGTTTCAAAACATGAGAAAAAAATGGACAATTAAATAACTAGGATAACCAAGACATGAAGAAAACAAGAATTTTTTTGTACAAAATGAATCTTGTACATTATATTATGTAATATAAATTATGTAATGACCATCACATTATAATGCAGAGGATTTGAATGACCTCAAGCACTGAGTTTTCAACCTTAAATAGAACTATATGAGATATACCAATCCATAGATATAAACATATGTTTATTTAACGTTCAACATGATTTCTAGTTTTCTGGCATTGGTTATAAATTTAAATAATGCTTACTTCCAAGTTATCAGAAGAGGACAATGAGAAATATAAGTATGAAAATCTGGAGAAATGCTTCTTTTCAAGCACGAAACTTATTCAGTCACAGTACTTTAAAAATTAGGGCTTTCTGCCCAAATAAATGGCAGAACTTTCTATTCATTCAAAGAGCGACCACTTTATTTCTGTGTATTTTTCCTCTCAAGGATACAAGACAATACGCCTTCCAGTTTGACGCCATCGTTTTTGGAGGAGCACTGAGCAGGAGAACATTTTCTCATTAATCTTTACAATGTCCTGTGAATGGCTTCCAAGCAACTGTTATTATCCTTTGTTGACTGAAGCCAAGTGAGGACCTGAGGTCACCTAACACTTGCTGCTACAAACACTGAAATTGTGGGAAAGCAGAGATTGAAAGAAGCAGAGAAAACCCCTTGCATTGTCACACAGGGTTCTTCAAATACTTTTTATTTTTTTATAAGCATTTATCTTTGCATGTGAACAGATTAGCATTCATCCATATCTAAATTTGGCTATGTCTTCTTGCCTTATGTGCCATTTTTAAAATTGAAAACTTTACATTAAATGCACATTTCAGAAGTACAAGTTCAATACACCTTGAATAAATGACAGATTTTCTGTGGCTACAGCTCTTGACTATGAATCACATCCTCCTTTTACTCCCATTTCTTTTCTCTAGGGATTTTCCCTGATCCAATGGAATTATAAGGCAACAATGTTGGTAATCACCTGATGAGTTCAGATCCTTTCTCTTATAAGAGTTTAGTGTGAAAATACAATTACTAATATGAATAATATATATGTATATATATGTGTGTGCATATATATATATATATGTACATATTTCACGCACTCTACTTTACCCAGGATGAATTTTTTAGAGAATTTAGGCATTCTAAAAAGGTAAGATGGATCAGGAATGGAAAACTGAATAGTAATGAAAAAGCAAGAGTGAAGAGACAAGAAATGATAAGCTATAGTTTGCACAGCACCCTAATGTAGATGTTTAAAATTTAAACATAAATGATCTTCGTTTGATTTTGAGCCTTGTAACCATCATGCAATCTGAAGTATCAGCACCACTTGGCTTTAATTATGTAGACAAAGTGTGGAAGGAGCAGAGGTCCTAATACAGCTATGGCACAGAGTGGTGAGAAACCAAATACCCTTCTCATGACCTCAGAGCCATTCCCTCTGTTCTCTAACAAGGCAGGAAGGTGGGACTCACATTTCTTGTTCTGACCAGAAGAAGGATTTTGCATTGCTTTTGAAATTTCCTGTAGTGGGCAATTGCAGTATGAGACGCACTGAATAAAGCCAACAATTCGTTTGTGTTGGTTTTAACTATTATTATTATCAGTAATATTTTTTTTCTGGTCAGAAATACTGTAGTTTCCTGTTACAGTGATTCTGGCAATATTATTGCACATATTTTATTTTCATCTCTGAATTTAAACCAATGCTCTAAATTTTTATATCTCTAAAATAAAGTCATTCATTTCCAAATGAAACTTTTCCTGAAATCAATTTTAGGTTGAAGAATCAGAATCCGATATGATCTTGGCTGAAGACGTGGCGGTACAAAGATAAAATCTAGCCAGACTTCAGAATGAAGGAACTGGGTCTACTCATGTTAATGGAGATGTGAGGTTGCTATCCTTCTTAGCAAAGTGCACATCAGCAGCCCACAGGGAAGGTAGTGGAAATGGGGGCCTGATTAATGTGACCTTAATGATTCTTTCTGGTTGACGTTCTTTGAAGTCAATATTAAGATCACTCAAATTCTGGGCAAGCTCTTGCCAGAAGTGGAGATGTGAGAGTCTGTTTGAACCAGGAGGGTTCACCTGCCCAGCTCATTTTCCTCACTTAGTGGGACCCCCTTCTCCCTTCTTCCGTCACCAGCGTCCTCATAATTGGACCACTTTTCTTTCTACTTGCATTATCATTTAAGAAAAGCTCTATGTTTATTCGTACTAAACTGTAATTGACTGATAAATAGATCACAGAGCTTCCAAGTGTTTTTATCCATTTTAATGGGTTACTAGCTGCTAATCTGTCTGCAGCTCCTTTAAGCACTCCAGTTCTTGGCATTAAGGTCAGGTGTGCCTGGGATGATTTAAATATTTATTCTTTTAATTTTGCTATATCCAAAAACAAGTTTGTAGAGTGTTCTTCTAGATGCTTTTTTATTCTTTCCAAAATTTTGATCTTATTAAGAGCTATTAATAGTTTCCACAAATCCTTAATGTTTAGCTCCTACAGTGGGCCGTATCATTTGAAGTTGAGGTGCCACTATACCGCCATGGTTCCAGATAATGGGAACTCTTGCCGTACTTCTTATTATTTCTACCATCTGACCATTTTGTTCAGACCAGCTGAACATAGTGTGGCCATGGCATGCAGACTGAGAGGTACAATTTAAGCTAAACATCCCCTTAGGGGAAGAATTAATAATGATTCCATAGGAATTGTTGTGCAGCACCTCTGCCTATTCTGCAATGCAATCTTCCTAAAAAGGTACGTTCATTTTTTCTGGTCAGGTTCAATTTTGTTTACAGGTAGGTTTCTGAGGGCGGTATGCCTTAATTATAGGAGCAGATTTATTATGGTAAATACTGAGATCAGGAAGCATGTGTAACTGCGTCATAGAGTGATTACATCTAGGCATTGTTGCCGGCCAAGATTGATAAACATGCCAAATAAATATAATTGTTCTCTGTATCAGCCCTTATTGAAGGAATACTCATGGCAGTGGTGATCATCGCTATCATAGCTACCATTAAATTACTCGTTGTGACTGGTTATTCCGCTTTCCTCAGGTTTTCTTCTGTCATCTGTGACAGCTTCTTGATCTGTCCCCAGGTGGGTGGCTGTGTTGAATGGGTGTTGCTCATGACAGTTGGGGTCCTCCTCAGTGTCAGTCTCGACATGGCTGCAACCAGGGCATCCTCGGGATCCTCCTGGAATCTCTTCCTTGGCACCTGGCTCATGATAAGGTTCCAGATGTCTTGATGGTATCCAAATTGGCTGTTGACTTTGGCCTGGAGAAACACAAGCATAACCTCTACCTCAAGTTATTATTTTACCTATTTCCCAAATTTTGTTATTGGATCTCTCCACCAAACCAGTTATTCTGCTTCTGTCTTTGCAGCTGGTTTCTGTAGATGCTGTTCAGCTGCTGATAACATCTGGCCTTTGGGCAGGCTCAAAAAATTTAAAGTTAAAAATGCTAGATTCAATTGTATATGGGCTGTCCCATAATCCCTATTTCTCCCCCTTTTTTGTTTTTGTCATCAGTTGTTCATCTGTATGAAATCATAACTTAGCATTTTCAATTAACTGTGTGGAATGAACCACGTATGAAGAATCAGAAATCCCATTAATAGGCATATTAAAAGCAGTCAATACCTCAATTACAGCTACAGGCTCCGCTTTTTGAGCTGAAGTATAGGGTGTCTGGAAAATTCTACTTTTTGATCCAGAATAAGAAGCTTTACCATTACTAGACCCATCTGTGAAACAATGAAAATGCTTAGCAGGCTGCAGTTTGTTTACCGCAGGAATTGTAAATGCAAACCGTTCACAGTCTTGCTCAGCTAAGGGGCTAGTAAAGAAACAGTCCTTTAAATCTATGACTATTAAAGGCCAATTTTTTGGCATTATAGCAGGAGAAGGCGATCCTGGCTGTAGTGCTCCCATAGGTTGTATAACTGAATTGATGGCTCTTAAGTCAGTTAACATTCTCCATTTACCTGATTTTTTCTTAATTACGAAAACTGGAGAATTCCAAGGGGAAAATGTTGGAGCTATGTGCCCATTTTCTAATTGTTCAGTAACTAATTTCTCTAAAGCCTCCAGTTTATCCTTGCTTAGCAGCCATTGTTCTATCCAAATTGGCTTATCTGTTAACCATTTTAAAGGTATAGGTTCTGGAGGCTTAACAATGGCTGCCATCAAAAATGATATCCTAATCTTTGGCGGGAACTTTTTCTTTCCGCTTGAAGCAGTTCTTTCAAACCTTGCAGATTTGTTTCTAGTCCCATACCAGGGACATACCCCATTTCATGCATTGTATGTTGACTTTGAGGGCTATATAATTGTTCTGCAATTAGAACATGTGCTCCCCATTGTTGTAATAAATCTCTTCCCCATAAATTTATAGGTACAGAAGTTATAATTGGTTGAATAGTCCCAGGTAGTCCATCGGGCCCTTCACAATGCAAAATATAGCTACTTTGATATACTTCAGGGGCTTTACCAACTCTGACTATGTTAAATTGAGCGGGTTGAATTGGCCACGTGGACGGCCAGTGCTGTAGAGAAATGATTGAAATATCCACTCCTGTATCTACCAAACCTTTAAATTTTTTTCCCTGAATAGTTGTTTCACAGGTAGGACGTTTATGAGTAATTTGATTTACCCAATAAGCTGCCTTTGCCTTGTTTATTTATGCTTCCAAATCCTCCTGTTTGTTTAATTTCACTTTTCCCCATTCCCACATTCAGCACAATCAGGAGCTGTGCTATGCCCTCTCCTGGCTCTGCTTTCCAGGAAACAGAAGTAGATATAACAATTTGAATTTCCTCATGATTCCTGTATGTATTTGTACCCCTTTTAAACTTAAACTAGACCTTCCTAAAAGTAATCCTATTGTCCCCGCTGGCAAGGGTCCACAGACTAGTGCTGGGACCTTTTGCGGGGTTCCCCAGGTAGAAGGCTCACAGCTTTTGTGCAGCATAAATCTACTGCAGCACTACTGGCTGTGGTGGGGACAAACATTGTACAGGGGTGAGGGAATGACCTGAGCTGGAAATGCCCCAGTTTGGAATGGGGCCCGGTATGGGCCCCTCATGGCGTTTCCCAAAATTGGTTTACCATCTTTATCAAACTTAGAGTGACACTGATTAGCCCAATGTTTTCCTTTTTCACATTTTGGACATATTTCAGACTCAGCAGTTTTCTTTTTTCCCCTATCTGGCAGCCTGATTCGCTGATTTTTTTCTGTATTCATTTTTAGTATGACCATGCTTCCCACAGTTAAAACAAGCTCCAGGAAATGGAGTATTTCCTTTATCCACTCTCAGTCCTGCCATTGCCTGTGCCAACACAGTAGCTTTATGCAGATTACCTCCGATACCATCACAGGCCTTGATATAATCAACTAAATGTGCTTTCCTGAATTTAAAAGGAAAAGGCTCAAATGTAGCTATAATATTTCCCTGTTGATCTGGGGAGTGTATTCTAACAGAGAACTTCCAAGCCTCTAAATCACCCTGTCTTCTAGCTTGCTGAATTCCTTCCCGAATAGAACTAAGAGCAGTCACTCACGGTGCTACTAGAACAGTCACTAGGGCAACTACTTTTTGCCCAGTGTCCTCCAGAAAAGAAAGATCTGGAGGGTCTTTATCTTCAAAATAATAATGAGGGGGTGCAGAAGGATAAGGATGAACCTCTCCCTCCTTTGCCGCTTTAGCTTTAGCTGGCAAATAAACCTGCTCTGTAACCTCTTCTGTTACTTCGTTATACTCTCCCTCCTCCTCATCATCAGTGTGAAAAAGTTCCAAGGTGGAACGAACCAGACCCCACAATTGTCCCATTGTTACCCTGATGCTTCCAAGATCCCCTTCTTACTCACCACAGGGATTGCTTTAAGAGTACTTGGGTGTCCTTCGGCTAGTTGCACATTATCCAACCGACACTCCGGCCACCCTTCTACCTGAATTCAAGCCCCCATGATGGACGCCACTTGCCGAGACCAGCTCAGTTGGGGAGACCCTAACCCAGCGATGCTAGAGGAATTAAAGACACACACACAGAAATACAGAGGTGTGAAGTGGGAAATCAGGGGTCTCACAGCCTTCAGAGCTGAAAGCCTCGAACAGAGATTTACCCATGTATTTATTAACAGCAAGCCAGTCATCAGCATTGTTTCTATAGATATTCGATTAGCTAAAAGTGTCCCTTATGGGAAATGGCATTAACTAAAACTATCCCTTATGGGAAATGAAGGGATGGGCTGAAATAAAGGGGTGAGTCTGGCTAGTTATCTGCAGCAGGAACATACCATCAGGCACAGATCACTCATGCTATTGTTTATCGTTTAAGAACAACTTTAAGTGGTTTTCCACCCTGGGCGGGCCAGCTGTTCCTTGCCTTCATTCCAGTAAACCCACAGCCTTCCAGCATGGGCGTTATGGCCATCATGAATATGTCGCAATGTTGCAGAAATTTTGTTTATGGCGAGTTTTGGGGCCAGTTTATGGCCAGATTTTGGGGGGCCTATTCCCAACACATGGAGTCAAAGGAGATCATTTTGGAGCTTTAGGATTTGAATCCAGGCCTGCTGGATTTTGAACTTGCATGGGGCCTATAGCCCCTTTGTTTTGGCCAATTTCTCCCATTTTGAATGGCTGCATTTACCCAATGCCTGTACCCCCATTGTGTCTAGGAAGTAACTAACTTGCTTTTGATTTTACAGGCTCATAGGTGGAAGGAACTTGCCTTGTCTCAGATGAGACTTTGGAATGTGGACTTTTGAGCTAATGTCAAAATGAGTTGAGACGTTGGGGGACTGTTGGGAAGGCATGATTGGTTTTGAAATTTGAAGATATAAGATTTGGGAGGGCCCAGGGACAGAATGATATGGTTTGGCTCTGTGTCTCCAGCCAAATCTCATCTTGTAGCTCCCATAAGTCCCTCGTGTTGTGGGAGGGACCCATAATTGCATTATGGGGGCAGGTCTTAACTGTGCTGTTCTCATGATGATATGAGATCATCATGAGATATGATGATTTTAAAAATGGGAGTTTCCCTGCACAAGCTGTTTTTGACTGCTGCCATCCATGTAAGATGTGACTTGCTCCTCCTTGCCTTCTACCATGATTGTGAGGCCTCCACAGCCATGTGGAATTGTAAGTCCAACAAGCCTTTTTATTTTGTAAATTGCCCAGTTTGGGGTATGTCTTTATCAGTAGCAGCATGAAAACAAACTAATACAATTGCATAACATCTGAAAAAAATCAGAAGCAATTCTTACCTTTGCTGCTCTCTATATATGGTGTTTATCCCCTCTGAGTTTCAAATTTTCTTTTTTTAAAATATTTGACTTTTTGTAGTTTAAAAATAATATGACAAGGTGTAGTTTCTCAGACATTCATCTTGGATTCTCTGAGCTTCCTGAATTGTAGTTTGGTATCTGACAAGTTGGGAAAAAAATCTCAGTCATTATTGCTTCAGATTTATCATGTTTCTTTCTGTCTTTCTTCTCCTTCTGGTATTCCCATTAGCTACATATCACAGTTTTCAGTTGTCCTAATGTTTCTAGATGGTATGTTTTTTAAAATTAATTAATTTTTAAACTTTATTTTGGGTTCAGAAGTACCTGTGCTTGTTAGTTATATAGGTAAATTGTGTGTCATGGGGACTTTGTGTACAGATAATTTTTCCACCCAGGTAAGAAGCATAATACCAAATGGGTAGTTTTTCAAGCCTTACTTTCCATGCTGACTAGCTTCCTGGGACCAGCTTCATGGGAATGTGATATGTGCATTCCAGGTGGCTCCATGCTTGGTTTAATGCTTTTCTGTCGCTATGTTGAATTTTTTTAATACTTCCTTAAACAACGGCCTTACCTTCCACTTTGCACAGAACCTTGCAAATTATGAGGCCAATCCTGCTGGTGAGAAAGGTGTTGGTAGAAGAAGAGTGGTCTGAACGAATGGGCGTTTCATGGTTTCTGCAGCTGCCTTTTGAAGCCTTGCAGCTAGGAGTATGTTGGTTTGTTTATCCCTCACTCCTGCTCCTTGGATCCTTAAACATCTGTGCTGCACTCTCAGATGCTGAAAGGATGTCACTCTTCTTAGATAAGATTTGAACAACAAGTTCCTGAAAGGAATGGTTCAACACAGTGATTGTTAAATGCATTCAGCCTCTGATTTCCTTTTTTTGATCTACTTAAGCTTATGCCTCATGTTCTGGAGCAGGGATCAGGAAGCTGACTGTACAAGAATGCAGTTGTCTGGGGAGAAGAGAGAAGAAGGCATAGATTTCTCTCTGCTCAGAACTCAGCAGCAGCTGGATGGTTTTATAGTACTCTTTGATGAAGGTGAATATAGAGATACCCTTGAATATGACAGTTGGATAAAAATCCAGCAGTCTCATAATCCATCAGGCCACCTGGCCACTTGCTGGTGCAGATTCAGAAGCTCTCAGGGAAGTGTGAGAGCCAACAGTCCACGGGAGTCAGTGGGCACGAGCAGAAGGTTGCAGGGGAGGGCATCAGGCAGGAGTGTACACCCACTGTGGCCTCAGTCCTGGGGGGAAAAAGAAACTGCTGGAAGAACTGGAATATAAAATTTGAAAAACCCTTTATTTGGCCAAATTTCATTGCTATACATAGTTATTATTTTTTGACCCCACAGCAACCCTTTTAGATAGTTCCAGCTGGGGAAAAATGAGAACAAAATGAGTAGCGATTAAATGCAATCTGGGGCATTTGATCTGTAAGAAAGTGAGCGGGAATCAGAAAGCCCTGAAGGGTCCTCCACCTCTCAAGATACCTGCGCATGGAGGATCACTGCACAAAGGAGGCAGGAGCGCTTGGCAGACGGGGGCCTCCATCTGCTGAGAATGTGGCATAACTAAAACACTGGGTACAACAGTGCAGAGAGCTTCACCCATACAGAAGAAGGAAGTGAAGTGGGAAGAAACAAAGCATGAAAACTCAGAATGAATTTAGTAACATGATTGCATGACTGCCCAGTTAGCAGCTTAAAAACAGAGCAATACTGTCACAGAGGCTTAGGAAATTTCTTATTCCAGAGAGGAGGGGAACGTGCCACAAAATAGGCCAGTTCAGGGTTAAAGAAGCTAGGAAGAGATGCCAGAAAAATTTGGAGGGTAGGTGGTTGTGTGGAGGACGCAGAATTCCATTTCCTATGGCCTAAGATGTAAAGGAAACCTGACTGTGAACACTTTCCTTTATAACAGAAAAACATAATACTTAATTTGCTGTTGTTGTTGTTATTCTGTCACCAGGCTGGAGTGCAGTGGTGTGATCCTGGCTCACTGCAACCTCCACCTCCAGGATTCAAGCAATTCTCCTGCCTCAGGCTCCACAAGTAGCTGGGACTACAGGTGTGCGCCACCATGCCCAGCTAATTTTTGTATATTTAGCAGAGATGGGGTTTTACCATGTTGACCAGGTTGGTCTCGATCCCTTGACCTCGTGATCCATCCGCCTCGGCCTTCCCAAGTGCTGTGATAACAGGCGTGAGCCACCACCCCTGGCCAAAATATTTTAAAAATATTTTATTATTATTCTGACAGTGCTTGTATATCATTTAAATAAAAATGGAAAACATATCCCCTTGCTTTGATAGAAGTGATAAAATGCCACATAGAAGACCAAAAGCATAAGTAGACTGCCTGCAGAGCATTAGGGGAGGGGCCCTTAAAAAGGGATACCCTGAAAAAAAAGAGACACCCTAGGAATGTGGGGGTCTGAGGGAGCACATTTTCAGCCCATAAGAGATCATATAAGGGAGAACCACTACAAGATGCCTACAGTTAGACTTGCCCACAGTTAGTATTTGAAAAATCAATAACTTCCCTTTTTAGGAACATTTCTGATTTTGAAGTATTTTCTTCCTTTGAAAAATTTGTTACAGAAATGCATTAGTTATGGCTTGAATTATAGCACTATATTAAATAACAAATATCCAATATACACATTTTTAAAGTTTATTTTCATGGAATAATTAAAGCTATGAAATTACAGTAGATTTTCAAAGCATAAATAATCCTGGCCATATTCTCTGCCTACAGTTTCCACTATGAAATAATGTTAGGTCAAAACAATGCAAACAGAACAACAACAAAAATCAATTTAAACAAAATAAGACAAAACAAAACTTTTATACAGCATTTGGGTGGAAAAGAAATTACAACATTGAAATATTGCCATAAATGTTCCATCCAGTTTTTAAAAACTTGGCCAATTTTAGGTCATTTAATTCTCATATAAATCTTAGAATCAGCTTGTCAAGTTTTTTTAAAAAGCCTAATCATAGTTTGACAGAAAGTTTATTGAATTTATAGGTAATTTGGAGAGAATTGACATCATAACACTATTTATTCTTTTCATCTTTTAACATAATGTATTTCCCAATTTATTTAGATTTTCTTTAACTTTTCTTCCAATGTTTTGTAGTTTCTAGTTACATATTCTGCACATAGGTTAGTCAATTTACCCTTAATTATTTTATGTTTTTAATTCTACTTTAAATATTTATTTTTTAATTTCCTTTTTTTTGTTGCCAGTATATAGAAATAAAATTGATATTGCATCCTGTGACCTTGCATAACTCATGTATTAATTCTAGGATCTCTTTCATAGATTCCTTTGTTTCTTTCAATAGAAGTCATATCTTCTGCAAATAAAGACAGTTGCATACTTACCTGTTTGATTTATTCATTGCTACATAACAAATTACCTCAAATAAAATGTCATAATTTGGTACAAAATAACATATTTAATATCTCAGAGTTTCTGTGGGTTAGGGATGTGGATGTGGCTTAGCTGGGTCACTCTGGCTTAAGGTCTCTCACGAGGCTGCATGTAGGCCACCAGCTGGGGCTGTGGTCTCATATGAAGGTTAAACTCGGATAGGGGGGTGTCTGCTTCCAAGCATACTCACTGGGCTGTCTCCAGGCCTCAGAAGATCTGCTTCAAAACTCATTCATATGGTGGCTGTCAGGCCCTGATTTCTTGTAATGTGGACCTCTCCACAGACCTCCTGGGTGACTTCATGCTATAGCAACCGGTGATTTGACAGAGAGAGAGAGCCAGAGACTGCCCAGCAAATGCCGCCATCTTTTTAGAACTTCATATCAAGAGTGACATTCTTTCACTTCTGCCACATTGTGTTTGTTAGAATCAGATGGGTAAGCCCAGCCCACACTCAAGGAGAGGGGATTAGATGAAGGCATGAGTGCCAGGATCAGAGATCCTGGGGAAGGCCCATCTTAGAGGCTTCCTCCCAAATTTTCTAATTTTATGGCATTTGTTTTATTTTCTTGACTTATTGATTATCTAGGACTTCCAATAGGATATTTAATAAATGTACCAAGAGCAAATATCCTTGTTTTTGATTCTGCTCTTAAGAGAAAAGCAGTGTTTCACCGTTAATTCTAATTTTACATGTAGGTTTGTTGTAGAAGCATTGTATCAGGTTGAGGAAGTTCACTTACATTCTTATTTTATTGATGTTTTTAAAAATATTAATAGGTGTTAGACTGTATCAAATAGCTATTCTTAAACTGTTGAGACTATAATGCTTTTCTTTCTTTCTATTAATGAATTATTTCATCTATATAGAAAATTATGCTGATTGGCATTTCAGTGTTACGCTAACCTTGCATTACTAGGATATCTCTATATTTAAATGTATCTACTTAGAGATAGGTGATAGATAGACTGCAATTAGTGGTTAAAATAAATTAATGTATGCATTGGGTTTTTTCCCCCAAATTTGGAATGTTAAACTTACGTAAGAATAAGATTCTGTGCGAGGGTATAAACAAGGTGGTGTGATATGCAATGGCCAATGAGGCTGTGTTCATTAATAAAGGCACACATTTGTGAAGGTTGGGGCTCATTCTGATGGAGGAGCCACACTGAAAAGATGGAGTATGTTGTCTTACGTGGTCAAGAAGTGCAGGGGTGGATCAGGCTTTGGTGTGGCTGGATCAGGGTACACAGGATTCTGCCTCTTCCTTTATCATAGTTTTGGTTGGTTGTGCATGGCTTCTTTTTGCAGATAGACTTTCTCCATATTGAGAACAAACAGCAGTGGGTACCCCAGATCTCTTATCCTTTCAGGGAAGAGACAACTTGTCTGCCTTCAAATTCCATATAGTAATCTCAAGCAAGACCCAGATATATGTTTTTGGATCATTTCTCAATGCCGTGTCTCCCATTGTAGCCATTCTCCTTCTTTTGTTGGAAAAGAACACAGTGATTGCCAGTCCCACCTCTGGCCCATGTGCTGCTGGGGATTGGTCCCTAACAGGATGAGAGAGAGCAAGCAGACATCATGAGGAACAGGCAGGCTGACATTAGTGTAACCACCATGCTTTGTTTTTCTTGAGGCTGTGTGCTTCCATGAAGAAGCAAGCATCTACTATGAGACAATTTGGCTCTTCCTGAAAAGTCTAGAAGCAGGAAGAATTAGTTAGAGTTGATATCAGATCTGCTATTATAACTTACAAACTTTTCCTCTCACCCACACCTATTGCCCCATATATATATGCCCCAAGTCCTAAATCTCAGATTCATGGGGGGTATGTCAATGAGAAGCCTTGAATCCAGTTTATTTTTTCACTCTCCATAAAGAAGTCTCAGAGGTGAGAGAATAGAACTGAATTGATAAATATCTTTTAAAAGCAGTGTGACTTTCTATCTGCATTATAACAATTTGTGTATTATTTCCCTAACCAAATGATAAACTCCTCAAGGAAAGAGTCATGATTGATTCATCATGGTGTTTTTCATATGCATAGCTCAGGAAGGACTCATGATTTTTTTTTAATGAATAACATCTTAGTGCCTGTATTAGGTTCCCAGGATTGCTGAAACAAATGACTACAAACTGGGCAGCTTAAAACATCAGAAATTCATTCTCTCACAGGTATAGATGCTTGAAGGTCCAAGATCAAGATGTTGGCAAAGATGTGCTGTCCCTGAGGGGTCTGAGGGAGGCTCCTTTCTTGCATCCGCTGGGCTTCTCATGGTTGCTGACGGTCCTTGGCTTTCCTTGGCTTGCATCATTGTGAGGTCTGTCTCTGTCATCACATGGCATTCTCCCCTCTGTGTCTGTCCCCCTTTATGTCTTCACAGGGCATTATTCTCTCTGTGTTTCTGTGTCCAAATTTTCTTGCTATAGAAGGACACCAGTTATTGGGTTAGTGCCCACCTTAACCCTTTTCCCGCGTGTCTGGAGAATGCTTGCCTGCACACTTGTGGCTGCAGTGTTTACTCCCCATGAGATAACTTTACCATGAAATATCTCGCTTTTATTATTATTTTTGCATCACTCTAGAATATCGACTTTGGAAACAAAAGACATCATTCTATTTATAGCGTTCTGTTTTTAGTAGTGTTATTTCCATTTATGACATGTAGTAATTCTTGATCCCTGAAAATGTCAAATGCTAGAAAACAGCATTCCTATTCCTGATGTTAACACAATTCTTAAACTATTGTTGGCTGAAGATTCATTTGATGTTAGTTACCTTCAGAAATGTTTTGATTATAAGTGCACCAGTCGTATTGGATTTCTGACTGGATTATTTTCACATTGAAAATCAGTCAGATTTGCTTCAACCTCAAAGAGCGTGTTTATGTAAACTTAAATAAGTGCTGACAGTGAGCTGCACTTTTTTTTTCTAAACAGAAAGGGTTAATGCCGTGTGACCTCATTTTAACTTGGTGACATTTGCAAAGACCCCATTTTCAAATAAGGTGACATTAAGAGGTCCCAAGGGTTAAGACTTCAACATAACTTTTGGAGGATACAATTCAACCCGCAATAGTGCCTCATTCTCTAGTCCTAAACTCCAGAAAAGAAAATAAGCTTTGATACAATTCTTAAATACTTGTATTTTCATTAAAATTTTTTTGATGATCTGAGATGGTGTTGAAAACATGACATCATTCCCTCACCAATATTTTAAAAGTCTGATTGCTTTGTTTCAGTGACTAAAAAATGGAAGTGCTAATAGAGTATTGTGTTGGATGAGTGGTAATAGGGCCCCAAACAGAAGTGCAGCCTCCTGTTTCCTGGGCTGTGAATCGATATGTTAGCCAGGGACTCCTTCTAAGTGTGTGGGTGTGTTTCTGCTCACACTGATGTGGCCAAGTGGGATCAATTGCAGTCAGCATAGACAATTCCTGATGAGTCTGGATGCTTAAGGAGACCCATATTGATTCTCAGTTGCTCGTTTTATTCAGCTCCCAATTTCTGCCAGCTGATGGGTGGCTGCTGTTCATGTGGAGCTGAGAAATGTCGAGCCATGTTATTACTGAGCTCTTTTCTATAGTGCTGTACAGGTGGCATCTAGTTAAGATTTTACTCGGGCTGAAAGCAGTCACCATATGTGACAGGAATGCAGATGTTGAAGGCCTATTAGCCCCAACTCTGTAACTGCAGTACATTGAGAACATGTGTCTTTCCTGATGGGTCAAAGGCAGACTTTATTTCATGAGGTCTTTGGAATTATCTGAAGATTTATACATTATTTTTCTGATAGACTCATCACAAATGCCTGAGAATGCATGTGATAAAATGGTTCTCCATAGCTCAGAAAACCACCCTGCATTGTCAAGTCTAATTATGTGACAGAGAGAGTGTGGAAATGAGCTGCCCTGAGCAAAAATAAAGACCTTATTTTGCTGATAAAGATCCTTAGATATAAAGTAAGACTTACATGTTCCAGGAAAGGTGTGATGGGTTCAACTGTATCCCCTATAAAAAAGTGCTATTTGGAGACCTAATCCCTGCCACCTCAGAATGTGAGCTTATTTGCAGAGATAATTTTTACAGAGTGTATTAGTCTGTTTTCATGTTGCTGTTAAAAACATACTTAAGTCTGGGCAATTTACAAAATAAAGAGGTTTAATTGGATTTACAGTTCTACATGGCTGGGGAGGCCTCATGATCATGGTGGAAGGCAAGGAGAATCAAGTCATATCTTATGTGGATGGCAGCAGGCAAAGAGAGAAAGCTTATGCAGGGGAGCTGCTCTTTTTAAAATGATCAGATGTTGTGAGACTCATTCACTGTCACAAGAACAGCATTGGAAAAACGTGCCCCATGATTTGATTACCTCCCACTGGTCCCTCCCATCACTCATGGGAATTCAAGATGAGATTTGGGTGGGGACACAGCCAAACCATATCATTCCACCCTGGCCCATCCCAAATCTTGTGTCCTCACATTTCAAACCAAATCATGCCTTCCTAACAGTCCCCCAAAGTCTTAACTCATTTCAGCATTAACTCAAAAGTCCACGGTCCAAAGTCTCATCTGAGACAAGGCAATTCCCTTCCACTTGCGAGCCTGTAAAATCAAAAGCAAGTTAGTTACTTCCTAGACACAATGGGGGTACAGGCATTGGGTAAATACAGCTATTTCAAATGGGAGAACTTGGTCAAAACAAAGGGGTTACAGGCTCCACACAAGTCAGAAGTCCAATGGGGCAGTCAAATCTTAAAGCTCCAAAATGATCTCCTTTGACTTCATGTCTCACAGCCAGGTGACACTGATGCAAGAGGTGGGTTCCCATGGTCTTGGGCTGCTCTGCTCTGTAGCTTTGCAGGGTACAGACTGCCTCCTAGCTGCTTTCATGGGCTGGCATTGAGTGTCTCTGCTTTTTCCAGATGCATGGTGAAAGCTCTCAGTGGATCTACCATTCTAGGGTCTGGAGCATGGTGGCTCTCTTCTCACAGTTCCACTAGGTGGTGCCCCAGTATGGACTCTGTGTGAAGTCTCCATCCCCACATTTCCCTTCCACACTGCCCTAGCAGTGTTTCTCCATGAGGGCTCCACTCCTGCAGCAAACTTCTGCCTTGGCATCCAGTCATTTCCATACATCCTCTGAAATCTAGGCGGAGGTTCCCAAACCCCAATTCTTGACTTCTGTGCACTGGCAGGCTCAACACCATGTGGAAGCTGACAAGGCTTGAGGCTTGCAGCCTCTGAAGCCACAGCCCAAGCTCTACATTGGCCCATTTTAGTCACAGTTGGAGCAGCTGGGATGCAGGGCACCAAGTCCCTAGGCTGCACACAGGAGAGAGACCCTGGGCCTGGCCCACAAAACCATTTTTTCCTCCTAAACCTCTGGGTCTATGATGACAGGGGCTGCCACAAAGTTCTCTGACATGCCTTAGAGACATTTTCCCCATTTCTTGGGGATTAACATTCAACTCCTCCTTACTCATGCAAAATTCTGTAGCCAGCTTAAATTTCTCCTCAAAAAAGGGATTTTATTTTCTATTGCATTGTCAGGCTGCAAATTTTCCAAACTTTTATGCTCTATTTTCCTTTTAAAATGAACGCCTTTAACGGTACCCAGGTCACCTCTTGAGTGCTTTGCTGCTTAGAAATTTCTTCTGCTAGATACCCTAAATTATCCCTCTCAAGTGCAAAGTTCCACAAATCTCTAGGACAGGGGCAAAATGCCACCAGTCTGTTAGCTAAAATGCAACAAGAGTCACCTTTGCTCCAGCTCCCAATGAGCTAGCTCCTCATCTCCATCTGAGATCACCTCAGCCTGGATTTTATTGTCCATATTATCAGCGTTTTGGTCAAATGGTTATTTTATTATTTTATTATTCAGTTATTTTATATCCAGCTGGTACATGTGCAGGTTTGTTACATGGGTACATTGTGTGACACTGAGGTTTGGGGTATGAATGATCACAGCACTCAGGTAGTGAGCATCGTATCCAATAGGTAGTTTTTCAGCCCTTTCCCCACTTCCCATCTCCCCCACTTAAGAGTCTCCAGTATCTGCTATTTCCATGTTTATGTCTAAAGCCTAACTCCCACTTGTGAGTGAGAACATGCAGCATTTGATTTTCCCTCCCTGGATTAATTCACTGAGGATAATGGCCTCCAGCTGCATCCATGTTGCTGCAAAGGACATGATTTCCTTCTTTTTTATGTCTGTGTAGAATGCCATCCTGTAAATGCACCACAATTTCTTTATCCAGTCTACCACTGATGGGCACCTAAGTTGATTTTATGTCTGTGCTATTGTAAATAGTGCTGTGATGTTGAATTTCCTTTCTAAATAATGTAGAGAATTTAAACTCCATGGCACTCTACTAGGTGAACCATTATAACCAAAAGCTTTTAAATGGTGGCTTATAAATATATAAGCCACTGATGGCTTATAATGGCTTGTAAGAATAACCACTAATATGATTCAATTATCTCTGGTGGTGACAAAGTGAAGTATAACATCTGGAGATTCCACCAGATTAAAAGCAGCAGGTTCTCCACAGGACGCTCTATTGGTCCATTAGTTATCCATCAATAACAAAGCCTTATTAAAGGATAATGTGAAAGGTAAAGAAAAAAACTAACAAAAAACAGATCATGAAGACTACTTAAATGATCATTGATTCTCCAAACTATACATTCATGAGATATCTGTAATCAGAGATATTTGGATATAGAAAAGTTAACTTAGAAAAAGGTATTTCTGAATATGATCATCTGACTTTTCCATTTGGGGGATATCTACATATTCTAGATCTTAGTCAACTTCTTAAAAAGTTAAAGCCATGGGTCTAGCCATATGTAGAAAACAGAAACTGGACCCTTTCCTTACACCTTATACAAAAATTAATTTTTCAAGATGGATTAAAGACTTAAATGTAAAACCCAAAACCATAAAAATACAATTCAGGACATGGGCATAGGAAAAGACTTCATGACTAAAACACCAAAAGCAATGGCAACAAAAGCCAAAATTGACAAGTGGGATCTAATCAAACTAAAGAGCTTTTGCACAGCAGAAGAAACTATCATCAGAGTGAACGGGCAACCTACAGAAAGGGAGAAAATTTTTGCAATCTATCCATTGGACAAAAGTCTAATATCCAGAATCTACAAGGAACTTAAACACATTTAAAAGAAAAAACAAAGAACCCCATCAAAAAGTGGGCAAAGGATTTGAACAAACACTTCTCAAAGGAAGACATTTATGCAGCCAACGAACATACAAAACAAAGCTCATCATCACTGGTCATCAGAGAAATGCAAATCAAAACCACAACGAGATACCATATCACATCAGTTAGAATGGAGATTATTAAAAAGTCGGGAAACAACAGATGCTGGTGAGGCTGTGGAGAAATAGGAATGCTTGTACACTGTTAGTGGGAGTGTAAATTAGTTCAACCATTGTGGAAGACAGTGTGGCAATTCCTCAAGGATCTAGAACCAGAAATACCATTTGACCCAGCAATCTCATTACTGAGTATCTATCTAAAGGATTATAAATCATTCTACTATAAAGACACATGCACACGTATATTTATTGTAGCACTATTTACAATAGCAAAGACTTGGAACCAACCTAAATGCCCATCAATGGTAGACTGAATAAAGAAAACGTGGCACATATACACCATGAAATACTACTATGCAGCCATAAAAAAGAATGAGTTCATATACCTTGCATGGACATGGATGAAGCTGGAAGCCATCATTCTCAGCAAACTAACACAGGAACAGAAAACCAAACACTGCATGTTCTCACTCATAAGTGGGAGCTGAACAATGAGTACACAAGGACACAGGGAAGGAAACATCACACACCAGGGCCTGTCGGAGGGTGGAGGGCAAGGGGAGGGAGAGCATTAGGACAAATACTTAATGCATGCAGGGCTTAAAACCTAGATGATGGGTTGGTAGGTGCAGCAAACCACCATGGCACATGTATACCTATGTAACAAACCTGCAAGTTCTGCACATGTATCCCAGAACTTAAAAAAAAGACAAAAAAATCACTGGGTGTGGCTGGAAAAAAAAGTTAAAGCAATGGGCAAAGTAGTTATGCGAAGCCTTGGGGAGCAACAAAAAGGACAGTTTTATATTGAAAGAATAATATCTTACCTTTGGGGAGAACAGTGCCAACATCCCATCTGTTAGATAAGATAGGCATCTATGAAGCTATGATCTTCCAAGTTCTGGGTAAGTAGTTAACCATCTGTATCAATCTACTGATGCTGCTGTAACAAAGACCACAAACTAGGGTCTTAAACACCAGTTCTGGAAGCTAGAAGTCCAAGATCAAGGTATCAGCAGTGTTGGTTCCCTCTGAGGCTATGGGGGAAGGTTCTGTTCCAGGCCTCTCTCCTTGGCTTATAAATTGCCATCTTCTTCCTGTGTCTTCATATGGGTCTCTGTGTCCAAATTTCCTTTTTTCTATAACCACACCAGTCATATTGGATTTCATTTGATTTACTCTGTGATATGGTTTGGCTGTGTCCCCACCCAAATCACATCTTGAATTCCTACCTGTTGTTGGGGGACTGGTGGGAGGTAATTGAATCATGGGGGCAGGTCTTTCCTGAGCTGTTCTCGTGGTAGTGAATAAGTATCATGAGATCTGATGGTTTTAAAAAGAAGAGTTCTCCTGCTCAAGCTCTCTCTCTTTGTGTGCTGCCATCCATGTAATATGTGACTTGCTTCTCCTTGCCTTCCTTCCACCTTGATTGTGAGGCCTCCCTAGCAATGTGGAACTGTAAGTCCAATAAACTTCTTTCTTTTATAAATTGCCCAGGCTCAGGGATGTCTTTATCAGCAGTGTGAAAACAAACTAATACAGTAAATTGGTACCAGTATAGTGGGATGCTGCTGAAAACGTACCAAAAATGTGGAAGCAACTTTGGAACTGTGTAACAGGCAGAGGTTGGAACAGTTTGGAGGACTCAAAAGAAGACAGGAAAACCATAAAAACCCTAGAAGAAAACCTAGGCAATACCATTCAGGACATAGGCATGGGCAAGGACTTCATGTCTAAAACACCAAATGCAATGGCAACAAAAGCCAAAATTGACAAATGGGATCTAATTCAACTAAAGAGCTTCTGCACAGCAAAAAAAAACTACCATCAGAGTGAACAGGCAACCTACAGAATGGGAGAAAATTTTTGCAACCTACTCATCTGACAAAAGGCTAATATCCAGAATCTACAATGAACTCCAACAAATTTACAAGAAAAAAACAAACAACCCCATCAAAAAGTGGGCAAAGGATATGAACAGATACTTCTCAAAAGAAGACATTTATGCAGCCAAAAAACACATGAAAAAATGCTCATCATCACTGGCCATCAGAGAAATGCAAATCAAAACCACAATGAGATACCATCTCACACCAGTTAGAATGGCGATCATTAAAAAGTCAGGAAACAACAGGTGCTGGAGAGGATGTGGAGAAATAGGGACACTTTTACACCATTGGTGGGACTGTAAAGTAGTTCAACCATTGTGGAAGTCAGTGTGGCGATTCCTCAGGGATCTAGAACTAGAAATACCATTCGACCCAGCCATCCCATTACTGGGTATATACCCAAAGGATTATAAATCATGCTGCTATAAAGACACATGAACACATATGTTTATAGCAGCGCTATTCACAATAGCAAAGACTTGGAACCAACCTAAATGTCCAACAACGATAGACTGGATTAAGAAAATGTGGCACATATACACCATGGAAGACTATGCAGCCATGAAAAATGATGAGTTCATGTCCTTTGTAGGGACATGGATGAAACTGGAAACCATCATTCTCAGCAAACTATTGCAAGGACAAAAAACCAAACACTGCATGTTCTCACTCATAGGTGGGAATTGAACAATGAGAACACATGGACACAGGAAGGGGAACATCACACACCGGGGACTGTTGTGGGGTGGGGAGAGGGGGGAGGGATAGCATTAGGAGATATACCTAATGCTAAATGACGAGTTAATGGGTGCAGCACACCAACATGGCGCATGTATACATATGTTACTAACCTGCACGTTGTGCACATGTATCCTAAAACTTAAAAGTATAGTAATAATAAAATTTAAAAAAAAAAAGAAGACAGGAAAATGTGGGAAAGTTTGGAACTCCCTAGAGACTTGTTGAATGACATTGACCAAATGCTGATTATATGGACAATAAAATCCAGGCTGAGGTGGTCTCAGACGGAGATGAGGAGCTCATTGGGGACTGGCGAGAAGGTGACTCTTGTTATATTTTAGCAAAGAGACTAGTGGCATTTTGCCCCTGTCCTAGAGATTTGTGGAACTTTGAACCTGAGAGAGATAATTTAGGGTTTCTAGCAGAAGAAATTTCTCAGCAGCAAAGCATTCAAGAGTTTACTTGGGTGCTGTTAAAGACGTTCAGTTTTAAAAGGAAAACAGAGCATAAGAGTTTGGAAAATTTGCAGCCTGACAATGCAATAGAAAAGAAAAATCCCTTTTTTTGAGGAGAAATTTAAGCTGGCTACAGAATTTTGCATAAGTAAGGAGGAGCTGAATGTTAATCCACAAGACAATGGGGAAAATGTCTCTAGGACATGTCAGAGACCTTTCCTAAATTACAAAAAACAAAACAAAACAAAAACAAAAAACAAAAAATAGAAAGGAAATCCAAAATGACAAAATGTATTAAGTCTTGATTTAGAAGTAGAGAAAAACATAAAAACCATTCAGTTAGTTTAATTTCAGAGCACTAGCTTGGTCTTCACGCAGCACCCTGAGTGAAAGAGAAACGTCCACAGGCAGCCAATTGCATTACGAGGTAGCTCGAATTTTTGTCAACGTCTACCTTATGTTGAGAAAAAATTTACCTTCCCAAAGTTTAAAGTAACTGTCCTGCATATAAATGAGAATCATTTCATGTTAGGATTTGCTAGAAACTTGGATTCAGGTAAAATATCTCTTAGGTGCCTGCTCCTGGGGCTAACATGCTGGCTGCCTTCAACTTCCTGTCTTCATTCAACTTTTCTTCAGGTGACAAAGCTGGCTTAGCTGTCTCAGCTGTAGCTGGTCTCATTGGAACATTTTCCAGTGTTGCCTTGTCTCTGAACCCAAGAACAGAAGGTGGGATTCTGACTATGGTTCTGTGTGGTGCTGAGCGGAGCAGAGTGGAAGGTGATTGTCACCTACCTGATGTGAACCTTCAGCATCCACTGAGGCCACATCTACACATGGCCCACATGGGAGGTGGGCCAGAGTGTACCATAAACAATTTCAATTTTTGGATTCTGCTGATAGTTACATGTAGTTCAGAACACAACTTAATATTATAAAACAACATTGGCAAACTATGGTCTGCAGGCCAAATCTGTTTTTGTGGATAGTTTTATTGCAACACAGCCACACCTATGTTACGTATAGTCTGTAGTTGCTTTTCTGCTGCGGCAGCAGAGTTGAACAATTGCAGCAGAGATGGCATGACCTGCAAACACTAAATATTATCAGGCCCTTTACCAAAACAACTGCCAACTCCTTGTTATGGCATGTCATGTCTATGCTTTTTGCCCCCAAAATATTTGGCTATTTTATTATCTCCCTCCAAAATTGTAGTTGAATAGAATCATAAAATCGGAGAGACCTGAGGGAGCTATGGTAATCCCAGCACTTTGGGAGTCTGAAGCGGGCAGATCATTTGAGGTCAGGAGTTCAAGACCAGCCTGACTAACACGGTGAAACCCTGTCTCTACTAAAAATACAAAAAAAATTAGCTGGGCGTGGTGGCGCATGCCCATAGTCCCAACTACTGGGGAGACTGAGGAAAGAGAATTACTTGAACCCAGAAAGTTGCAGTGCGCCGAGATCATGCCACTGCACTCCAGCCTGGGCGACGGAGCAAGACTCCATCTCAAAAAAAAAAAAAAAAAAGGCTTTGAAATATTTTTTAAATGTGCATTTATTTAAATGAATTCTTACTCTGTCAAAGTTAAACTTATTTTGTAGTTTGGAGGTTTGGAGCAGGCTGAAATAAGTCACCTCCTTCTTCCAAGGGAGGCCTTCAAATCTGTGATATGCTATGAGGTTTTCCTTTAGTTTCCTCTGTGGGTGGACCATCTCCTGGTATAAAGCAATCCTTTGAAAGGAGCCTTCTAGGCCCCTCCTGGTACCCTGGCTTCCTCTGTCTCTCATCAAGGGTTCTCAGTTGCATGGTAGAGGTGTTCCCCAGGTACCTTCTTATTTCATCTCTCTAGCTTTGGCTCATTGGCACAGACCTCAGTAGGTTTCTCATTTTGTACTTCACTTTGGGTTTATTAGAAACACCAAGTTTAAAGTTAGGACAAGCTATATCAGAAGTAGCTTACTGAACTCTAAAAAGTAATCTGGTTTTCTAAACCTGAGTGCATCTTTTTCCATAATATTTTTATTGCTGTAATGAAGTTGTGACCTATGAATGCCATACACATCAGCTCTCTCTCAAATAGAGAAAGTAGAGAGAATAAAATCGATTTAAAAATGTTTTTATCTCTATCTTTCTCTCTCTCTTTCACTAATTGATTTCTACCTTCAGAGCTGCGGATCATGGGAATTTGTCTGGCTCCCCAGAGACACCCAGATGCTGGGGTGAGCCACACAATATCACTTACAACCTGTGATTCTTTAAGGTTTGCTTCACACTATAGCATTTCATAAAAGATGTGCATTACAGCTTAAATTGCAGTCAATTTTAGATTAAATGAAGTAGGGTGTTTTGGTAGTGAACAGATAATTCTAAGAAATAATCACATTTAAATTTATTTCTGCTCTGGGAAATATTCAGTGAATTGGAAAAAACCGTGTTGCAATACATTTTAAAATAGGTCTTGCTATGAGGGTATTCTGATACTTCTGGCAGCATACACATTTCTCCTCTATAAGATAATTGCAAATTAATATTAACACTTGGACTCAGTCCCTTGACAGCTGTGAGAACACAAGACTTGCAGGATTGGCTGCTTAAACATCAAGCTGTTTTTCAAAAAGAAAGCCAAAGAGAAGATTCATAAAAATGAATTGCAGTAAGGATAAACCCACAAGGAGATAATATATATTTTTAAAAATCACTATGCCTTAGTGAAGAGAACTTGTGAGGGCATTAAACTGGTCTCACTGACTGTCTCCCTTCCCTGGCTGTGGTTACTCAGGGGTCGGGAGCCTGCATAGAGTTGCAGTCATTATTTGTTTACCCTTTGACTGTGCAGATGACTGTTTGCCCCTGGGAGGCAGAAACCAGGTAGTCTGGTACTGATTTTTCATCTACTTTAACTCTCCGACACTCTTCTGGAGAAATGATCTAGTAATCTAGTAATAACAACCTAACAACTAGATTAGTAAATGTCTCCTGACTGGAAAAGAAAAAAAAACAAAGGAAGATAGTTAAGTAACTGATGACCTTAGGTAACTGATGGCCTTAGCAGGGATGATTTCAGAAGACAGATGGGAATTACAGAATTTGCAGTTTGAGGCTGGGTGCAGTGTCTCATACCTATAATCCCAGCTACTTGGGATGCTGAGATGAGAGGATCACTTTGAGTCCAGGAGTTCAAGGCTGCAGTGCACCATGATTGTGCCACTGCACTCCAGCCTAGGAAACAGAGGGAGATTCAAGAAAGAAAGAAAGAAAGAAAGACGAAAGGATGGAAGGAAGGAAGGAAGGAACAAAAGAAGAAAGGAAAGAAGGAAAAGGGAAGGGAAGGAAGGAGAAGGGAAGGGAAAGAAGGAAGAAGGAAGGAAAGAAAGAGGAAGGAAGGAAGGAAGGGGAAGGGAAGGGAGGGGAAGGAAGGAATGAAGGAAGGAACGAAGGAGAAGGGAAGGGAAGGAAGGAAGGAATGAAGGAAAAAGGAAGGGAAGTAAGGAAGAAAGGAGAAGGGAAGGGAAGGAAGGAAGGAAAGAAAGGAAGAAAGAAGGAGGGAAGGAAGGAAAGGAAGGAAAGGAAAGAAAGAAAAAGAAAGAAAAAGAAAGAGAGGTGATTTGCAGTCTGGTCAATGAATGGAAGGGAAGAGATACTAGATATGGTCACTACAGAAAACTGGAAATTTGACAAGAATCAAGGGGAGAAATAGGTCAACTGTATAAGAAGGAGAAGGAAGGATACAGCTGAGGAAATAATTATTTTTAAGGTGGTCTGAAATTGAGTAAGTTTGCTCATGGAAGGGGCCTCGGAAAGGCAGAAACAGCTGACACAGCTTTAAAAACTTGAGGGCACAAGGTAAGATAAATGGGGTCAAAGGTGCTAGGTGAGGGAAGATCACTTATCATGAGAAGAGATGTTATTATTCTCTATGATGGGAAGATGTTGATGAATGGCTGAAGTCCAGGATCTCTGCAAACTCCGCTAGCTGCCTGTGGACATCTGTGCAGAGGCCTAAGGGAGACAGAGCTGGCAAGTCCAGCAAATGTATGTTTAGCTTATTATTTTCAATGTAGGCCCAAATGGTCAATGTTGGAACACGACCTGATGAACTGGTCTGGTCCAAGTGTAAGAGGCACAATTTTGGTACCAAAGCACCCTGGATGAAAGCCTCTGTCTCCTGCTTCCTTTCACTTAGGTGCTCCTCTCCTTGACACACTCCATTGCTTCCCTTTACCTCCACAGTTTATGGAGAGATAAGATGAGGAAACACCGAAGGAAAAGTGCCTTGGGAGACACTGCATCCTTCTCCTAGCACAACTTGTCTAAGTCATGCATTTCTTTCCTCCTGCCTTCTGCATTCTGCCCTGGTGCTGACAGCCCTTCCAAAAGGAAGAAATCTTCCCAGGTATTGGTTGTGTCCTAAATAGCTGAGAACTGAAACTATCTAAGTGAAAGGCTTAGTAGACATTAATCAAACCAAAAAGAGAGAGATAATTATGATATACAGAGAGAAGAATTTAAAAATAGTGTATGAAAGGAGAGAAATCTACAAGGAAGAAATTCTAAAAGAAACAATTCTGAAAGGAATTCACCAGGTGGATTCTGCAAGTTTTTTTTTTTTTTTTTTTTTTAACAGAGTCTTGCTCTATGCACAAGTTTTAATCTTCACACTCAGACATCTACTAATTGCACCATCATGTACCAACAGTGATCATGACCTTGAGTCTTATTCTGGCCATTCAATATAGAGGAGTGAGTGAAGCTCTGAATAAACCAGGGGTAGGGGAATGAAAAAAATTATAAATAGATAACCTGCGGATGGGAAAAACAGTGATTGGAACAATGGAAATATTGATTGGGAACAGCAGAGAGTCACTAAAGTACAGTCACATACTTACATCCCATTCATTCATTCATTCATTCATTCAATGCTGAGTGGATTTGGATAACTGTTTACTCAAGACACACCCTGTGCCTGTCTTCCCTGTGCCTGGCAGTGAAAATGCTCATGAAATGATTCCTTCTGTGCTCTTGAGGAGTGTCCAGTCTAGTGAGAGGGACAGCTGAAAACTAAGTGATAGCATAATGTCACATGTGAAGTGATGGCTTGAATAAAAGTACTTATTCCAGCACCAGGAGGTGAAGAAATGCTTTCCTGAAAAAGTCACTCTAATCTGAGAATTGACAGTACCCAGTTAGGTAAAACAAAAACAAACTGGTAAAAGTGTACCAGGCCGGAGGAGGAGGACAGGGTGTAGAGGAGAGGACACCAAGGCCCAGAGGAAGGGCAGAAACTGACCCATCCGGAAGATAAGCATGGTTGGAGCCCAGGATTCCAGGCGGCGACTGCATTTGATGGAGTTAAAGAGTGGTGCAAGGCTTAGATTTTGACTTGTGGCAGACAGAAATCTTTGAATTGATTGGCATTTTTAGAAGAATCACTTGAGATTAGCTGGGGTAGAGATTGGAAGAAGTGGACCAGTGACCAGAGACTATCCAAGGGGACAGGTAAGAGGGGCTACACCATGGTTGCATCCTGTAAGGTGGATAAAGGCAGCACATTTGTTCACATTAAGAAGGTAGACTTGACGAGAGGATTTTTTTCCAGGGGGCAGGGGTTGTGAAATCTGGCTATAGACTAGTTTTACTTGCATGCATTTAATTGAAAGTGCTCCATTATCCTTGCCCAGGAATTTTAATTTCTGTTAGCATCCGCACAGACAGCCAGAGTGGAGGGGCAGTGTGGGGGCAACCACAGGCTGAACAGATGTTTATGTGTGAGTAGCTATCAGTGAAACAAGATGACTGCATTTGGTGCAAGATTGAAACTTGCACAGGCATAGCGTGACAATTTCTATATTGGCTTCCATTTCTTAAGCATCTGCTAGGTATTTTACATATTTAACTGTGCTCTCCCTCTGTGTATGAGAAAAGGGAATCTTGTGGGAATCAGGCAAGGTTCTCAGCCAACTGGCTGTAAGTCGTGGGTGAGAGTCAAGGTCAGGGGCATCTAACTCTAATGGCTGTGTGTTAAGGAGAAAGCCTTGGGCCCACCTTGATTCTCCCACTGGGAAGGGAGCTCCTAGTGTGAGTGCTGCTTACTTCAGCCTCCTCACCCGAGCCTGAGCTGGATCTCTGGAAGAATGAGCTGGGCGGGCTCACTCAGCCTTGTCCCTGTCCTCTTTGGGTGCATCTGCTGCTCAGCATGCCTGCCCCACAGGTCCTCATCAGGAATGAGGGTGATGCTCCAAGGAGACCTCTACCCATTTACTTCTCTATTGATGCAGAGTCCCAGGTGGGGCAATGGGTGGATTGTAGGGGGGCCCTTCGGAGACCCAACCCCTGTGTGGGACATTCTGTGTCACACACATACTGGTTTGTGTGTTTTCGCTCCTGTTAGTGACTCTGGTACCGAAGGTCCGCCCTCCTCCTGCCCTGGATCACGTCACTCACCATGACCACAGCCCGCTGATGTCAGGCCCTTGGGTGAACACCCACGAGCATCCGCTGAGACACAGGGACCCTGGGACCCAGGCCCTGATGCCAATTCTGGCGCCAACACCAAGGGCATCAGCCTCCAACTGTGGAGATTTCTCTCCATTGTGCCTGAATCCTTTGACTTACCTTCAAAATAGTATAGGCACCTTGTACGACAGTTTTACTGTTGGTATTGGAAATGCTATGAAACCAACATATCAATGTACTGTGTTTGTTCAGAGCAGGTTTTCTTGTATTTAATATTTCCTCCTGTCATTTTCTTTTTGTGATTCCTTTTCGTATAACCTTTAGTGCTGAACTTTTGTCAGAAGTTTCTGCCTTCACTAATCTGTGCATGAGAAGAAATTAAAGTCATTTTACCCTGAATTTGTCTTACATTAGAAATATTTTGTAGCAAATGAGTAAAAGCAGCGTTTTTTTTGAACAAAAATTACAAACAGTTATGAAAAAAATGTACTAAGGCAAAAAGGAAAAGATAAAAGCAGCTTAACTAGTGCTGGTAATATTGACCTTAATTCCAGTGATTTGTCTCCAACTAGGACTGTGATGAGGAGAACTTTCCTATTTCTGGTGTCAGCTTTGGCAATTAATTGAACAAACTAAAACCCCTTAGGCTTTTAAGGATTTTGTTTTTTTAAAAAATATTTTCTCTGTGTGCTGGGAAAAGCCAAAGCCATCGTATGGAGTTGGATGTGTGTGTCGGGGATGTGTGTCGGGGGCTTTTTTGCTCTTTGGTCATTGATTTGAATGAAGATTTTTGAATTATTGAGCTTTGCATCTGGCCCTGATATTGAACCATCTATCTTGTGTGGATCAGAATATGCTTCCTACACATCAATCCAGTTTGCAAGAATCATCTACAGTGAATGATTTGGTTCCAGGCAAATATGGTTTATGCTCTTAAAAGATACAGTGGCTCACTATAAAGTAATAAAATTGAAACAATAATAATTTTCGTTTTCCCCTATTAGTTTAAAATGGAGGTGGTGTCTAGGGGCGAGAAAGGTATTTCATTTCTTGAAAGCCTTAAGAAAGTCTATTATATTGTAGAGGAGGATATACCGGAGAAAGAGCCAGATCTGTTTCTCACATATTAAGCAGTTACATTTTTTCCCCTAATAAAAATGTCTAACATTTTTTCCTTGTGACATGGATAAATACATAATGATTTTACAAAGACGTTTACATCACAGAGAAGCACAAAAAAGAAACAAATCACTTGAAATATCAGTGTTCAGTGCACAGAAATATTTAATGATCTTTCTTTCAGATATTTACATATACATGTATGGACATGTATATATCTAAATATACTATTTATAAATGCGCATCAAATATTTAATAATGTATAGAATACATATACATATAAAAAATAAATGTGTATGGGTTAAGAAACAGAGCACATATAAATAAATGGACACAAAATGGGACATGTGTCTTTCTCAATGTATTTAAAAAACAATTCAACATTAATTTTCAACAATTTAAACTCAAAATTCTACTTTATCTTTCCAAATGGAAGACACTTTTACCGGAACAAGAGTTTAAATATTTTGTATTATTTGGAATTACTACCTACAATTACTCTATTTTTAAATTTCTTTTAGAGCAGTTGGAAGAGCTAACCCTTGTCCTGTTCCACTTCCACTAAGCAATCTTCTCATCTTAGCTAAAAAATGCAACAGCAAATTTAAGAGCAGCAATTTTTCCTCAGGAGCAATGTTTTTTTCTGAGTGCAGGCAAGATGTGATATCCTCCTAAAATCCTCAAATGTACCTTTTCGTTTCAGAGTATAGACAGCCAATATTATGTTTTCCAAAATAATATAAAGCCAGTGAATATACAAAGAAACTAAAATGGCTGTGCAACATTACAGGCAATATAAGAAGTACTTTTATTTTTATTTCTACTTAAATAAATGTTGTTCTGCTTAGTGGAGGTCTAATTTATTATTCATTGATGGGTAATTAGCTTGCTTATTTTCCAGCTTCATGTCTCCTGGCTTCATGTTGTTGATAAATCTGGACTGAATTTTCCTTTGTTTTCTTTTCTAGCCCTTGTGCTTTAAATCTCCAGGCATTCCAGAAACGACATCTTTTCAACCTTTCAGGTGCTTTGCTAAAAACGCTTTAGTTCATCTATGAACTCATATTCTATGAGTCCCGAATGGACCGTTTCATAAGTCCAGCTTACTTTTTATTGATTGGTTTTAACATTTATTAAAAACCAACAACTAGCTTTGTTTTCAATGAATAACAAATCAAAACCAGCTTAAACTGAGATACTTATTCTCAGCTCCATTGAAGAAGATGCATTTCTCCCTGGATTCAAGGCGTGATCATTACAAAACAATACAAAAATTTGATACTCTGAATATACTTGATGAAATAATGAAAAACACACTGATTATCAATGTGGAATCTCTGTTTTATCTTCTTTCCCTGTTAATGTTTTGTAGCATATGCCTAATACTACAGAATCTTTGGGTGCTTTTCTGAGGCTGAAGGAAAACTAGGACATGCTCGTGGGTGTTTGCATAGAAACATTAAGAGAGGACTTCTACAGATGACAAAGATAATTTTCCAGAGGTGTCACAAATATCTGGAAGGTCATTCCCTTTGTCCCCTGACATGCACATTCTTCAGTTAAGAAGTTTTAGACATCCTGGGTCTCTATTTAAGTCACTAAGAAAAGCTCAAGGCAAGAGTCTCTCTGCAGATGCCGTTCTTTTTAGAAATGAAAATATCTTGGCCACTGTATATGTTAGAAATGACTGTAAAATGCTTTTCACAGTACTACCAGACATTTTCTCTTTGGTTCTGTCTTTAATCTTAAAACTGGGAGATCACAAAAGTGAAAATCCATGAAGAAACAAATCATAAGACAGTTCTTCCAATTTTCTCAGTCATTTCAACGTCTTCTTTTGAGAAGTTTAGAACAGGTATTATTTTCATTTTTTAATGTCACAATGAGGTCACAGTTTAGGAGTGACAAGTTTCCCTGTCTCAGCTTCGTCTCTTCTCCCTGTAGATTGTCTCCCTACAGAACAGCAGCAGCAGCCACTGTAGACAGACACAGAATGGACCAAAGACAAAGGTCAAGGTAGAGGATAAAATCGTCTCCACCCCTGCTTGCCCGGGGCCTTAGCTGAGCATCATTGTTGGAAGAACTCAACCAACGTTAATGTGATACCCCTGGCAGCTCTTCCTTGGGTCTGAAAAATCTGTGGCAAACAAGCTTCCTAACATGAACTTATCTCCTCAGTGCTCAGGGTTAAAACAAGTTTTCCCAAAAAATTAATGAGTATTTCCATAAAGGATGAAAATATTTTAAAAACTTGAATCACACTTCAAGACAAAAGCCTGAAGATGGAGCTTTAAGTCCTGACTCCCTGCCTGAGGTTCTCATCTGTGGAATGTTCCAGCAGTTGAGTCCATCTTCCTGTTTTCTGTATGGTTGCTTGCCCCCTAAGTGAACACATTTACCTCTTCTACAGAAAGTCCTGGATTGAAAGAAGCTGTTTTGGGGGACCTGAGCTGTCACCACTTGTTTCCTCAGAGAGATTTGGCAGAAGGGGTGGCTGTGTAGCCCTGTCCTCTCCCTGCTCCTCAGCAAAACCTTCTGGGAGAGGCTTTCCCCAGGGAAGGAGGAGGAATGCTCTTCCTGCGAGGGTGGCAAACGGCAGCCGAGCCCCCTGGTTAGAGCTTCCAACAAGCTCTCAGTGCCCAGCTGTGCGGGATTTCTTCAAGGCAAAACGGAAACGGCTAATTCAGAAATCTCTGTGCTTTTATGCTGATTTTGTTACTTAAGTTGCTTTAATACCTGTATGAAAGCAGAATCTAAAATTAGCAAATGGACTTTTCTAAATCACTTCATTTTCTTTCAAAAATAACTTAATTTTTTTTTTTTTTTTTTTTTTTTTTTTTTACCTGAAGTGATCAGCATTGTACGTTCTGAAAGTATAAAGGGACTGAAAAGACAGGCTGAAAAATAAAGTAAGAAGAAGATTGTACAACATTGCTAGCTGGCTTTTTTTCCTTTGATAAGGGAACCCATGCAGTCAGCTGAGAGCTGCCACCAAGATCAACGCCCTGCAGGGCATGGATGAGCAGGATCACTGGGAGCGCTGTGTTTACAGGGATTTCATGTTTCATTTTGAAGGGTTGCCACATCACTTTCCCAAGTTTTGCGGGGCAGAGTGAGGCTTCATCGAGACACACATCCATGGACTGGGCGAAATTCCAGTGTCCATTATTTCCCGGGGAAAGTAAGAGGCTCTCTATCCCTCTTCTTACTTCTGCATCCCCCAGAACACACACACACAGTCACAGTCACACATGTTTTCACCAAACAAGGCCTCACTCTCACAAAACACTCACAAAGGTACATTGACAGTCTCACAGGATCACAAACATGCACTAGAAATCTGACACAAACACACACATCCAATCTCTCTCTGTGACACACACACACTATCTCACACACACACTCATCTGCTCTGCTGAGTCATCAGCCTTGAGTCTCAGCCTCAGCCCTTGTGGGGCCTGCCCTGTTGGAGGCTGTTGAACACAGAGGGAAGCTGAGGTTGCGCTGTCTACCTCCTCATTACCACAACGATTGCGTTCAGCATCCTTCATTAGCACAGGAGCACTAAGGGTTGGAGAGGACGTGCATCAGCTCTACACACATAGCTTCTCACATTGGGCACTTGAGACGTGTATTTGCTGGGACACTTGGGAATGAAATGGCTTGTGGAATTTAGTCTCGTGTCAGTCTTCAGCTTTAAGTTTTAAGCGATCCTGCTCTTGGAATAAATATTGAGGACAACGTAGAAAACAGCTTTTCTTCAAGGACGTCTGAAAACCATGTGAGAAGCATTCTTTGATAAACATTCTCATCCCAACTGATGGAGGGAAAAGCCAGGAACAGGGTCCCAGGGAGGCCAAAGGGGTTCCCAACTAGGAATGAGGGGCCATCTCTTCAGGACTCTGCTGTGCCTCAACAGCAGGCAAAGGGGGCGTGGTCCCTGCCTTTCCCCCACCTCACCTGCCCTTTCCCGCCGGAGTAAATGGGGTGAGAGCTCCGCTTAAGCCTCAGCCTCCAGGACTCTCCATCATACCAGCTGCCTCAGGCAAATTAAGCACAGCAAATGCTGCTCTGTTCAGGGATCCTCCCTGTTTATTGAAAGACGGTGGTTCTCAAATCTGACCTTCTGGGACACTTACGATTACCCTTGACTTTTGAATCTTTCCATGATGATCTGGTAAGAGTCGAGTGTGGATTTCTTGGTGACGTGAGGTCTCTCCCTCCACTTTCGCCCATGGATTTGAGTGATGGTCACCCCTCATTGACTCTGTGCGGAGAGCTGGTGCCTCCTACAGCAGAACAAGCAGGAAATAGCCCAGCAGAGAGCAGCTTACAAGCCAGAGCAGCCGCAGAGGCAGCACAGGGCAGAGCTGGGCGGTGAGGAAACTGAGCATCAGCTGCTGGAGCAGCTGCCGTGAGGGAGCTGGCTGGGTTCATCTCAAGATGCTGTGCTGCTGGGGCCGATCACTGGTGGGAGGTCCGATGCTCACCGGTACGTAACGTGACCTGTGCACGAACCGTGTGGGAACTGACCTCCTTTGTTTCAACAAACAGAACTGCATTTCCAACTAAAAAACCCAAGTGTGAAATTTGTAGACACCGTGTATCAGAGGGAAGAACTTGAGAAGATTAACTAAACTTCTGGAACCTCAACCGCTTTCCCTTGTGCACCTCACACCTCGATGAGATGATGAAATGTGATACTGCACATATCGATGGTGGGGAAAATGTTGTGTGTCATTCAGAGCATTTGTCAGACGTTTATTAAAGTCTCGTTTCAGGTTTGGAGGGTACTATTTAGAAGTCTTAATTTCTGAATTGGATCCTATAGTTATCTCAGGGTTTAATAACCCGTCAAAAGCATAGCAGAGAAGAGGAGTATAATTTTGCCTGCTCATATGAGGCACTATTTATGGATCTCCCTTGGGGTCCTGAGCGGAAGGAGCTGTGCTAAGAAATACTTTGGCTCGAAGTACCCAGCCGTTGTAAGTGGTTTTGGGTGTGGACTCTTACTGCCATGGTACTAAATGATTCAAATTGTAAGGTGGCAGGCAGGCAGAGGTCACACTTTTCTGATAAATGTTAAACTTAGTTACCTTCATTATATCAACATTATCAAAAGCGATTGTGTGTCTGTTTGTTTATTGTGGTAGAGGCTGCTCTAGAGCCGCAGCCACATCGTGGGATCTCCGCTACTCCAGCTTTCCTGCACATTCCAGGCTTACAGATACATGGAATAAGTGAATGATGAACAAGTGAAATCAGTAACATTCAGTCCAATCATGATCAACTGGTCTCTCATCTGAAAGCCACAAAGGTCAGAGATCTGCTGGTCTAAACCCTGTTTTGTTTTGAGGAGGATGACATCCCAGTGGATGGATTTACTAGCCAAGGCCATCACTTTACCGAGTGTCTAGAAACCGCCATCTGGAGGCCCCTAGGGCAGTGCTGTGTACCCCTGTCACCCACTACAGCCTTCTGTGAGTCCTGGCAACCTTCAAAAATGTACCTGAGGTGAAATAATGAGACAAAGGGCCTTAGTTCTAAAGTACTCAGAAGCAGTGAGTTTGTGTGTTCTGATCACCTCTCCCTGGCGCTGTGAACTGTCCCCGTTCTTACAGCACAAATGCCCTGCTAGCCTTAGATTTCCTCCTGAGGCTGCTGGGCCTGAGTGGGACATGGGGTTTCGTCCGAATGTGCCATCCCAGTCAGGTGCTTGATGCTTGATGCTCTGGCTAAGGAACGAAGGTGTTTGGACCCTGAAGGGAAGTTGGGACCCCAGTACATCCTTCCCTGGAGGTAACACAAAGTGTTCTCTTCACTCAGCACAGACAGGACTTCTGTAAAAAGAGAAGTGAGCCCCGAGAGCCACAGCTGCCCGCCCTGCCTTCACGGCTTTCCTTTGTCTTCCAGGTGGAGACGCACTGACCTGCCCCAATACCTATTGTTGTTTGTTAAATTACTCCAAGATAGTTATAGTAAATGGCAAACACCCATTTATAAGCACAAATCATGTCAGATGTTCAGGACCAGCACAAACAAACAATCAAGTAAACAGCACCCTCCTTGAATATGTGGCAAGTGTGTGAGGATTTCATGAACCTGTCCTGCATTTCCAGATCCACCCTGAGGCTTCTCCAGGGACACAGCCTGTACGCGGGCGGTTTTACCTTCTGTGTCTGTTTGTCATGGTCCTCTTGTCCTAGTGCTCATCACTGCACGTTCCCAGCTCCAGCAAATGGCCAACGTATTTCCCTCCACAGCCAAGGGCCTGACGGCTCAGCCCCCCGGTGGCAGGTGGCCCTTCCATGGCTGAGGTCACACACCCAGCATCGCATCCTGCCCTTCTCGGAGCTTCGGGCACCTTCGGCTCGTCTCCAGGGATTGCACTTGCTCCTGCTGCCCACGGAGGTTTCCTTCCTGTGATTCCACTCGGAGGGGGCGCTTTTCTTTCCCGGCTTCAACCATCACAGAGCTGCTTTGTGTTCACTGGCAGCTGCCACGCTTCCCTGAAAAGGCGGCTTCTGTTCTGCTGGAGATGAACTGATTCGCTGGCAGCCAACTTAAACAAGGAGGTACTTTGAGAACATTTTTTGAATCTGTCTTTTTCTCTTGATATTCAGCTTCGTAGTTGTGGGACTCTAAATACTCGTGGGGTTTAACACAAGGCCTAGGGGCTTTTGAGGATTTCAAAGTGATTCCTGTATCCAGTTATGACCACAGAACAACGTCACAGGGGAGAACAGGCCATGCATTGTGACATTTTGCACCGGGCAGCATCCGTTACCATGTCCCCAGTGGATGCCTTCCTTATCTGTAATGAAGGCAAAGTCACACTTCTGGTTTCCAAATAAATAAGCTGACAGCTTCTTTGATTGCTGGGAATCTTCAAGGCTCTCATTGACTCTGAGCATAAGCTTGGCTCCTCTTTTCCTTGTGATAACACAATCATTCCTGTTATTTCCCCCTACTGTTAATTTTAATCTATAGTACCAGAGAGATACTTGTATCATTTAGTCCTTTACTGGGGTACAGTTGATAATGGTGTTTTCTTTAAAAGAAATAGCAATGCTCAATGCCCGTGTTTCCCCCTTCCTCCTCAATCCAATATTAACACGTATTACAGAAACTAAATGAGTTCTCTCTTTAAATTACACTGATATTCAGTTACTATGTGGCATCCCCTCAATAGAGGTCAGCCAGCTTCTCTCTCATCACTGCTCCTGTCTGCTGTGTCACAAACATTCCTCTAGTTAAAAGGACTAGGACTCAAATCCCCACACCCCTTACACACCCTCACTGTGGTAGCTTTCTTCTTGTCCACCACCCTTTACTCTGTGAATGCTAGCCTCCTAGTAGCCAGTTGTCCAGGCGGCCTGGTGAACTGAGCCTCCTGCCCAAGGGCAGGAGGGAAGCAGTCCCTTCCCACACTGAGTGGCATTGCCTGAGTGCTCAAGAGAATGCAGTGGGAATGACACTGTGCAACTTCGTGGATGTAGCTTGTACCTGCAACCCCACAAGGTTACTTGTGAAGCTTGAGGTGTAAGGTCTACCCTGAGGAGAAGGAGGGTACAGATTCTGAAAGAGTGCCTTTTAAAATGAAGGACTTATTTTCCCTGATGCATGCTGTATTACATTTTCTGACATGATGAAGGGACTGGGCTTGAGACCATTTAGTTACAGAAACATAATGTTGCACATTTTTTTTTGTATTCCTGAGGTTGTGGCCACTACAATAAATACTATTTACTTTACAAAATTTTGAATTTTTCAGCTTACGTGACTATTTTCGATTCTGCAGAAATCCACTAACGTAGTTAGAGCTCAATATCAGGTTTCCTGAATCAAAGTTAAATGCATTAAAAAAATTCTGTTCATAGGAGCACCTCCCAAGAGGGCAAATGGGAGGTATATCTTGGCCCTTTGTGCTCTCAGATTATTTTTTCAAGGCCTGTCTTGAGAATGCTGAGGAAGGCCTTGACATTTAGCTGTTCCATATTATCCCATTGTTGTTCTGGACACTTATTTGCTAGTAATATTGGAGAGATCAGTGCTGTGGTTTCTGCTACAAACACTTAGAATATGGTATCATCCTCAAAGTTAAAAAAAATAAATATTTGTGCTTTGTTTTACTTTTCATTGGCTTTCACTCAATGTCATCAAGCAGCTGCAGTTCTTTCTCCTAGATGGGTTTATCCAGGAACAGACAGTACTGGAGGGAAGCAGGACGGACAGATGAGCTGGCGGGTGCTGGACAGAGTGCACGTCTTACCCAGGGCGTTGGACCAGCCTTCGGCTTCAAGCCCACCTCTGCCTCCCACAGTGAAATCCAGTGATGAACACATGCCCGGGAAAGAAATTATTCAGAATATTCACATTGAAGAGTGAGAGGAATGAGAAACACTGAAACATAAAATCCACTCCAGCCCAGATTATCTTTTTTAAATGTACATTGTAAATTCAGGATAAATAAGTGAACAAAAACGTATGTATATATTATGGCTTTTCAAGATAGTGAGGCAAATCCTTGGGCATTAAGCAGCCCTAAATATGGCACATGTATACATATGTAACTTACCTGCACGTTGTGCACATGTACCATAGAGCCTAAAGTATAATAATAATAATAATAATAATAATAATAAAAAGAAAAAAAAAGAATTAAAAAAATAAAAAATATGGGTTAAATCCTTTAGTCCATTTGAAAGTTTCTTTTTAAACCTGGGCAGCCTTAAAACCAGTAGCTTTATGATTTGTAGGTAACGGGTCTACTGTCTACTGAAAAATGGAGGGAAATATGCTATTATGTAATTATACAGTGAAAATAGTGAACCATTCACTATTCTAGAAGAATAGGGCCCATTACCTCTCTCACGGTGTACTCTTTGGTTTATTGTTTCCTTGTGTGCGTCTCTGACTTGTCCGGTTGTTTCTGTCCTTATTGCTTTGGTGTCTGACCTCCTTCCTTTCTCACTTAAAGAAGGAGCATCAGAGGTATTAGGGTAGAATTTCATCTCATTCCCTCTGTATTAGTCCATTTTCATGCTGCTATGAAGAAATGGCCGAGACTGGGTAATTTATAAAGAAAAAGAAATTGAATGGACTCACAGTTCCACATGGCCAGGGAGGCCTCACAATCATGGCAAAAGGTGAAGGAGAAGCAAAAAGCACATCTTACATGGTGGCAGGCAAGAGAGTGTCTGCAGGGGAACTGCCCTTCATAAAACTATCAGATTTCATGAGACTTATTCACTATCACGAGAACAGCATGGGGAAGACCTGCTCCCATGATTCAGTTACTTCCCACTGGGTTCTTCCCACAACACATGGGAATTATGGGAGCTACAATTCAGGATGAAATTTGGGTGGGGACACAGCCAAACCATATCATCCCCCTTAATCTCATTTTCCTTGATTGTATCTTTCCATTCAAGGTCAAACTGATATTTTCTAAACTCATATCTGACCTTGAAATATCCACTTAAAATATTCAGGTGATTCCTCAGAAATACAGAAAATGTGCACATTTTGTAATGTGGCTTCAGGCCGCGTTGCTGCGGGACTCACCCCAAACTTTGGTCGACTCCTTCCATTCTCTTCTCCACCTTTAATTCCTCATGCTCCATCCACAGGAGGGTCTTTTCCTCAAAATCTGAGCATGTTCCAACCTCTGAGCTTGCTCTCTGCTTTTCCTCCTTTCTAAAAACTCTTTATCCCCTTTTCTGTAAGTCAAATTTCCCACGTAAGTGCAAACACTATCTTCTTGCAAAGCCTTAAAGCCCCAGCTTTTTTGGGTAAAGTCAGTCTCCTATTCCCAGGCTGTGTGAACAAAAACCTAGGCTAGTCTGTATGCAGAAGACCATCATGTTAGTTCCTCAAGGCCCGAGGTGAACATAACCTACCCAGGGAGCCCTTCTAACTTCCAGACATAGATGTCTACTCCATAATATTCTCTAAAAGCCTCTGTTTAAGCACATTTAATGACCTCCTGTGACTAGATCTCTCTCCCCGACACTGCCAATGGACTCTTGAAGGCAAGTAACATGTCCTATTCTATAATATCACCTGCCACAAATAGGTGCTTAATAGACGTGTGTTGAGCTGTTTTTTTTTTAATAACTCTCCATCATCAGACAATTATTCTGTACATATTTGCTATAGGACAATGCTATTGTATTATTGTAGTATAACATTTAACCAGGGCATAGTCATGGAGGCTTGGCCAAGCTGGAGAATTTGCTTTCTTGGAAGCCCACTCACATGGCTAACAGGCAGCCTTAGTTCCTCTCCACTGTGGACCTGCTACAGAACTATTTGAGTGGCCTCATATCATGGATGTTAATTTCTTCTGGTCTAAGCAATTAAAAAGCCCAAAGCAGAGACTATAGTGCCTTTTATGACGTAGCCTCAAAAATTATGTACTTTCCTGTTCACAGAATTCTCCACACAGGGTAGCCCTGATTCTATGTGTGAGGAAAAACACAGGACATAAATCCTAGGAGGCAGCAATTATTGGAAGCCATCTGGAAGCTGGTTGTCACGTCACACCCTCTGCTCCCCACACCACCCCTCCCCGAGGAATGTTGTTCCTCTAGCTGCAAAACATACTCACCACCCTCAAAGTTCCCCAGAGTCTCAACCCTTTATAGCATCAGCTTAAAATTCTAAATCTCATCAGCTGCCTCCAGTTCAGGCATGGCTGAGGCTCTCCAGGTGTCCCTGAGTAAAGTCCTTGAGTATAGCACCTCTCCATCTGCAGACCTGTGAGCTCAAAAGAAGAGTTTATTTTCTCTTCCCTCCCCCAGCACTCACCTGACATATTATGGTAGAAAAAAGTAGAGAATAACTGCTATGGGCCCTCATTCAAAAATGGATAAAATGGTAGGCACACATAACTCACTGTTAAATAATAATTCTGAAATCTAACAAGCTCATTGAGGGTCAGAATTTAAATACTGAGAACTAGCTCCTGAAACTTGACTTTTAATTACTACCCCATGCCATCTCTTAAGACTTTACATGGCTTTGTAAATTTTTATTGGAGTCCCAAACCTTGAACATTCTTTGCAATTATTTGTTACTACTGCCTTTTCTTTTAATACCACGGTCACTGCCATGTTTTATGGAAGCTCCATTTTCAGACACAGGCTTCAGATTTACGTCTGTTGCATTTTAATTGGCCAAGAAGACTGTTTCAGACAATATTCAGCAGAAACCTCCAGTGAGCCAAGAGAACTGGCTATAAGCTAACTTAAAAAGTATTTGGAGAACATTAATGTCACCTCCTGATCAATCCCAGACAATGGCTATTGAGCAAGAAAAGGATTCTCAATATAATCATAGGAGCTATGTCATATCATATGCATTATGTTGCTTAAAAATTTGCTTGTTTTTGCAAGTCTTCTTTTCAGAATTCCTTGCACAACCTTAATGAAGATAGTTGTTATGAAAAATCTGGAGGAAGAGACATTAGACTTGTTCAGATTGACTGTATTAGACAGACATAGGAAAGTTGATCAGAAGTCAACATGCTGGATTTCATGCAGCAAGCTCCCAGCAGAGTTCTCTAGGAATGGAATAAATTATCTAAAAATGTAGTTATTATCTGTTCCCTAGGTTTAAACATAAGCTGGATAAGAATTTGGTTTGGATTGACTGATTAATTAAACAAATATTTACTAAGTGCTTTACGCATGCCAGACACTGTATTGAGTACTGGGGATTTAGCAGTAAACCAAACTGACTGAAATCTATCGTGGGTATTAAGTCTTAGCGAAGAAAAAAACCAAATTCTAATTAGAGGATACTAAACATAAAAAATAATATTATCTATGGTATGTATCATGTATTATCTATGTAACCTATATATTTGACATATATACCATATATGATATATTATATGTATATATTATACATATATAATGCATATATAATATAATATGTTATATATAAAATACATATATCATATATATTACATATTTCCTGGTAAATGTAACGGAAAGAACGTGGTATAAGGGTGACAGAGAGTATGATAAAAGCAGGAGTCACCCTTTCATATCATGCGGAGAAGACCTTACTCAAAGAGTGGCCATTGGGCAGCTTCATGCATCAAATCATAAAGAGATAGTTGTGTCCCGGCAGTGGACAGGGCAAGTATGAAACCTGTGAGGGAGGAGAGTGCTTGCTGTTTCCAACAAGAGCAAGGAGGTCAGTGCGCCTGGGGAAACGCAAGCCCAGGGCGGGAGGATGGTACCTAACAGCTGAAAGGAACAGGAAGCCATGAAGGCGATTATAGTGACTTTGTTTTTGCCTTTGAGCAAGATGTGAAGACTTGGAAGGTATTGGGAAGAAGTGTGTGGTGATCTGACTTACATGTGAAGAGGATGACGCCAGCTGCTGTGTCGGGAGCAGCACTCAAGGAACAAATGTAGCAGAAGACCAGTTCCTATACTACTGCCATGATCCACAAGAAAGCAAGAGTAGGGGCTTGGAGAAGGTGCTGGTGGTGGGGTTCTTGCATGTATTCACCACCTAGGACCAAAAGTATTTGCTGAAGGGTTGCAAGTAAGTGTGAGAGAGAGCAGATAAGGATTATTCCAGGGTTTTTGGCTCAACTGACTGAAAATAGGCTTGTTTTTTACAGAGATAGGATAGAATTCTGGAGTAATTATTGTGTGTTTGTGTATGTGTGTGTGTGTGTGTGTGTGTGTGCATTGGGGGGATCAGGGTTTCTGCTTCCAACATGTTATGTTTTTCAGATGCCCGTTATACCTATCAGTACAGATATTCAGAAGATAGTGAGATTTACAGTTGGGTGTTCCTTGGAGAGACCCAGGCTTGAGATACATTTATTGGTCATCAGATTATAGATAGTAGTTAAAGGCTTGGGTGCGAATGAGATCTCCGATGGGTAAGTGTAGAAAGAAAAATAAGAGGCTCCAGGGAAGCCCTCAAGGATTTGAAGAGTTAGAGGCTGAGATAAGAAGGAACAAGAAATGAAGAGTTTTTCCATTAAGATATAACAAAAGAAATGCTGATTGATGCGTATCCTGGAAGACAAGGGAAAATGCATTTTGCGGAAAGAATGAATGATAATTAAATAAAGTATAATTAAGTAAAAGCAAGTTTCATATTAGACTACTGAATTTAGCAACTGGGAGCCCACTGGTGATCTTGGAAAGAGCAGATTTGATAAAGAACAGGTGGCATCAAAAACTTGACTTTGGTGGGTTCAGAAGGGTGGGAAAGGAAGGTTGGAGGCAGAGGAACGATCTGGTACCTAGGGAGGAATGTGGAGCCAGGAGACAGTTATATATTTTTAAATATGCATGAAATCAGAGATTGTTGATATTGTAATGGAGGTGATCCATATGTAGAGGAACACTGATGAAGTAGGAGAGAAAGGAGGGAAGTGCTGGAACAATATCCATGGTTAGGAAAGAGGAAATGGGCTGCAGCTTACTTGCAGGATGATTTGCCTTGGGACAGTTCATCTGTGGTTCCAGGAGAGAAGGCAGAGAATCCAGCACATAGGGCACAGTTGCACATGGGTGGGAAGGTATGGCGGTGGAGCTTTGCAGAAGCCCTCTTCAAATTGCTTTTCTTTTCTCAGTGAAAGGAAAGCAGGTCTTCCACTGAGAGCCAGGATATGGGGAGGAAGAGAGATTGAAGAAAAGAGAGAAGGGTGTAAGTAGGCAAACAGAAGAAAGAAATTTACAAGGATTATGAGGCAGCATGACAAGCCACTGGATATTAGAAATTATGACTTCAAAATGAGAACAGTTAGCTTGTTTTGTTTGTTTTTGCCCAGCCACATTTAGCCACACTGGTGCAGAGTTGTGTATTTCAGTTCCTGTTGTGGTTGCTGTTTATCTTTTGAGGAAGCATGTACAGAGAGACCTGGAAGGTGGATGAAAACCTTGATTAAAGTGAAAAATCCCAGATTTTAAGATGAATAACAGAGGATCAGAGGGCATGAGACAGCTGTTGTCAGACAGTGAAGAGATAGGAGGAGAACTAGACTTGAGGTCCTTGTAAGAAAAAGGATTTATGGAGTGGGGCTAGAGAGGGAGTATGGTAGAAATCTGGGAGGGTAGATGTTAGAGATCAGCCTTCCCAAAATTGTGATTAGGATGGTATCGCAGCAGTTGGTAACAAGATCAATAGTTTAACCATCCAAGTGAGTGTTGAGTTAATTTGGAGCAGAAGATGGTTGGAGAAGAGAACAAAGAATTGACTGAAATATCAGTTTATATGGAAAAATTCATCTTCCTAGATATTGAACAGTGATGGCAGGGTTGGTATTGGGGAGAGAAATTATGAGTTGTTTTGAGTCAAATAGTAAAGGGCTGGCACACAGGGGTTGGTAGAAGACAATAACAGAGTGGGTGTCGTGCAGTGTATTCCGATATCTGAGATTCAAAGTTAAGGAGGCCCAGGAGGGAGGGAGGGGCTTGATTTGGAAACAGTAAAGAGCAACAAAGAACAGGAAGACACTCCTTTAAATCCAGGCTCAGCCATATGATATATTGATATGGAGGTGTCTAGAGAGATCTTATCTAGGGCTGTCCCTCCTTTGAAATAAATTGATGATGTTTGAGAAGATGGTTTGAGCATTCACTATATCACTCTTTAGAATACGCAGCCTATAAAGTAAGCTATTCATTCAAATGTGTGGATATATGTATATGCACACACGTATATGCACCCATATATGCACACACACGAGAATGAATAGTATAAATTCATTTTTTTCTAGTGAAGATGTTTTTTATCTGTACACAGAATTTGTATTTAATCCCATTGTTTAGGCTTCTTCTATATTTACTCTGAAATCTCTACAGTAAATGCTCAATTAATCTGTTGATTGGTTGATATAAGCAGAACTTAAAATCGAGTGGAAAACTTAATGCTATACAGTATCATGAAACAATTGAAGTTAAATATGATTTTGAGAGAATTAACAGGATTTTACATGTGGAATGGAGTAATAAATTTGCAAAACTTTCTAATTTTTAGAGCTTTTGTAAAAACAGAATGAACTATCTTATGTGACTGAGAGTGTTTTGTTTTTTGTTTTTTTTCCCAACTGATATGAAATGACCACTCCATTAAGGACACTAGAAAGAGAATCCAGGCAAGACAAGAATGTGAACAATTAGTTGTTCATACAAGAATTGAAGGAAGGTCAGTTTTTGCAAAGGTCCTTGGCCTTTGATCCCTCACAGGCATATTTTCAGAAGTCCAGGTGACTCCCCCCTCTATCTCTAGGTGCCCATGTTATTTCCTTGGAAGCAGAGAAGCCTCTGATGTAAAGAGCTCAGGTCTTTCTGGATCACTGAGGGTCATTTGTGGTACTTCTCTCATCTCACATGCCACTTAGACCGTTTGTACATGCTATTTAGACTATTTTTGGTGTGTAACTAGGCTAAGAACAAGGCCATTCAACCAAAAATATTTTCCTGAAGTGACATTGTCTTTGTGTGTGTTCCGGTGTTTGAGGGAGATTTTAAAATTTCTTTATTTTCTGGAGAGTTCAGGGACTGCTGAACCTAACAGACAATAACAGGAACCTCATTTTTGTGCTATTCATTTACAGACTTGTCAGAAGTTGATGTGCAGCAGAGAGTAGCAACTCTGACAATAAAAGGGTGAGAGCGTCTCTTTTTATTAAAGCTGAGATTCAGAAGACATTTATAGAAAATTCAGTGTCTTTTGAAAATGTGGCATAGTGGATAATGACTATTACTTTTGCTTTACAATGTATGTAGAAAACTAGAAATAAAAAAAAAAAAGAGTTATAGGAGAGAAAAGCTACTAAAAATATCCAGTAAGAAAATACACAATAAGCCTGGTCTATTCTGCTGACCTTTTCTGGTCAGTTTTCACATAATTTCTCCACTTGGATTCTGGAGAAAGTTATTTGTACAGTGACGTCATAGGTCATGGTTGTAGGAGGAGGTGTAGCGACTGGGCACTGGACATTATCGATTTCAGCTGGACCCTGCTAAGTTCAGACACAAAACATTGTTTCTTTCCTTGTTTCCTATTATGTGAAATGAGGATGTTAGTTTAGATATACGTGAATCAACAAAATATAATGTGAACCACACTTTAAGAATTTGGTTGCTACATTAAAATAATTAAAAGGAAATAGGTTCAATTAATTTTAACAATATATTTTATTCAGCTCAATATATCCAAGACATTATCATTTCAACATGTAACCAATATAAGAATAAGTATTTCCTGGCTAACACGGTGAAACCCCATCTCTACTAAAAACACAAAAACTTAGCCGGGCATGGTGGCGGGCGCCTGTAGTCCCAGCTACTCGGGAGGCTGAGGCAGGAGAATGGCGTGAACCCGGGAGGTGGAGTTTGCAGTGAGCCGAGATTGTGCCACTGAACTCCAGCCTGGGTGACAGAGCGAGACTCCGTCTCAAAAAAAAAAAAAAAAAGAGTAAGTAGTAAGCGGATAGTTTCTATTCCTTTGCCTGTAAGGAGTCCTGAAAATCTGGTTGATGTCTACACTTACAGCACATCTCAGTTGAGACCAACCGCATTTTAAGCACTCAGTGACCACAGGATGCTAGTGGCCACCATGTTGGATGTCCATAGACAGTGTCCTGGCTCCTTTCTGGTTTGATATTGTGGGCATCTAAGTAAAATAATTATAATAGTTTAGTAGCCCTAATTATATGTCAAATATTATTCTTAACATTAAATACATTGACCCATTTAATCCTAGTGATAACATGAGAAAATGGATACTATTTGTTGTGCCCATCTTAGAGATGACAAAGCTGAGGCACAGTAGGTTAAGTAAGTTGTCCAAGGTCACATCCAGAGGTGATGAGCAGAGATTTCAACCCTTAGGCAGCTCTAGAGGTTGAGAGAGTCCTGCATGGGGACTCTCTGCAGTTCTGGATTCTGTCACATGGGGTGAGGTGTAAGAGACCATGGCTAACACGGTGAAATCCTGTCTCTACTAAAAAAAAAAAAAAAAAATTAGCTGGACATGGTGGTGGGCGCCTGTAGTCCCAGCTACTTGAGAGGCTGAGGCAGGAGAATGGTGTGAACCCAGGAGGCAGAGCTTGCAGTGAGCCGAGATCGTGCCACTGCACTCCAGCCTGGGCGACAGAGTGAGACTCCAAATCAAAAAGAAAAAAAAAGAAAGAAAGAAAGAAAGAAAGTGTGGTCAGACTTACATCTCAGGGTATGAGGGTCATTACTTTTGTCACTTCTTCCTGAGGCGGTGGACTGGTTCTCAGCTATTAGTAAAATGACTTGCTGCACACCTGCCGGAGTCCCAAGGGGCGACATAGATCACACGTGAGTGCTTTTTCCTTGTTCAACTCCTGAGTCTCTTCATGAAGAGGTAAGTTATGGGAACATAACTCCTTGAAAATCAACTTCTCCTTCTAATTTCAATGTTTTTCTCTCCATTGAAATTGAAGTTGTAGCTCCTGATGCCTCCCCCACTCATTGTCCTTTTGCAAAAATTGAACATCACTGACCGATGAAGAGAAAAAGTTTATTAATTTTAACCTTATAATTTGAGGGTTAATAGCTGCAATCTTGCTGGACCTGCATTCCCCCATGAAGCCTGATTTTCAGTTAACCAGAAAGTCTTTTCATTAGAACAGTGATATTCCCTGAATGTCCACAGGCTACCATGATAGTTGATTATGTTGGCACTGGAAGTGACAGAGTCTTCTTTTGGGCTGCCTTTTCTTTCAATTGAGCATGTACTACTCCCACGTCATGAAGTTGTTCTGGAGTCACGTAGGGGTTGACTTCAGGGTAAGATTGGGTTCAAGGCTTTGGTTCTCTTAGGTTCCACAGGAAGTTAGGCCAGCACTTGGATGGGTTCCCTGGGAGGTCTGGCTATGATTCAGCTCTCTATAAAAGGACACAGAAAGTAAAAGGTTGGCTGGCCACAGCTCACAAATTTATCCAAAACTGGAGATGACAGACTGTGAATGGAGGTGAGAGGAGGTGAGTTCAAAAGGAAAAACCAAGCAGAAAAAACAATATTTATTAAAGCTGTAATAAATACAGCACAAATATTTATTAACATTTATGAATATTCAAGGATTAATATGTATAAAATGTTGAGAAAATGAGCTTACAAAGGCTCAAAAAATCACTAAGTCTAAAATCTCTTTTAACTCCAAATCTTCTCTTGTAAACCTTGTACCTCCTGCTTTCTTTTCTGCTGAAGGCCCCACACAGAGTAGACCCTGGAAAGAGGTTTGTGGCTTCTCCAAACATCTTTCCCCTCATTCTTCAACCCAGCCCAGCATGCAGCTTTTATATCACATGGGGCCATATTTATTTGCTTAATTTGGATGATCTCCTGTAATTCACCTAGAGTTTCATGAACATCTATGAACCCTGCAGGTCTTGCTATGTCTTGCTGACCTAGGATCTGGCACAGGCTCATCTTAGGGACCCAAAAAAGAAACCTGCTGATTATGGACCAGATGAACAATTACAAGAAGGGCTATTACGTGGGAAGTTTCAGAAGTCTGAGAAAGGTTTTCAGGCTTCAGCCATCCTATCAATTCTGTGTAAGAAACTGAATTGACAACATGTTTTTATCTTTCAAAAAATTTTATTTTGTTTTATGTTTGTATTAGTCCATTTTTACACTGCTATAAAGAACTTCCCAAGACTGGGTAGTTTATAAAGGAAAGACATTTAATTGACTCACCATTGCACATGTCTGGGAAGGCCCCAGGAAACGTACAATCATGGGGGAAGGTGAGAGAGAAGCAAAGGCATTTCTTATATGGTGGCAGGTGAGAGAGCGCATATGAGTGAAGAGGGAAGAGCCCCTCATAAAACCATCGGATCTTGTGAAAACTCACTCACTATGACGAGAACAGCTGGGGGAAACTGCTCCCATGATCCAATAACCTCCCACCAGGTCCTACCCTCAACACATGGGGATTACAAAAATTAGTAGCATTTCTATACACCAATAACATTCAAGTTGAGAGCCAAAACAAGAACACAATCACATTTGCAACAGCCACAATTCAGGATTACAATTCAATATGAGATTCGGTTGGGGACACAGAGTCAAACCATATCAGTGTTTTAAAGAAAGCATAATACTACACAATTAAAAGAATGAAAAATTTCAAAAATAATATTAACTTTTTAATAAAAGTGCATTTTAACTATAGTTACATTGGGTTTAATTTTAAATGTTGCTAAATAGAAAGGAAATTGTTTAAAGTCATAAATTATCTTTCCAGGAAGCCCCATGTGATTTATTTTTGGGGTGTGCATGTATCTTACTTGGTGCAGAATGTTGCAGATTACTTGCTCTGTTTCAAACCATAATTTTTGAAGACATTCACATCATGAGCCTAAACAGATCATTTTGTGTAATAATATATGGTTTCCTGTAGAAAGTTAGTTTTTGTTACTGTTGTTTTGTTTTTTTTTTTTTGAGATGGAGTCTAGTTCTGTTGCCAGGCTGGAGTGCAGTGGCGCAATCTCGGCTCACTGCAACCTCCACCTCCTGGGTTCAAGCACTTCTCCTGCCTCAGCCTCCCAAGTAGCTGGGAACGACAGGCGTGCACCACCATGCCCAGCTAATTTTTGTGTTTTTTAGTAGAGACGGGGTTTCACCATGTTGTCCAGGAAGGTCTTGATTTTCTGACTTTGTGATCTGCCCACCTTGGCCTCCCAAAGTGCTGGGATTACAGGTGTGAGCCACTATACCCAGTCAGAACGTTTTTAAAATAGTTATGCTGTTATTGTAAGTGTTTCTTTTTTATGATATACTTCTTTTACATAATTGTTATGAAGAAGAACATTGCATTCGACAAAATAAAAATATAGCTGAATGCAGAAAAAGTGTTATGATAAAAAATACTTATAAATTTATGTAAGCCAATATGTTTGTTCAGTTTAGAATTGTGAATTAATTTTTGTGGGGTATTTCCCAAAGAATACTATATATAGTAGAATGATAATCCCACTTTATATCTTATTTCATAATATAATATTGTGATATTAATTTAAGAATTGCAGGGATTTTCACATTGATCTTTCTATATTCACTTTCTTCATAGGGTGAATAAATTATTATCCTTTAATCTCAATCTCAGTATCAGGTAAAGTATCATATTAATATAATTTCCTATTTCTTATTATTTTAATGTGGCAATAAGTTATTTTGATTGTTGGTTAATGAAAGCAAACAAATTTTGAAAGTTTGCATTTTGTTTTCTACATAAAGAGGCAACTCAAAGACTCAGTCAAAACTATTATATTTGTTATCTTCTACAGCCATTTATACTCTAACAAAAATTTAAGATAATGTTTAAGAAATTGATTTTTAATTTTATAAAAATACCTCAATGATCCCCTGATAAGCTTTCCTGAAATGTCTATGTTCATGTAAAATATGCTTAAGGATGAACTGCAGTGAATTATTTTAGTTATCTTCTAAGTAATTGTAGCTACAATTTATATGCACATTTCTAACTTTCACTTATTTACAAAAGTTTTTCTGTATTTCTAAATCTGAGACTATTACAAGTGAGCTAGTTTAATTCGGTATAATGTACACTATTTCCCTTCACTGACAATATGATTCTATACCTTGAAAACCCTAAAGACTCTGCCAAAAGGCTCCTCCTGGAACTGGTAAACAACTTCGGTAAAGTTTCAGAATATAAAATCGATGTACAAAAATCAGTAGCATTTCTATACACCAATAATATTCAAGTTGAGAGCCAAAACAAGAACATAATCCCATTTACAGCAGCCACAAAGAAAATAAAATACCTAGGAATATAGCTAACCAAGGAGGTGAAAGATCTGTACAAGAAGAACTACAAACCACTGCTCAAAGAAATCAGAGATGACACAAATGGAAAAACACTGATACTCATGAATAGGAAGAATCAATATTGTTAAAATGGCCACACTGCCCAAAGCAATCTACAGATTCAGCACTATTCCTACCAAACCACCAACATCATTTTTTACAGAATTAGATTAAAAAAATTATAAAATTCATGTGGAACTGAAAAAGAGCCTGAACAGAGAAAGCAATTGAAAGCATCAATAACAAAGCTGGAGGTCTCATGTTACTTTACTTCAAACTATAAGTAACCAAAACAGTATGATACTGGTACAAAAATAAACACATAGACCAATGGAACAGGATAGGAAACCCAGAAATGAGCCATCTGATCTTTGACAAAGTTGACAGAAATAAGCAATGAAGAAAGGGCTCCCTATTCAATGAATGGTGCTAGGATAACTCCCTAGCCATATGCAAAAGCATGAAACCATGTAACTATTATATCTTGACCCATGCATTTCCTTACATCACTTTGCAAAATGTGAGTACCATGAGGACAAGTATCTTTGCTGTTTTTTTTCTACAGGATACTGGCTTATCCTAGGTTCCTAGAAGAGTGCTGGGAACATGCTTGGCCCTCAATAGCCATTTGTTGAATGAATGAGTGACAGTATGGGAGAAGCATCTAGGCTGTATGGCGTCTGTGCACTTGCTTCCTTCTCTCCATTTCCCATCCTGAATCCTAGCCACAATCCTTACAATTTCAAATCAACTTCTCTCACCTTTGCACAATACAGCAAACTAATATCAAGCTCTTGTTTTCATTTATAATGACGTATCACTTAGAATCCCCCAAAGAGAAAGATTATTCCCCAAATCAGAATTTCATTCTTTTCATCAGTGAAACTACAAAATAATTTGCTCAATTATTCTTATGTTATTATATATTGTATCGATAAATGTTTGTGAAAGTTTTTTCTCTTGTTAGTACTTATAGAATTTTTAAAATTTTGACTCTTGGCCTAAAAAACCTATAATATTTAATATCTGGTTCTTGACAGAAAAATTTGCCACCCGCAGTATAGACAAACATACAAATTTGTGAAATGCAGTTAAACAAGTCTTAGAGGAGTACTATCACTTTAAATGCTTATATTAGAAAGGAAAGGTTTCAGAATAATAAATCAAGTTTTAACCTTAAAAAGCTAGAAAAAGAAGAGCAAACTAAGGCCAATAATAGTATAGAGATGAAAAAAACAGAATTTAGGTTCGAACACAGTATTTAAAATGGGTGGGGAATTTAAAAAAGTATTTATACCTACACAATTTACAAAATTGTGGATAATGTAACCACAATGTAAACTCCAGTTGATAAGAAACAATTCCCAAGAATGCAGAAGTGTACTGTGAAAATAATTTATAATTAAAATTCTAGGTGATTTTAAATTTGACACATAATTTTACATATTTTTGGTGTCCATGTGATATTTCAATATATTATATGCATACAATGCACAGTGATCAATCAGGGTAATTGAGATATTCATTACCTCATACATTTATCATTTCTTTGTGTTGGGAACATTCAAAATCCTCTCTTCTAGATATTTTGAAATATGTGATAAATTATTGTTAACCAGTCACCCTACTACTGTGCAATAGAATACCAGAGCTTATTTCTCCTATGTAACTGTAACTTTATACACATTGACCAATCTCTCCCTACCTACCCCCCGCCCTGGCCCCCAGCCTCTGGAAACTATTTTTCTACTCTCTACTTCTATGAGATTACATTTTTTAGTTTCCATAAATAGAGAGATCACGCAGTATTTGTCTTTCTGTGCCTGGCTTATTTCGCTTAGCATAATCTCCTCCAGGTTCATCCGTGTTGCTGTAAATGACAGGATCTCATTCTTATTTTAGGGCTCAATAATATTTTGCTGTGTATATATACCACATTTTCTTAATCCATTCATCCATTGATAGACATTTATTACTAGAAGAAATCATAGGCAAATGCTCTAAGTGATTGTTTAAAATATATGAGAAATAAGAAATTAACGAATATGAACATGTGATGGATTTGTCTTGTTCAAGTTAGAGAGGCTTCACACAAAATTTAATTATTGATGTTAAATAAAAAGTGTGTTTAAATGGTTTTTCCCTAAATGTGAGTCAAATGGAAGACTAGAAAAGGCTAAATGTTATTTTTTACAATGAATTTGAATGGTATAGATTTATTGTCAGTTTTGGACAAAATAAAAACCCAGCTAAAAGCCACTTACAAGGACATATACCAAAAATACAATGACACAATATATGCTGAGTATGTTAGAAGCAGTAGACTAATCTTTTTATATAGATCACCTCATTTAATCCTCAAAATGACATTATGAACTAAGCACAATTACTGACCCATGAGTTTGACTCCAGAGACTATACTTTCAATAACTCTCCTTTGTAAAAAGTAAATGCATGGTAAAAAAAAATCTATCAGGAGTAGGTTAATACAAAGATAGCCTGGCAGTTGTAAAATCAAAACTCCAGCTGAAAAATATTAAATGGGACAAATGGAGGTGAAAATTACAGTCCACTAAGAACACAGATAATTCATTCTATCACTACCAATAGAGTTTCTAAATACTCGAAACAAAAAGTACGTGGCATGGCATACTAGGAGAAATTGATAATCCAATTTGAATGTATGACATTCAACTTTTAGAATTCAAAGATATAATGTGAAAAAACCCACAAAAATATAACTACAAGAATGGGTTTGATATAATGGATACACACAGCATTTATCACAGGGAAAGATGAAGGTCCATAATGAATGATTAACCCCTTATATTCAACAAAGTAGATACATGACCACATAGAAAAGCGTGCAAAGTAAAAATAAGCACATCAACAAAATGTTAATATATTTATAAAACAATGCCTTATCTCACAGTAATCAGGGATGCAAATTATAAAATCAATAATATATGTAGTATGTATATATTATATATACATACATATATAGCTATCAATCACCTTGGCAAAAAATAAACTGATAATATGAAGACAAAGCAGTGAAGAAATGGGCACTTTCATTTGTGAATAGCATTTCATAGACCATTTAAAGAACAATGGGGTAATGCCTATCAAATATCGAGTGTGCATATCGTGTGAACAGCACTTTTACTTTTGTTATCCATCATGCCTTGTGCCCTAAAGGCATATGTACAAAACGTCCTTCGCAACCTTCTTAGTATTAATGATAAATTGAAAACAACCTGCATATCGGTCAATAAGAGGATGGTTAAAAATTTAAGTATATCCACATTATGTTGTACCACACAGACATTAAAGGGAATGAGACACAGCTGAATGCACTCTTATGCATTACTATGACTGTAAAGTGATTTTGTTGTTATAAAATAAGATATATATGACATTTATTTTTTTGTATATATATAGAGAGACTATCTATTCGTATGAAAATATGCCCGCTATTAAGAGTGGTTGCTCTGGGGGAAGAGAAAGCAAATCACTAGCTGTGTGAGGCGGAGAGAGTGAAGGAGCAATTTCTGTTTTTACTTCAGTTCTGGATGGTTCTGTTGTTTTACAAAGAGCAAGACTTCAAAAAATCCTTTGTAAGTAAAATAAAGCATGGGTGTATTCCAAAGCCCAGAAAATATCGTTTGAGCAAGCAAATATTGTTTTATGTTAACCTTTGATTTTGTATTTTTTGAGAACTTATATCTTCAATATTTGTAAAGGCTTTAACAATATTAGGAATTTAAAAGTCTATTCACCACTAAATTAACTTTTTAAGTTACATTTTTAATTCTTTTGGATACTGGATTATTATTTACTTTGTACTTTTGAGGATTTATTTTCAATTTTACTAGGTAAAGTCCCTGTCCTATTTTTTTTAATCATGTGTTTGGCAACAAAATTATGGAGTAAGTTGTCATGGTAATAAGATAAAGACTCCAAAGGGGATGAGCAGAGTTAGGCTTGTTCCTGTATTGCTGTGGATAGTCTGTATTGTTGTTTTGCTGTGCATATTCTGCATTGCTGTGGATGTTCTCTATTGCTGTGGATATTCTGTATTACTGTGGATATTCTATATTGCTGTATTGCTGTGGATATTCTGTATTGCTGTGGATATTCTATATTGCTGTATTGCTGTGGATATTCTGTATTGCTGTGGATGTTCTGTATTGCTGTGGATATTCTGTATTGCTGTGGATATTCTGTATTGCTGTGGATATTCTGTATTGCTGTGGATATTCTATATTGCTGTATTGCTGTGGATATTCTGTATTACTGTGGATATTCTGTATTGTTGTGTTGCTGTGGATATTCTGTATTGCTCTGTATATTCTGTGTTACTGTGGATATTCTGTATTGTTGTATTGCTGTGGATATTCTGTATTGCTGTGGATATTCTATATTGCTGTATTGCTGTGGATATTCTGTATTGCTCTGTATATTCTGTGTTACTGTGGATAGTCTGTATTGTTGTATTGCTGTGGATATTCTGTATTGTTGTATTGCTGTGGATATTCTGTATTGCTCTGTATATTCTGTGTTACTGTGGATATTCTGTATTGTTGTATTGCTGTGGATGTTCTGTATTGCTGTGGATATTCTGTATTGCTGTGGATATTCTATATTGCTGTATTGCTGTGGATATTCTGTATTGCTCTGTATATTCTGTATTACTGTGGATATTCTGTATTGTTGTATTGCTGTGGATGTTCTGTATTGCTGTATTGCTGTGGATATTCTGTATTGCTGTATTGCTGTGGATATTCTGTATTGCTCTGTATATTCTGTGTTACTGTGGTTATTCTGTATTGTTGTATCGCTGTGCTTATTCTGTATTACTGTGGATATTCTGTATTGTTGTGTTGCTGTGGATATTCTGTGTTGCTGCATTGCTGTGGATATTGAGTGCAGAATTTACCTTAGCACATACAGCAGCCCTTCCACAAGTGACTCACCCTGGGACACATTCACCCAAGCAGGCTGTAGAGAATGGCTGGTCACATCCTCTCCCCTGGATTGAAAGACACTCTCCGAATGGTACTTACCACACCTCATGGTGTACATATTCATCCCTTAGTTAAACTCTTCCAGACTTTCTTTCAGTTTGCCTGAGGTCACCAAGCCGGCACCTGGGCAGGGAGGTTCAACTTCATCAGTTTCAAACACCGGCCCTGCCAGCATCCCCGTCCAGGTACTTCTGTCCAGCGTTGCAGGCACCACCTCACCCGAGGGTATGATGAGCATCATTCATTATTCTTCCTTTTGCTCATGTATTTGCTCATTCACCACACCTCTAGTGATACCCACCACATACTTGACGTGGCCCTGAGTTCAGGGAATTGGCATGCAGTCCCAGGCCCCACTGGAAGCTCCAGTCCCCAGGAGTCACACAAGAGTGGGTTTACACCTGCATCTTGTGTATCTCAACACTCTGGGGACCTTATAGCTTTGGATCAAGAGCCTTGGAAGGAGAAAGGCATCTGCAGCCCCGCATCCCACCCTGAGTGCAGAGACCAGAGACACATAGAGACCCCAGGGTTCTGGGGATTCAGCCTGCATTGTCTCCACTGTCACAGAACCGAAAACCTAAGTCTCCAACTTTGCTTTTTGTCTCCAAACTGTGTGCTCTGCTGGGTCAATCGGTTCCTCCTTGTGCCCTGGGTCTGTCAGGCTTCCACGCACCATGGGCTCTGTACCCTGCGGGCTCCTGCAGAGAACTTTCTCCTTCAGCTCCACGGGGGTGTAGTAGGGGACCTAATTTGCTTCACTGGGGGTGCCTGTCTTGTTTTTCTACCGTTACACCAGCACTGACAGACAGTCATTGTGTTTTCCATAATTAGTCCCACAGAGGCATCTCTTCCCATTCTGTTCTCTCAATTTGTTTATTTCGTGGCTTATTATTATGCAGAGATATTATGCAGGAGCACAGGAGACAGCATGCATCCCAGGCTGGGTCCTTGGCCCCACTTTGCTGGAGAGGGTTGCCCCGAGATAGAAAGTGGAGAAGCAGGAGGAAGGAATTCCTCTAAGGCAGGAGAGTGCACAGAGTGTGCAGGGGAGGGCGTGGGGCTGGCAGGTGGGGCCAGAGGAGTTAGGCAGGGTCAGATGAGCAGGGTACTGGTGTTCCTCTAAAGACTCATCACACTGCAGGTTTATGCAAAGCGGCTCTCTAATTTCCAACACAGAAAACAGTGGATGGTCAAACACAACACTGAGATAACAGCTGCAGCTAAGATTGATTATTTTGTGCCACTTAAAGAGGGGATAATGACTTGGGGCAAGGAAGGCAGAGGGGTTATAGGTAGCAAGGGCAGAAGAGTGGAGCACAGGGGGTCTGCTGGGGCAGCTGGGAGTTCGATCCATGGCAGGCGGCCTGGCTTTAGGCAGCACAGTGGGGCCTCCACACAGAGACACCGGCGGAGGGGCTGGGACCCAGGGCAGCAGATTAACTGGCACCTGAGCTTGTGGTTCCACCAAAAGCAACTTTCCTGTCTCTTGTGGCCCCCTGGAGGGATGTGGTGCCGTAGTCTTTCTGCTTTCTTCTGTGATTGCGCTGGCAGAGAGGCAAGTGATTCAGAGGACTGTGACTTACGAGGTGTGTTTGCAGGGACAGTTGCTCCTTTGATGGAAAATGTAAGGGGGTGGGCCAGTGTTGAAGCCCTCCTGAGCATGGCTACCGTTCCTATCGGCCTATGACTAGGGAAGCCCAGGAACTAACACTGCTTTTGGATGTATGCATTGCTTCAGCTTTATTTTTTAAGTTTTGCCTTTCATAAATTGCGATATTTTGTTTTTTTTCTGCACCTGCTCAAATGTTTAAAGACAATGATTTGAGAAGTCATTTATTCAAATATTGTTTTTAATGAATCAAAATAAAAATGGCATCATTTTCTTCATTCTTCAGAAATTAAATCCTTTTTGTTAAGAATTTTTGTCTTCTTCAACCCCAAGCACGAACCTGCCCTTATTTTCAGGTCATCTGGAAACAATGATGATAATGACTAAAACTTCTCAGGAAAGCCTGGCTAGCTGGAATCCTTTATCATCATGATTCAAAAACACCCTGGCTGTACTCTTTGAATATAAAATAACTGCTCTACAAAATGAAGAGAGAAGTAGCTCTCTCAGGCCTCTGCTTGTGCTCACAGTTTTCCACTCTGAAATCTGGCTGTTTTCCTGGTCCATGTCATCTCTCACCTTCAGCTCAGGGCACCCTCACCCCAAGTTTCAGCCCAGGCCTCTCCCCTGGGCTTTGCCTATTACATCTGTTAACTTAAAAAACCAAAAGACAATTGGCTGGGTGCAGTGCCTCATGCCTGTAATCCCAGCACTTTGGGAGGCCGTGGTGGGTGCATCAAGAGGTCAGGAGATCGAGACCATCCTGACTAACATGGTGAAACCCTATTTCTACTAAGAATATGAAAAATTAGCTGGGCGTGGTGGCGGGCACCTGTAGTCCCAGCTACTTGGGAGGCTGAGGCAGGAGAATGGCATGAACCCGAGAGGCAGAGCTTGCAGTGAGCCGAGAGCAATTAGAACATAGTTCATTCTTTAAAGGCAGGGGGCATGACTTCACCCTTGCCTGGTATGGCCTTAGGTTCTGTTTATAATTTGGTGTCTTATTGTCACAAAGAGTCTGTTCTGTCAGTTTTAGGATCTTTCTTGTAACATAAATGCTGTTCAGTTGTTGTGTCTCAACTCCAAAAGGGAGGGGGCATAATGAGGCCTGTCTGACCTCCCATCCCGTCATGGCCTGGAACTCAGCTTCAAGGTTTTTCTGGGGTCCTCTTGGCCACAAGAATTCCATTCAGTCAGTGGAGGACTTGGAATTTAATTTTTAATTTACACATCCAACACCCTTGGTCCTTCAAGGTATGTGGTGGGTGCCAGAAACTCCCCCTCTCTAGAAACTCCACGAGTCTGTTTCTCTTGACTGAGTCACCATCTCTCCATCCAGATGCATAGTCTGCCAAGATCAGACACTGGCAACCTCCCGCCTAATCCCCTCCTCCTCTATCCCCACATCCAGTTAGTCTCAAACTGTGATTAAGCTGTCTCCTAAGTCATTTTTCAGGTCGTTTGTCCTTCCCTGTCACCATGGACACTGCATTTGCTCTTCTTGGCACACTTGACTACCTGGTCTCCATTCTACCCTGTATTTCTGCTAGAGACCGCTAGAGTGGGCACCGTCTGTATTCCCATCATGAGTCTCCCTTACCATCCGTGCCTGTTCCTTGGCTATGTCCAGACTTCTTAATCTGCTTCTTAACAGAGTGGTTCATACTGATGTGTGCAGCTGTATTTCTTATGCATGTGTGTGCGTGTGAGTGTAGCACACAGAAAGGGAAAATGAAGGAAGAAAGCCTGTATTTCTGGGCAATAAATTTTCAAAGACTATAATAACATATCTGAACATGCACCTGGGTCTACACTCTCTAATCAAAGCATTTTAATACATAAACTGAAAAATGGTTTCAATCATGTGATAAGAACAATAGGTCAGTTGTCTACCTATCTATCTGTCCCTAACTCGTAAGTCATGGATTATGGAAACACATAGTAAAAAGTCTGAATCTGATAGGGGGTGACTGTGGTGTGGCTTTGTTTTCTGTAGCCGCTGCCAGTAACGTTCTATGTCAAACCTTCCTTCACCATTTTGTAGCAGTTTCTTTAATTCCATCTTGACCATATCCACTAGATTTTAGAAATCCATTCAGTTTTAAATCCCAATCTTCATCTCAAAGTTTCTCTCTCCCCCATGCATGGCCAGGCTGGTGGCTCCAGGAACCTGTACTTGGGAGGGGTCTGTCTGTTCTTTCACTCCTCTCCTTCCTGCTCCAGCACTGGTGAGTGGAGAAAGGGACTATGGAGTTGTTCTGGGACCTCCCTTCCCTTCCTTTTGCAGAGCCTAACTTCTCTGGTTGAGGGTTCCGGGAAGTAATGGATGGGAAATGTCAAGTACATCCTTATTTTGTTGACGTGGTGCAATCCTGCCAGTCTCTGCTGCCACTGATGATAACCTCTACTGGCCATTCAGTTCCTCTGTGTCTTGGGATGCACATTCTGGCTCTCTCTCTCTTCTTTTTTTTTTTTTTTTTGAGAGGGAGTCTCACTCTATTGCCCAGGCTGGCGTGTAGTGGCGCGATCTCAGCCTACTGCAAACTCCACCTCCCGGGTTCACGCCATTCTCCCGCCTCAGCCTCCCGAGTAGCTGGGATTACAGGTGCCTGCCACCACGCCCGGCTAAATTTTTTTGTATTTTTAGTAGAGACGGGGTTTCACCATGTTAGCCAGGATGGTCTCTATCTTCTGACCTCATGATCTACCCGCCTCGGCCTCCCAAAGTGCTGGGATTACAGGCGTGAGCCATTCTGGCTCTCTTGTAGGATGCATGGGTAAGTTATTTTGGAGTTCAAAAGGTGAATGCCTGGGATAGGGTAATTGGAGGACTCAGAATGACTGCTGGGCACAAAGGGCAGAAGACCGCACCTCCAGATTTTACCAAGTATGGAAATATGAGGGCAAGGTTCACACAGGTCTTGGTATCCACTGCTGCTTTTCCCTCCAGAGTGAACAAGCAGGCACAGTGAAAGCCAACGGAGCCATTCCTTTTATTGAGAATCCTCGTGGTGATGGTGTCTGGTTGAAGCTGATTGATGAGATAATAAAGAAACTGATCTGGAGCACACAGATGGTCACACATGCATGGTTCCTCTCTTTGAATTGACGTCTTAGCAAAAGCCCTCTGAGGCCCGGGGATTGCAATGCAGAATAGACACAAATCCACTTGAGTCAGCAGAAATCTGCTGTATGTGCACACATGCTTGCACATGTAGAGAAGACACCTGGAAGGATGCACTGGGCTTGTCCAGCCCGTCATCTGACTCAGGAGGTGGGCCTGAGGAATGGGTGGTGGAAGAAGTTAATTTTCACCGTTGCCCTTCTGTTCATTGAAGTCTTGTACCTTGTGTGTATTACCTATTTAAAATAAATAAAATCCAAAATGAGAGAGAGAGAAATAATATAAAAATACGAGAAAAATCACATGGCTTGCTGCTTTCATTAAAAATAAACAAACACACACTAGAGAATGATACTTGCATATGAAAAGACTCACACTGTGGTTCCACATCTACAGAGAAGCCATAAACACAGGAATGTTTCAGTTGCTCCTGTTCTATTCTGCTTACCTGAAACCGTGCCAAGTTAAGGGGATATTTAGCAAAAACCCTTTCAGGTTATCCATAAATAAAAATATATGTGAATGCTATTCTTTTTCTTTCAATGCATTAAAAATCTTTGATTTAGGCATAAATAGCTAACAGGAGCGAAGGGGAATTATTTTTCCTCCTAAGCTTTTCCAGTGAAAGTTATCTTTGGCTCAAAAACAGCTAGAGAAATTTTTGGCTAATATTTTCAAGAAGTTAGAAGTGGCTAAGAACAAGAGTTTAGCGTGAAAGTAATTCCTCAGCCATAGCTAATGGTATTCCACAAATCTCTCATGCAATTCAGAAGTAAAACACAGGCAGAAGATTAGACTAGAGAACAGCCAGGGTAGAAATGGGCCATTTTTAGTACAAGATGGCTTTCTAATTCTAACCCAGTATTTCAGATTTATTGACTGATCAACCTAAGCTCACATAAGCGTATTTTTCCAGAATTAAAATATACTTAAAAAATATGTCCCTCATTAAAAAACATTCTAAATAACTCAGGTTAAGGTACATCTCTAGCAAGCATCATGCCAGCAATATTCACGCCCTGCCCCATCTCCATGCTCTAGAATGATGTGCCTTTGCCCTTAACCCTATCACAAATAGATCTACCAGCTACTAGAACTAGGTTTCATTGTACAGATGTGCAAAACTTTTTTTAATCAGTCTCTTATGTAAGGCCATTTGAGATGTTTCCAAGTTTTGCTGTGATGTATTGTAATTAAATAATTGCCTGTTCATCTTTGGGCAATTCCTATTACGATAAATGGATTTTAATATTGAATCAATATTAAATATTTTTAATATTGATTCAATATGTATTCCTACCTGCTGTCCTGCTAAAAATTTTTCCAACTGTGGTTGCCAAGGTAAAAAAATCAATGTCATACTTCAAACACGTTACTTAGACTAAATACACTTAACAATATTGTAGACTATATAAATTTAAGAATATTTTAGGCTATGTAATTTTAAGAGTATTTGAATTTTTTATTATTGCAAAATATTATTCAGGCACCATATGCAAATTGCAACTCTTTCCAATTTAAGGATGCTTCCAAAATCAACTACACACTTGAATCCAACTAAAAGAAAGTATATTATCCACATTACTTGGGATGATACCTTGTGTATACATGTCTCTTTTGTTGATGTTAGTATGTAAGAGGAAAAATTTAGTGAGATTATTCAATTGTCTTTTCTTTTACCTAGGTGTTGTTACTCTTCAAATCCACACCATACTCCAAAGTGCTGTCTGTTTTAAGCCCTTCTGGGAGCACAAACTTCAAAACTCCGTGGAATTCAGACATAAGTGCTTTTGTTTCAACAATATAAGCAACAGTTGTGGAGAAATGTTTCCCTGGGCCTCACTGATGTTAGTAATATAAGCAGATGCTTACAGTTTTGCTCTCGCTGGACCTGCCATAAATGTGAGACCTTGAGTGAGAGAGATGTACATGTGTTCTTTCATAAATTTTTGTTCTTATAATACAATGGACCCTCTAAATTAGGGCCAGCAAACTTTTCCTGCAAAGGACAAATTGGAAGTATTTTAGATTTTGTGGGCTGAGAGGCAAAATTGAACATTTTATGAGGGTACTTTGTTGTGTTTCAATAAAAGTAATTTATGGACACTGAACTTTGAAATTCATAAAATTTTATGTGTCACAAAATATTTTTATTCTTTAGATTTTTAAAATCCATTAAAATTTTAAAAAAATCTTAGCTTGAAGATTGTATAAAAACAGGTGGTAGGCCATATTGGGCCCGTGGGCCACAGTTTGCCGCCCTTAGCTGTAAATTCAGAGCCCAAGGCAGGTGTCTCTCTTGATAGAAAAATATTCCTGGATCCTTAAAAAAATCCAGTGCAGGAGTTGTTTCACCCACAATAAATTTTGAATAAACTTTTCCCTACAAATACTGTTCTGGTAGGACTTATTTCACCACCTATTTTTCATATTTTATACTTATTAAATTTTGTGACTATGTGGTAGAGAACTATTCTCTTTGTTTTTAGAGCAGTGTTGGGCATACAGAGAGTACAGAGAGTTCCCATCTATTTCCTTCTCAACCCTCTTCCTCTGATTTGCTTCTGTTATCAGCATTTTACATCACCATGGTACTTTGGTTACAATTGATGAATGAATATTGATCAATTATTATTAAGTTCAGAATTTATATTAGAGTTCACTTTTTGTGTTGTCCAGTTCCAGTTCCAAGAAAAAAGTGTGGAAAGAAGTGCATTGTAGAGACATCCTCATAAGTGAAATCCCCTTATAAAACCCTCAGATCTTGTGAGAACTCACTATCATGAGAACAGCATGGAGTTAATGGCCTCCATGATTCAATAACCCCCCACCGGGTCCCTCCCATGATACATGGGGATTATAGACACTACAATTCAGGATGATATTTGGGTGGGGGCACAGCCAAATCATATCAATGGAATTTGAGGGAGGTTCAAGGGGACGTGCTGTATGACTTTCCAGAAGGACAGGCTGGAAGCTCAGGAGGGATTTCTATGTTACAGTCTTGAGGAGATGTCTCCTTTCCTGGGAAATCTCAGTCTCTGCTCATAAGGCCTTCTCTACTAATTGGATGAGGCCAACCAATATTATAGAAGGCAATCTACTTTACTCAAAGTCTACTGATACAAACTCTTAATCACACCTGAAAAATACCTCCACAGCAATATCTAGGCTGATAATGGACTAAACAACTGGGCACCGTAGCCTTGCCCAGTTGACATAAAAATTAACCATCACATCCAAGAAAACATACTTGAGAATGCCAGTAGCTCACAGCAGCTGAAGTAAAGGCCTGGCACCTAACCTGCAAAACATGGCTTCCTGTTGTTCCTCAACCTGGCAGTGATTAACCGAGTGCTTTAATGTGGTAGCTTCTGTCCTTCTGTACACGTTGCTGTTCTTTCTTTCCTGTTTTCTCACAACTTGACTACCTTGTGTGTTCAACATGAGTTGAGTGATTGCTGTTCTATGGGTGAAGAAAGTCGCCTTCTGGACCACTGGGGAAAAGACCCCAGGGACACACGACCTTTACAAAGTTTTCCAGAGGGAGATACAGGTTGCTGGCAGAAGTTAAACTCTGGGGCCAGACACATCTTGAATTGGATCCTCCCCTCCGTTGGCCCTTAGCTGAGTGATATGGGACAAGATTTTTAGTCTCTCAAAATCTCAGTTCCCTCTCTGGTCATGGGCAGACAATAAGTTCACTTTGAAGATTGCAGTGAGGGTCAAATGAGGAATCACACTCAGAGTGTCTTTTGCTTCTGAACACGGTGGAGCTAATTTAATGGTCTTTTTGTGGGGAAAACCCATCTCCTGGTTACTCCAGGTCATGACCTGCCCGAGGCTTGCCACATCTCCTCACCTCTCCGGTACAAAAAATAACTGCAGCACAAAAGGCCGGGGTTCCTCTCTGTAGAAGGCAGGCCCCTGACTTTCATCAGGATCTTTGAGGTGGGTGCAAATATCATGGCACGGTCAGATCCGATGTTGCATACTGGCCCTTCTTGGAAGATACTGTGGTGGAGGCTTATATTTTGTCATGTGAACCTCGAGGGCTACACCTGGCTGTTATGCCATTGACTTTTTATTTATTTATTTATTTATTATTTATTTATTTATTTTATTTTTGTATTATACTTTAAGTTTTAGGGTACATGTGCACAATGTGCAGGTTAGTTACATATGTATACATGTGCCATGTTGGTGTGCTGCACCAATTAACTCATCATTTAACATTAGGTATATCCCTAATGCTATCCCTCCCCGCTACCCCAACCCCACAACAGGCCCTGGTGTGTGATGTTCCCCTTCCTGTGTCCATGTGTTCTCATTGTTCAATTCCCACCTATGAGTGAGAACATGCGGTGTTTGGTTTTTAAAAATCATTGTGCAGATTCATCTACAAAGAGTGCATGGATGCTTCTGTTGTCTTCTGAGTGAGGAACACTATGCTGGGTTACTAGGGCCTCTGCAACCTGTGTGATTCTCTGCGTTTGGAAGAGATGTGGGTGTTGCCTTCCTATCATGGCCTCTGTGAGAGGATTTGGCCTGTGCCTGGTCTGTTCCTCTGAAACAAGTCCCAGCAGAGGGGAGTGCAGCAGGTGCATCCCCGCTCCCTCGGTGAACAGGACGGGCCTCATGTCTCCAGAAGCCCCATTTCACTAGTTGCAGTTTGTCCTTCATATTTTCTGTATCCAGTCTGAGTTCTAAGAATCTGAATTCCAATTAGGATGTGATAGTTGCCTCCATCCCCTGGCCCCATTTAAATAAGAATATAGTATAATTTTAAAATAAGGATAAATTAGAATTTTAGCTGGAGCTCTTCAGGTATTTTTTCCCACCACTCCCACCCCTTTTTTTTTGGTTGTCGTCTTTTGACAACTTCCGGTGATGAGGAGTGGCAGTTTGCAGAGTGATTATTTGGAAGCTTTAATATTTATCATCATGTGTGAATTGTTTTTCAAGAGGGTGTGACACCTCTGACATGAAACCCTCTGCAATCTTAGCTTAAATAACACATCAGTCCCATGGAAATCATAGATTTTAGTATCAGTCACAACAATGACTAATTAAGTTTCGAGTGTTGAGGAAGCAGTTATGGTTTGTCACTTTTTCTCTTTGCCTTTTTTTCTATTTCTAAGTTATCACACTAATGGCAGCTCAGAAACACCTGCTACAGAAAGGAAACTGCTCAGGGTCTCATTTGGACCTGTCCAGAGCCAGGCCTGTGGCTCTCCCACTGACCTGGGGAGGTGGCGATGTGGGACCCCCAACTCCTGAACAGACATTCTTTGTCAGAGTGATGGTGGTAAAGACCAGTGATGAATCAGGCAGAGGATCTCATGCTTCACAGCTCGCGGATTTTAATGTTCCATATGGAACCACTGCAGCATGCCCCATTTCCAAATTAAACGAAAGGAGAAATTCCCACAGGCAAGCAAATGCAGCACTCTCTCTGGAGCGGCATCTGTTCTCCAGACAGCTTTGAACAAGGTTTACAGACCTGAGAACATAGTTCTGCAGAAGAAGGAAAGCATCTTAGAGGCGCTGGCACAGGCTTTCCTTCCCTTCCACCCACAGCCTGACACTAACCTGCTGCGAGGATCGGGGCAATTTTACTGTTCTCTGTTCTCAAGCGAGCACATCTCCTTTCTGTTGCTTCCCAAACCAGGTGATTACAACACAGCCAGAAGTTGGCAATGGGAAATAGGGAAGCTTTTACTCATACTTAATGTGTCCTAAGCACTAGCAACATAGACAATAATTTTAAAAGAAAATACAGCATCTATCAAAAACTCAGCAAAAGGACCTCTGGAACTTCCCTAAAGGAAGAGCATGAAAGTGATTTAATAGGAACACAGACTAAATCCCCAAGGTCAATACTTTTATTTCCCATTATCATACAGAACTACCACATAGAGGATTCATAGAAAAATTAAAAGCTCCCAACGAGTCACTAATAAAATTTTTTTTTTTGCCTACAAATGAGAGAAAAATGAAATTCCCAATCCCTTCACAACAACCTCTCTAGTGATGATTTGCTCACATCTATCTAAGATAACTTCTGATATATACAGCAGGGGAGTGACTTCCAGTTCAATTTAATGTGCAGAAGTAGTGCTCTGGCTGACCTCCATGGCATGCCAATAGGTCACCTCCTGCTGTCCCCAATTCCCATATTGCTCCCCCAGGAGAAATAAAGAGCAGCCCCTCTCTGCATGATGCATCAGGTCCACTTGAACTTGGGGGGATGAGAACTCAGACTCTTCATGGCCTTCCACCTCCTCAAAATCCTCCTGATCCGCAGCCCTAGAGCATGCCAACAACCTCATGGTCCATCTCCTTCTTGGAGAATCACAGAAAGATTGGATCTCATACAACAGACCCACAGGTGAGAATGTTCACAATCTCAAATGGTGCTTTGCTTACTTTACTTCAAATGGACAGCTACAATGGTAGCTTTAAAATTTAAATAATATAAAGTGTAATTCCATACCCCCATTTGTAGGATACTATAGCTAACATTATGGTGAACTGTAATGACTTCCATGAAGATTATCCCACACTGAGGCAGATTCAGAATCCATCTAAACAGGGCTTCGAATATCTGAGACACCTGAGACAAACTGCACATTGTCAAGTAGGTAGACTCCAGAGACGCCCAGACCTGTGCTTGGATTCTAGTCCTGCTTGTTAGTTATTTAAATGATTTTGCACTGATTACTAAGCTTATTTCTTCATCAAAAATGAAATGTATTGAAATCAAGGTTGTCTGGGAATTAAATGTGAAAATGCATATAAAACAGTTCACACATGCTAAATACCTGTTATTACCAGGTATTACCTGGTAAACACCAAATTCAGGAGATGCCATTAACTTCTTAGTTTCATTTTCAGTCGTGATACAGATGGGGACAGTTTAGTGCTGGGGTGGGGGGTGTGTCCCTGTCGAGGGCCGCACTCTTGATCCTATGCTCATGGACCTAGGTGAGGACAGGCACTGTTCTTTTCCCACCCAAATGTTGCACGTTCCAAGACCACTCTCACCCACCACGCCCCCTCTTCTGTGCCTATAAAAACCCTGAGACCCTGGCGGGCACACACACAAGCGGCTGGATGTCAAGAGGAACACAGTGGCAGGAGAACATACAGACCCTGACAGGCCATGGACGGTGGAACAACGTGGACACTAAGGGAAATTTTGCGGAGGGTGGTCAGAGGAGAGCCCGGCCACTGAGCAGCCCGACTCCAGGGGAAGACCATCTTCCCACTCCATCCCCCTTCTGGCTCCCCATCCATCTGCTGAGAGCTACTTCCACCATTCAATAAAACCTTGTACTCATTCTCCAAGCCCACGTGTGATCCGATTTTTCTGGTACACTAAGGCAAGAACCCTGGGATACAGGAACCCTTCTGTCCTTATGATAAAGCAGAGGGTCTAAATGAGTCCATTAACACAAGCTGCCTGCAGAGGGCTAAGCTGAAAGAGCACACTGTAGCCCATGCCCACTGGGGCTTCGGGAGCTGTAAACACTCATCCCTAGACAATGCCATTGGGTTGGAGCCCAAAAATTCTCCCCATGACCTGCCGTGTGCATGATCCCCTTAGGAGTTTGAGCTGTGGGGCACCAAAGAAGTGACACACACCCCGTCGCACACACTGAGGGGGATAAGGGAAAACCTTTCCCATTTCAGTAGCAGTTTTGGGAGAAAGGAACAATAGCTGGTATTATAATAAAATTAAACACCGCTGCAGTTCTATAAATTTCCTAGAATCAATATCAGCTAAGATATTTTAGCTATAATAAGGTTCTTTCAATTTTTCAAAAGCCAAACTCTGGCTAACGAAAATTTGAAACTATTTTCAGCTAAAGATAAATATGATATAGATCTGAGGAGGTTAGAGTCCTACTATAGCAAGCACCTTCCTCCCCCTCGGCCCCGCCATGGTCTTTTTTGTAACAGAGTTAGAGATAATTCACAGGATGTAAAGATCTTCCTTTAAATACAAAACATTAAAATTAGAGGAAATTTTAGAGGTCATTCCTTTCAATAGACTGCTTCTCGTAAGAAGCGCTAAATGAACTTGGGGGTGGGGCTTAGCCAAAGGGAAAATGGGGTGAATGGCCTTCAGTTATTTGCAAGCTGTGCTGCCACATGCCAGAGTGACAAAGCTGTGACAGCAGGGGAGGCCAGAGGGAGAATGAGGACAGTCTCAGGTGTTATGATAGAGCCAGTGGTGGAGTTTCACTGGAGCAGATTTTAGAACAGAATGAGGCACCTTTTCATCAAGCACCTCTTTTCTTCTTTTAATTTTGTTTATAATTGACACATGATAATTGAACGTATTTATGGGATACAATGAGATGTTTCAATAGGAGTATACATTGTGGAATAGCCAAATCAGGATGATTCACATAGGCATCACCTCATACATTTATCATTTCTTTGTGGTAAGAACATCCAAAATCCTCTCTTCTAGCAATTTTGATACACAATATTGTTAACCATAGGCACATTATTGTGCAATAAAATACTAGAACTTATTTCTCCTATCTAATGGTAACTTTGCCCCAGTTGGCTAACCTCTCCCTAATTGCCTTACCCCCTATCCTCCCAAGCCTTGTAATCACTATTCCAGTCTCTACTTCAATGAGAGATCACTTCTCCAGATGCCACAAATGAGAGAGACTGTGCAGTGTTTGTCTTTCTGTGCCTGGCTTATTTCACTTAACAAATGTCCTCCAGTTCATCCTTGTTGATGCAAGTGACAGAATTTCATTCTTTTTGTGGCTGAATAGTATTCCTTTGTGTGTATGGGCCCCGTTTCCTTTACCCATTTATTCCTTGAGGGACATTTGTGTTGTCATGTCTTGGCTGTTGTGAATAGTGCTGTAATAAATAAATAAATGTTGTGAATAGTGCTGCAATAAATAAATAAATATTTACATTTACTAAATGTAAATAGTGCCGCCAAAAATATGCTCCAAAAATATGCTCCAATTAGGCCATTTTCTCTCTAAATGGTGTGGTTTCAAATGCAGTTATCAATGCAAAAATGATTCCTATTGAGCTCATTTTCTTGTGCGTGGAATCAAAAACCCCACCAGCTGCATCATCAGCCTGTTGAATCCCCACAGGTGAAGATCGAATGTGATGTCACACGCCAAGCATTCAGTGGGTATTCAATTAACATCGTCTAAAACTAAAAACGAAACAAAAACTTTAAAAAACTTCATTTGGAAATCTTAGTTTCCTGACAAACTTTGAAAATTGCCTATGGTGAATCTGATTTACGGTGAATCCACATAAACCAGCAATTTTAGAAGCTATCACCAGGTCAAAGAAAAAACTGAAGGGCTCTGAAATGGGCAACAACCGGCTGTTCAAAGTGAAAATAAGAATCTTATTTGGCTGGGAGCGGTGGCTCACATCTGTAATCCCAGCACTTTGGGAGGCCAAAGCGGGTGGATCACAAGGTCAAGAGATCGAGACAATCCTGGCCAACATGGTGAAACCCAGTCTCTACTAAAAATACAAAAATTCGATCGGTATGTTGGCACGTGCCTGTAATCACAGCTGCTCGGGAGCTGAGCCAGGAGAATTGCTTGAACCCAGGAGACGGTGGCTTCAGTGAGCTGAGATCGTGCCACTGTACTCCAGCCTGGCAAAAGAGTGAGACTCTGTTTCACAAAATAAAATAAAATAAAATAAATAATAAAAAAAATCTTATTCTACCATGTATATGTTACAAAGGGCTAACAGGTTATATGAGAATAATATCTTTTATTATTATTGTCTGGATATCATTTGAAATATTACGTTTTGTGTACATTTATTTATTTCAAAATCTGAGAATTAATTCAATCGTCTTTCTCACACAAACCACTTTTCGATACACATCCCCCAGAAGTAACTCTCATGGTGACTTTTGTAGCAGTCATTTTTTTAGGTACTGTGCTTTATTGTTTTATCACTGAAGTCACTGCAGCTTACTCTTGTCCATTTCATGCTTCCCTCTTCTTTACAACCTCCCTGTTGAACATCCTGGTCATTCACTTCAGTTTCTCCTCAGCTAAGGACTGCTGCCTGTACACTGTGGCTGTCCGTCAACCTGCTCCTCTGTCTTCCTTATTTCTAAAAAAATTGGCATCTGGGCCATCTCTAGTACCATTCCTTTGGTGAGACTGTTGTTGGAGTTATGTTCTTTCATTAGGAAGAAGTTTATATCTGATTGTCTCTCTTTTACTGATGCCAGCAGCATTGCTGCTTAACGTCTCCATCATTAATCCACTGGGCTTACAAAAGGATGACACACCAGTTCTATTATTTATATTGTATTTGTTAGTTTGAATACTCTTTAAATACCTCTCCTTATCTCCAATTTAGTTGCTCGGTGGTGTCATTCACATATGAAAGGCAAGATAAATGCTTATTTCTCTTTATTTTACTTAGTGTTTAAGATAATAAATCAGTTTCTGTCATCCTCTAAAGATAGATCAAGCTTTGTAGTTTTTCCTGAACATCGGGTTTCTGAAATCATAATTTATACACAGTAAAAGTCATGCTTTTAAGGCATATGGCTTTATGAGTTTGGTCAAACATGTGGTCATGGAAATACCACCAAAATAGAAACAGAACGTTTCTATATAACTAATGGTGTTGGGCATTTTTCCTGTGCTTAATTATCACCCACATGTTTTTTTTCTTTCTTTTTTTTTTTGAGACAGAGTCTCGTTGTTTCCCAGGCTGGAGTGCAGTGGCGCGATCTCCGCTCACTGCCACCTCCGCCTCCTGGGTTCAAGCGATTCTCCCACCTCAGCCTCCCAAGTAGTTGGGATTACAGGCGCCTGCCACCACGCCTGGCTAATTTTTGTATTTTTTAGTAGAGACAGGGTTTCACCATGTTGGTCAGGCTTGTCTCAGACTCCTGACCTCAGGATCCGCCCATCTTGGTCTCCCAATCTTGTTCATTAAAAATATTTGTTGTTGTCTTAATATTAACTTTTGAGAGTTTTTGACCTGTTCTTTATACAGATGCATTAAAAGTTTAATATGACTTCCATTTTCTGATTGTTGAACTTCTATGCTGAATGACATTTACGCTGTTCAACATTGCTTTAAAGTAAAATTAAGCACTCTCACCTTAGATTTAATTCTGGAATGAAAGTGTTCCTAAATAAACGTAACTGGAGTGGAAGAAAAACTAAATTATGAGAAAAATTTGCAGCTATGTTGCAGTAACATCCAACAGCTAAGAAGTTTACCTAACATTTTAAAATTTTAAAATTTTGATATGCTTGTTAAATCCTTTTAAAAATCAGGTTCACTGAGACGTAATTTACACAGCATAAAATTTACCCATCTTGAGTGAACAACTGAATAAATTTTAGTGTATTTACAGAGTTGTACAACCATCAACCCAACGTAAAATTTAAAACATTTTCATTAGTTCTATTAGTTTCCTGGGCCTGCTGTAACAAATCAACATAAACTTGATGGCTTAAAACAACAGAAGTTTGCTTCCTCACAGTTCTGGAGGCCGGAAGTCCAAATCAGTCTCATGGGGCCCAAGTCAAGGTGTGGCAAGGCCATGCTCTGTCTGGAGGTTCTGGGGGATCATCTGCTGCTTGCCTGTCTGGCTTTTGGTGGCTGTGGGCATTCCTTGGCTTGTGGTGGCATCGCTTCAATCTTCGAATCTTCAAGGCTAGAATCTACAAACGTCTTTCTGTTCCATCTTCACATCACCATCTCCATTGTGTGTGTGTCCATTCTCCCTCAGTCTACCTCTTATAAGGATACATGTGACTGCATCTAGAATCCACCAGAAAATCCCGGGGTAATCTCCTCATTTCGAGATTCTTAATTTAATTAATTACACCTTTTGCCATATAAAGTAAAATTAACAGACTCCGGAGATTTAGAAGTGGGTATATTTTCAGGAATGGGTCATTTATCAGCCCACTTCATCACCCTACAAATGGGCCTTGTACCCAATGACAGTTACCACCCACCCTATTCTCATCCTCAGCCCTAGGCAACCACTAAACCACTTTCTGTCACTATACAAATTATCTCAATGCAGAACAGGCATTATACTGGATTCTGATATGTTGAGTTGTACTGTCTGTATATCTGTTTGCGGACTTTGGTCCATTTAAATTAATTGGTTTGAGAGAGGCAACATTACCAGATTGTAAAATAATTCTGTAAAATATAAAATTATAACTTTTAGTTACAACTTTAGGACAATATTCGTGTCTTCTAAATGATTATTATATGTGATTCTGCATTTTAAAAATATTTTTCAGTTAAAATGTCAATCAATAGCAGTATTAAAGAGATTTTAATCACAACAACAGCTTAGTGTCTTTAGTTATGCAGGCAAAGGCTTACAAATTCTGGTCATAAATCAACAAAAATAAAACAATTTTTCAGACAGATTCAAGGAAACCACACATATTATGTACATTGTTCCTTCATAATTTATTTTTATTTATTTCATTTCCAATAGGATAATCAATGGGTAAGAGACATTCTTTAATGAATAAAATATGAGTATTTATTGTTAATTCACAGGTATAATAATCTCATATAATTTTATTTAAAATCATATTTGTCTTGGTTTTCGTATCACATAGTTTAGTCTTCTGAGAGCTTTGCTATCTCGGAACTAAGAGGACAAAACTTAGATATTATTGCTCATCTTCAGTAATTATATATTTGTCCATAGTTCAGCAAGAAAATGCAGAGGTACCTTAAATATTCATGGAATTTCACCTACTCAATATCCACGAAGGCTTAATGGACCAATTAAAATATGCCAAGCAATGACCGAATGGCTTGTCCGATAGATTTTAGTTTGCAAATGCACAAAACCTAATGCTACTCAAGTACATTTTTGTTGAATTATTAAGTCATGCTCATTTAAAAGTGCAGTTTTTAATTTAAACGTGAATAGCTCCAGTTGCAATCATGCTATTGTATTAGTTTTCTAGGCTGCTATAACAAAATACCACAAGCTGAGTGACTTAAACAACAGAAAATTATTATCTCACAGCGCTGGAGGCTACAAGTGTGAGATGGAGCTGTCAGCAGAGTTGGTTGCTTCTGAGAGCTGAGAGAGAGACCCTGTTTCATGCACTCTCTGAAGTTTGCTGGCGATCTTTTGTGCTCACTGGCTTTCAGAAACATCACCCCAATCTCTTCTCCATGTTCACGTGATGTCTCCCTGTGTGTTATCTGTGTCCAAACTTCTTTTTGCACAGACACCAGTTATATCAGGTTAGGGGCCACCCTACTCCAGTATGACCTCATCTTAACTAATTACATCTGCAATGACTCTATTTGCAAATAAGTTCGCATTAAGAGGTACCAGGTGGCCGGGCGCGGTGGCTTATGCCTGTATTCCCAGCACTTTGGGAGGCCGAGGCAGGCGGATTACCTGAGGTCAGGAGTTCGAGACCAGCCTGATAAACATGGAGAAACCCCGTCTCTACTAAAAAATTACAAAATTAACCAGGCGTGGTGGCACATGCCTGTAATCCCAGCTACTCGGGAGGCTGAGGCAGGAGAATCCCTTGAACCCGGGAGGCAGAGGTTGTGTGAGCTGAGATTGCACCATTGCACTCCAGCCAGGGCAACAAAAGCGAAATTCCATCTCAAAATAAATAAATAAATAAAATAAAAATAAAGATAAATAAAATAAGAAAAGAGGTAACAGGTATTATGACTTCAATATAAATGTTGAGGGGATTCAACACAATGCAACCCATAACAGCTGTTAATGATACAGTACATGTTGAGAAACAGACTTTGTGACTGTCAAGCACAATTGGTAATAATTGAGAAACTGGCTTTACATGGCAGCACACTCTTGCAGAGGGGCCGATGCCCCAGCAACACACCCTTATTACAGGTCTGTTCATTCACAGAGGAAACTCAGGTTCACTTTAGGTTACCACTTGGAGGAGTTCACTTACATTCTATTACTTCTTTTGTCATTCCAGGCTTCCTTTTGAGACCCACAAAGTGCCAAGTGCTGTAACTCTTCCCAGTTTCCCATAAGCTCATACTGTGCCTGACATGACTATTCAGAAATTCTATACATGCCACTTCCATTTGGCATTTTGAACTGCATTTCATAATTACATGCTTGAAAACCCCTTGCATGAAAAGTTGCTTTGTGGAAATGAAATTATAATACCGCAGTAAATCTCTAATTATGTGAAAATGTGCTATTCTTATCATCATCTGGTTTTATGAAGTTTTAAGTATACTCTATTTAAAATTTTATGGTAATGCTGCCTATGTTGTGAGCCCTTTTGTGCCAAGCTTATTTTAGAATCAAAAAACTGTGTGAAAATATATGATCTATAAAATATCCTTGTCACAGGTATAACTACTGCCTCAAATGGTGCTGAAATTCTGGTAAAAGATACTCAAACCTCGAAAACATAGAAGACAGTCACTAGGGCAGAGATGGTTCAAGCAGGTACCCAGAGTTGAGTCTAATAAGTCAATAGGTCAATGGAAACAGAGGTATATAATAAAACTAATTAACTTTTAAGCAGTAATGGCACTTTGGGGAAACACATGAATCTCTGTAACGATTTTTTTTTCTGCTGTAAAAATCCATGCGATTTTCAAACTTAACTCAAAACTGATTTTGTAGGTGACTTGATGATGACAGTGGTGTGAATCCGGTTTGAATTTCATAGATTGTAAAGGACAAAGAAGGCAGCTGCATTACGGTGATGAATGTCTATTTAAGATCCCTTTAATCAGGTGCATGGGTCAACATTCTCACTGTGTCTTTCTGCCTTCCACTCATTCACTGAAATAAATACACCAGCTATTGTTAAGTACGAGAGATGAAAACATCTGGCTTCAGAAATCCTAGGCCAAAGGCAGACAAATAAACATTAATTCATTTAATATTCAGTCAAACTGTTTTTAGGGATAAAAGTTATCTCACTTTCCTGGCTTAAGTCAACTCCTGAAAATCTCTTGGCTAAGTGACTTAAATAGAAGTCGGTTCAGAAGAGCACTTGTTTATTTTCTCCTTAATGACAAAAGACTCCTAGCACAATGTATTGGGTGACTGCAGACTGTTCCAAATAGGGTGAGTCAAAAGTCTTTTACTTTAATAGCCAAAGACAGGGACACGAGGTACACATATTTGTAGGAATTTAAGTAAATATTACTATGTGTGATATAATGAATGATAAGTATATTTCACTGGGACTTCAATACCTTTCATCACTTTTTATGAGGTATGATTCTCCAAAAGACGCAGAACACTAAGGCCATTCCTTGTGGGCTCATGGCTAATGTGAATTACAACAACAGAAAGCAAAAGATAGGTAATACCTTAGTTTAATACAGACATGAAATTAGGTTTCTTTTAGTCAATATTTTTGTCCTGTGCAAAACTCAAGCATATTCACAAGTATAGAATACAATATTTTAAAGGTTAGGAACAATCTATCAAGCGTATAACTATGTTGAGGAAGTATTAGTTCATGTTGCATACTAATCCCAAGATTAATTTTTAAAAGTGTAATATCAAAGTGGACTTTAATGTTTATGTTTTGATTCTTTATTTCTTAGGCTCTACGCACCAGTATCACTGTCCCCTTTTCTGTCATATGGAATGGTCACTGGGGGGTAGCTTCACATCAGGGACTACACCTTCAAGCCCCCTTTGTAGCCAGATGGGGATGTGAACCTGTTTCTGCCTGTTGGATGTGAGTGGAAGTGATATGGTCACTTCCAGCCCAAGGCAGCTGAAAAGCAGGTACATCATTCAACTCTCCAACCACCCACCATCTGCTGAATCATGTGGAGGACTCAGGCCCAAGGGGATGGGGAAGGTGATACAGCAGGTAGTTAGTCATGAGTGGTGCAGTAAAGGGCTCCCCAAAACCCAGCCAATGAGGAATGTCAGGCCACAATCAGGTGATGGTCCTGCAGTTATCGCTGGCTCTCTAAAAAAAATGATAATTGGTCACAGCTGACACCAGGGAGAGGCAGTTTCCTGATGGTCCAGCAGTTGTCACACTGGTTCTCTAAAATAATTGGTTGCAGCCAGTGCCAGAGAGAGGCAATTTCCCAATAGATAAAAACACTTGAAATTGGTAATCAGCAGCTTCCAATAAAATCTCAGGAATTGGGCAAGTGAGCTTGAGCATGCTCATTAAGAGACAAAATGGCCGAGTATGACTATGACCGTCCAGGGACATTCCACCAGAAAAGGGAAGAAAGCCTCAGGTGGGCATGCACACAACTTCCTAAACACATTGTGCATGCCCACCTCCCAGGTGCAAGGATGGCACCACGCATGAGGGTGGCTCACCCTAAGGAAAGAATGAAGGAAAAAGAGATGCAACACCCCAGAAGTAGGACAACATATAAAACCCCAAGTCAAAAAGTCAAATGCCACACTTGACCTCCAAGGTCCCTGCTTGGCTATCTTCCAAGTGTACTTTCCTTTCTTTCCTGCTCTAAAGCTTTTTTTTTTTTTGGAGATGGGGTCTCGCTCTATCACCAGGCTGGAGTACAGTGGTGTGATCTCGGCTCACTGTGACCTCCACCTCCCAGGTTCAAGTGATTATCCTGCCTCGGACTCCCAAGTAGCTGGGACTACAGATGCACGCCACCACGCCGAATTCATTTTTGTATTTTTAGTAGAGACAGGGTTTCACCTTTCACCATGTTGGCCAGGATGCTCTCGATCTCTTGACCTCATGATCCGCCCGTCTTGGCCTCCCAAAGTGCTGGGATTACACACGTAAGCCACCATGCCCGGCCTCTAAAGCTTTTTAATAAACTTCCATTCCTGCTAGGAAACTTGCCTTGGTCTCTTTTTCTGCCTTATGCCTCTCAGTCGAATTCTTTATTCCGAGGACGCAAGAATTGAAGTTGCTGCAGGCCCATAAAGATTCACCTCTGGTAACTCGGGTATTCGCCACACCTAACAAAGGCATAAGATGAACTAACCATGGTCCCCGAGTCACCGTGTGCAGTAAAGCCACACACCAACCAGAGTCTCCCACATCATGTTATTAGGTGCATTTATGGCCCTCTCTTTGGTCAGCTCATACACACCACTGCCTTTTCTAAGAACTTCCCTATGTTGTCAGCAAAGCCAAGAAATAGAGTGCTCCAAATCTCTTTTCTTGAATGGCTCCAGGTTAGAATTTGACAAAGAGGGAAATTCAGATACAACTGGACTGCTGGGCAGACACCAGGGTCACTACAGTTTCCTGGGGCCATTGGGGAAAGTAGCAGGGGCAGAGGGGAGATTGGGAGCCACCTGCTTTGCTAATCTGAGGGAGGCAGTAGGCCCCCGGGGAATCCTGAGCACCAAGGAAGCATCTCCATGGGATTTTGAGAACCACTCGCTTCAAAGACTCAAGCTGAGCGGTCCAGGGGAAGGTTCCCTGACTTTTGTGGTAGGTTTCCTAATCTTCAGCTATTACATAAGACCTAAATCCTTTATGAAACCCTTTACACCTGAAATACTTAGAGTGGCATCTGCTAGTGTTACTGAAGCCTGCAAACTATGAATAAATTTCTATGTGTCCTGCTGCTAAATGCTCATCCTCACAGAACTCAACATGGGTTTTTGGTTGTGTCCTCTTTGTTTGAAAAACACAGCCTTTATGAATACATATTTGACTTTTCCTCTAAGCCATGTCCTTGCACTTGCTGTACTAATCTATGTCATTTATGGACAGCCTTAATCTGCATTTCATAGATACAACGTCAGTTCTTTAAACACACAGGTCCACTTATCATTCTTAATTTATAATCTCTCTCTGTTTTTGAATACTCATAAGTCTTTACCCTAATTCTTTACCCACATTCTTAGAATGTGGAATCATTCTCTGTATCAGTCAAAACTACTCTGAAGAAATCATCTGTTTAATTCTCACAACACTCCTATGTGGTAGGCAAGAACTACGGAAGAGGATAATCTTTTGTTAATGGGTTTTCCTCAAATTTCAATTTTCTAATTTATGTAGCAGAAAATAAGCAGTAGTCTCACAAACTAATGCATCTATAAAAAATAATGGTTGCTAGAAAACAAAGAAACCTATGTTGCATATATATTGGAAAACCCACAAATAAGTAATAGGTTTCAGGTTTAAGTAGCTATGAGAGGCAGGACTGTATGGAGAGTAAATATAAAAGAATCAAGTAAAAACATTTTTAAAATCAATTACAGAATTCTGTAATTTGCTAATTACAAAATTACCATAAAATCAGTAGCTTAACTAAACACAGGCAACAGCTAGAAAATTTAATGACACAAAATATTGTATTTATAAGAATAATAGACATAGATAAAATAACTTAACATAAACTTTACAAAGCATGTATACAATGCAGAGAAACAAAACTTTAAAATTCTACTGAAGGACACAGCAGAAGTTAAATGAAAATGAATATCCTAAAGCTGGATGGAAAATTAAAAACCTGATCAACAAGGCGCCGAGAAACCAGTTTATATAAATTAGCGTATACATATATTCAATGAACATTCAGTGCTCATCCAATGAATGTAAAAGCAACAGTTTTCTCACATACATAAGTTGATTCCGAAGTTCTTTGGGTAAATAAGTGTGCAAGAATATGTAGGGCAGTGCCAAAAATGAAGAGTAATAAAGTTGAAATAATTCTACTTGGTATTAAAAACCTAATAGAAAGCAACACTAATTAAAATAGAGTGGGCTGGGCACAGTGGCTCATACCTGTAATCCCAGCATATTAGGAAGCTGAGGTGAGCAGATCTCCTGAGCTCAGGAGTTCAAGACCCACCTGTTTAACATGGCGAAACCCCATCTCTTAAAAAAATAGAAAAATTAGCCAAGCATAGTGAAGTTCACCTCTGGTCCCAGCTACTTGGGAGGCTGAGGCAGGAGGATCTCTTAAGTCTAGGAGGCAGAAGTTGCAGTGAGCTGAGATTGTGCCACTGCATTCTAGCCTGGGCAACAGAGCCAGACCCTGTCAAAAAAAAAGAAAGAAAGAAGGAAAGAAAGAAAGAAAGAAAGAAAGAAAGAAAGAAAGAAAGAAGTAAGAAAGGAAGGAAGGAAGGAAGGAAGGAAGGAAGGAAGGAAGGAAAGAAAGAAAGAAAAAGAAAGAAAGGAAAAGAAAAGAAAAGAAAGAGTAATACCAAGTCACAAAGAGACTAAACAATCAATAGAACTAATTCAGGATCTGTAAATAAGCTAAAAAGTATAGGAATTTCATAAACAAAATAGAGTTTAATAGAGTTTCACTTTTAAATCAGTGGGCAAATGTGGGTTAGTAAATAAATGTGATCAAGACAACTCCCTAGCTATTCGAAAACAAAAATTGAATCCACACCTCACCACTTATACTAAAATAAATTCCAGATATATCAAAAGTCACTTAAAAATTAAAACCATAAACATATTAAAAAAACATATGATGTAGTTAAAAATAACCTTGGAACAGGAAAGGCTTTTCTAATTATTAATAAAAAGCTTTATGGGAGAAGACATGTGGGTTTATCTAAATAAAAAACATCCAAATAACAAATAAAAATGTAATAACAGAAAAAATGTCAAAAACAAAAAAATGTAAAAAACAAGGAATTGGAGATATATGCCTGAATGACAGACAAAGAGAGAATAATGCTAATTATTCATCCTACCCTTATAGGAATGAGGAATCCAGGGAAGAGAATGTGTGTGTTAAGATCTCAGCTTTGGAGAGTCAGGATCAAACAGGACCACAAATGTGAGTTTAAGACTTGCTTGATACAATTAAGATTAAAAGGAAATGGCAGGTACCCGAGGCAAGTGTGACTGTGGCAGAAGAGAGCTGAGGATTCCCAGTAATAATCAATGTTCACAAGTGAAGAATTTTTACAAGTGAAGAACTCTCTCCAGAAGGTAGAGCCTAGGAGAGTTGGAGTCTGTTTAATTTAGAGTAAATCTATACAAACAGTGGAAGGACAACTGGAGACTCTTCCCACTGGCCAGCATGTCCTGGGCAAGAGTCCTTGCATGGAACTTAATTCCAGGCTATAGAGCACTTCTGAGAACGTGGCCTGGTGCAAGTGTCCCCTCTGCCATTCCCAAACCTTTGTCAACATGGCTCACTAAGATCTCCAGCTACATTGCTTCAAGATGATGCCTCCCAGTTCCCAGGTTGCTACTGTTTCATTTTACTGTCTGGTTTCCCTCTGAGGTCTTACTATCTGTAACCTTGTATCTAACAAGTAAAGCTGGAGGTTTCTTTCACTCTTCCAATCACTTCTAAGGATCTTTGCCTGCCCTTGATAATATCGACAGAAGCACTTTAAACTATTGATATGGTTTGGCTGTGTCCCCACCCAAATCTCATCTCGAATTGTAATCCAAATTGTAATCCCCATATGTTAGGGGAGGGACCTGGTGGGAGGTGATTGGATCATGGGGGCATTTTCCTCCCTGCTGTTCTCCATGCTGTTCTCATGATAGTGAGTTCTCACTAGATCTGATGGTTTTAAAGTGTGGCACTTCCCCTTTGCTCCCTTGCTCTCTCCCCTGCTGCCTTGTGAAGAAAGGTGCCTGCTTCCCCTTCCTCATGCTTGTAAGTTTCCTGAGGCCTCCCAGGCCATATGGAACTGTGAGTCAATTAAACCTCTTTTTAATTTTTTGTATAAGTTACCCAGTCTCAGGTAGTATATACTGGTGTGAAAATGGACTAACACAACTATTAAATAGTTCTGTTAAGTATGATAAAGTCAGATTACGTTTCATTTATAAATGCAATTAAACTATGTATTTCCAAAACATGACTGAGCATGAAAAACCAACAGTTTGCTATCTGAGAAAAAAGCAAAGCAAAACACCTCAAGCTGATCTCATGTCCACAAATAAAGCCACATCTCCATTTTCAGCTGGAGGCGTTTCTAGTCTAACCAATCCACACAAGCTACCAACGCAATGGCAGAGACTAAGAGTTTGGATGTTGCAAGAACCCCAGCAATTTCAGACGCTGAAATCCAAGGGATGACAGCATAATTTCATAATAATGGTTACTGGTTATTAAAGTATTACTCCACCAGGATTTTACCTCTATAATGTGAAACATAGCTATTACAGTAGCAGTATACCATCCTTCATTAGACAGTAATAACTACTCTTACTATACTTTAATGCTGATATGCTGGATTAATAATATCCTGCATATTAACATGAGAGAAGCATTACAGGACACAGTACTCCATCTGCACAGAGCTATAGGGAAGCCGTAACTTCCTAATGAGGCAGGGATGGCGCCTGAATAGCAATTGCTTTGACATCACATGGATCTAACCTTTCCTGCACTTGTACTCTCTTCATGACAAAAATTCGGAGACACTGCAGGGGAAATGATGGAAACAGCAAAAACTACCAGCTCCAAGCAATACAAGAAATACCGCCAGCTGCATTTTAGAGATAAACTAACATATTCTGATATGTTGATTAAAATGGCAATAAAGATGGCCCTAAAGCATATATGGAAATAGGAAAATGTGGTGCCAGTTCTGACTGGGAGCATTCTAGGGAAAATTTCTAAATCTTGAACTGCAATTTTTCTCTAATCAGGAAATGGTTAAGTCCCAGCAACTGTTATGTAGTGTAAACATAATAATTGAGAAGATTTTGTAAGAAGTAGAAAATGTCTATAGCTTAATTATTGAAAAAATGAAGGCAACATTTTTCCTTCACTTTATTACAATGACATGAATTATATGCACATATATATACATGTGGGGATATGTGCAAAAATGAAATTCACTGTATACACAGGTTAAAATTTGAGGTGTACATTTTTTATCCCCTTTAATCATTACTTTTATGGTATCTTAATGAAATATACATACTAAAATTGGAATTTTCTATTTTCCAAAACATGATATGTTATTTACAGAACTGTATTATTTTTACTTTTGGAAAATAGAAAAGGCTGATTTTATTGTATATAGAACAACAAACAATGACCTAAATGATAAGCTTTCAGAGATCTGAAAATGATTTAGCAACTTCCTAAAAGTTCTCCAAGATCTGTCAGAGTCCACAGAAGTGGACCACTCCACTGAGAAATACCATGGATCGTCAATGGCACCAGACATTCACCTCAGCATAGGCACTGCCCTGCCACCCCTTGATCCTCCTCCTGTGGGGATGGTGCAAGCATTGCTAATTCTTTTTTGTTTGTTTTTGTTTTTGAGATGGAGTCTCGCTCTGTCGCTCAGGCTGGAGTGCTGTGGTGCGATCTCGGCTCACTGCAAGCTCCGCCTCCTGGGTTCACGCCCTTCTCCTGCCTCAGCCTCCCGAGTAGCTGGGACTACAGGCGCCCACAACCACGCCCGGCTAATTTTTTGTATTTTTAGTAGAGACGGGGTTTCACGTGTTAGCCAGGATGGTCTTGATCTCCTGACCTCTTGATCCACCTGCCTCGGCCTCGTAAAGTGCTGGGATTACAGGCGTGAGCCACCGCACCCGGCCAAACATTGCTAATTCTTAGGGTGTTGTGAATGTTTATCAAGACATGTGAAGCCTTCTGTGGAGTGGCAGAGAAAATATTGATGAATCTTTGGACAGTCACAATTATTTGACTTCTAGAAACTGCTTACATTTGGACATACTGCTGGAGAATACAAACAAAATTAAAAACTAAGCTAATGTTGGCTCAATTTAGCAACTGTCAAGCAGCATTGTTGGCAACTGAGTTTGGTTAACTGCCTTATCCCAAGCAACACAGCTGGTGACTGGTCCAGACCCTGCATCTTTAGGAAAAAGGAGCCCATGATCATACCGATACCCTTCACGGCTTTTAAGGTTGCAAAAAGTTATGGGAGTGGTGATAATGAGGATGATGGGAGGGCATGGCCGGAGGAGCCTGGGGTGGCTGAAATAGAGGCTTCACATCAACTCGATGAGGCCAGACGATAGAAGATTGAAAGAGGAATGACCAAAATCTGTCTGATAACTACGAAAATCCTATCATAATTTCACCAGCTGCCCATTTTTCATGCCATCCTACATATTACCTGTTGCTTTCACACACAAGGTGAGAGTCAGTGGCACACACAACAATGGTTCTGGAGAGTGTTCAGAAGACAGAGTGACAGAAGGAAGGAGCAGGATGCAGGAGCTGGGACAACAGTTGTGTGCCAGCGATGTGTTAAATGGGGTTAATTCATCCTTGTCCACTCTCTCCCTCTCAGCACATTCAAGAGAATTAATATTATCAAGATGAGCTGAGTATACAAGATAAATATTCTACATGAACTCAATTCAGTATTATAAAACTCCATTCCCAGCAGTGAGAGCCCCCAGTGAGAAACAATTCTGACTTTTATTCAAATTGCATAGTTTATTTACCCCAGATGACTCCATCTTGGGATGGAACTACAAATTAATAGGGCACTTTAAGCATCATTCTTTTAGCAAAGTCAAAAGTGCAAAGAAGATTTTACACATTTGGCTTTATCTTGAATTTGGTGAGGCCTTGATGCTCTCAGTTGATTATAAATAAATGGTCCCTAGGTCAAGATTATCATACTAAAGGTAAGTCGCCTAATTTGATTGCCCTCAATGAGGTGCACCTGTCTGCTGTTACATTGATTGGAATTTGGCCTTACAAGGAAAAAAGGCAGCATTTAGAGCTTCATTTTCCCTCTTGCTTTTTAGCGCACTCTACATTTATTTATTTGCTTTTCAAGATTATGTCCAATGGAAAATGACTTTGCTGAGTCACAGAAAGATAAAATACAATGCTGCCGCTCATAAAGTCTTTTTTTGGCTGTTCTTTTCTGGATGACTGGGCTACTTTCCCAGGATTGACTTTCTAAGAAAGTAATCAACCTTTTTTTTTTTTTTTAGTGCCATTTGTATTTATAGAAAAATTGTGAGGCTAGCACAGGGAGTTTCCATATACCCTACTCTAAGTTTCCCTCATTAACACTTTACACTAGTAGGGTGTATTTGTTACACTTAATGGAATAATATCAATACATTGTTACTAAATCAAGTTCATTCTTTATTCTGTCTTCCTTGTTTTTTTTCCTAATATTATTTTTTTCTCCTGAATTCTACCCAGGGTACATATCACATTTAGTAGCCATGTCTCTTTAGAGTCCCCTTGGAAGTGACAATTAATCAGGCTTTTGTTTTTGGTAACATTGAAATGTTTGAGGAGTACTGATTAGGTATTTTGTAAGATGTTCCTCCATTGGGATTATTCGCATGTTTTGCTCATGATTAGACAGAATTAAAGTGCATTCTTACCACATCATATCAAAAGTACATCCTATCAACTTGACTTACTACCATTGATTGATATTGACCTTGATCATCTGGCTACCATAGTGTTAATCTAGTTTCCCTATTGTAAAGTTTACTCTATTTCCACTTTCCATACTGAACTCCTATGAAGGAAGTAACTAGGTGCAGCCCACACTTAAGGGATGGGATTGACGTACTGCTTCTTTGAGAGGAGAGTATCTACACAAATGATTTGAAATTCTTCTGCACAAAAAAGACTAAAAAGAGATTTGTCCCTTCTCCCCCATTTATCTATTTATTGAATTATTTTTATCAGTGAAGACATATGGATTTTTTTTTAGTTTGGGTTATAAGCCAATGCTATTCTATTTTGTTTATCGGATTGTTGCATATATGGCTACAGGAACTGACTCTCTATTTCAGAGAGATCTCAGACTCACGGGCCAGCCTACAAGGGACAGGTGTGATGGGAACGGCTCAGCCTTCCCCAGGCCTGCCTCCCTCCCAAGCACATACGTTATCTGCATGATCAGTTCCAGTTTTTCAGGGACTGGCACTGGGACTTGGGGCACTGTCCCCTTGCCAGACCTGTCCACTGTGGTCTGCAAGTCCCTGGATTTTCTCCAAGTTGCCATGAAAAGAAGACAAACAGATTCAGGAATAGAGGATCTCCCTGACCACCATCAGCATCCTGCACTTTTGCTTCCTATACACAGGACATCCACTCACTACAGCAGGTGAACAAGAGCAAAGATGAACTCAGGTGCCCCTCCCTCAAGGAACTCTTTTAGGGTAAAGGAGGCTAAAAATCCTGCAGTATAATCACAAGGTTAAAACAAATCCCTAAAGATATTCTTAGTAGTTGTGCCTTCATAGAGTCCATAATCCACTTTGAACAAATTAAATCTTCTTGCCCATTAATTTTCAAGGTACCTAAGAGATCAGTTTTGTGCATTTACTTTACTTCTATTTTTTTTCTGTGCGATTTCAAGCCTCTACTTCATCTTGGTAAAATTCAAAAGGGGACAATGAACAGATAGAAAGCCAATAACATTCTTTAGGATCTTCCAGAGACTTTAGGCTGAAACTATATTCCATTAATTTTGTTTAAATAGCTTTTGGATTTATTCTTTTTCATAGAATAGAAGTAAAAGTAAAATCTGACATGATATAAAAAATACATTGTTCTCTCAGCCTTTTTTGTGTCTCTGTGATAATCAAATTTTTCTGATCTTTTCAGCAGTTCACTAAATATATTACAGAATAAATTTAGAAATGGAAGGGTTGAATTAAATAGCTGACACCCAAAATGCTAAGTATTCTTAAGATAGGTTACAATGAAATAGACTTGTTTCAAACCTTACCTGGAGTGACCACCATCCTATTCATCATCTGTAGTTCACTAGATCAGAAATTGCTTTGCTTGTATTTCTTTTCTATCTATTTATTACAACAGCTCTACTATAGCAAGCCATGAGAAAGGGTGTTAGATCTTGACATTTTTCATATCTCTAGGGTACTTTCTAACATGCATCGAATTCAGATTTAATTAATTATGTGAATAATGTAAATGTGAAAATAATTTCCTGCTCTTGATATATCAAGCTCAGCAGAAAAATCCCAGCAAGAGAAATGCAGTGAAACTAGGTCCACCTTATTATTTTTGAAAGCCTGATTTGCTTAGACCCTTGTTAGTTCAATCCGTAGAATGACACTGGTATTCACTGAATTGACATGGCAGTATTCATAGCAGCACCATCCACACTGGAAATACCCCTTTGGGTAAATTGTACCTAAAGAAGAAAAACCTTTGTTTGCAATGCATATATTACTATTTTTAATTTTACTTTAAATAAATAATAAATTATAAAATATATAATGTATATTAATAAAGTCTATATTATATTTATTATAATACAGTATGTAATTTTAAGTAAATCATACATAATATTGTATATTCATAAATATATTTAATATATAAGATAGTATAATATCTAACTAACCAAATGTAAATCAATCATAATCTAATGCTTCTAAATATAATTTTAATTTAAAAAGTACTAATAAATCTACAAATGATTTTATATCATCACATAATTGCAAGAGAAAGAATTTTAGTAGAACTTACTTTATAACACTTAACTGTTGCAAGACAAGTTATAAAATGTAAGGTATGCCTGTATTTAAAGTTTAGTAAGTATTGATTCACCATCAAAACTTTAAAGAGTAAACATGTAAACATATGTATGCACAAATATTTCCTAACTAACTGATGTTTAAACACATTGTGATGAGTTGTATCTTGCTGGTTTTGTAGACTAAATCTGGTTAATTGCAAGACAATCTGTAGTAACATGATGTAATTAACACTATCACAAGAGAAAGACTGAGTTGTGACAAAAATACTGAGTAAGTACAGATTACATAGATCCTTTATTGTTTTGAAAGATTCCAAGGTCAAAGACTTTTTGAATAATAATTTCAGAAAAATGAGTTCTTATATGAATTAAACGAGGGCCTATGTATCAATTTCAGAACAAAAGAGATACCATACTTATTGTGGCTGACATACTGTGAAGGTGGCCCCTTTTCTTTCCTACTGCATGGTGTTACTCTCTATGCACTCTTTTCTCCTGGAGTTGAGTAGGACTAGTTTGAAATGAGTAGAACATGGAAAAGATGCTAATATATACGTGATTATGTGTATGTGATTATGTTACATAAAAGCTATGACACATGTTTTACTGAGAGGATCTTCCTGGCAGGCTTTGAAGAAGTCAGCTACCATGTTGTGAGCTGCCTATGGGGAGTGCCACAGGAAAAGAAACTGAGGTTGTCTCCCAGGTGACTGAATGCCACCAGCAACCACATAAGCAAGGAATTAAATCCTTCTCCTCAGATGAGCTTTCAGAGATCACAATACTAGCAGGCATCATGATTATAGCCTGTGAAACCCTGAAGCAGAGGACTCAACTAAGTGGTGATTCCTAACTTACAATGTGAGAGAATAAATATGTGTTGTTTTGTGTCAAGATCACTAGGGTATCTATCTATTAATAACTAACTATCTATCATCTATCGATCCATCCATCTACCTATCTAATTCATTGTTCTGTCTCAATCTCTATGAATAAATTGGCTTGTATCTATCATCTATCTATCTATCGATCTATCTGTCTATCTATCTATCTATCTATCTATCTATCATCTATCTGTCTGTCTATCATCTATCTCTATCTCTATCTCTATCGCTCTATATGTTTATCTGTATCTCTCTCTCTCTCCATGAAAAAATTGGCTTGTGCAACTGCAGGGGCTGCCAAGTCTAAAATCTGATGAGTTAGCTTGCTAGCAGGCTGAAAACTCTAGGGCAAGAGCTAATGCTTTCAGTCTTGAGGCATAATTTTTTCTTCTTCAGAGAAACTTCACTTTTGCTCCTATTGCCATCAATTGATTGGATAAAACTCATCCACATTATTGAGGATGATCTCCTTTATTTATGGTCAACTGATTGTAGATGTTAACTTTCTACGTCTGTTGTTGTGTTGTTGACAGCAACACCTAGACTCATGTTTGGTTACATAAGAGTAATTGGCCAGCCATGTTTGCCCATGAAACCAACCATCACCCTAATCACACATGGTTTCCTCTGGCTACAGATAGATGTTGGAAGTCCACAAAGCATGTCTGTGTCTGTGTGTGTGTGTTCTTTAGGAAGGTGTGGAAAGAGTATTTATTTCAAAATTATCTTTAAAATATTAACCTTCATAAATATATAAAGCACCAATCCAGGTAGATTGTGAAACTCTAAAAAAATGGCTGAGTCAAAACAAGTGTTGTTACTTTAAGAGGTAAACATGCTTTAGCATTTAACACTCACATCATAATAATGATGATTGCAAGCATTAATGTGGATGCATAACAGTGGCAGCAGCAACCAGGCTTATGTATCTGACCTGAAGGATGAAAATTGGCAGTGTCCCTAGAAATAAGAAAACTTAAGGATAATTAGACCTGTTAGTAATTTGCTTGTGATAGGTCAGAGACATAGGGCACTACATTGCTGAACTCACTCTCTTCCACCAGGAGATATTCACTAATTTGAGTTTTCAAGGCTGCCATTCAGAAAGAGTGTTTTTGAATCAAGGTTGCAATTTAACCACTAACTCATTGACTCCTTCATTTATCATTAACGGATTCATTTATTTATTACTTATATTAAATAAGACCCTTATATTTAGTTACCCATGGTACTGACCCAGAGGGAGGAGAGCAGAATTAGACACAAATCCTGCTTTCATAAATGCTCCCCTTTGGTATTTAACACTCTAGTGGAGAAAGAATTAAGGAAGCATGTGGTCAAGCCAGATTCTGATCAAGGTGATACAGAGACAAATTAGGTGTGCCAGGGGCAGAGAAAATGCACATCGCCTCACTTCCTTCTGGGATCTGTCTTGGGTCAATGGGAAGGCTTCTCTGCATGAGGCAACACATTTATCTGTGTAACCCTGGCCATCAGAACTGCATTCTCTCTCGATCCTCATGGCCTGAGACTTCATTAGGAAGACTGGAGACCGAGACTTAGAAAAGCTACAGGTGAACAGTCATCACTTGGAAGACGCTATGCCACTTTTATCTGTTTCATTATTTCCTGGCCCTAGAGCACTGTATCCTGGTCACCAAATGGAGTGAACATTTTCTGAGTTCAGAAGTCTAAAATATCTAACACAAATCTAAATTTCCAGTTGACTTGAGTAAAATTCCATTTGGGGATCATGCACTTATTCCTACAATTTTAGCTCGAGCCATTCTGGCTGAGGCATCATTTTGATAAATGGCCCAGCAATTGGTTCCCCTCTGATGGTCATATACATATCAGAGAAAACACTATTCATTTATATGTGAAAAGCCAAAGAAGAAATTCAGGTTTTAGACAAATGTGCCAATTGTGAAATATCTCATGTGGACATCATCTTAAACCTCTGGGTTGATTCCAAATGAATCATCTGCTCTTGCCATGAACCTACTGTCCATATGTTTACAAATAAAAACATGAAATGCAAGTAGGCTATCAAAAGATAACATCACATGTTTCAACTGCCACTCAGTGTTTCTTTCTCCCATGTCTTTTCTATTTCTCTGTATCAGCTTTTGCTGTACCTGAGAGTATCGAATATAAAAACCATATGTCTTGTATTTTGTTTTGAAATGAGCAAAAATTCTAATTAACAATGATCCATGGTAATAGTTTTAAAAATATTTTTTCTCATTAAAATTAAAAAGAATTCAATCTATTTGATTCAACATGCAGATGGATGTCTGCACACATTCTTCCTTATTGCTTTATTTTTCATTATATAATTTTATTTTAAAAATCTAGTTTATTTTTGTTCACAACTAAAAATACAGTCAGAAAAGCTTAACAAAGCTCTGTGAATATTCTGTGTATGTATGAGGACTACATTGAGTGTTTTTCCCAAACTAGCAAGATAAAAAAATAAAATTATCTACAAGTTAAATTATGAAAGAGTAAAAAGAAAGATTTGTAAAATGGATGAAAACAAGAATTTATTAAAAAAAATTATCTTACTGAAAAAGAATAGTAAGCCAGGCTTTACTGTTGCTAACTGAAGGAATTGAGGTATCTAAATATAAAATTTTTCTTTAGGAATGGATTTCGTAAAAGAATGAATGACCACTTAAAGTCCAATTGGCCATTACCCATCTGGGATGCTCTTCGTGATAAAATCACAAGAGGGCAAAGATCGCCAGTGCTCAATGCTCTTATTGTGCCTGATCCTGCCTTATCCTGCTGTCCACCTGCACTGCCGTGGAGTGTGCATACAAAGGACAATAGAAAAAAGCAGTATCATTTACTTAATATCTGGATAGTAAATAATCCAACGCAGAACTGTGTTAAATACAGGGCAGGATTCATGGCTTAAGCTCAATAATGAACCAGGGCATTTTTTTTTTTCATTTCTCCTCCCATCTAACCTTTGGAAATATACCACTCTCTGGATGGCCAGAAAGAATTGGGAAGGGGAGTTGGAGTTTTGTCAGAGTTCACAGGGGTCTCTGATTCCACCTAATCCTCTAGAGACAAAAACCCAGTGACATTCCCATTAGATATAGTGTCTCAATAAAAGCTTTGGAATCAAATCAGATTGCAGATAGTACATTGAAATAATAAGGTAAGATGCAGGTTATGTCTTCTACTTTTTGTAAAAATACTATTGATGTCAGTGTATAAAATAGTTACAAATGTAATTTGTCATACATAACTACTGTATATATGAAAAAATCCTGATGTGTAAGAATAAAATCTAAACTGTCGTGATTTGTTTTCTCAGAGAAAAGAGCATGTGATGAAGGACTCTCCACTTCTGCTGTATCATATTCTTTGTATCACTTGAATACTTTAAAATTTACATCTATTAATTCATAAATATTAAATGCCTACATCAAAAATTCTAAAAGAGCACAAATTGGCAATCTAAGGTCACACCACAAGGAACTAGAGAAACAAGAACAAACCAAACTCAAACCTAGCAGAAGAAAAGAAATAATAAAAATCAGAGCAGAACTAAATGGAATTAAAACAAAAAAATACAAAAGATAAATGAAACAAAAAGCTGGTTATTTGAAAAGATAAACAAAATTGATAGACCGTTAGAGAGGTTAACCAAGAAAAGAAGAGAGAAAATTCATATAAGTTTAATTAGAAATGCAACAGGAGATATTACGACCAATACCACAGAAATACAAAAGAACATTCAAGGCTACTTTGAGAACTTTTACACGCACAAGCTAGAAAACCTAGAGGAGATGGATAAATTTCTAAAAACATACAACTCTCCTGGATTAAACCAGGAAGAAATAGAAACTCTGAACAGGCCAATAACAACAGCAAGACCGAAATGGTAGAAAACAAAACAAAACAAAACAAAAGGAAAAAAAATCGTTAAACAAACAAACAAAAAATTCAGGACCAGATAGATTCACAGCTGTTAGACGTTCAAATAATTGGTACCAGTCCTACTGAAACTATTCCAAAAGATAAAGAGGGAATCCTCCTAAATCATTCTATAAAGTCAGTATTACCCTAATTCCAAAACCAGGAAATGACAACAACAAAAGAACTACAGACCAATATCCCTGATGAACATAGATGCAAAAACCCTCAACAAAATACTAGTTAACTTAATCCAACAGCGTATCAGAAAGATACTACATCATGATCAAGTGGGTTTCATACCAGGGATGGTTTAACATACACAAGTCAATAAATGTGATACAACACATAATAATAATTAAAAGCAAAAATCACATGATAATCTCAATAGATGCAGAAAAAGCATTTGACAAAATTCAGCATCCTTATATAATTAAAGTCATTAGCAAAACTGGCATAGAAGGGACATAATTTAAGGTAATAAAAGCCATCTACAGCAAACCCACAGCCAACATTATACTGAACAGTGAAAAGTTGAAAACATTCCCCCTGAGAACTGGACCAAGGCAAGGACGCCCACCTTCACCACTTCTATTCAACACAGTACTGGACATTCTAGTCAGAGCAGTTAGACAAGAGAAAGAAATAAAGGGTATCTAAATTAGTAAAGAGGAAGTCAAAGCATTGCTGCTCACCGATGACATGATCATATACCTAGAAAACCCTAAAGACTCATTCAAAAAACTCCTATATCTGATAAATGAATTCAGTAAGTTTTCAGGATACAAAATTAATGTAAACAAATCAGTAGCATTGCTATAAACCAACAGTGACCAAGGTGAGAATCAAATCAACTCAGCCTCTTTTACAATGGCCTTAAAAATAAAATAAAATAAAATACATAGGAATACACCTAACCATGGAGATGAATGACCTCTAAAAGGAAAACTATAAAACACTGCTGAAAGAAATCATAGATGATGATGACACAAACAAATGGAAACACACACCATTGCTCATGGATGGGTAGAATCAATATTGTGAAAAAGCCCATACTACAAAAAGCACTGTATAAATTCAACGCAATTCTCATCAAAATACCATCATTATTCTTCACAGAACTAGGAAAAAATCCTAAAATTCATACGGAACCCAAGAAGAGCCCATACAGCCAAAACAAGACTAAGCAAAAAGGTCAAATCCGGAGGCATCACAGTAACCGACTTCAAACTATACTACAAGGCTATAGTCACCATAACAGCCTGGTACTGGTATAAACATAGGCATATAGACCAATGGAACAGAATAGAGAACCCAGAAAAAAAAGCCAAATACTTACAGCCAACTGATCTTTGACAATAGACAAAAACATAAGGTAGAGAAAGCACACCCTATTCAACAAATGGTGCTGGGATAATTGATAAGTCACGCGTAGAACAATGAAACTGGATCCTTATTTCTCACCTTATACAAAAATCAACTCAAGATGGATAAAAGACTTAAATCTAATACCCAAAACCATAACAATTTTAGACAATAACATTGGAAAAACTCTTCTAGACATTGGCTTAGGCAAAGACCAAGAACCCAGAAGCAAATGTGATGAAAACAAAGATAAATGACTTAATTAAACTAGCAAAGTTCCACACAGCAAAAGAAATAATCAGCAGAGTAAGCAACCTACAAAGTGGGAAAAAATATTCACCAACTGTGCATCCAACAAAGGACTAATATAAAGAACCTATAAGGAATTCAAACAAATCAGCAAGAAAAAAACAAATAATTCCATCAAAAAGTGGGCTAAGGACATGAATAGACAATTCTCAAAAGAAGATATACAAATGGCCAAAAAAAAATATGAAAAAATGCTCAACATCACTAATGATCAGGGAAATGCAAAATCAAAACCACAATGTGATACCACCTTACTCTTGCAAGAATGACTATAATTAAAAAATCAATAATATATGTTGGCATGGATGGTAGAAAGGGAACACTTTTGCACTGCTTGTGGGAATGTAAACTACTACAAGCACTATGGAAAACAGTATAGAGATTCTTTAAATAACTAAAAGTAGTTCTACCATTTGATCCAGCAATCTCACTACTGGGTATCTGTCCAGAGGAAAAGACGTCACTATATGAAAAAGACAAGTGCACATGTGTGTTATATATATATGTGTGTGTGTATATATATATATTTGTGTGTATGTGTATATATGTGTGTGTGTGTGTGTATATATATATATATATATATATAACTCAGCCATAAAAGGAATGAAATAATGGCATTTGTAGCAACCTAGATAGAGTTGGAGACCACTGTTCTAGGTGAAGTAACTAAAAAATGGAAAACCACACATCGTATGTCCTCACTTATAAGTAGGAGCTAAGTTATGAGGATGCAACGGCATAAAAATGATACAATAGGGTTTGGGAATTTAGAGGGAAGGATAGAATAGGGGTGATGGATAGAAGACTATACATCGGGTACAGTGTACATTGCTTGGGTGATGTGTGCACCAAAATCTGAAAAATCACCACTAAGAAATTATCCATGTAACCAAGCACCACCTATTCCCCCTAAACCATTGAAATAATAAAAAAGAAAAAAGATAAATAACAAATCACAAATTAAATTTATAATTTTCAAAAATTCATTAAATGTGTTAAAATAGTAAAAATATTATCTTACTCTCTTGTATACTATAATGATGGTAGATCTTTATTATACTTATTCATTCATTTATCCTTTAAAGAACTTTTGTTCTCCAAGGTAACATAGAGACATAGATTATAAGCGTTATGAAGTATCTCTTCAAGCCGTGGTGAAGTGTTCTACACCTGGGAAATGGGACATAAAGTTGAGACACAAATTAATTTCACATTTTCAACTTACATCTGCTTTTAAGAACATATATGGCAGTGAAAATTCGGTAATACAACACTTTTAAAAAATTCTGGGACTTAGCATGGCTGATTTTCAAGGTGGGTATGTAAAAATATTTTAAAATGAAGTGCTATAAGCTCACTACTTTTTATTTTCATTTTATTTTTATTTTGGGGGATACATGGTAGGTGTACATATTTATAGAGTGCATGTGATGTTTTGATACAGGCAAGCACTATGAAATAAGCATATCATGGGGGTATCCATCCCCTCAAACCTTTATCCTTTGAGTTACAAACAATCCAATTACACTCTTTATTTTAAAGTCTACAATTATTATTGACTATAGTAACCCTATTGTGCTACCAAATAGTAAGTCTTATTCATTTTTCTACTTTTTGTATGCATTATAAGCTCATTATTACATTTTAAATTTTTTTATTTTTAATTCGGGTGGATACATAGTAGATATATGTATTTATGAGGTACATGAGTTGTCTTGACACAAGCATGCAATGCGCTGTAATCACATAATGGAGAATGGGGTATCCATCCCCTCAATCATTTACCCTTTGTGTTACAAACAATCCGATTATACTCTTCATTATTTTAATATGTACAATTACATTATTACTGAACTAGAGTCATCCTGCTGTGCTATCAAATACTAGGTCTTATTCATTCTTTCTAGCTATTTTTTGTACCCATTGACCATCCCCAACTTCCCCTTACCACCTCATTACCTTCTCAGCCTCTAGTAACCATCCTTCTACTCTTTATGTCCATGAATTTAATTGTTTTGATTTTTAGATCCCACAAATAAGTGAGAACATGTGATGTTCATCTTTCTGTGCCTGCCTTATTTAATTTAACATAATAATCTCTAGTTCCATCCACGTGGTTGCAAATGACAGAATCTCTCTCTCTTTTTTTTTTTTTTTTTTTTTTTGAGGCAGAATTTTGCTCTTGTCACCCAGGCTGGAGTGTAGTGGCACGATCTCGGCTCACTGCAACCTCAGCCTCCTGGGTTCAAATGATTCTCATGCCTCAGCCTCCTGAGTAGCTGAGATTACAGGCATGCGCCACCACTCCTGGCTATTTTGTATTTGTTTAGTAGAGCCAGGGTTTCTCCATATTGGCCCAAGCTGGTCTCAAACTCCTGACCTCAGGTGATCCCCCCCACCTCGGCCTCTCAAATTGCTGGGATTACAGGCATGAGCCATGGTGCCTGGCCAGAATCTCATTCTTTTTAATGGCTGAATAGTTTTCCGTTGTGTATATGTACCACATTTTCTTTTTCCATTCATCTGTTGGTGGACTCTAAGGTTGTTTCCAAATCTTGGCTATTGTGAACAGTGCTGCAACAAACAGGGGTGCACAGAGATCTCTTTGATCTACTGATTTCCATTCTTTTAGGTATAGACTCAGCAGTGGGATTGCTGGGTCATAGAGTACATTATTACTTTTTTCAGTATTACTATCATAGCATTTCAGGGAAATAATGGCTATGGTCATTATTTATAAAACCTGTCTCGTTCTCTGAGCAGTGTGGCTTTGTAAACTGTGGTGAAGACTAAGCAAGGAGACATCATCTGTTACTTCACTGCCATGCTACTAAAAAATACATCTTATATTATTAGAATTAATAGGGACATTAACATTTTCAGTGTATGTCGAACCAAAAATGAACTTAGGAAGTAATGCTAGGGTATATCAGAACACAGCCCGGACTTGGTATTTTGTTCAAATGGCATTTGCTTATTCCGTGACTTCAAGTTACCGAAGTTCTTTGAATTTCACCTCTTCCCTAAAACTCATTGTATGAATCAGATAAATTGGAGGATATGGAGTTCAAACACACTCTAAATCCTCAAGTGTGAATAAAAAAATGCCAGTAATTATTTTGTTACTATTGACTTTTAAAATTTGTTATAAGATCCGTGTATCTTTTCTTTTCAAAAATTAATATTTTAACAATATATAATTAGAGAATTATACCTAAAATACAATACTATAAAAACTGTTTTACCTTTTTTTGCTCCATCAAGTCCATCTTAATCATACACCAAAATTCAATATTTCCTCCCTCCTTTCCTTTTCTTCTTTCTTTCCTACCGTCATCTACCCCACTTCCTACCACCTTCCTACCACCTCATTTCTGAAACCCTGTGTTTTCCTGAGGCCCTAGCAGTTACATAAATGGATTTTTTTTTAACTTTTCATGGACGTTTCATTTTCATGAGAACTGGTGAATGTAATATTTTTCTTTAAATTGTGAACATGTTGCTGACATCTGTTCTGCAATAAATGACTTTAAGTGCAGCAATTAACCCTTGAAACAGCCTGCTGCACTATGCCATTGCTCTCTCTACAACACCAACTGGGCATATAATGTCCTCTACCACTGAGGTTAGTACTCTTATTTCTATCTGTCAATTATTTAGCATTCTTCATTTTAGCCAAGCAGGTAATAACCCTAGTATAGTTGCTTTCAACAGCTGGGCATTAAAATCTTGTGAAACATACTACAAAAGATAACCAAGGACATAAAGAAAAATATTACATAAAGTTGAACACAATGGAAAAAATTAATTGGAAGGTTGAATGAAATTTTCCAATAGCAATGTCAAGGGAGATAATAAACATTGGTCAACCTCACACTTTAGTAACATCAGAGAACCGCATCATCCTCTCAGTATAGATCACTACATTTATGAGTTTCCCATCAGGGATTGAATATTTTGCTAATTATAAGTCCTCATGTAACAAACACATTTTTTACAGGTTTAATTATTATAATAATTTGAAAATTCTTTATCTCATTGAATATTAAATTTTGGGAATCCCACACAAGAAATAAGAAGCAGCCAAGTCCATTAAAGTCTTCTTTGAACTGAAAATTATTTCCATATTCTATGTGGTACTCTTTCACTCAGTTCTAATTCCATATAGAAAATTGTTACTGAAATATAGTCCTCAATAGTAAATAATTTTAATTGCATACATCATGATTTTTCAGTAAAAACAAAAAGAATATACTGGGTTGAGCCAAAGAAAGTATCAGAAAATGATGTATTCCTAAGTATAACAGTGTAATAATATTCAATTCATATTATAATACCTGTGAGGGATTCCTGTGAAATTTTCTGTCTCTCTCTCTCTCTCTCTATATATATATATATTTTTTTTTTTTTGAGACAGTTTCGCTCTGTCACCTATGCTCGAGTGCAGTGGCATGATTTCGGCTCACTGCAAACTCCGTCTCCTGGGTTCCAGTGATTCTCCTGCTTCAGCCTCCTGAGTAGCTGGGATTATAGGCACCCACTACCACACCCAGCTAATTTTTGTATTTTTAGTAGAGACAGAGTTTCTCCATGTTGGCCAGGCTGGTCTCAAACTCCCGACCTCAGGTGATCCACTCTCCTCGGCTTCCCAAAGAGCTGGGATTACAGGTGTGAGCCACCACTCCTGGCCTAAAATTCTAATTTAATAGAAATTCTGATCCAAATAGAAGAGAAAACAATGTGAATTCTTTTCTTCACCTCCCAAAAACCTCGTTCTCACCAGTTTTTATTAAAGAACATTGTCCCCAAAATGAGTGTGATATTTTCTAAGTGTTTACATTCTCACGTATGTACCAGGAATAGTAAAAATAATTCATTCTACATAAAGAAATATTTAAAATAATGTCATTTTCCTCTAATAGCTTACCTGAAGAAATCCTTCAGAAACCCAATATGCACATTAATTGAAATGAGTGCCATTGGTTCAGTGAATAATTCTGAGGCTTAGGTAAAGACAGGATCATCACATTTGAAGATTCATTCTAGCCCTTTTGACACCGGTCTGATCATTGTTCTCAGTGGAGTCTAGTTCTTTGGATGTTTCTGAAAGTTTATAAGAGTGAAAGTATGCAAATACTAATGGGTATATGTTGCTCAATAATTAAACTCAGCTAAATAAATCATTGCCAAATCTTTTATTACATCCATTCAAATTTTCAAAATAATGCTTAAAACAAAAGATTACACAAAGAATTCACAGGAGTGGACTGAGAATAGTATTTTGATTATCTTCTTGATGATATAATAATAATTTGGCATTTATTGGGTGCCTATTCTACTCCAAGCACTATGCCTTGTGATTTATAAACATTTCGTTGAGTCCTTGACACTTTATGAGTGTAGTTGATGTCCACACTGATGCTTGGAGAGTACATTCAAAATGATTAATCTAAACATTAGTGAGCCCACAGATTTGTCACTGAATTGATCCACAATGATTTTACTCATTATTCTTGATGGAGAAAACTATTTATACATAGAACAGAACTTAGTTTTTAAAAAGGATGTAAAGGCAAATTCAGGATGAAATTGAAATTACAGAAAAAAGTGTATACCAGGAAATTTGAACTTTCCCTTGTGTGGCATTAGTGAGGTATCATTGAGATTAAGGCCTTTAGAGGAAAGAGGTGGAGGAAGATGTTGAACCAGGACTCTCTGGTGAACACCCCCCAACAGGAACATCAATCTGAATGACTATTCATGCACAAAAATACCTTTACAAGAGATAATCAGACTAGCTGAGGGATGATAGTACATGGTTTTAGCACAATAATAGCAAAGATTCCTTGAAGATGGTTGGAAGGAAAGTTTTGCATTACTCTTGTCACTTTTCCTTGAACCTCAGGCAGCACAGTGTGGAGAAACTGTCCAACTGGAGAAAAGTGAGGGAAGTAGGCACAGGACTTTGCCCTGGAATCCAACACTGGGCCCGCCATAGTAAAACTCAGCACTAGGAAGACCCTCATGGCTCCGTCTTCCAAGCTGCTACCTGTGGACTAAGTCTCTAGACCTGTCCTGGCATAGGGCAGGACCACACAGTGCAGAATTATGTGGCAAACTCTATCTTCAGCTCAAATCACAACCAGGCTGACACCAGTGCCCCCAGGCTCCAGATAGCCCTCAGCAGCAGGCAGGCCTTAGTCGTCTCTGGATTCAGATGTGCCCCTGTCCTGAGCTGGCCATATCTGCCCCAGGCTTCTGGCAGGACCACAGAAGCCACTGCTGCCTGAGTTTTAGGGATGCCCCATAACAGCACTGTCTACGCCAGCCCAAAGCTTCTGGCCTGTCACAGCACAGCACTTGCTGTAGTGAACCCTAGACATCCGGCAGTGCTACACCACCTGCAGCTGCCTCAGGCTTCTGATATGCCCTACTGCCGCATCTGCTGCAGGGTTTTTCCGGACAAAGCCAGTCTGCAAAGACTAGAATAAGAATCTGTTTCTTCAAATGCACAGACACTGATGCATAACCAAAAAGATAAAGAATAATCAGGGAAAAATGACATCACTAAATAAAAAAAAATAAGGTGCCAGTGATTGACCCAAGGAAATCGAGATGTATTAACTCTTTGCAAGGAATTTTAAATAATTATTATTAAAAGGCTCAGCAAACTTCAACAAAATACAAGTAATTCAATGAAATGAGGAAAGCCATAAATAACCAAGATAAATATGTAATATAGAGATGGAAACAAGATAAAAATGTAATATAGAGATGGAGATAATAATAATCAATAGAAATCCTAGAGCTGAAAAAATTTAATAAACTAAATGAAACATGCAATGGAGAAACTCAAGAACAGAATTGATCAAGCAGAGAAAAAATTTGTAAACTTGAATGCAGAACATTAAAAAATGTAATGTCAGAGAAAAAGGAAAGTGACATAAAATGCATGAAGATAGCTTACAGGATTTATGAGGCAGTATCAAAAAAGAAAACTTTTAAGTCATAGGAGTTAAAGGAGAAGAGAAAGATAAACAGATATGAAGTGTATTTAAAGAAATAATGGCTGAAAACCTTTCCAAACATGGAGAAAAATGTAAATATCCAGGTATAGGAAGCTCAAAGGTCTTCTATACAAATAAGATTACCCCAGGATTTATTATAATCAAGTGTCAAAAATCAAAGACAAAGAAAGAATCCTGGAAGCAGCAAGAGAAAAGGAGCAAATAATATATAAAGCAGTTTCAATATGAGTCACAGCAGACAGTAGCAATCATATAAGCCAGAAGAGAGTGGAATAAAATATTCAGAATGTTGAAGAGCGGAAAAACAAGAACATTGGCAACCAATACTGGCCCCAGCAGAGTTGCTGTGTTGAATAGATTTCAACTATACCTAATTTGTCGAGTGTTTTTTTTTAATCATGAAAGGATGTTGCATTTTTTTGAAATGTGTTTTCCGCATTTATTAAAATGATTATGGTTTTGTCCTTTATTCTGTTAATGTGATGTATTATATTTATTAATTTAAGTATGTTGAAGCATCCTTGAATATATGAGATGAATCCTAGTAGATCATGGTGAATGTTCTTTTAATTGTGATGTTGAATTCAGTGTGCTACTGTCTTGCTGGAGAGTTTTGTGTCTATATTCATTAGGGATATTGACCTAGAGTTTGCTTTTTTGTATCTTTGTCTAACTTGGATATCAGGGTGATGCTAGCTAGCCTCATAAAATGAGATTGGAATTATTCCCTCCTCTTAATGTGATTCAAAATTTTATTATTTAAAGCTATTTTTAATTCTCTTTTTTATATTTTACTTTAGCATGCCAATATCTTTATTTCCTTCATGCACATCAGAAAGAAAGCTTAAGCCTTTGGAGAGGTTTGTCTGTGCTGACAATTGCTGATTTGTACTCCAAGATGAAAAAGGAGACTTTGTAAAGAATAATTTCAGGGAAGCTGAGACTTTGATGAGCCCTTCATCATTTGATGAGGCAGACACTTCTAAACCAGACAAGACTGCTGGGGACTGATTGTAAGGCACTCCATGAAAGAGGAGAAATGGCTTGAGAATCTGAGCCAGTATAGTCAAAGAAGAGCAGAAAGAGTTAAACAAGAAAGAAGGTGACTTTCCCAACCCCTGTAGATAACTGCATCGCTTTCCATTATCTGGTGGATGGTATCAGTTTCTTGAATAGCACCCACAAGAGTGCGGTTATGAACTCCAAGAAGTAGTGGATTAATTGGAGGCAGAGCAGAGGGGCAGCAACAGACAACTGTGTCCTCTTGCTACAGAACATGAGGGGAGTAGTGAGTGAGTTACTGAGTCTTCCAAATTTGTTTTTTCTTAAGGTGGAGGATGAAACTGACCCAGAATAGCTGCTACCGTAAGAGGTCTTTACTGTGTTTATACACATATTTGAACTATGCTTTGTCAAAGAAAACCAATAATTTTCAGGTTTTAATAAGACGATAACTTTTCAAGAGAGAATGAAGACAAATGGTAAAAGAAGACAGGCTTATGAAAATGAAAAGTTTAAGTCATATTGTCTGTAGCTCTGATAGTTTAGAACGTTTTAGATTCTTCATATTTTTAAATATAATATCCCAGACATGAAAAATTTTTTATAAAGTTAATGGTTTATCTTGACTATCATTCTGTGTATTACTATCATTAAAAAGCATTTCTAAGCATTTATTTTGGCAGGAGCTATTCTAATGTCTTAAAAAGAGAATATTATAGATGGATCTTTACCCTTTCAAGATTGTTAATTACAAGAAAAAAGCATAAGAAGAAGCGATCTGCAGTACTAATTTTTTTCATCATTCTCTAAGCCTACTCATCTTAGTGTTTATCAGATAGTACAGGAAACATGCATAAGCCAAATGCACAAACACACACACACGTAAGTATCATTAGGATGCCTACGAGTCAAATTAAGCGATTTATTGGACACTGATTTTTCTGTGTGTCAGTAAATGGGAATAATACCTACCTCACTCTTAGGATTATTGTGAGAATTAAAGACAGCATAGGCTTAATAAACACTTGGTATTTGAAGTCAATTCCTATAGGGAAAATGATAAAACTGTGGTTACTCTTCATTAGCTCTTTAATAACTACATATTACGTATCAGTGAACTTGTTTTGGGGGAACAGCAGCAGAGAGAAAAATAATATATGGTTGTTATTTATATCAAACTAGTATCTGAAAGAAGTTTCTTTTTTATTTCCCCTTTTTTTCTTTTTAGAGATGGGGTGTCTCTTTTTTGTCCAGGTTGGAGTGCAGTGGTGCTATCATAGCTCACTGTAGCCCTGAACTCTTGGGCTCAAGCCAACTTCCCAACTTAGCTCCTGATGAAGGAAGTTTCATTTCAAATAGAATAGGTAAGAATAAATTTAATGAAAGTTATACCAAACCTATGCACTGAAAACTGTAAAAAATACTGCTAAACGAAAGCAAAAAGAAATAAGTAGAGAAATATATATGTTATAGGTTAGAATAATCAATATTGCTAAAATGGCAAATTTCTCCACAGATTCAATGCAATTCCAATCAACATGTTAGCTGTCTTCAAAGGATACAAAATATCAAATATGTAGCCTGAACAAGGCCAAAGATCTAACATCCAATAGGAGAGCTGTGGTTTATCATAGTGTATTTTATTCAGAATTTTTGTTAAATAAATTATAGCTTATTTTGCCACAGAAAGGAATAGGGGAGATAGATAATCATTTAAGATATGAATATGTTCATTTGTTTCATTATAGTAATTTTACTATATATATTTATATATTCTGTTTATATATAGTATATATTTCTAAATATACACATAAATTTGTGTATAGCTATGTATACTATATGTTTATATATACTGTATATTATATGTATTATATATACAATATATTATATGTGTTATATAATTATATGAATACTATATATTTATAAACATACTATATATTTATATATAAATTCATATAATATATTTATGTATATATTTATATATTCTATTTATATATAGTATATATTTATATATTCTATTTATATATAGTATATATATTCCTAAATATATACATATATTTATGTATATCTATATATACTCTATATATTTATATTTAATAAATACATTTAAATCTATACAAATATATATTTATATAGTTTATATAGAGTATATATGTTTATAAACATATATAGAAAGTATATATGTTTACATATATGTTTATATATACACTCTATAGATGTATATATACTCTATATATTTACATATACACTATATATATTTATATATACTGTATATCTTATAGCATCATATGGTATGCCTTAAATATACACAATAAAAATTGTTTTAAAAAATTAAATCAATAAACAAAATTCACAAACAGACTTGGTTATACTGTTGACTGATTTTCAACAATGATGCATAAGTAGTTCAATAGGGAAAGAATAGTCTTTTCAACAATATTGCCGGAATAACTGGATATATGCAAAAAAGAAAATGAACCTCTCCATTCAACTAACACTACATACAAAAAGTAAATGGAAGTGGATCATAGACATAACTGCAGAGGTAAAACTGAAAACATTCTGGAAAAAATATAGAAAGAGAACCAAAAATAATGACCAAATTGCAATGGTTTTCAAGTGGTAATGAGAGAAGAAAAAGTGGAGACCCCTAATATAGACAACACTTTTGAAGCATTTTTTAGTAAAAAAAGACAGATAAATGGGATAGTGGCTAGAGAAGGTTGTCAAGAGATGATATACAAATACACACACATAGGCACACACATATACACACAGATATACAAAGATATACACACAGAATATATAAATATATGTATATACATATATTAGTTTGGATGATGCTAACACGAGTGTATTTTTTTTTTACTGACAATTAGCTCATGAGCAGTTGACTTTTAGCAACTAATTTGATCTCTTGCCCTTTTTCTCCTCTAAAATGGGACAACATTTTATTCATGAGTTTGCAATGATGATTAAATTGCATAAAGTAACATCCACTTGAGTGCCTAGTAGGATGTTTTGCTCACAGCAGCCCCTCTATAAATAGAACTCCTCATTCCAACATGTGCTCCTTCAATCCATAAATCAAGACATGGCCGCATATGTGGTGTGTAAGCCCATGTGTGAGAAATGCTGGGATGTGCAAACACAAATCACTCTGGATCTGTTATGTGCTGGGGAAAGTTATGATCTTTTTGGAGTGTACCAGACAGTTAAACTTTATTGGTTATAAGATCTCACTTAGTGACTCTTTTCTATGATTTCTGTTTCAGAAAAGACCACTTTTCCACATCAACCTAGAGCTTTAGATTTTACTTATGCTGCCCCTTTACATTGATATTTGATTACTGTATCTCATTTAATCCTTACAAAAACTATGAAAGGAATCACTATATCAATTATGATATTGCACAAATAACTTTTAGCTGGTAAACCACTGGTCAAAATCCAGTCTTGTCATCCTGGTACCATTATTGGTTCCATGTCACTTTCCATACAGTTGGAAAAAAACCCACATTCACCCAGGAATGTGACTTATTTGGGATAAGTAGACTCTGGGGCTTGTCTGTCCTTTTCATTGGTCTAGGGTTGTGTCCCACTACATGGACTGGACTTTAGCAGGCTATGAGAATTAAATGTTCTAAATATTTTCCAGGACATTCAACCCTACGTTCTGTGTTCAAGTACATAATTCATTATATTAGTGTCTTGTTCTTTTCTTCTTTTCCTGTTTGCTGTCTTTTTAATCTACTTTAATTATTTTACATTACCTTTTCTGTTTTCTATTACATTTAATTATTTAAAATTTCATTTAAATATTTTTTGAGAATTAACAGAGAGTGTCATTTAAAAATCAAGATATTTCTTTTTGTATCTTTGGCATTCTTTTGAAATGAAATTATGAAGTAAAAATGCTGATATTTGGAAATGGCAATATGTGGTCTTCATATTTATATTATGAGTACCTACATTTGTATATTTATGTATATATTTGCTATCCTTTTCTAATTTTCCTATGAATGAAAGTTTAGAATGTCAAGTTCCTTAAGAATTTAAATTTAGACATGTTTCAACTACTAAAATGGGGCATATTGGTTAAGGCCATAAAATTAATAAAAAATACAGTTTCCATGGATTTATGCTACTTAACTATAATACATGGTTGTTTTATAATTCCCTAGGTGTAATGCAGCAAATACATTAGTATCTAATGCCCAAACCAGGCTGTAACTCAGGGAACACTTGCAGCCCACAAGATGGAGCCCCTGGGAGGTCTTCTGGGCTGGCTCCTCCCTGACACAGCAATGTTTAAGGATGAAACATGCCAGGCCAAGGACAGCCTCCCCATGCAGATGTGGGGCTAGCTGGCTGGGGACTGAGGACCTTAGAATACAAATGTCTATCCAGATCTGAGTTAAGCAAATTTTAGGTTTGAGTGAATATTTATCACCACAAGAGAGTGTTTAAATCAGAGTGCCTGGAAAAGTTAGTGGATTGGTCTCAGTTTACTGCACAATAAAATTTTATGCTCCTATTGTGAGGTGGAAATGGGACCTTGTCAGAGGTACAGTTACAACAATAAAGTTAACTTTATGATTAAATATATATGACTGGGGCCTATTAAATTATGCCTGGGGCACATGTAACCTGGTAAGAAAGCATGCATTCAAACACACCTCTGGCTCTTTAAAAAAAAAAAAAAAATTATCCAGAGAATATATTTCTTTCCATATGGGGGCATTCCACTCTTCGCAAAATTCTCATTCTCATTTTCTCACAGCTTCAAAGCCCCATATTATGCTGAATGTTACAGATGACCCAGTGGCTCAAGGCCAATCCACTGAAATTTCCTAGTCAGGTGGCTCATCAGTTCTTCAGAAATCAAATTTGGAGCAGCCAGCATATTTTAATTCATACCTAATATACCCTCTGTTGTTCATTTTCACTTTGATTAGCTGTCTCTCAACATTTTGGGATAGCTGTTTTTGTTCTTTGTTTTAGAAAATTTGGGTTACTGCAAATAGACTTTCTGTGTGTGTGACAGATTATCAAAATCTGGGTGTGTTAGTTCATCCTCATACTGCCATAAAGAACTACCCGAGACTGGGTAATTTATAAAGAAAAGAGGTTTAATTGACACACAGTTCCACAGGCTGTACAGGAGGCATGGCTAGGGAAGCCGCAGAAACTTACAATCATGGTGGAAGGGTGATGGGGAAAAAGGCACATTTTCATATATCGGAAGGAGAGACAGTGAAAGGGGAAGTGCTACACACTTTTAAACAGCCAGATCTCCTGAGAACTCACTCACTGTCATGAGAACAGCAAGGGAGAAATCTGCCCCCATGTTCCAGCCACCTCCCACCAGGTCCCTCCTGCAACACTGAGGATTACAATTCCACATGAGATTTAAGTGGGGACACAGAGGCAAACCATATCACTGGGCATATGAAGAGATGTAAAAGCACACAAACCATGCCATTTTAGATACCCCAAAGTTTACTCAGCTCAGTTTTTATTCAAGCAATGCCTTTCCTTACTATAAAAACAAGAATGGATTTCTAATTTCAGTGAACACAAGTTTTATATTCTAGCTCTTAGAACCATAACAAAAATACCTGACCACAGATAGAAAATATACAAAAGTTATCAAATGTCTAGGTCATCACCGATAATCTCTGTAGTAGGAGACAATAGTTTTGTCATGGTTTTTAATTTAGGATTTCTTTGTACTGTGATATTTCTGAGAAAGGTAAGGTTAATGTTGCCTATCCTATGTAAGGATGTACTGAAGCAGTAGATGACTTTGGATACTGATATTTTGACATCCTTCTAGGAGATAGACAAATAACTTTGATGGCTTAGAGAGGGTCCAGAGCCTCTATAGTTTTCTGACTCCCAGGAACCTCCATTCTCTCGACCTTATGGTTTGGGGCTCTGTTCTTGCATTTTTGCTGTCTCTGGGTTGCCTCATGGTGTGTCAGACATGAGCCTCAGCACCAAATGGGCCAACAAGAACCCTCTCAAATATAGAGCATTGGTAACCAGGTGGAACAGGTATGGGTTTGCAGGGAACCTGGAAAAGAGATTCTGCACCACCCTCTGGAGAGCACATTTAGCAATCCCACTTGGACATTTATGTACAGATCAGTCTCATTCAGACCTCAGACACGGGAGCTGCTCTTCATTCTTTCTCAGACAAAAATTGCCAAATACACTAAGGAATGGGTAAATTTACAATGGATATTCGTGGGGAGGCATACAAGTCGAAATAGCATCCTAATCTGAATACACTTGAAACTGAAGATAGTTAATCACTACTTGCGGAAAACCACGAAAAGTAGACTTTTTGAAAAATTCATTTAATGCTAAGTGTTATTTGCTATGATTATATTATCCAATGCTGAATTCACCATTTAACCTAGAAACTTTTATGCCAATACAAAATCAACAGGTGTTCTATTCAGTTCCTTGTTTTGACTCCCAAGTTCACTCAAGCCTTTTAATGCAGCAACCAAATGTCATGCATTTGGAAAATCTGTCATAGAAGACTGTCCAACTGTTGCTTTATTACTTTTTATATTACTCTAGAGAAGTTTAAAGAAATATGTGGAAAGAAATAATAAAGAACTCTCGTATATAGCTGTCTCAATAAAATATTATTTTTCTCAACATAGGCCTCTTGAGCCTATGAAATTCATATAAAATGTCTAACAATATAATACGTATATTTTAAATAACTTACCTTAGATAAGATATATTGTATACGTTTTTGGGCATTTACTCGTTCTTTTAGATGTCTTTTTTGCCTTTTCATAAATGCAATAGAAAAGGAGATTCTGTGTGATCCTAATATGTGTACAACATATTATTGAAACTCATTTTCACACTTAAAACAACTTCTTTAGCTTATAAACTTTTTAGTCAGAAATATGGAAACAATTACAAGTTTGGGCATGAATTAACAAAGAAAAGCATATGTCTACCCTTCACTTGCTTTTTGTATATCTATTTTCTTTTTTTTTTTTTTGAATTGTTTCATGCCAGGAAGTCTGTGCCATCTGCAACCCAGGAGAGAGTGTGAAATGAGTTGGGATTGAGTCGGACCTGTTTCTAGAAGTTGAATTCCAAGCTTAGAAATTTGAGATTAACCTGCTGACCTGTGGAAGAAGGAAAGTGATATCATCAAAGCTGCACCGCAGAAAGACTAGGCAGGGTAGGCAGTGTGTGTTGAAGCAGGAGAGAAAGTGGACCAGAGGAAAGCATGGGGAGGTATTGCCATGGTCAGTCTATGCTGTGGTCTCCAAATTGAGCTGTATGGGCCAGTCAAGGTTGGGGACGTTTTGTAACCTGTATGTACATTTATCTTCAAATCATCCTTTCAAAACGTATCCTTTGCACCTGTTTCATAATATACCTAATATGGTAACACTTGTGTATCATATGTGGGTGAATTCATGTAGATGTATTGTAAGGGGTTTCTCATAACCATTTACTGGTGGGGGGTGTGATTTGAAGACTGAGATTACGTTGTAGGTAGGGACAATGGAGTGGAAAGGATAGATGCAGAAAGCATCCTCCAGGTGGAGGGAGGGAGCCAATTGCTTAATGAGAATTTTGATATTTAAGGTGTGAAATGACATGAGTGCAATGAAGTCCAGAATTAATAGCTTCTTAATGGGCAGGTTTTCAGGACTTCCTGATCATGAAATCAGGTAATTCTCTTTCCTTCTTTTATAAATTATTACCAAGAGGCACATGAATGAGTTTACACATGGGCACAACTTCATTTGTGTAAGACAATCAAGGATGTATTAATTATGTTCTCCTAATGACTGAAGCTGGATTTAAGTGCTTTTTTGTACATTCTAAAACTAAGTCACAGTTGTATTAAACTCTAGGAAAATTTGATTAGTTTGATCTTGGTCCTTATAGGACAACAAATGTCAAGGGTAGTCAAAAGATGGCTACTTCTTCACCTTAAGAAAAGTTTTGGACTTTAGCTTTTTCATGTAGTGAATTTCCTTATTACATTAAAATATAAATCAATTTAAATTCTTGTAATTTGCATAAAATTCTTCAGAGGTAGACTGTAAGAGATCCTTCACTATTGAGCCTCGAAGTATGAATAAATTTAGGATTCTATTTTAACTAACAGTGGATCTTAAAAGTTATATTCACTATAGAGATCAATTGAATCCAGATTTTCTCTTCTAAGGCATGACATACATATATTACAAAAGTTGGCTTATAAAAGAAAAGCTAACATTGCTGGAATATGTAAATTGCCAGTTGAAAGAACTAGGAGAGTGCTAAAGGTATCAGAAAATAAAGTGAATAATTCTAGGACCAACATAGAATGTCTTTGACAACTGAAGAAAGAGCCTATGTATATGCAAAGCCCATTGCAATGGTTTTTCACTATCAGAACAAGGCTTAAGTAATCTGCCTTAACCTACTAATCCTTCCACAGTTTGAGTCTGATTCCAACCAAAATATGAAATGTTGCAACAAAATTAATGCATGGCCCTAAACAGCTGCTTTTCTGTGACTACTCACTCTCTAGCTCATAAAATTATGAGTTTTCTTAATCAATGCCAATGAATATTAAGTTGAGCCCCACAGTTGCATGGTTTTAGTACATAAAAGAGTGCATTGGTAGCCTGCTAATGTGATCTCTTTGCACAGAGACACATCAATTCTCTACTTCTAATACTAAAAGTCCATCCATAACATATACCATAAGAATGCTCCTCCAGAGTTATTTTGAGAATTTTCCAATTAAGTTTCGAAAATCACGTTTGATATGTAGTCCATCTTCTCTGTTTTTATCTATCACGTCTATGTCAAAGAAGAGTTTGCAGTATTATCTTATTGCAGAATGACCCTTCTCTCTAAGCTTTTAAAACTCAATTACAAAAGGTTCATATGAAGTGTCATTGGAAAGGAAAAAATAAAAGATCAAAACACATTCATCCTTAATTAAGTCTAAGAATCACCTGTAACAACAATATTAAAGCAGTATTCTACCTGATGTCTTTGACCTTCTTTGAGAAAACTGAGATCAAAGCTGGGTCCAGTCTACATTTGAGGCTTAGTGGAAAAAGCAGAGTATAAAATAGAGAAAGAGGAACTTAATGTAATAGTAAATTTCTCCCTGGTATTTTCTCCTTACAGAGTTCTCATGTGGCTGTGCCCTGCTGTGTTGAAAGGTACCCAGGAAGGGAAATATGGGAAATATGCACACAGCGTTTTTCAATCTCTAAAACAGGCAGCAAGAGAGAAAACTTTTTTGTTTGAGACACAACATCCTCACCACTGGTAAAGAAACACAATCTAGTTAACAGTTTCTTCTTTTCATTTTAGGTAATAAATAATAAAGTGTAGACAAGAAAACCTGATGCATTTGTTCCAATATTGCTATGCATGGCAAGTTGAATAGTAGCAGGCCGCTTCTATATAGTCATTACAAAGGGGGAGTACCTTTCTCCTTCAATATATTGCATGAGCCAAGTTATATTAAATAGTACACTGGAGAAAAAAATATGTCACAATTAACTGCGATAAATCCCAGGAATGCGAGAGTGGGTCAATAGGAAGAAATCCACTAGTAGAGTCCATTATATAAACAGGGATAAGGGAAAAATCCTATGATAATCTTCATAGCTGCAGAAAATGTATTTGACATTTTTCAACTTTGAAAAATTTTATTTATAGAATAAATAGGAATTGGTATAAATGTTGACATATATATGTACATATACATATACATGTGGGTATATGTACACACACATATATAGAATTAGATAAAAGAAAGTAATTAAAAACATAGGAATGAGAATAAAAGAATCAAAACTGTATTTATTGCAGATATTATAATGTTATATTTAAAAATTCACAAGAATCAATGGAAAATTACTGTAATATGAGAATTTAGTAAAATAGTAGGTCATATAATCAATAATCAGTTTATAATAATCACTAAGCATACATATATAGCAAGTAGAAAATATAACAGACTGATATATCATACAAAATTAATGGAATACATAAAAATGTAAGATGGTAGGCAACAGTACACTTCAAATTCTAAAATCTCTTGAAGAACATGAATTAGATCTAAACGAAATGAAAACATGTCATGTCTATTTTGCCACCAGATCTCTTTTGGTAATATGAACCACATCTCATATACCTCTGTCCCACCAGGTCTTGGTATAGCCTGCTAGAACCCATATTAGATGCTCAATATATCTTTTTGAATAAGGATGACTAGATATTCATGTGTGGATCTTCAGCACTGAATTATTTGGAAAATGTCAAATATTGAAGTTTTACATACCAGAAAAAGACCTAATCTGAGCCACTGAGATTTCCTTGAGATACAGAATTGACCTTTTAAATCTTTAGATACATATCTCACTTTTTATAAAATGGAGTGATTCTGCATATTATGAAATAACTTTTATCCTTATATAATGATTTTACTTTAATTTCCTTTCAATACTAAGTTACCCTAGTAAGTTAAAATATTTCTCAGTTGAATAATAAAGTTAAACCTCGTTTACAACCAACTTTCTTGTTCTGTGATAGGGTGATACCTATTTTTTCATGCTTACTGAGATATATGAAAGTTTCAGAAATTGGAATAAAATTTTTCAAGTAGACCTGGTAAAAACTTTATGGGGGAATTATGATCTGGTTGTGATTCACTGTCCAGGGATCTCCAGCTTCTTCAATGGTTATTTAAAAAGTTAATTAAGGTTAAATGAGGTCATAAGGGCCCTAATTCCATAAGACATGTGTCTTTATGAAAAGCAGAAGAGATACTGGACATCTATCTCACTCTCTGTTTCTCTAGGTCACGTCAAGACAGTGAGAAGGTGGCTGCCTGAAAGCTACAAAGAGAGGCCTCACCATAGCCAATCCTGTTGGTGCCTTAATCTTAGACTTCTAGTCTCTAGAACTGTGAGAAAATTAACTTCTGTTATTTGAGCCACCCAGTTTGTATGATATTTTGTTATGGCAGCCCGAGCAGAATAATACACATATAGTCTTTCATATTGTTAGAAAAGTCTCTCTTACCATAAATTAATTTTGATTTTGTTATCATTTCACCAGCATTTGTTGTTCAAAGCCTTAGTTTCATATGCTGTGCTAGACACTGGAGATACAAGGCAGAATGAGGACTTGGAGCATGTATAAGCTAGACCAAAGATGGCAAATACAGGGCTCTTAGCACCTTCCATTCCCTCCAAGGTCCTAACTGCTAATTGGTAACAACACAATTCCCCATGGAATTGAACATTACAATCTTACTAAACATAGAATAAGTGCCAAATAATCAGATTTACAATGTACCAGGATAAACGTGTTGGCTAGTCATGGTCCACTGCTATTGCAGAGACACCTGGAATGCAGATTGTTTTGCCAGGACTTATGTAAATTTAAAGAAAAAAAAATTATGAAAGAAAGACTTTGTGTGCAGTTGTGCCCATACAATAATAAAGAAGCTAGGTAGGCCTTCGGAATAGTACCCTTTTTGTATATTCATGGTTACCATATCATTTCTAGAACCTCAGACAGTTGTCAGATTTTCCTATTTTCCTACTTTATAAACTCAATGATTTCACAGTATCTCAGCACTTTCCTGCATTTACTTACATTCAACGGAAATGGAGATTATTCATATACCATCTGAAAATGCATTAAATTTAACTTTCACCACTCAATCACCCATTTATTGTTGTCCCAGAAAGTTGCTATACTTCTAAGACAACATAAAACTTTCAACCTGATGTTTATTTAACCAAATTCAGGATATTTGTAATTCATTCATTAATTACCCTCATTTCTCACTTCTAAATTGGTAAAAATAGCCTCTTTAGCATTTCTGCAGTATTTTTTTTGAAAATGATTATTTCTGTCTTTCTCAACAAAAAATATTATTTTACCTTTTGAAGCTTGCATGAGATCAATTCCACACAACTGAAAATGCCCAAAAGAGTCACACCCTGATTTTTTATTACTATTAATATAAATATATTGTAAGATTATTTGAACTCAACAATGGAGCTATATTATTACATATTTTGGCAGCTTGCTGTAAACAATGAAAGATAAGATGAAAATATAATTATGAACAGTTTTATCTAGAAAACCATGAATTATTTTCCTTTATTATTTATATATCTGACTATTGTAAATAGCTTCACAGAATTGGCTAGGATATAAATGAATGAAAACAAAATCTTCACAGTATTGCTTCCAATATGGCTTGGATTTATCCCCATCCAAATCTCATGTCAAATTGTAATCATCTCCAGTGTTGGAGGAGGGGCCTGGTGAGAGGTGATTGGATCATAGGGGTGTTCTCCCCCTTGTTGTTCTCAGGATAGTGAGTGAATTCTCAGGAGATCTGATTGTTTGAAAGTGTGTAGCACCTCCTCCTTGCCTGCTCCAGCCATGTAAGACATGTCTCCTTCCTCTCCACCTTCTGCCACGACTGTAAGTTTCCTGAGGCCTCCTCAGCCATGCTTCCTGTACAGTTTGTGAAACTGTGAGCAAATTAAACCTCTTTTCTTTATAAATTACCCAATGTATTAGTTTGTTTTCACACTGCTGATAAAGACATACCTAAGACTTGGCAATTTACAAAGGAAAGACGTTTAATGGAGAACTCACAGCTCCACATGGCTAGGGAAGCCTCACACTCATGGTGGAATGATGGAAGGCAAGGAGGAGCAAGTCACATCTTACATGGATGTCTGCAGGCAAAGAGAGAAACTTTGCAGAGAAGCTCCTGTTTTGAAAACCATCACGTCTCATGAGACCCATTCACTATCATCAGAACAGCATGGGAAAGACCTGCCCACATGATTCAATCATCTCCCACTGGGTCCCTCCCACAACATTTGGGAATTATGGGAGCTACAAGATGAGATTTGGGTGGGGATACAGAGCCAAACCATATAACCCAGTCTCAGGTAGTTCTTCATAGCAATGTAAGAATAGACTAATATAGCTTCTATTTTATTACACAGCTTTTTTTAAATAATTTTCAGTTTTTGTTGGCAATTATTAACTTATATTTACTTTTAAATTATTAATAAAGATTGTGAGATGACAAAATTCTGTATCTTTTATATGAAAAATAATACAAATAAAACATCAATAAAAACAAATAAGCAAAAGTAAACAAATAAAACCATATTAATATAGACAGACTCCAATTTAAGACCTAAAAAACCATAATACTATATATTAATTAAAATAACAATATTCTAAGAAAGTCTATTGGTAATTACTTTTCTTCAGTTAATAACATATAATTAAAATATTTAAGACAAAATTTGAGAGAAATACAAAGAGAATTTAACAAAAGCACAATCATATCTAACTTAGAAACTCAGGAAATAAATTAAGAAAATATGTTAGAATATTGAGAATTCAAAAATCACGTCTACATGGGTAAGCAAATATCACATATATATCATTTTGTTTTTAATAAATTTTAAAACAATGTCTTTTTGTAAGTATCTCACACATAACATCTTATATTCAATAAATTTAAGAACAAGATCTCTTCACACACACAAATGGATCTTTTTAAAACAATGATCACATATTTTTTAATTCCAAAAGGTAGAAATTTCACAGGCGGCTATCATGGAGTCATAGGCAATAAAGTTTGACTACAATAGAAAAGTAAGAAAAATAATGTTCTATAATAAATGCACATTTTAAACATGTTTTTGTTGAAAGAGATATTCAAAGGAGAAATTTAAAGTTGCATATAAATAAAAATTAGAACAGCATTTTAAAAATATGCTGGTTATAAAAGCAGAATATATTGGAATGTTTGCAATTACAAATACGTTTATTATAAAACAAAAAAGAATGAGAAAAACGAAGACAACAGGATAAAAAGCAGGAACATAACATTCGATGAAACAAAATAATATAAAAGGGAAGAAATAATAAGGACATGAGCAGAAATAAATTATATAAAAATTTCCAAAACAAAAACTGGTTCTTTGGAAGCTACAATAAATAATAAATATGTAAGTGAAAAGGATTACAAACGCCAGAAGATAGCACTGTATTTTCAAAGATATGATTAATTACACAGAAGATCTATTGAAGGCAATTAGAAAGTTCACAGTGATGGCTAGAATTAAGAATAACATAAAATACAAATTAACGTTTGCATGTAGCAGTAACAATAAATTAGCAAGTATAGTAGGAAAATCCCATTTATATAAGCAATTAAGACAATACAATTTCTGATAATAAGCCTAACAAGAGATTGTTAAGATCTTAATGAAAAAAATAATTTTAAAAAGTATAAAATTTTCCTGAAGCTGAAAAATAAAATTTGAATAAAAGAAGAGAGATATGCACATGAATTTGATTATAAGATATAATAAAGATAATTCTCCCCAAAGAGATCTGAGATATCAATACTATTACAATCAAAATTTTAGAAAGATTATTAGAAGGCTGATTCTAAAATACTGTATACTGTATGGAAGAAGCAATGCACAAGGAGAACCGGAATAAAATGGCAAAGTGAGCCTACCAAAGTTTAAACATTTGAAAGGAGCCCAGTGCCATGGCTCACAACTGTAATACCAGCATTTGGGAGACCAAGGCAGGAGACTCTCTTGAGACCAGGAGTTTGAGGTCAGCCAGGGCAACATAGTGAGACCTGTCTCTACACAAAATAAAAAAAAATTAGCTGGGCATGGTGGTGCATGACTGTAGTCCTAACTACTTGGGAGGCGGAGGTGGGAGGATCACTTGTGCTTAGGAGTTCAAGGTTTTAGTGAGCTATGAATGTGCCACTGTGCTCTAGCCCTGAGTGACAGAATGAGATGCCGGCTCTAAAAATATAAATAAATAAATGAAAATAAAAAATAGAAAATATTCAGCTTTGTAACAGAAGTAGACAAAAATGGTAATATCAGAAAATGTAGCTTAAAGAAGTGAACTCATGTTTCATAAACAATAGATGTCAGGCACAGTGGTTCATGCCTGTAATCCCAGCACTTTGGAAGCTCAGGCGTATGGATCATCAGGTCAGGAGTTCAAGACCAGCTTGGCCAACATGGTGAAACCCCATCTCTACTAAAAATACAAAAATTAGCCAGGTGTGGTGGCACACGCCTGTAATCCCAGCTACTCAGGAGGCTGAAACAGGAGAATTGCTTAAACCCGGGAGGTGGAGGTTGCAGTGAGCCGAGATTGCACCACTGTACTCCAGCCTGGGTGATAGAGGAAGACTCTGTCTCCAAAAAAAAAAAAAAAAAAAAAAATAGAAATTTTTGGATATGTATATAGTATTTTGCATATCACTATGCACAAATCAGTAACTGAATTATATATACACTTCATTAAATAAGATTCAGATTATTAGCTATCAGTTGAAAATCACTCCTCTCATCTGCTAGACAAGTAAATTATAAATGTGTTACACAAACATAAAAGAAACAAAAGAAAATATAGGAGTTTTTATTCACTCCCAATGATGGTAGACCACCAACCTATAGGAGACTAAGCCTCCCACCAAAACAGCCAGAAAATCCTGGAGAGGTGACAGTACACAGTACAGAGGCTGAACACAGTGTCAATGCCACTTTTCTTTTTAAATACATTTGCTGATTTGCAAGTGGAGATTGAGAGCTGGGAAGCTGATAAGATCTTTCAGGGTCTCACAGGACAAGGGAGAGAAAAACTAATAATCAAGATCTGCCAAAGTGGAGGGGTCCTCGTCAATACCTCCAAGCTTTTACTCAGGTTTCATAAGAAGGTACATCCAAGGCATGAGAGCAAATTAAAGATCAATTCACCCTCAGAAATACCAAACCTTTAAGTCAGTCCAATCCCTGATTGTATCATAGAAGTTACTTCCTACTCTAAGCAGTGACTGATAAGACTGAGTAGTAAGCAGTAATCACTTCAACATAAAAACTATAGTTCAGGAATCCAGACCTTGAGTTGGATTCCTTGAATGGTAATAGCCTAGGAGCACAGGCAAAATAAAATTTACTGATGTTAAAAAAGACTGAAAGTATAATATGAAAGTTGCACGTAAATGACCTTAATGCCTATTAAAGGCAAAAGAGCATCTTCTCTGCAACAAAAATGACACCACTAAGAAACCAGATTATCTCTATAATATTTGTATGTAATTTTAGTCATTTAATCATTACCAGATACACAAAAGACATGAACAAATGAGTGAAAATCAAACTAAATAAGAGATGAGAAAGTGGCATTGAATTAAAAGAGCTGTGATTAAAATGCTCAAGAAATGGAGAAAAAATAGAGTATTTCACAAGAGAACTGAAACCTTTTTTAAAAAAGAATCAAATAAAAATTCTACAGCTGAAGAATACTGTAGCTCAAACTAAGAATTCACTTGAACATAAAGGTTTAACAGCACATTAGACCTAGCTACTGAAAAAAATGTAATAAAATAGTTCAATTAAAAAAATACAGACTGAAATCAGAAAGTAAAAGCCAAAAAATAAAATAAAGTATAAGACACATATAAGACATGGTGAAAACATTCTGCAAATGTATACTTGAAGTTCCAAAATAGAAGACAGGAGCAAATTTAAAATATCAAAGGACAAAGATTTACCCAAACTGAGAAAAACCTTCAGGACACATATTCAAGAAATTCTGCAAAATCCAGGCAGAATAAATACAAGAAAAACACCTCTAGGTCTAGTATAGTAAAACTGTAGATAATCAGCATAAATAGAAAAAAAAAGTCTTACAAGAAGCTAAAGGAAACAGTGTCACATTCGCAAGAACAATAAGAAAGACAATAGCACATCAGAAACATTGGAAGCTAGAAACAATAAAACTATTAAACTATCTCCAAACTATTAAAAGATAATGACTTCTGCTTGGCGATTTCTCAAAGAACTCAAAGCAGAACTACCGTTCGACACAGCAATCCCATTATTGGATATATACCCAAATCATTCCACCATAAAGACACATACAAGTGTATGTTCATCACAGCACTATTCACAATACAAAACAAATGGAATCAATCTAAATGCCCATCAACAGTACACTGGATAAAGAAAACATGGCACATATACACTATGGAATACCACCCAGCCATAAAAAAGAATGAGATCATGTCTTTGCTGCAACATGGACGGAGCTGGAGGCCATTATCCTAAGGAAACTAATGCAGAAATAGAAAACCAAATACTGCATGTTCTCACTTATAATGGGCAACTGAACATTGAATACATATGGACACAAAAAAGGGAGCAACAGATGCCAGGGCCTACTTGACGGTGGCAGGTGAGTATTGAAAAGCCTACCTATTGGGTACTACACTTATTACCTGAGTGACAAAATAATCTGAACACCAAACCCCCATGGCACACAATTTACCTACATAGCAAACCTGCATATGTACCACTGAACCTAAAATAAAAGTTAAAGTAAAAAAGATGACTCCAGAGTGAAACTCTGCATCTGGTGAAAATATCTTTCAAATATGAATGTTAAAGAGCTATATTTTCAGACAAACAAAAACTGTAAGAATTCAACATCTGTTATTCTACATTAAAAGAAATATTAATTGGATTGCTTAAGAACAAACAAAATTTTAAATAAAAAGTAAAGAATGGAGAACATTAAAAGAATTGAATGAATGTGATTGCATTAAACACGAATAAGAACATCTTGAGAGGTTGAAAGTAAACACGAACTGAAAGACATGACAGCAATAGCAGAAAGGCAAGCGGGCGTAAGTGAAGGTAAAACCTTCTAAGAGGCTTGCATTGTCCAGGGTGCAGTAATGATGATAATTTATATGAAGCTTTAATGAGCCCTGGATATGTTATACTCTTTAGAATAGTGATTAATATAATAACCAGTATTATTTTATGTATGTGGGGATGTCAGGGACAACCGGGTACCTGACATGGCACAGGCATCAGAGACATTACTTTCCCTTGTGCCTTACATTTTATTTTGAAAATTTTCAAATATTCAGCAAAGCTGAGATTATTTTTCATTGAATCCCCTTTCAGCCTGTTTCTGCCATTAACTTTGAACCGCACTTCTATACATGTATCTATCCCTTGATCCATCTATCAAACAGTGTTTTATGCATTTCAAAGTAAATTACAGACATCAATATGCATGCATCTTCCTAAATATTTCTGCATGCATATCATTAGCTAGACTTCAATGCACTTAACCCTTAAACTACATGGGTTTGAACTGAGTGGGTCCACTTATGGGTGAGTTTTTTTTGTTTTTAACCAAATGCGTATTGAAAATACAAATATTCTCAGGAAGGGAACTCTTGTATACAGAGTGCCAGCTTTTCCTATATGCAGGTCCCACAGGGTCCCTTTAAGTATGTGTGAATTTTGGTGTAAGCAGGGATCCTAAAACCAATTTCCGCAGATACCGAGGGATGACTGGTATTTATTTACAGCTTTGTGTAAAGTTTACATTCAATGAAATGTGCAAATCTTAAGTGTATATTTGCTGAATTTTGACAAATGCCTGCATCTGGGGAAATGTTAATTTTATCTGAGAGAATATTGAGACACTGAAATTCATTACCAGTGCTGTGGTTTATATTAAGTCACAGGGAATCGCACACAGATGTAACGAAATGCCATCAGGGAAAGCTAGAATCTATATGTGAGGAAAATATAGCTAAAATTCAATAGTTTAAATAGCCAGTAGTACTCATATTTTTCATCTTTTCTCGTTTAGAATAATAAGTATAATAGCTTCTGTTGTAACTAGAATTTCATGTGGAAGAGATAAAGTTGTTAATTTCATTTACCTATCAATTACTCAATATGTTTACTCTGTACAAGTGTTACTAAAACTTAGGTTAATGAGACATGCTTTAAGGCTCTAAAGAAAGCCAACAATTTTAGATAAATTTAATTGTGTAAATCATAATTGCAATGTTGGCAAAATAAAACCATTGTCTACATATAGGCAATATATACATTATTCCAAAATATTATCAACAACTCTCGGAATACTAATATTGTTAAAGAACTCAGTTAATTGAATTACACAATATAGGTTTATTCTTTGAGCACTCTACTTAATTTTGAAAGTATTCCTAATTAAAACAGCCCCACAAAATACTCAATATGTTTTCTCTTCAATAAGCAAGCACTTTAAAATTTATTTATGTAACTTAAATGCATCCACTGCTAACTATAGCTGCCAGCAATAAGCAATCCATCATTTTTTCATACATGCCAGTGAATAGATAACAAAGCACATGCGCCTCTTTAAGTTAATTTGGTCTCCATATGTTGTCAAATCTTAGAGAAACAAAGACCTCATTTTACTTTTTAAAAGTGATTTTCCTACATATAGGAAAAGCTGGCACTCTGGATACAAGAGTTTCCTTCCTGAGAATATTTGTATTTTCAATACACATTTGGTTAAGAACAAAATCACATTTTAAAAGTGATTTTGGTTAGAATAGAAGCAGTTTGTTATAAATGGTGTAATTTATTCCAAGTTCTATCTCTCATCAAAGATATTTGTCGTCAGTAAATATTTAAAAACAAATCAGCCAATAAACAGTTTCCACTTTCCTCTTGTAGAGGGGTAGAGATGTGGTTGGTTTTGACCCATTTAATCCTATTGTCCTCTCTGCATCTTTTCTGGATAAAAGGGCTGGATCCACCCAATTATAACTAGATAACGGTGATCCAGAGAAAGAATGCAATTCACACGTGCATCACTACTCTAAATGTTTAGGATTCTGCTGCCTGTTTCTTTATGCATATTTTAATCTATTTTACTGTCTAGTATCAAGATTTATAAAATGCATATTTTTAGGCCTGGTACGGTGGCTCACACCTGTAATCCCCGCACTTTGGGAGGCTGAGGTGGGCGAATCACAAGGTCAGGAGCTCGAGACCAGCCTGGCCAACATGGTGAAACTCCATCTCTATTACAAGCACAAAAAATTAGCTGGGCATGGTGGCGGGCACCTGTAATCCCAGCTATCCAGGAAGCTGAGGCAGGAGAATCGCTTGAACCCAGGAGGCGGAGGTTGCGGCGAGCTGAGATCATGCCACTGCACTCCAGCCTGAGCAACAAAGAGCAAGACTCTCCCTCAAAAAAAAAAAAAAAAAAAAGCATAGTTTTAAATTCTGTGGGAACTACGTCAGTACTGCAGTTATATTGTAATCCTATAATAGAAAGTGCTGACAACTCAATTAGCTGCCACTAGAGGTATTTTTGGGAATACTAGGCCATTTTCTTTTAAATTTTATTATTATTTTACTTTAAGTTTTACGGTACATATGCACAACGTGCAGGTTTGTTACATATGTATACATGTGCAATGTTGATGCCAGGCCATTTTTAATTCTTCGTTTAGATATATAAATTATATTTAATATTGTAGTAAGAAGAGCAATATCTCAGGATAAATAATATGGCAATTTTCAACAAAGATAGCTTTTTCCTCCCAAAGCTGAGATTACACAACTCCCCCCCAGTTTCCTGCTTAAAATGTAGAAACACATAAAAATTGAAGGAATAACAAGCCCATGAGGCTTGTGGAAATGAGATTAAAGCTTAGTTTTTCATATTTCATGTCAATAGCCCTGAACAAGCAAAATGTCTCACATCAGGATCTTCACCCTAATCACCAAATTCAGAGTCATTAATCACAGATGAGAGTTGGAGAGAAGTTCTCTGGGTTTTCTCATGAAGTCATCTTAAATTTCATCTTGGGAGAATTAAGAGTCTGTCTTATCAGCATCCCTGAGCATGAGATCATCTAGAAATGATGAAAAAAGATAAAGAAAAGCCAAGAATTGAAGACATAAGGAAGAAATGTGGGACCTCTTCTAAAAGTGGAAATGATGTAAATGTCTGTGATAAGAAAATGGTCTCTCACTCTGAAGTGGGAATAATAAGTCTTCCCCAGAGTAACTAGCTACTGTAACTAGTTTATTTCTAAGACTGCAATTTATTGTCCTGCTTTTTGTTTCCCTCATTTTTTTTCTGTACATTCTTTTCACTATTTAGAGTAGTTACTTTTGTCATTTCGCTTTCTAACAATAGGTCAGCCAAAAAACAAAACAAAGCTCTCCTCTCCTCCCACCCTGGCTGAGATTGTTTCCCCAGCTGTGGGGATGCCTGAGTCCTCTGGGGCCTCCTTAACCTTCTCCAGCCTTTGGCACCCACATCTGGGTGCTTCTGTCATTTGCCTGGTCACATGCACTCCACATGACGTGGTTGCCACTCTTGGTGGCCACAGCTTCTATGTGAAAAGTGGGTGGGCCCCCTGAACTGCTGGTGCTTCAACCTCGTAGGTACAATACTGCTCCCCGCCAGCCCTCCCAGCAGGCCTCCACTCACAATGTCAGAATCATTCACGAAGCTGTCCTTGCAACACTGACATCAAGCCACCTCACTCTCTGATGCCACCTACTTTCATCCGAGGCCATTTATTTTTCTTCTCCCATGTTCAGAATTGTCTGACCATAATGACATCTCCCCCAAAGTGACCTTTATACTCTCTCACTACTGTTCCATGACCTGACTTCCTGACTCTCCCAGGTCAGATCCTCAGCCCCTCTTAAAACCCTGATGAAGGTATAACACTGGCCCAATAAATTTTGCATCTCAAGAGAAATGTTTGAACATACACTAGGGAAGCGTAGGCCTTTGCAACTTGATTGCAGAGCAGAAGGATGCCAGCACGTCAGTGTGACAGATGGAGATGTAGGTGACTAAGATGCCAAGTGTAGATGGGCCCAGCTCATGGCCATCAGGCAATACCCCAACACAGAGACATTGAAAATGAACCACACAGAAGACCCCACATTCCCTGGGTTGCTTTAGTATAGCGACTTAGTTGTAAATAAGGAAGGTATCAATATGAGAGAGAGGGAAAGAGAACTATTGCAAAACCCTCAAAAAGAAAGAAATGGCTTGAAAAAGAAAGCCTATGTCATAGCAGGATTTAACTATACAGAATCCTGCCTTAGAATCTGTGGCAGATAAAACAAGTTGGATAGTGAGTCCCGTGTTCTAATATAAAAATTTATTGTTACTTCAACTAAGCAATAACTGGCTACTTCAAAAAACTATTTTCAAAAGTTTTGCAAACACTGTCTCCATAAAACATCTAGTAGAGCTTTCTTAAACCACCTTTCCCTGCAAACTATCTTTCCCTGAATTATTTATCAAGGAGATAAACACACAAAACTCCCAATATTATTTTTACAACACTCTTACACATTAAACTTTTTATTTCCAACAGAAAAATTGCTTGGCTTTTAAGTATCACTCATGTTTACCCTTCTTTCTAATATCCTATAGAAAAAAATTATAGCATTGACATAAGTAGATCTCAGTTGTAAAGTTTTGACGGAACTCCCTTGCTGTGAAGCTTTTCTGTTAAGTGTTACAAATACTTTTCATTTTCAACAAAATTCTGTCAGTTAAAACAACAACAAGCACCCTTATACACCAGGGTTTACCTTGTACTGTTCAGGAAAACCACATGTAATATACTCTTGACCTCATTGATAGGTATTTTCTTATTTCCATAAAGAAACAGATTCTAACTGATCATTTTAAATGTAAGTAAGCAAGGAAGAAGTTCTCCAAGATGCACTGCTTTGTCTCCAGTTCTCTCTTAACTCAATTTTAAATCCAGACTTAGGAAAATTAAATGTATAGATGTGAGAGGAGTCTGCAAAGGTATATTTACACACTTGCTTAATCTTAAATTAAGATGTCATCCTACTTAAGTTGAAAACCCATTCAAATAAAAAAAGAGAACAATATTTTTTCTGGGTGAAGATCCAAAATAGTATGTTTAGTGTATTCAAGAATAAATTGTATCAGTCTCAGTACATTAATATTATAAGGATTGTACACAGATTTAACATGAGATACAGTAAATTATCTTAGGAAGAGTCAGCAGTGGTTATTAATAGCAGCATAATGCTTTTCAGTTTATTTCCCACAAAATCATATTTATACTAAAAATTACACTTGTTTGAAAGGTTCATTGAGCTATAAAGAACCTTTAAAATAGTTTAATGAATAGTCTTTGGTTGGAGTAATGTGATGAGGATTTTTCATTCAAAGCTCATGGTATTTAAAGATTATGGCACAAGTAAATAGAGAAGGTGAGATGAACTTCAATTAATTGTTGTCAGATGGGATGTGCTTTTAGAACTAAATAGAAAATCCAAAAGTTTTTGTGGAATCAAAAATTTAGGGCTGGGTGTGCTGGTTCACGCCTGTGGTCCCAGCACTTTGGGAGGCTAAGGTGGGGGGATCACCTGAGGTCGGGAGTTCTAGACCAGCCTGGGCAACACAGAGATACCCCATCTCTACTAAAAATACAAAATTAGCCGGGCGTGGTGACGCACGCCTGTAATCCCAACTACTCGGGAGGCTGAGGCAGGAGAATCACTTGAACCCTGGAGGCGGAGGTTGCAGTGAGCCGAGATCGTGCCGTCGTACTCCAGCCTGGGCAAAGAGAACAAAATTCCGTCTCAAAAAAAAAAAAGGGGGGGTGTATCTACCGTTTAGTGGAGAAATGAAGGCGACCACCTAACGGGGCATATTTGTGATGCCAAAGGAAGACATTAGCAGTTATTTTGCTTTTTTTTTAAGCCAAGATATTCATTCAAGAATCAAAAGCTAAAAGTCCTGGAAAAGCTGGTCCTTGTGATGAGAAGGTACAGAGAGGTAACGCTGGTGATGGAGTCCAACTAGTCTGATTTGTAAACTAATCTTAGAAGAGTAATTTCCAAAGACAAAATACCTACAAAATCTTTAAAGTCTTTCTAAAGTACCCCTAAAATCCACTCTCCTCTTTTGAACATAGAGCTACAGTACAATTCCAAGACTTTGTGCAACTAGGTGTTGTCGTGTGACTGAATCTTCTCATCGAAATGGTAACATGAGTGAGCACATACATGTTCACCCACTTCAGGGAAATCTCCCATGCGAGGTTCTCCATCCTATTCTCCTGCCAGCTGACCGGCATGGTGACCCTATGCACCCGTGGAAGCCACATGTTTAAAATGGGAAGCAGTGGAACAGCCTTGGACTACTGAATAAGAAAGAAATCAGATTGTATTGTGCTAGCCTTTGCATTTGGGGGTCCCTTATTGTAGCAATAGCATAGAATACCCTAATTAATACAGAAAGTGGTAAAAGTCCACGTCAAAAACAAATTATAACAAGTCACTTTTGGTTTTGTTTAAAATTATCCTCTTTTTTTTTTTTTTTTTTTTTTTCTTTTATTATTATTATTATTATTATCATCATTATTATACTTTAGGTTTTATGGTACATGTGCGCAATGTGCAGGTTAGTTACATATGTATACATGTGCCATGCTGGTGCGCTGCACCCACCAACTTGTCATCTAGCATTAGGTATATCTCCCAATGCTATCCCTCCCCCCTCCCCCCACCCCACAACAGTCCCCGAAGTGTGATGTTCCCCTTCCTCTGTCCATGTGTTCTCATTGTTCAATTCCCACCTATGAGTGAGAATATGCGGTGTTTGGTTTTTTGTTCTTGCGATAGTTTACTGAGAATGATGATTTCCAATTTCATCCATGTCCCTACAAAGGACGTGAACTCATCATTTTTTATGGCTGCATAGTATTCCATGGTGTATATGTGCCACATTTTCTTAATCCAGTCTATCATTGTTGGACATTTGGGTTGGTTCCAAGTCTTTGCTATTGTGAATAATGCGGCAATAAACATACGTGTGCATGTGTCTTTATAGCAGCATGATTTATAGTCCTTTGGGTATATACCCAGTAATGGGATGGCTGGGTCGAATGGAATTTCTAGTTCTAGATCCCTGAGGAATCGCCACACTGACTTCCACAAGGGTTGAACTAGTTTACAGTCCCACCAACAGTGTAAAAGTGTTCCTATTTCTCCACATCCTCTCCAGCACCTGTTGTTTCCTGACTTTTTAATGATCGCCATTCTAACTGGTGTGAGATGGTATCTCATTGTGGTTTTGATTTGCATTTCTCTGATGGCCAGTGATGGTGAGCATTTTTTCATGTGTTTTTTGGCTGCATAAATGTCTTCTTTTGAGAAGTGTCTGTTCATGTCCTTCGCCCACTTTTTGATGGGGTTGTTTGTTTTTTTCTTGTAAATTTGTTGGAGTTCATTGTAGATTCTGGATATTAGCCCTTTGTCAGATGAGTAGGTTGCGAAAATGTTCTCCCATTTTGTAGGCTGCCTGTTCACTCTGATGGTAGTTTCCTTTGCTGTGCAGAAGCTCTTTAGTTTAATTAGATCCCATTTGTCAATTTTGGCTTTTGTTGCCATTGCTTTTGGTGTTTTAGACATGAAGTCCTTGCCCATGCCTATGTCCTGAATGGTAATGCCTAGGTTTTCTTCTAGGGTTTTTATGGTTTTAGGTCTAACATTTAAGTCTTTAATCCATCTTGAATTGATTTTTGTATAAGGTGTAAGGAAGGGATCAAGTTTCAGCTTTCTACATATGGCTAGCCAGTTTTCCCAGCACCATTTATTAAATAGGGAATCCTTTCCCCATTTCTTGTTTTTGTCAGGTTTGTCAAAGATCAGATAGTTGTAGATATGTGGCATTATTTCTGACGGCTCTGTTCTGTTCCATTGATCTATATCTCTGTTTTGGTACCAGTACCATGCTGTTTTGGTTACTGTAGCCTTGTAGTATAGTTTGAAGTCAGGTAGTGTGATGCCTCCAGCTTTGTTCTTTTGGCTTAGGATTGACTTGGCGATGCGGGCTCTTTTTTATCCTCTTAACGCAGAAAGGAAGTGATCTTTTAGCTCCTGAGAGTGGGCTGAGGATGGTGGCTTATGCCTGTAATCCCAGCAATTTTGGAGGCCGAGGCAGGAGGATTGCCTGAGACCAGGAGTTTGAGACCAGCCTGAGCAACATAGTAAGACCTCATCTTTACAAAACAGTAATGATAAAAAGAAATTAGTCAGGTGTGGTAGCGTGTGCCTGTAGTCCCAGCAACACAGGAAGTTGTGGTGGGAGTTTTGCTTGAGTCAAGGAGGTTGGCTGCGGTGAGCTGTGATTATGCCATTTCACTCCAGCCTGGGTGATAGGGTGAGAACCTGTCTCAAGGCCAAAAAAAAAAAAAAAAAAAGGATATGTATGTGTTTGGCAAGTGGTTACTCAAAGTCAAGATGACATCTTCCTAAATGGGCCTTGTCTAGTCACTTGTGGTCCCACCAAATGTCCCCCCAAACAGCAGTCTGAGTGAGTCTTCCAAAATGGTTTCCTATTAATATTAAAATAAACCCTAAAAGTACCCAATAGGAACTGAAAAACCTTGTCCAGGTCTTCATCTTCTTCTGATGCTTCTCCCTGTCCCCCATCACATTGATGCTGTTTAGCTTAGTGAACTGGCCAAACTTCTTCCTGTTCCAGGACCTCCTTGGAATGCTTTTCCTCCTTTCCGCTTTGCCTAGTAAACTTTCACTGGCTCCCAATCTCACCTGAAATGTCAGTTTCTCTGCAGCCTTTTCCTCATCTCCCGGATGTGCTGATGTCACCCAGACCTCCTCACTGGGCTCCCACATTAGTAACAGGCTATGTATTTGTTCAATTATTTAACATCAACTTTTCTCTCTTGGGCTTGAAGTTCTGTGACCGGAATAACTATTTTTCTTGTAATTCTCTGCACACCTAATGCTAATGACAGACCCTAGAGGGAGTCCCCCAAAAATTATTTTTAAAACAAGAGTCTGAAGCAGAACCTGTGGCCTCATGAAGATCACCCCTTCCTTTGCTCTCTGGGAGGCCACAGGTATCAATCACCCTCAGGAAGAGCAGAGGCCAGGGTTGCAGAGACCTTGCCCCATTGGCCATTCCCCAGCCCCAGATTGTGCACTTTCAACACAACAAGTGCTGGGAACAGATCCTCCTCCTTCCTCTCTGGGCAACTCTGTACCTTACAGGGGCTTCATGACTGGGCAGGCTCCAGGACAAAGGATGGGGTGCTTGCCAAGCTCATACTCTCCCTGCTGGTCTAAGGAATCAGAGATCTTGCTATTGGGGTGGGACATTTTGTTTTATTCTTCATTATTCCCTCTCAATTTTCTCTTTCTTTTTGCCCTTGTTCCAAGCTCATCGTATACATGAGAAGTGAGCAACAAAAAATGAAGCGAAAAAAAAATCTTTTCTGGAATTCTGGTATTTAATATCTTATCCTCTGAGGGACATGGAAAGGGTGCCAGGACAGATTCAAAATATGGGAGAAAACAGCATGTTAAACTGGAACTCAGGCTGGCTGGGGACAGGGAGGAGTGAAATAGAAGATATGATAAGAGAATGGTCCCTGGGGACCTAGGACCAGTAATTTAGTCAGGAAATGACAACTCAGAGAAGACATCATGCTCAGCAAGGGCAGACCCTGTCTCCTCCCAGCCTTAGGAGTAAGTGCCCACTGCTGAGCCCAAGGGATACGCTAGACATATTTTCATGGTGTCTGAAGACTTTCTTCTCAATAGAGCCCAGTATGATCCCAGTGCATGGAGCTTCAGGCGTAGAACCTGAAACTTTGCTCAGATTCTATCCTGAGGTTGGGTAATGACCCAAGATACTGGTGAGCTCCCTGAGAAGGAAGATGGCACACTACACAACAGGCTGCATGGTAGAGGTGCCTCATAGAGAACCTCTAATGGTTACAGGGCAATAATGTGGGGTTAGAGCCCCCACAGAGAGTCCCCAATGGGGCAATGCCTAGTGGAGCTGTGAGAAGAGGGCCACCATCCTCCAGACCCCAGAATGGTAGATTTGTTCAATTATTTAACATCAACTTCTCCCTCTTGGGCTTGAACCTCTGTGAAGGGAATAACTGTTTTTCTTGTAATTCTCTGCACACCAAATGCTAATGACAGGCCCTAGAGGGAGTCCCCAGCAGCTTGCACCCTGCAGCTGGAAATGTCGCAGGCATTCAATGCCAGTTCACAAGAGCAGCCACTGAACCCTGCAAAGCCACAAAAGTGGAGATGCCCAAGACCTTGGGGGCCCACCCTTTGCACCAGTATGTGCTGGATGTGAGACATGGAGTCAAAGGAGATTATTTTGGAGCTTTGAGATCTATTGACTGCCCTGTTGGGTTGAAGACTTGCATGGGGTCTTTAGCCCCTTTCTTTTGGCCAATTTATCCCTTTTGGAACAGGAGTATTTACCCAATGCCTATACTTCCATTGTTTCTTGGAAGTAACTAACTTGTTTCTTATTTTGTAAGCTCAAAGGTGAAAGAGACTAGCCTTGTATCAGAAGAGACTTTGGATTTTTAGTTAGTACTGGAATGAGTTAAGATTTTGAGAACTGTTGGGAAAGGATGATTGTATTTTGCATTATGAGAAGAATATGAGATTTGAAGGGGCCAGTGCTGGAATAATATGGTTTGGATCAATGTCCTCACCCAAATCTTATGTTGAATTGAATTATAATCTCCAGTGTTGAAGCTGGGGCCTAGTGGGAGGTGATGGGATTATGGAGATAGAGTTCTCATGAATGGTTTAGCAATCTCCTTTGGGACTGTATAGAGATAAGAGTTCTCACAAGATTTGGTTGTTTAAAAGTGTGTAGCACCCCTGTTCCCTCTGTCTCTCCCATCTGCTTCAGCCACGTAAGATGCCTGCTCCCACTTTGCCTTCCACAATGAGTAAATTCTCCCTGAGGCCTCCCCAGTAGCAGATGCTGCCATAGTTCCTGTACAGCCTGAGGAATTGTGAGTCAATTAAACCTTTTTTTCTTATAAATTACACAGTCTCAGGTATTTCTTTATAGCAATGCAAGAATGGACTAATACAAGGTGCCAGAGGTAAAGTTGGAAGCAAACCAGGATTCCCTATGTACCTGTGAACATTTTCAACTGGACTGTAGGAAGCCATAATGCAGATATTTAACAGAGGGCTCCTCTTTTAAGAATCCAGCTATTAATTCCAACTTGTGCTTCACAGATTCTCATAGCTTATTTGGGCAAAGATTGATGTTCATTTCCTTCCACATCCATGAAACTATTTGAATTTCTATACCATTAGCATTAAAATTGTATAAGCCACTGAACAGGTAAATTGAAAAGAGAAAGAGAATTTCTCCAAAAAGTGATGAAATAGTAATTGTATTGGAGAACATATGAATTTTCAAGATGGTTCTTGAAAAATTTGTTCTCTGAGTATCAGGATATATAAGTTTACATCTTTTTGAGTTCTGAGCTAACTCTAATGAAAAATATATTGAAAATATGTGGGATGCCCCACCCTCCTATTGTAATGAAAGGTGTGTGCCTCATCCTATAGGAAAGCAACTACTTCCACTATATTCTAGAGGCTATTGTTCATACTCTGAAAAACATACACTATTCCTTTTGTATCCTTAATACCTCGCGTTATCCTGATTCATTTTCTAATGGTCTATCCTGATAATCACAACCAAACTGCACAAAAGAACTGTCCGCACCATCTGCTTCCATTTCTGCAATTTCTCCTCAATTTTCAATTCATTATAGTCTGGCTTCTGCACCTTCTCCCAGAATCCTTCTAATCGAGGCCATCTGTGACCATGTGTCATTAAACCCAGTGGACCTTTTCCCTTTTGCAACCTCACCTCCTTCCTGGATCCTGTGGCATCACACTTTTCTGGTTTCCCATCTGCCTTCTCCATCTTGTCATCAGTCCCCTTTGAATCTCTTCCTCAATGAACATTGTGTTTTTTGATGTTTTGGTAGTGGTCTTTCTCCTTCTGAACCTACATGTTCTCCTTGTCTAATCTTAGGCAACTCTTCAAGATCAATTGATGAGCTCATGAGTGCAAAGATTTCTCCAATATCCAATTCTCATGTAGACCAAAATCCTTAGCGCTAAACATATTGTTCCTCCTCTCTTACCCGTCTTTAAACTCGAAGTGTTTAGCACTCACCTCATCATTTCCCTTTGTCACTGCTACCTCCTTCCCCACCCCCACTAAGAATCTTAATTCTCTTCCGAACTTTCACCAACATCTTTCCATTTGCCCAACATAGAGGCCTAGACACATCCTTTCATTACTGGGCTCTCGGGTTCTGCCACATTGTACAACTTCTTCACGAGACTTCCATGTAGATATGATGACAGTGGCACTCCTGGGTTGCTCAGTGTGCAACCAGCACAGCTATGTGGGGTGCACTGGTCTCCTTCATCACCAACATTCGAACAGTCACCAACTATATTTAGCTTTGCTTCTGGAATATCTCTTGTATATATTCAATTTTTCTTCTATTCAATTTCTAGTAGAGCCTTGATTATCTTTTTCTTGGACTGTGGATCCAGCTCTCTGACTTGTTTCCTGCCTCCTGTGTTACCCCTCCAGTGTTTGTAGTCAGAGTGGCGTTTAGAAACAGGATTATGTTTTTTAAACTCTTGAATACCCCACCATCACCTTGTAGATGAACAAACCTCCTGATTCTCAAGGCCTCGAGATCTGGCCCCTCCTTCCTCATTTTCAACACTCTTCCTCCAGGGTCCGCACTTGCTGACGGCCTTCATTTGACTCAAGGGCACCAATGCTGTCTCTTACCTGCAGGCCTTTGCCACGTCCTCTACCCAGTACAATCTTTCCCTGCCTGCGTCCTTCACCCATGGTCAGGTCTCAGCTTAAATATCCATTCATTAGGGACTCCTTCTCTGACCCCTTGACCATGCAGGCCAGCCCTGATTGCATTCCTTTGTGCCCTGGGCTTCCCCCATTGTAACACCATTGGGCTTTATGGTGACTCCTGGTTTCATTGTCTCCCCGGAAATGGGGAATTCTTGTTTACTAGAATGTTCCCCCAATCCAACATAATACTTGGCACATGGTAGGTACCTAGCAAATTGCTGCTGTTGATTAAATATGTCTGTCAGTTCCTAGACTCTCAAATATGTGTGCCTGAAAAAAATCACAAAAATTTAAAACTCTTTATCTTGTGGAATACTATGATTTCTGAGACACAAGTTAAATATTTAAATTGCTTCTTCTCATCTTGATTCTAAAAAGAATGAGTTTCCAAAGAGTACATAAAAAATCAAAAGCCTCAAATTTTACAAAAGTTATATTTAACAACCTCTGAACTCAATTCTACACTAAAAATAAAGTTTTTGCTCAAGCAGAGAATTATGTGACAGCTTTTCTGAGGAAGATAAAGTGGTTCCTTTTTTTTACTTAGAATTGCTTTTCATTGATGTCCTTGAGATTTCATTTCTATGTAGGGGAAGGAGGAAAGAGATTAACAAGAAAAAAGACTTGTCATTTACTAACTTGGTGAATTTTAGCATATTTTTACTACAGAATATTTAATAGTCCAAAGACCTAACATTGTGGAGAAACATATGGTATATTGTCCTATGGTTTTATTGTTTTGTTTGGTTTGGTTCTATTATGTTTTTCCATCCCAGGGGAGTAGTTTATAATTTCATATCATTTATTTTTCTCACTTCCCTTTATAAATTATGCCCAGAATCTATAAATGACCAAATATATAATTGCATACTTGCTGACTACAAGTTCCAAGAGGTAAATATATCCCTACCTTAAAATGTAATGAACAAATATTGAATGCAAATGAATTATTAGAAACTCTTGGATATTTATTTGACATGTAAATATTTGAATTGGAACTTACAAATTAATACTGATATGTGTGTTTGATTATGTCATCATGTCATTAGCTGGTTACTATGCAGACTTGATTGTGCAGTTGTTTTATAATATCAATTCTTTATGTACTTCAGTGTTTTTGTGGTAACTGGTAATGGTCTTTCCTTTCTATGTTTAGCGCTCCCTTAAGGACTTCTTGTAAGACAGGTCTAGTGATAATCAACTCTCTTAGCATTTGCTTTTCTGAAAAGGATCTTATTTCTCCTTCACCTATGAAGTTTACTTTGACTGGATACGAAATTCTTGGTCGGAATTTCTTTTCTTTAAGAATGCTCGATATAGGCTGTTAATCTCTTCTGGTTGGTAGAGTTTCTGCTGAAAGATCCACCATTAACCTGATGAGGTTCCCTTTGTAGGTGACCTGCCTTTTCTCTGCAGCTGCCTTTAACATTTTTTCTTTCATTCCAACCTTGGAAGATCTGAAGACTATGTGTTTTGGAGATGGTCATCATGTATAGTATCATGCAAGAATTTTCTGCATTTCCTGAATTTGAATGTTGGCCTCTCACAGGGTTGGGACAATTTTCATGGATGAAATCCTGAAATACGTTTTTTGCTTGCTTTCTCCCCATCTCTTTCAAAGAGTTGTAGATTTGGTCTCTTTACATGATCCCATGTTTCTTGGAGGTTTTATTCATTATTTTTTATTTGTTTTCCTTTTTTCTCCATCTGATTGAGTTATTTCAAAGAACATGTCTTCAAACTCTGAGATTCTTTCCTCAGTTTGGTCAATTCTGCTGTCATTACCTGTGATTATACTATAAAATTCTTGAAGTGAGTTTTTCAGCTCTGTCAGATCAGTTTGATTCTTTCTTAAAATGGCCATTCATCTTTTACCTCCTGTGTCATTTTACTGTATTATTTAGATTGGGTTTCAACCTTCTCTTGAACGTTGATGATCTTTGTTTGTATCCATATTCTGAATTCTACTTCTGACATTTCAGCCATTTCAACCTGTTTAAGAACCATAGCTGGGGAGCTAGTGTGGTGATTTGGAGGCAAGAAGACACAGTGACTTTCTGAGTTGCCAGAGTTTCTGCACTAGCTCTTTCTCATCTGTGTGGGTGACTGTTCCTTTGGAGTTGCTGTCCTTTGGAGGGATTTTTTTGCTTTTATCTTATTTGATGCCCTTGAGGATTTTATTGTGGTATAAAGCAGGTTCAGTCAACTGCTTTGTTTATTAAAGATTTTAGGGGGCCAAGGTTCAACTCAGCACTCCTGGACTGTATGTTGTAACACTAGGGAGCTGGTACTGGGCCCCTGGCTTTGTTCTCCAGCCCAGTTGGGATTAGCAACCTGCTGCCCTGGAGGGTCTGAGGTGTTCCTGGTCCACTGGCCATAAGACTCTGATAGGTGGTGTTGGACAAAGCATTTCTTTGGGGCAGTGACCGTGGAACCGGTGCTTGTTCATGTGTGCTGGCAGCTGTGGAAGTGCAGTGGGATGGATGCATGTCAGCTGGGGTTCTGTACTGGTGGGAGTCAGGCTGTGGTGTCCATGAATGCGCTCATGTCTTTGCTGGTGGCAGCAGCATGGTGTGTTCCAGGTGCTGGAAAATGCCAAGCCAAGCTGCCGGCCTCTGTGCATGTGTTCACCTCAGCAGTAGAGATGGCATGAGGTTGGGGGCAGGGCTGCAGGAGTCTGTGTATGCGCTTGTGCGGGGAATGGCAGCATGGCCAAGTGCTCATGCATCACCAGGGTGTTGGGGCAAAAGAATGTGCCCATGCTGGCAGCAGTGATGTGGTAGTGTGCATGTACACACACGTGCTGTCAGGTGAGACGAAGCGAGGTTTGCCCACACATGTGCCAGCAAAGTTGTGAGGGTTAGTTATGGGCAAGTGTGCCAACAGTGGCACGGGGAGCCTGTGATAAGGGTAAAGTGCAGATAGGCTGATGTGCAATAGTGGGGACCACTCTGCTGGAGGTCTCTGACATTCTGCAGTCTGCTGGAGAAGAATCTATGATAAGGGACATGGGTTCCCGATGTCCCCGTCTCTCAGTGGCAGATATTCCTTCTGGCTTTGTCTAGTCAGTCATCTTGGTTCCAATCTGAACATCTTTTTATATGCTAATTTGCCATCTGTATATACTCAGTGAAGTGTCTGTTCAGATCTTTGCCCATCTTTAAATTATGTTGTGATACTATTGTTCTGTTTTAAGTGTTCTTTCTATATTTTGGATATCATTCATTTATCAGAACTATGTTTTGCAGTATTTTATCCCAGTCTGTGGCTTCTCTTTTCATTCTCTTACCAGTGTCCTTTGCAGGACAAAAGTTTTTAATTTTAATAAAATCCAACATATTTTTTGTTTTATGAACTTTGCTTTAGTGTTGTTGTATTTATCTACTCAAGAAATTTAAGGTCTTGTTAATTTTCTCTTATGTTTCCTTTTAGAAAGTATAGTTATGCATCTTACTTTAGAACTATGTTCTATTTTGAGAAAATATTTTTGTGAAAGTCGCAAGGTCTTTGTCCAGATTTATTTTTTCTTAAATATAGACATCTGGCTTTTTGCATTTGAGCACCACTTTTCCTTATTTTCTTTGTGTTTGTACTTTAAAAAATTCAAGTGACCATATGTGTGTGGATCTATTTCTCATCTCTCTTGTGTTCTATTGATGTGTCTAATATTTCTTTTTTCTTTTTCTTTTTTTGTTTTTTTGAGATGGAGTCTCACTCAGTCACCCAGGATGGGGTGCAATGACACGATCTCAGCTCACTGCAACCTCCATCTCCTGGGTTCAAGCAATTCTCCAGCCTCAACCTTCTGAGTCGCTGGGATTACAGGCCTACGCCACCACGTTTGGCTAATTTTTGTTTTTTTTAAGTAGATATGGGGTTTCACCATGTTGGACAGGCTGGTCTCGAACTTCTGATCTCAAGTGATCCACCCGCCTTGGTCTCCCAAAGTCCTGTGATTACAAATGCGAGCCACCATGCCCCGCCACAGTATTTCTTATATAGTAGCCTTTCTTAATTATAGTAGCTTTAGAGTAATTCTTGAATGCAATTTATCCCATGTTGTTCTAGCAATGATGTTTTAAAATAGGAAGTTTAAGACAAGTTTGTTTTAAATGAGGAAGAAGTATAAAACAACTCTCAGATTCCTTAAGTCCGTAGTTTCATAATTGTTTACAAGAATGAATTAGAGAAAAAAAAAGCAAAGCAAAGCAATCAGTTTCAGAGCTGAAAGTAAATTAATGAGGTATAATTTGTTTGTTTGCATTTTTGCAGAAGTTTGAAATATAAATAGCTCCAACAAAATTTAAACTAATTTGTAGAATGTAGATATACTAACATTTATTGAGGGAAGCAACAGTATTTGGTTTTGGATTGATGCCAGGAAGACACTCAGGATTTGTATCCACTTGTTATTTCCAATAGAGTTTTCTACCAAGATTCCTTTTTTTCTTTTGGAAGCAAGGTTTTGCTCTGGCACCCGGGCTGGAGTGAAATGGCATAATCATAGCTTATTGCAACCCTTGAAATCCTGGGCTCAAGTGATCCCTCTATCTCAGATTCTTGAGCAACTGGGACTACAGGTGTGAGCCACTATGCCTGGCTAACTTAAAAAATTATTTATATTACTTTTTGTAAAAATGGGATCTCACTATGTTGTCCAGTTCAGTCTTGAACTCCTGGCTTCAAGTGATCCTTCTGCCTTGGTCTTCCAAAATGTTGAGAGATATAGATGTGAGCCATTTCACCCAGACTCTATGGATATCTTTTTTAGACATGAGATTTTGTTTTTGTAATTACAATAATAATCTACAAGAGACAGTCTTCTACAACTCTCCACATACTTCTGTGAGACTTATTTTGGATAGAGTAACTGTACATCTCATTGGAACTGGGCAATTTTGATTTACATCTATTGCAGATTCATTAAAGTCATTTTTATAGCATCTTTTTACATGCAACCATAGATTTTAGAGCATAATCCTGGGGTAGAAATATTGGATTTCAGTGATACACGTATTCTATTTCAATAAATACTTTAAAATATTTTTCAAAATTCAACTCCACTTTATGCAAAATACTCTCAATAAACTAGGTATTGATGGAATGTATCTGAAAATAATAAGAGCTATTTACGACAACCCACAGTCAATATCATACTGAATGAGCAAAAGCTGGAAGCACTTCCGTTGAAAACTGGCACAAGACAAAGATGTCCTCTCTTTCAACATAGTATTGAAAATTCTGGCCAGGGCAATCGGCAAGAGAAAGAAATAAAGTGTATTCAAATATGAAGAGAGGAAGTCAAATTGTCTCTGTTTGTAGATGTCATGATTGTATATTTAGAAAACCCCATCATCTCAGCACAAAATGTCCCTTAGCTAATAAGCAACTTCAGCAAAGTGTCAGGATACAAAATCTATGTGCAAAAATCACAAGCATTCCTATACACCAATAATAGACAAACAGATAGCCAAATCATGTGTGAACCCCCATTCATAATTGCTACTAAGAGAGTAAAATACCTAGGAATACTACTTACAGGGGATGTGAAGGACCTTTTCAAAACAAACAAACAAACAAACAAAAAAAACTACCAAACACTGCTCAAGGAAATAAGACAGGACACAAACAAATGGAAAAACATTCCATGCTCATGGATAGGAAGAATCAATATTGTGAAAAAGGCCATGCAGCCCAAATTAATTTATAGATTCAATGCTATCCCTGTCAAGCCACCATTGACTTTCTTCACAGAATTAGAAAAATCTATTTTAAATTTCATATGGAACCAAAAAAGAGCCCATATAGCCAAGACAGTACTAAGCAAAAAGAACAAAGCTGGAGGCATCAAGCTACCTGACTTCAAACTATACTACAAGGCTACAGTAACCAAAACAGCATGGTACTGGTAAAAAAACAGATATATAGACCAATGGAATAGAACAGAGGCCTCAGAGATAGTGCCACACATCTACAACCATCTGATCTTTGACAAACCTGACCAAAACATGCAATGGGGAAAGGATTCCATATTTAATAAATGGTGTTGGGAAAACTGGCTAGCCATATGCAGAAAACTGAAACTGGACCCCTTCCTTATACCTTATACAAAAATTAACTCAAGATAGATTAATGAATTAAAGACTTAAACATAAGAACTAAAACCATAAAAACCCTAGAAGAAAATCTAGGCAATACCATTCAGGACATAGGCATGGGCAAAGACTTCATGACTAAAACACCACAAGCAATGGCAACAGAAGCCAAAATTGACAAATGAAATCTAATTAAACTAAAGAGCTTCTGCACAGCAAAAGAAACTGTCATTAGAGTGAACAGGCAACATACAGAATGGGAGGAAATTTTTACAAGCTATCCATCTGACAAAGGGCTAATATCCAGAATCTATAAAGAACTTAAACAAATTTACAAGAAAAAAATAAAGAACACCATCAAAAAGTGGGTGAAGGATATGAATAGACACTTTTCATAAGAAGACATTTATGAAGCCCACAAACATGAAAAAAATCTCATCAGTTGGGCACGGTGGCTCATGCCTGTAATCCCAGCACTTTGGGAGGCTGAGGCGAGCGGATCATAAGGTCAGGAGATTGAGGCCAATCTGGCCAACATGGTGAAACGCTGTCTCTACTAAAAAATAAACTAATTAATTAATTTAAAAAAAAGCTCATCATTACTGGTCATTAGAGAAACGCAAATCAAAACCATAATGAGATACCATCTCACATCGATTAGAATGTCGATCATTACACACCAGTGCACTCCAGCCTGGCAAAAGAGTGAGACTCCTTCTCACTCATCTCAAAACAAACAGAAAAACAAACAAAAAAACAGAATGGCAATCATTAAAAAGTCAGGAAACAACAGATGCTGGAGAGGATGTGGAGAAATAGGAACACTTTTACACTGTTGGTGGGACTGTAAATTAGTTCAACCACTGTGGAAGACAGTGTGGTGACTCCTCAAGGATCTAGAACAAGAAATATCATTTGACCCAGCAATCCCATTTCTGGGTACATACTGAAAGGTTTATAAATCATTCTACTATAAAGACACATGGACACGTATGTTTATTGCAGCACTGTTGACAATAGCAAGGACTTGGAACCAACCCAAATGCTCATCAATGACAGACTGGATAAAGAAAATGTGGCATATATACACTGTGGAATACTATGTGGCCATAAGAAAGGATGAGTTCATGTCCTTTGCAGGGACATGGATGAAGCTGGAAACCATCATTCTCAGCAAACTAAGACAAGAACAGAAAACCAAACACCACATATTCTCACTCACAAGTGAAAGTTGAACAATGAGAACACATGGACACAGGAAGGGGAATGTCTCACACTGGGGCCTGTTGTGGGGTGGGGGACTAGGGGAGGGATAGCATTAGGAGAAATACCTAATATAGATGATGGGTTGATGGGTGCACACAAACCACCATGGCACATGTATATCTATGTGACAAACCTGCACATTCTGCACATGTATCCCAAAACTTAAAGTATACTAAAAAAATTTTTTTAAATAAAAAATAAAAAGGCAAAAAAATTATTCAAAAGTACATCGTCAGTTTTCACTCACACTAAAATTTTGTTTACATAACTGCCATGCCACTATCTGGTGTCTGACTTTATAAACTTTGAGCATTGAGATGGTATGAAGTAATATCTCTATATCAAATAAAGTCTTTTCTTAGAATCAATAAAGTTGTGCAATTCACCTGTGGTATCAAGAATTCAGGATTCCTTACCCCCAAAATTCCCTCTTAAGGTTTCTGATGATGTATCTACTTGGTTATGACTGCTTTTTATGTTGATTTTTGGTGGTCATTAACATGTTCTAGATCAGGATTCAACAGTCTACAACTTGCGAGCCAATAAAATACTTTTAATAACAAAAATTCAAAATAATCATTGACAAGCTTATGGTCTAAAAGTGAGTACAAAATGCTTATGTAAAAGTCAAAACATAAATCCATAACTTTCCAGAAAAAGTAATAGGAAATACCAGAGGAAACTAAGATACTATTTGCTTTAGCATTAGTCTACAACCCACGTGGGATTAATTTAGAGATAGAATTATTTATGAATAAATTGTAAACGTCACAAAAGAATGAGTAACTGGAGGAACATAACATTATAAATATGTCTATATTCCCCAAATTAATAAGATATTTAATATGTTCATTAATAACCCAGTGATATTTGATGAGTATTGGACAAAATATTTTTAAAATATATGTAAATATAAGAAAGTCTCCAAATTGCTAAGATAATTCTGTAAAAGAAGACAAGAGATATCCCTCCAATCTTGTAGAAAGTACAATTCAAGCCACAGTAATAAAGGCTGAAAAATACCCTGAAAGCAGTGGTTCTCAACCAGACGCAATTTTATCCTTCATGGGACATTTGGAAGTTTGGAGACATTTTTCACGTCACAAGAGTGGGGAAGGCGTGCATGTGGTTGACGGAGGCTGGGGAGCTGTTTAATACTTTAAAACACAGGATATCTGTAACAACAGAGAATTATCTAGTCCGATTGTCAGTTATTCTGAGGTTGAAACACCTTGCTGTAAAGGAATAGAGAAATGGACTCATACTGTGGACAGACTGTGATAATGGAAAATTTGAGTTACCCTATAGGGAAAAGAAAACTAGATCATTAATCAGACTAAATCTAAAACAATGCTTCCGGATGGATTAAAGATATAAACATAAATGGCTGAAGTATGGCACTATTGTAGAACAACACAGTGAATATCTTTCGAGTAGTCTTCCCTAATCTGAAGTCAAAGTAAGTCCTACAGTAATTATTTGACTGCAGAAATATTAGTATTTACCTGGTTGCTTCTTTGATTAAAACCTATCATAAGAATCTCAACGCCTACCAGATGAAGTTTAAAATTTTAGCCTCTTTCCACTCGAGGAAACAATGGTAACACTTTCTAACATGTTAGTTTTCTCTGCCTTTCTTGGCCTCTGATGGAGTCAGATGCTCTGATCCAGGTGCTATATATATATATATATATATATATATATATATATATATATAAATAATACATATACACTGAGCTATCACTGCACTTACAATCCTTCGTTAACTTTTTTAAAAGTCTTTCTTTGCTATTAGATGAAGAAGTTCTCCTGGGGTGATGCTGGTGACCCTCACATTTCCCGCCTTGCACTGAGCACAATGTCGAAGGTGAAGCAGCCAGACCCATGTTTTCAATTTAATGAATTGATTAACCTTTATTATTGCCATGTGACCTCTTTTCTCACCCTCTCACAGGCTGACAAAGATGAACTACTACAATCAATTCTATAACTACAAACTCAGACCTATTAAATAAAAGTTCATTTCTGCTTCTCAATCTTGGAGACTATTGTGGGCCTCACTAAAAATAGACAAGTGAAAAATTCTGAAATAAATGTGACTTAATAACACAACTTAGAAACCAGTGCTCTTATAATCAAATGGATAACTTAATGTATTATATACCATTAAAATATTTCAAAATAGAATCAAATCATGACACAAACCCAAAGTGAAAAAAGCATTTTATTTTCATACAGATTTTATCACAGTTTTATTTGTCTTGGACATTGCACATCAAGTCCTCTTATTCATTTTTATTTTAGTCAGAAAATATTTTTCAGAACCTTGCCTACTTTTGAAACAACGTCATTCAAAGTAGATGTTAGTGGTCCAGTTTACACTTTAGATCATGTACAGGCAAAATAAGAATGAACGTTGAACACAAGATGTGGAAGGGGTGCAAGTTAGTGTCTACATTTAGAACCTCCAGTAGTTCTTACAAACATAAGCTTGATTTTACAGTATAGGAGGGCTCAAAGACCTGTACCATTGCCACATGGTGGGGCGTGTATGCTCCTGTGATGGCTGAAAGGCGATCTTGTGCCTCATTTACACAATGATTGGTTTTACCATGTAATGAGAAAATCTCAGCAGGCTACTAGTTAACTACCAAGCCTTGTTATTTTCAGAGTATCTTGCATCTTTCCAGCAGTAGCTTATTTAGGGAAGGCAGGTAGGAAATGTCCTCCCACCTAGGAAGCTTCAGAACATGTTACAGTAGGTAATTAGGCAAACATGAGCCGGGCAGAAGAGGGCCCCACACCAGTATTGCCAGGAGACCATCCAGTGATGGTCAGGTGGCTGTTAAACTGTCTCTTTAAAATAATAATTGGTTGTAGTTGGCACCAGGGTGAGGCAGTCTCCTAACAGATAGAAAAGCCTGAAACTGGTGATCAGCAGCTTCCTAATAATATCTCAGGAGTTGGATGAGTGGGCTCAAGCATGCACACTGAGAGGCAAAAATGGTGGCATCTGACTGCTATACAATCTTCCTCCAGGAACATTCAGCTGGTAAGGGAAAATGCCTCAAGTGAGTATGTTCACAATTCCAGTAAACACACTGCACGTGCGGCCCCTCCCAAGTGCTGGCAGATCACTGCACATGCCGACAGCCCACTGCGATGAAAGAATCAGGGGAGAATGGACACAAGACCCCAGAAGGATGCCAACGTATAAAACCCCAAGTCAAAGCAACCTATGTACTTGGATCTCTCAAGTTGCCCGCTTGGCCCTCTTCCAAGTGTACCTTACTTCCTTTTGTTCCTGCTCTAAAACCTTTTAATAAGCTTTCACTCCTGCTTTAAAACTTACCTCAGTCTCTCCCTCTACCTTATGTTCCTTGGTCAAATTCTTTCTTCTGAGGAGGTGAGAATTAAGGTTGCTGTAGACGACTATAGATTCACCAGTGCTAACAAACACAGTTTACTGAACTGTTGCAGGTTCCACCCTCACTTCCGTGAAAGCAACGTGAGCCACGTGACCCATCATTTCAGTAGTTTCAGTGGTGGGATGGCATGAAAAACACAATGGTGAAACTCATTCCTTTTAAATGACAGATCTGTACAAGTGTTCCTTCCTACTGAGATTCCCATGACGTTCGTCTCCAGGGTTGTGTTAGAATTTCTCCAAGAAAGCTTGTCCCAGCGCTTTGAGTAGGAGCTGCACTGCAGGGCTGGGATGATGGGTTGGAAGGTCGCTGTCACTAATATGAGCTATGGTGACTTTGTGCAGTGAATTGCAAACAGTAATTCAGCTGAACTAAATGGGAGCACTCATGAAAACTTAAGGCAAAGGGGAAAAAGGAGTTGGAGTAGACATGAGACTCAGAAAGGTCATGTGGGATTTCTTGAGAAAGAGCCCCCTCAGGTACTCAGATGATGGCTCATGGCAAGACTGAAATTATTGCCAAGTTCGCTAGTGAGTGGGATTGAAGATAATAAAAACTCCACATTGTTAAAAGCCAAAAAGCCAAACTTTGTGCTATGTTTTATGTCAGAATATGTGCTTATAGAATGCCACGTAGACCAAAGTTCACACTTATTTTTTTTTCTCAATTTGAAAAGGAAGTGGGGCCTGGATGTGAGACATGGAATCAAAGGAGATCTTTTTGCCCTATTGGATTTTGAACTTCCATGGGGCCTGTAGCCCCTTTGTCTTGCCCAATTTCTCCCATTTAGAACAGTTGTCTTTACCCAATGCCTGTACCCCATTGTATCTATGTCTCACATACCACACCGTGTATTTACATTGGAGTTAGTTTTTCCAAGCTGGAAAAACAAGACCCCTCAGCTGTCAGATACCAAACTGGATCAACATTACCAATACATTAGTAGATAAATCTCCATATTAGTTCTCATGTTTCTATTACGTGTAACTTACTTTTTAACCACAGCTTTGCTTTAAACTATAATTAAAAAGTCAACTGAATCTCTGTGAAAACAAATGGCTCCTGAGATTTTGAAACTACCAGAAACTACCAGAAATTTAAACAGCCTCAGGAGACAGCACCTACAGGAACAATGACAAGCCTGTAGATTGCATACCGAAAATTACTTAGTTGTTAACTAAGTATGACTTAGAATTTTGATAATAACTTTCAGCCAGTAGGGTCATTGTGAAGACTTTAAAACTGCTGTGCAAGTCAGAATGTGACTCAGCCACAGAGAACAGAGACTTTTTCAATCTGAGGGCATGGGGGGAGGTGGGTCCTTCCTAACTACCTTGTGGGGGTATGGGAAGAAAGAATTAGAGAAAGATCCCCACTCTGGGAAAGCAGATTGCTTGTACTGCTTTATAATGAGTCTCCAGGCTTGTCCAAACCATGAGGGGGATCCCCTGTGTCCAGCATCTGTGTCAGTGTACCCCCAGCCTCCCCCAGGGCCACAGGCACACACACACCTGCACACTCAAACCTGGACTCTGAGATAACAGGTGCCCAGTGCAGTGTCGGAAATGAACCCCATCTGCAAAGTCTCCTAATAGGTCACTATTCACTTGAAGGACTGAAAACTTAATGGAGTATCAAAGACCTTTTAGGCAGCAATCTCTCTGTAAAGGAACTCCTTCACTTACCCTGCTTAGACAGTTATTCACGAAGATATGACACAGTGGATATGTGAATGAGGTTGGCCTCATCCATGCTCTTGTTATGATATCAGTGTCTTCAAGGAAGGCAGTCCATGTGTGATGCACCTGGGGAAGAGCCAGACCCAGTCCCTGGCAGAAGTCACTGCCCTCTGGCCTTGTCTCAATTGTTCATCCCACCTGCTACACATCCCGTATCTAGGACCACAAAGTGAACTTGGGGGACTCTGTCTGCTATGTCTTAGCCCCCTGGGAGGATGCACTGGAGGCCCCTTTATGATCCAGGACCTAGAAGTGGAGAATACACGTTCACAGCCCATGAGTGGCCCAGGACTATGGCAAACCTCAGACAGGGGTCCCCATGCAGCTGCAGACAGGATGAGGGGGATTCATGAAATGCCCTGGGTCTCAGAGGAGTGGGGCACTAGAATAGAGAGGCAGAGAGAGTGTGCCAGGCCCTCTTGGTGGGAACCATGGAGATGGCCTCAGAGGGAAGCTGGTACAGGAGGAAAGTGGCTGCATCTGGGTGAACTGTGACTCTGGGGAGCCCATCAGGTGCCGGGGCAGCACCTGAGGCAGTTTGGTCAGGTTGAGGCAGCACCACAGGGTGGGTCACTGAGCAAGAGCCCAGCTGCGGTGAAAGTAGAGCATGACAGAGAGCGATCATCCCCGTCCCCTCTGTGGAGCAGCCTCTGGAGGTCTCAGCTCCAGGTCTTCCCTCCTGCCTCAGCTCCTGGGCAACAGATGACATTGATGGCAGTGACCATGAGGCTCCTCCTCATTCCCCAACAATTCTCATGCTCCACTGTGCACAGGGGACCTCATAAAACACAGAGGCTGACTCAGTCATTGGCCTAAGTGTGGGCATTTCCACCAAGCACCCTAGTGATGCCCATGCTGCAGGCTTAAGGAGCTTGCTGTGGGCACCGCAGGACTTGGGACTTCACCCCTCAGGGTGGGAAGCTTCTCTTCCTCATCTGGCCTGTGCTGGAACCCACAGCGAGCGGCTTCTTGGAGCAGAATGTGCAACTCTGACAGAGAGTAAATTCTTCCCGTGTTAAATTGAGGATTGCGCAACCCCTGATACAGCAGTCTTGCTGATGCAACTTGCTGCAAAGAGACACCCACACTTTTCCCAGGGCTGAGAAGACAAGCAGTTGATAGTCTATGTTGTGGCTGTACTTGTGAACCTGGGAGCTGGCAGGCAGGATCACTGAACCCCTCCCTCAAATCTGAGGAAGTCCGAGGGCTGTGATCCCTGTGGTCAGCTGGCCGAGGCATTCTCCCTAGAAAGAGGCCTCTGCATAGATTCGAGTTTCACTGATTTGCTGAAGAATTGTTAGGATTCTGTCCAGGAGGGGCAAACATTCCACCCTCACTCTCATCAAGCCCCAAAACGTGTGGGTTTGGATAAATCCCAGGGATCATCCTCAATTGGCTCATTTAAAGATAGGAAAGTCCGGGCACGGTGGTTCACGCCTGTAATCCCAGCACATTGGGAGACCGAGGCAGGTGGATCACAAGGTCAGGAGTTCGAGACCAGCCTGACTAACATGGTGAAATCCCGTGTCTACTAAAAATACAAAAATGAGCTGAGCATAGTGGCACACGCCTATGACCACATCTACTCAGGAGGCTGAGGCAGCATAATCACTTGAACCTGGGAGATGGAGGTTGCAGCAAGACGAGATCACTCCACTGCACTCCAGCCTGGGTGACAGAGTGTGACTCTGGCTCAGAAAAAAAAAAAAAAAAAAAAAGATAGGGAAGCAGAGGCCTTTGGAGAGGAAGAAACTCCCTTGGGATTCACATGTTGAGTTTGAGGTTGCACCAAGACCAGTGTCAAGCGTGTGGCACCTTTTCCTTCACAACACACGACCTGAGACACTAAAGTTGACAGTATATTCTGGATTCAGTTAGATGCCTTTAGCTCATCACAGAAACCTTAAAACAGTGTTTTTTTTAAAAAATAAATTACAATGCAAGGAAAAACTGGATTCTTGTAAAACAGTAAATACTATCTATGTATGCAGGTTTAAGAATAAAAACAGATGTGTCAAGAAATGAAGTAAATCACCTATAGTCTGAACATAGTAAGACAATCCTGTCTTGTTGCAGACTGAAAGTTTGTGTCCCCCAAAATTCATATGTTGAAATCGAATCCCCCACTTGATAATACTTGGAGGTGGGGACTTTGGGAGGTAATTAGGTCATGAGGGTTTAGCCTCATGAGTGGATGAGTGCCCTTACGAAAAGAGGACAGGGAGCCAGCTCACTTTCTCTCTGCCATGTGGGGCACAAGACGGTCTTCACCAGAAGCTGACCATGCTGGCACTCTGATCTCAGACTTCCAGTCTCTGAAACTGGGACAAATAAATGTTTGCTGTTTACCAGTCGGTGGTACTTTTCCCAGCAGCTAGAGTTGACTGAGACATGGCTGGAAAAGAGGCCAAGCATCATTGTGGCCACATTTCTTCTCTTCTTAGAGCCAACACTTCCTCAGGGGGCACTTAACACCCCTATCCCATCACACTCCACTTACTGAAGCAAATTCTCCCACCTGATCACATACAGATGGGCCGGCTCTGAGGAGACATGCAATCTCCTTGAGAAACTCATCACTCTTGAAGCACGATATGAAGCAATGTCCTTGTAGTGCTCACCTACATGGATAAATGGCACCAGTCCTCTGATGGGAAAATCCACAGGAAAAGTTCAAGTCTTGACCCTAATTACAGAAGCAATGAGCTCACTGTAGTCATGAAACTCTGAGTCTAGAAGTGTCATTTCCACACCGAGCCAGGCAGTTTCTTTATTCCCTGAACCATATGTTTATTTCTTAGCTGAACTATTCTGTGAGTGGTTGTCAAGAACTAAGATTTGTTAAATTTATTTATTTTTTGCTTTTCTCTCAGCTCAAAATAGAAACATATGTTCATCACCTCCACATATGAGTAGTTCAGCATGAACTGTTTTTCTCATTTTATTCCAAGCAGATCAGTCAAAATAGTTCTCATTTCAACGTTGACCTGAAAAAATAAGACATGCATGACTTATTTTATTAATTGTGTTTCCTTTACAAACTAGCAAATTAACTTAATTAACTGAAATATGGCTGTGCAAACTCAGTGGCACAACGAGCGGTACCTTCAGGTGAGAGATGCTAAAGGCATCATTAAGCCTGTGGAAGCAACATGAAGAGACACATCAGAGGCATCAAGTCCCAGAGTTCATTCCATTCCTAATGGAATCTGGGACTTTTCATCTCCAGTGTTCTGTCTTTAATGGGGCCATGGCTTCAGCTGAGAATAATTACCATCTGAAGGCAGCTCCCAGGATGATCCATGGTGGGCTGGAGGAGCTGACACAAAATTTGCTTCTGGGTCAGCCCAGTGGGCATTGGACATTGAGTGTGCTGCCAGATGCTTCCCTGCAGGGGTGAAAGATCAGGAGCAATGAAGGCTATTGAGGAGCTCAGCTGTCATTTAGGGGCATTTAGGAAGGCAGATGGCCACGTCTTGGTCCAAAATTGATGCCATAGGTTGAGAGGTTTCTATAAAGGAATCTTGGACTTACATGACAAAAAAAATAAAAAAGGATAAACAGTAGTTATCACTGCATTGTATTTCAGAAACAGAGTATTTCAGGACCTGAGAAGAAAAGGAAGGCAAAATGATCTATTTGGTACCAAGCTCACCTGTGTGTCCCCCAATCTCTCTGGCTCTCTCTTCTCTGTCTCTCTGTCCTTGTCTCTGTCTGTCTGTTTCTCTCTCTGTATATATATTTGTACTCACACAGACATACACATGCATATATATGCAAGATGTATTATTTAGTTATCACAGAAACCCTATGAGTTATGCATTTAAGTAACTTTATTTTATCTAGAAATGGAGGCTTAACTTGTTGTTGTAACTCATGCAAGTTTCTATAGATATTAAGTGGCACAGTAAGAATTAAAGCTATCTATCTACTTATGTCTATTTATCTATCCATCATCTATTGATTATATATCAGTCATTGTCTCTCTCTCTATATATATATGTATATATTATATACATATCAATTTTTATCATTGGTCTTATTTTTACAATCTAGCCCACTGCCTGGCACAGATCATCAGATCAAGCACTCCATGAGTTGTGTTCACCAAGTCCTGCTCTGACCACAACTACCACGCCCATGCTCTTCCCCCATGTTCTTTTCACCACATCCATGTGTCTCACCATTTCTGAAGATCCTGGAGGTCTTCTCTCACCATTTCTTCTCCAGGAGCTTCATTCTCTTGTGAGATTTTCCATCTAAGGCTAGGAGATGATAGAGAGGTCAAGGACCTTCATAAATAAATTACTATCTATGACTAGCACTATTCTTAGCCTTGGAGAGGCAGAGATCAATTAGGAAAAGGGGGTACAGAAGAAATGATTATTATAGTGCCTGCTTCCAAAAAATGTACTGTCACTCATTCATTCACTCCACACACTGTCACTGAGCACATACCTCATGGTTAACATCATTCTGGGTGGTGGTGACAAGCATAAAAAGCATCTTTGCCACCTTTGAGAAGCTTCTATTCCAGTGGCCCCTGTGTCTGGCCCCTTCAGCACAGCCAGCTCTCCTCTGCATCATACCTGTGAGCCTGTCAAAGTCAAATATTGCTGGATTTTTGCAGGACCTGCCCCAGCTGCTTCACTCTCGTATTAGTATCAGTAGTTAAATCTGTAGTGGCTGTCCATGCTGGGGCACACGTAATCTCACAGAAACCCTATTAAATGTGTACTGTCACTGTCTGCATTTCACAGGTGAAGAAACAGAGGCTCAGCCATTTCTAAAGCACAGTGATAAAGCATGTGAACTGTGGGATTTCCCTACCTGGGTTCAGGTGCAGCCCTGACACTGACAGCTATAGGGGTTTGGAAAGATTACTTATTCCTTCCTCACCTCAGATTCCTGGTTTGTAAAGTGGTCATAATATTGACACATACTTTAATGTGGAATTGGTATAGGAATTAAGTGCATTCATACATGTTTAGAACACTGTCTCGAATTGTATAATTGTTTTGAGTTGAATGATGGTACCCCCCAAAAAAGATATGTCCAAGTTCTAACCCTGAGAAGACGACTTTGGAAAAAAGGTTCTTTGCAGATGCACTTTTAAGGATCTCAAGATATGATTGTCCGGGATTAGGACAGGCCTAAATCTGGAGAAGAAGGCCATGGGAAGATGGAGGCAGAATTTGGAGTGATGCTTCTGTAAGCCAAAGAGTGCCACGGGTTGCAAGGAGGCACGTAGCGGATTCTCCTTCAGAGCCCCTAGAAGAAACAGACCTGCCCATACCTTAACTGTAGACTTCTGGTCTCCATACCTGTGAGAGTATATTTATGTTGTCTTCAGTTACCACATTTGTGGTGATTTATTATAGCAGTCACAGGACACTAATGAGGTAATTAACACCCCCCACACCCACACAGACTTTTTAAAGCCAAATATCAGGTGTGACACCCCAAGGGCTCAACCTGCATCACATTTTGTCACCCAGGTCTTGACCTCATGACCCCCAGATGCTGGTTCTGCACATAAGCATCCATCCCTGCTCTTGACCCTTCTGTTGGTGACCAGGCTTCTTTCTATACCTTACTGAGCTCGGCTTCCCACCTGGTACTCCATTCTCTGTTTACTACTGCTTTGAACTTTCCCCGGGAACTTCAGGTGAAAGATACACCTTTGCCAGATGCCTGCTCCTTGCAGAAACTCCCACTGGGTTAGCTCCTTATCTTCCCTTCCTCCTCCTCACCAGGTGGGTGCTGGGGCATGGCAGGGGAACTCAGCCATTGATAGCCTATTGAGTTGCAATGTGTACACTTAATGCATAATTAGTGACTAGTTCAAGTAGCAAATAAATAGAAGCTAAGCTGAATATAATGCAAAACAGAGGCAGCATAGACACTATTTGCTGCAGTGGTTGCAGAGAGCACAAGGAGGAAGAGAAATATTAAGATGTGCAGTGAGGAGCAAGGGGCCCAGCCAGTCCAGGAAGCACCTCAGAGCTCAGGGCAGGGGAAGGGACAGAGAAGGAACAAGTTGGCCAAGACAGAGGGACAGATGAAACTAGGGAAGTCTTTCTAGGTGGAGGGTTTTCAAAAAATATGGATTCAAATGGAAATAAAGAGTCCAATTTTCTGTACTGTTAAAATTTATAAAATATCTACATCTAGCATCCTTCCTTTGACCTATTTCAAGCCACTGCATAAAATATAAGAAATAACTTAAAGAAAAAGTTCCAGGTATTATTTATTTAGAAATCAGTGTTTGTAAAGTTTAAATATTTTAGAAAAGCATTTCTCTGTGATTTGTCAATGTGTAAAACACACCAAGTGTTAAAGCGAATTAGTCCCAAATTCCCACTCATGATAAAGAAGAGAGACACCAGCAGTCCTGACATGACAACTGGTCTCTGACTCTCTGGCTTGGTTATTCAATTTACAGAGCAGCTGAGGAAGTGAGCAGGTATGAATAGCCCTTAATAGTTTCTCCAAGTGTGACAGACAGAGCCACTCTGGTCTCCGACCCAGTTGGGCTCAAGAAATGTTAATAAAACTTCTTCTGGCAAAAATAAAATGATATCAGGTGGATGTATCAACCAAATCAATTGAAAGCACTGGAAATGGTAACCACATGTAAAAATATGTAAAATTATTTTAAAATGTTATTTACATCTCACCGTCGGATAATGGATTGCTTAAAAATAAAGCAATAAATTATAGCACAGAGTTTATAATGTAGTTAAATTAAAGTGTATAACAACAATGGAATAAAGGCCAGGAGAAAATAAATAACACTGTTATGAGATTTTTGTACTATATGAAGGGGCAATATATAACTTGAAGTGTGTCTGTGATGTATACTACTATAAATCCTAAAGCAGATACTAAAATATGCAAACAAAAAAGGTAGTAAAGGAGGAAAAAGACAAATAGTAGATGGGAAAAACAGAAAATAAATATGACAGACAAACATAACTATATCAATAATTATATTAAATGTAAGCAGGCGAAACACTGAAATTAAAGGAAAAAATAGTCAAATTGAATTAAAAAGTAAGACTCAATGATATGCTACTTGCAAAAAAATTAAATAAAATTTTCCATAAAAATCAATAGGGAAAAGTATACCATGATAATGCAAACCAAAATACAGCTGCAGTGGCTGTATTTATTTCAGCCAAAGTAATTTCAGAGATGATAATAGTACTTCTATTCTCTGAATAAAGGTAATACAATTCTATCCAGGAATAAAGAAGACTAATTCTTAGTGATTGTGGAATCAATTCATCACGTGGACATAATGATTTTCATCATTTGTGGTCATTTTAAGCTTCAAATGTTGATCCCCTGTTGTCAACCTTTGGTCAGAGTTTAGTCACTACCCCCACCGGCCACCCAGCAGGTGCACCTTGTGTGGCTGTAAAATTTGGAAAGTAGAGAAAGGGGACTGGTGACCTCAGCATTCAATTAACATATTTTAAAATAATTCTCCTGTTTCTAGAAAGTTGTTCTGCTCTCAAATATCTCTGAGATTCCAAAGACCCTCTGTTTTGCCTTTTCAAGAGCATGAATCTCCATCATTCTGCTGTGATTGAGAAAGACAGTTTCTCAATGTGCAGATGTGAAGAAGGGGACCCAGGGATCTATTTGCTTCTTAAACATAACTTAATTTGTCTCTCTTATTTGAGTCCTGGTATCAGTTACTGTTTAACTAGAAGAGCAGTACCACTATGAGTAGTGGGATGAGGGATTCATTATAGAAATCAGATTGGCACAATTAGGGGAGAAGCTGGAGAAATGAAGGTCTAAAGGGGAACTAGAACATAAGAGGAGATTCCCATCAGTAAACCTGAGCAGCCAAGCACATCTGCTGCTGAGGCTAGGCTGCTCGGGGGCTGGTGGAGAAGTTCATACCAGAACTCTGCGATCCCCCAGAAAAGCAGAGCAGCACCTGACACCCAGGCATACCCTGGCATTATCAGCCAGATCTTGGTGTTTTTATGAGCTGGTGTGGCATTCATGGCTGTGCCTCAGTGCTTTCCTGTTGAACATAAATGATTTCACAGAACATTAATATGAGACGAGATCACTCTGTGACTATGATAGATCAAGACACAACAACAACAAAGATAGCAAACAAACAGACCATTCCAGAATCATGCCTAAATAGAGACAAAACATGCATATCATCTGAGCTGCAAAATACAAAAATCTCTCTTCCTCAGCTAATATGAGTGGCTGCTTTATTATTATTATTATTAATTACTGCTTTAGCATCTAGAATACCCTCCCATAGGTAAGATTTATTGAGGTACCAATCATAGAATGACCTTCCCTCTTGACTGCAGCCAACAGAGACCAATTCCCTACTTCACTAAATCCTTTCAAAACCACCAAGCAAAGCCCACATCCTATAATAGGTTCTTTTTGACCCCCTTTACTGGGACACCTGGCAATTCTCCATGGTGTGTGTGCCCTCCCTCATGGTGACAAATGAGAAACCCAGCTTACTTAAGTGCAGGTGAGCTCTTGGAGGCCTTTGGCTGGAGGGCACTGACATCTCACAGCCCAGCATGTGGTGAAAGACTTGGGGCCACTGTGTTCAATAGGGCCAACAGTCAGGAAGAAGATTTGGATGAAAACAGAAGACAGTGAGGACTAAACGCCAGGAGAAAAGAAATGGAAGTATATTGTTGTGAGGTTTTTGTACTATATGAAGGGGCAATATATCACTTGAAGGGTGCCTGTGATATTTACTACTATATATCCTAAAGCAACTACTAAAATAAGCAAACAAAGAAGGTAGTAAGAAAGGAAAAAGACGAATAGTCAATGGGAGAAATCATCTGGCAGCTCTGCACCTTACCTGCTTCCTCCCCTGAAATCTTTGGTTGCCACCTAGCTTTTGCCTCCTTAGGTCTCGGGAAAGGATCTTTGTTGGTTCCTCTTATGCAGAGCCATTGGGGAAAGTCAAATGGGCATTCCTGCCTTGTTTGACGAATCCTCTGTATTCTCACTGCAAGGTCAAAAATTCCTGGCTTGTTTGAAGAATCCTCTGTATTCTCACTGCAAGGTCGAGATTTGGTCTTCTCAGGTTTTAAAGCCAGCTATCACATAATCAATTTCTTCTTCTGCTCCCATGTTTTTGTTTGTTGGTTTTTGTCTCTCATTTTCCCTGTTCTTGTTTGTCTTATTTTATTAAAATATCTGCACTGGAGGTTTCAGTGGGGTGCTGGGATAGAGTGAAATCTGCTGCATTGTTAATTGAAAATCGCTGCTCAGAAGTCAGGCCTTTTGTTTACCATTACACAGGTGCAGAGAAGGCTGGGTGCTTCCCAGGGGCTTGTGCCCTCTGTCCAGAGTGAGGAGCACCCCTAGTGGTCAAGCCAGGGACTGCATCCACCAGCCCTCTCATCCAAGTATGGCCACTGGGTCTTGCCCATATTATGTGGAAAGAAGTGAGTTGTGTTGCTTTTGGGAAGGCGTATTTTAAAAAATGACTTTTTTTGTTTGTTTGTTCCTTTAATCAACAAATGTTAAGATTGTTGGCTTTGCTTTGGAATCAGCACAAAAGTATAAAGTTAATTAGCACACATTCCGAACAGGGAACTGTGTCATATCAAGTAATAAAGAGTAAACCTAATCATCAAAGTCAGGAGGAAGGAAACTTTTCTTGTGAAAGATAGAAGTAAATATTTTCAGCCTTTTAGGCCATGTCGATATCTGTTGCATAGTATTTGTTTTTATAAAGAAGGCTTTAAAATGTAAAAAATCATTCTTAGCTCACAAACTGTACACTTAGAGAACCTGTACAGGATATAGCCTGTGGGCCCAAGTTTACCAGTCTGGGCTCTGAGTGACTGGAGGATGTAAGAAATGAATCTTATACTAATAAGTAAGACCCTTCAGGGACCATGAATGGACACATTCCACTTTAAGGCTGTGAGATACTTGAAGGCAAGAATCATATTCTATGCTTTCCTCTTTACAATTATTTTATCTCATACGGGGCTTTTAATTTCATTAAATTTTGACTCTCACATTGGTCTGTACAAACCTCTACATTAGATGCTCTAGACTTAAGAATCAAATAGATGACCCCCAATACAATTGAGTTAAATGAAATGAAATATAACTAATTCAAATTATACCGCAAAAGTTGAAATAATAATTACAGAACAGAATACTAAGCATTTTATAACATATAAAATTACATAATATATAAAAATGAACCTCTATTGAGTTTCAGTAGAGGTTTTATTTCGTTGGAACCTCATTGTGATTCAGTGGTAGCCATTGCTACCATTGAAAATCTGTGTCACTCTTAGTTTTTAATATCTAAATGTGGAAGCCTAAATGAGAGGAAAGAATGATGCTTATTTTTCCTTTATCCTGAAACATGTGGAAACATAATAATAATATTTTAAAAATTTTATATAATTCATTTATTTGAATCAAGACAAAAATAATATATATTTTGTCTGATGAGATATGGTGATCTCCCCTAGGGATTTGATAAAATTGGGTATTTTTATCTTCCCAAGATCATTTTAAGAAATGTACCTATATCAAATTATTCTGCACTTAAAAATTCATTCACATATATCAGAGATTGGGCAAGTCTGGATTCCAAGAGAAAGTTGAGAGCTAAGCAAGATTCAGTAAGAGCCATATTTTTTTTCCCTTGAGCTATGATTAAGTTCTTTGCATCTGTTGTGTGAATATCCCTGTCAGACTGAACAGATTGGAATTCCATCCTATGAGCAAAACCAAAAGCATCTGGCTTTTGCTGAAAAGTGCAACACAGAAAGCCATCTTGAAAATACAACCAGTTGTCATGCCGGCATCCTGCAGTTAGGTTAGCAGCTGGGGACCCAAAGAACTCATGTGGATTTGTGACACCATAATAGATTTTGAGTCTATGTAATTAATGAATGAATTCCTAGTAGATGCGTTGCCAAACTAAGAGATCTACATTATTTTTATATTTTAATCTATGCACCACATGCCTGGTTTCCTGAGTTTAGGCTCTGGCAGTAGCTATCTTTGAATTGCTACAGCTTCCCATAAGGAGCTTACCTCTCTGCGGCAGTACTTCTACTACATTGAATCCAAATTTTCACTTGAATAAATACAATTGGATAGGTCCACAGTGAAGAAAAAATATGATTATAGCAAAGAAACCCAGTATAATGAAGTCCACAGCAGCTTTGTGACTTACCTGTTGCTTGGGGTTCTTAATGGTAACAGAGTAAGTCCTGAGCACACATTGCCCTGCTCTGTGAGAAGGAAGATCTGCATGTGGATCCAGGCTTTTATGTCTCTACTGTGTCCATCATGTTTATCTTTTGCTCTGGGCATTTTCTTTCTAACCTCTTTAGTCGACTCTCACAGGACATGATTTTCATGAATGTGCAGTGGTGCAAGAGAATTTTCTTTACTCCGCGGGGGCATCTGAGGTTATTTTCAGTATGTGGAGGGAAACAGCCTGCATTCAGAACAGACTCAAACAATCCTGACAGCTTCTATTAGAAACATATTGACTATAGACAAACAAATGATTATTTTTACAAAGAAATTTTGCTTACTTAGATCTCTGATATCATGGTGAAATCACAAGTCTAATTAGCACTAATCATTAGGATGATTCCACAAATGCAGTTCCACCATCTTGGAGGTCCTCTCTACTAGGAAAACGCATGTTAAAACATTACATTTCAAATGACAATTGATATCTATTTTTGAAGGATAAAATAAAGTATTATAAAAATATTGATCATCACTCTTTTAAGCTTCATTGATTAAAACATAATTTAAATATTTTTACTTTAAGTGGAAAATGTGGCTTACAAGTACACAGACATGTTTAAATATATTAAGTGCTGAAGTTCAAATAAATAAATCAAAAGAGAATAGCTAAAATTCATCATCTTCTCTATTAAACCGGACGTTCTTTCTGACTTCCTTAGTGCATAAATAATGCACATGTTTCTCAGGGATTCAGCTCCAGATTCTAGCCTCCGTCATCTTTTTGCCCATCTCCATCCTATACTATGCACTTTTGACAATTCTCGCTTTCCTTCTATTTCTCTTGCTAGATTATTATCGTCTCTCTCTATTACCAAGGTCCCTAGAGCAATCTTTACTCTCCACATCTATGCAATCTGAGTTCACACAACATGCTGCCATAGAGGAACTTCTCCAGGCACCATGCTGATAAGGTCCATATCTTGCTCAGACACCTTCCATTTAACCTTTAAGCATTTTTGATAATTTGTTTAATTAAAAGGCACCATCCTTCTCAGGCGCAATAGATGGGTCACACAAGTTGCTTTCTATTTTCATTGCCCCCTCCTGGGAAGCCTGGGAGTGCCTAACTTGTCCTTAAACTTTTACGAAAGTCTTTTCATAGAGATCCCTGCACTTACCATTGACTCATCTCTTCCTACAGCCACCACTCAGTCAAAGTTGCTATATCTTGGAGAGAGGCTAACCATATCAACTGGATAACTCTGCAGGGTGATACTGTCCCAAGGGAATTGAAAATTTAAAAAAATTACTTTTTTTACATATGAAGCACAGATATATATATATGCATGTATATATGTTTATATGTATATATGCATGTATATATGTTTATATGTATATATGCATATATAGATACATATGTGTATATATGTATATTACATATAATATACACACATACAGATAGATACATATACCCCTATATATACATATACACACACAAATGCACAGTATATATCTGAGTTTGTATGTAGATAGGAGCGATCTGAGAAGAAGTGTCTAAAATATCTCATTAGTGGCGTGACAATGACAGAAAGGTTGAGGAGCATTGCCATCGTGCTATCTAAATCCAATGAGGTTAACAAGCTCAGGTTTCCCTAACAAGCTGCAGTGAGCATGTGGCCTCATGGCCAGCAAGACCTTGGAGCAGAGAGATTCGTTTCCAGTTGTTAGGAGTTGGCCACTGACAGGAGAAAAATCCTTATACTGTATCACTACACTACATGTCAAAATGACTAAAGATTGCTCTTTTAATTGGCAAATGGGTAGAAAGATTGAAATTCAATAATCCCATCAAAATAAGCAGTAATGGCCCAGTGCTCTGTCCAAGTTCTTCCTTCCCTTAGCAAGAAATATTATTTAATGAATAATTAATGAAATAATAAAGAAATATTTAACTAATATTAATGATAGTTACTGTTTGAACATCAATTGTGGATATGTCATGAGGCTGAGATTCTTAATTCTATTTTTTCTTTTAAGCCCGGAAACAGCATTATAGACGTGTATTGTTATCACCATTTTACAGGGGAAGAAACTAAAACTTGAAAAGCTGAAATGATTTATTGACGGTCAAAGAGTTCGTTCTGAAAGCTAAGATTCAAACCTGGGTCTCTTTAATTCAAAATCCTATAATCTTACTCACTAATATACCAGAAAGATAACCTATTAAAACTATCTTGGGAGGCGGAGGCGGGTGGATCACCTGAGGTCAGGAGTTTGAGACCAGCCTGGCCAACATGGCGAAACCCCGTCTCTACTAAAAATATAAAAATTTAGCCAGGCATGGTGGCGTGCACCTGTAATCCCAGCTACACAGGAGGCTGAGGTAGGAGAATCACTGGAACCTGGGAGGCAGAGGCTGCAGTGAGTTGAGATCATGCCACTGCACTCCATCCTGGGCAACAGAGCAAGACTCCGTTTCAAACAAAAACAAAAACAAAAACAAAAACAAAACTCCTACCAGTAGAATCCAAGAAGTGATGTTCCATGTTAAGGGCAATTTCATCTCCAGGGAACTGGAATTGGGAACCAGAAGGTAAGAGGCACAGAGCAGAAACTTCAAAGCGGGGGTGCAGGGCTGGGGGGGTGTTCCCTACCAAGTCTCTAGAATTATGGGTAAGAAACTTCGTTTCCACTTGGCCTATAGCTGAATTCTAGTTCTAAGGACAAGCCGGGATTTGTTTTCAGGGACTAGAATGTCTGCAAACTATCCAGCTGTATCTGTTTTTACTGTCAAGCATTTATGTTGACTCAACAATGTTTAACAGATAGACTCACCAAGTAAATGCTGCTTGTCAGCTTCCTGTTAGCTCAGCTGGCACTAAAAACCACAGCACTTCTGAGCCAGTACTGCACAAGTTCTGCAGTGCTCAGGGTGAGTTCCTCACCCAAACGCATCCGAAGGTGGCCCAGAAGTGCTTGGCTGAGTGGCTGCAGGTGGCTAAGGGCTTAGGGAAACCTATAAACGTGGGAGATTACATCAAGAATTACATCCCTCAGAGAAGGGCTGCTGAGAGGGGAACCCTGGCTGTTTATATGAGTTCTCTGGAACATGGCAGGCAAAGTCTCTACTTAGCCTGGAAAGCAGAATCCACAAATAGCAAAAGGGGCAGCATCACAAACCCCAAATGTCTGAGGGAGGGACCCAGGCAGCTTTGTGCAGCAAGATAACCACACTACAAAACTAGTCAAGTCACAAATGCCAGGCTTTCCAGGATTGAACAAGTTTGGTCAATGCCAATTGTAGAACAACAGTCTACAGTGACCACGGCTCATAGACTAGTGATCCCCACACACAGTGACCCTGATACTTCTCAGCCCCTCAGGGTCAAGGCATTGCTAGGGTTCCCCAGGCGTGACAGTGGTCCTGGTAAGGAGTCGATGTAAATAGCATCGTAAGTGAGAAACCTGCGGGGGAGAGGTTCTTCTCCCCATGGTTGTCTTAAAGCAGAAGCTCAAATTGCCATCTCTTCAGAAAAGCCAAGAGTACTATTTTGAAGTCTGCAATGTAGGGAGCAGTGGTCTCCTATATTTTTGGATCCCCATACAGCAAAAAGTTGGGGTAACATCTTGATGACATGTTGAAAAATGCCGTATGATATTTAAAAGTGTGTATCATATCTGTTCTAATATTTGCAATGGCGGGCAGAGAAAGAGAGAGAGTGAATATTATATGGTCTTTGAAGTTAGGTAATCTTTCCAGCATATGAAATACTAAATTTTCTGATTGCAAGTATATTTAATCCGTCTTTCTCTTCTGTCGCTATCTCTGTCTTTTCTTTTTTATACTAAGTAAACTTTCTCAGCCTAGAATTTGAGCCCAGCCAGATCCTCTCTTGGGTTGGAGATGATGAGTGCTTGTCTACTCTTAGCATCCCGCAGACCAAGACAGGCAGTGAAGCACCTGGCCGGCCTGACACTGATGATGCATTTGTTGTGGATCCCAGCAGGCCATGACTTTGCATCCATCAGTCCATCATGGACTGGCAGACAGTAAGAGGTGGCTGTGGGAGTGAGCCTCCAAAAGGCTATGAAAACTTTATTGAAAAGTCAACACATGAGATGATGTTCGGATTTTGTTTCTCAAATGTTTATATATTTTATAATCATGGAGCTAATTGTTGAAATTCTGTAGAGACTTGTGTCAGCAGAGAAAAGATTTTCTAGTCAGCTTTCCTTTTTAAGCAAAATCTTGCACGGATTTCACTATGTAAATCGCACCCATGGAAGGCTGCCTTGGTGGAAGGAAGTGGGACTCCTGGTGTCCTGGGTTCAGGCTCAGTCTCACACTGCCCTCAGTGACCGCAGCACCCCCACCCCCAGGGATCAGCATGGTCAGGAGCTGGGAACAGGTGGACACGTCCTGGGGCCTAGTTACAAGGGCTTGTAGTCACAGTTTGTGAAGGCCCCAAAGGATTTTATATTAAAAATTCTATAGAGATTAGTAGTCTTCCCAACATAGATTGGGGAATTATTTTAGAAAGGTTAAGGGGCATCCCCAAAGTCACACAGCTGAAAGAGGAGTCAGTATGATCACCCAGGTCTGTCACCTTTTGGTTCAGTTGTGTTTACACCACCATTGCTTCCCATTAAACAACTGTACCGTGGGCTGAGGGCCAAATTACTGCATGTTGCTCCATTGCTCAATGTTCCTGTCGTGCCAGCATAGCCCTAATAAAGACATCTGCACACAAGAAGAGGCTGTGGGAAAGTACTCAGGGTCAGGAATCCAGATGAAAAGAGGCTCTAAGAGTCTTTTGGATTTCCTAGGGCTTCTAACACTAGGATGTCATGATAAATGACTTTATCTTTTTACTCTGATACTGTTTTTGGTTGTGACATTTTCAGAAGTTTGTCGCTCACAAAAGTTCACAAATACAACTACAAATCTCTACATAATGCTCATATAATAATTAAATTAGCTTTTCTTCTCTTTAAAATCAATGGGACACCATTTATATTTCTCTTAGTTGCTCAGAGCTATTTGAAAGACACATAGCTTTAAATCTAACTGTTATCCCATGGCTCTAACTGGAAATATAATTACTTTAAGGAGTCACAAAAATGGTTAATTAAAAAATAAGCTTGACTGAAAGTTAAATTTGGATTTTCTTGGCAAATAAACAAAAATGAAGCTGCCATTATTTTTGTACAACAATGCTTATTTGCAAGTCTTTCTCTTCTATTTTATTGTAATTTTCTATGAGTAACATAAGCATTTCTTAGTAAATGAATGAAGGAATTTATTAACCATGAGTAAATGATTGTATGCCTTTAAATAAATTGCCTTTGAGTTTATACAGCATCTACATTAAAATAAGCTAGGGTAGTGTCCCAAAGGGTTAAGACAAAACTTCTGATAAAATAAGCTTAGTAAAATATACACACAGGAATGTGAACACGTTCTCATTCTTGAGTTCATTTTCCACTCTTTTCAGGTTAGCTTGGGGTGAATTAATTAAGTCTGCATCCTACCGGGCAAAGTCCTTTCCTCATTACTTTGTTTCTGCTCCCCTCTCTTCCTGTTGACGCTGATGGACCACCAGGCCTAAAATAGATACTACTTATTTTCCACCTTTTACCCCTCACTGTTCAAAGTAATGCATGATGTTTTCACTGTAAGACTCCATTAACACAGAACTCATTAAAGCCACAGATAATAAACGAATGTACAAGAGCAAATATTTTGTTGAGTTAAAGATACAAATGATACAAATAATACAAATCACAAACAGAAAGATAAATATCATACAGAAAATTTTACCCGCTCTCTTTTTATTATGGAAGAGGAAACACCTGATGTGTGTCATGCAGAAAGCAGTGCCTGCCCTAGTGATTATAGGAGTTTCTGTCCATTGCTGACCTTGTATATGAAGCAACACCATTAGTAATCTTGGGACTGTTGGTCTCACGGCCACTGTTCTAATAAATATGAAACTAAATTTATTAAAGAAGTTTATGTGAAAAATGTGTGCCAGATTCAGCAGGCAACTGTACCGATACAACTTTGTGAAAATTGGATACTTTGGAATTGTCTGCTACCCAAATTGTATCCCAAGAAAATCTCCTGCCTCTACATATTGAGAAGTTTAGAACTATAATGCTGTAGTCATTGAGTGAAAAATTAGTTCGCAACCACATAAATACTCCACATCCTACAAAAGGGAGAAAACAAGAAAAATCAAAGCAAGCTAACTACCAGCAACATGGAAAAGTGGAGATAGTTTGTTAAACACCAGGTGTTCAGTCTAAACCCTGCTGCTTACTGCACAGAAAGCCAATCACTGAGACAATGAGTATTGTCAAAGAAGAAGGCTTTATTCAGGTGCTGTAGCTGAGATGAGAGATGAGTCTCAAATCCATCTCCATGATCAACTAAAATTAGGAGTTTATATAGCAGAAATGTAACTACATACAGGAAAACAGGATGGGGGCATGATAAAGAAGAGAGAAGTTGGTCAACAGGAAGCAGGTGGTTGGTTAGGCAACCATGATGGGTGAGGAGCCTGTTTCCTCATTGTCCAAATGCTGAGTTTCAATTCCTTGATATTATCTGGGAGGTCTGATGATTGGATTCCTGAGAAGGGAAGTCAGATAAAACAACTGTAACTTTCTCAAGTTTTAAGACTGTGAGTGTCAATTTCTATGTTCATTCAAAAGAAACCACAAATATGAGTTCTGTGGGTCCAGTTTCAAGTTGACTGGCTTGTAACAAATGATACTTCATGATCTGAGAATACAACAAAACTAACTTCTGTATATGGTATTAACATGCAGATTGTAAATTTATTAGTAAATGTCCTATGTAATCAGTAATAATCTATCATTACCATTTTAATAGAATTTACTAAGCAATTTTGGATTTACACTCAATCTCTGTATAACATTCCTACAGGATAAAAAAGAAAACTATTTTATTCCTCTTATAGATGAAGAAACCAAGGCTCAGAGACATTCAATGATTACATGAAGTCGCTGCTCATAAATGATAAAACTCGTACCAGATCTCAGGTCTCCTGACTTTTACTCAATGTTTCTCCTGATACGTGGTGCTAAAAATGTGTCAATGCATAATGCAGTAAATGAAGTGATTAATTTTATGTGTCAACTTGAATGGGCCACAGAGTGCCCAGCTATTTTGCCAAACATTATTATAGGTGTTGTTGTGAAGGTGTTTTATGGATAAAAATAACGTTTAAATTGGTAGAATAGTGAAGCAGATTGCCGTACATAATGTGGATGGGCCTCATTCAACCATTAGAAGGACTGAATACAAAATTCCACCTCCTGACAACCTTCAAACCAGGACTTGAACTGGGACACTGCAGATTTGGAAATCTCCAGCCACCAAAATTGTGTGAACTAATTCCTTATACTAAATCTCTTTTTATATATTTACATATGTGTATATATATATGTGTGTGTGTGTGTGTGTGTGTATGTGTATAGGAATATATGTATACCTATAGGTCACCCCCACAAGATAGCAGCTCCTCTAGACCAGTGTCGGTAATGTGCACGCTCCCTGAATCAGGAATCCTGAGACACGTTCCATAAAAGAAGGTTATTGGGGCCCATATCAGCATTATACTCTAAATATGCAGTTCAAAGTTTCTGTTATATCAGCCAAGAAATAAAAAAGAGACTTTTAAAATGCTGATACCAAGCCAAAAAATATAGTGCTGGAAATAAAACCATAGGCCAACCTTTTGTATGTATAGGAATATAAAAATTCTAAACATAATATTCGCAAACTAATGCCAGTAAGTTAAAAAAATTATACTTCTCTTTTAATCTGTTAACTGGTTATAGATGTTCTTGCTTCCCTTTTTAAAAAAATTTTAGTTGTTAAACTAAACTTGAAAATTTTTAAAAAAGGGAAGCAAGAACATCTATAACCAGTCAAATAACAGATTAAAGGAGAAATATAATACCAGCATCTAGGCTGATTAAGAAGTAGTATCCTATAAAATTCCATATCAATCTTGGTAAAATCTTCACACTCTGGAAACTAAAAGAAAAGTTTCACAGAAAAGTGTATGTATTAGTCCATTTTCACACTACTATAAAGAACTAACTTAGACTGGGTAATTTATGAAGAAAAGAGGTTTAATTGACTCATAGTTCCACAGGCTTAACTGGAAGCATGACTGGAAGGCATCAGGACACATACAGTTATGGCAGAAGGCAAAGGGGAAGCAGGCACATCTTTACTATGGAAGAGCAGGAGAGAGAGAGAGCAAAGGGTGAAGTACCACACATGTTTAAACCATCAGATCTCATGAGAACTCACTCACTATCATGAGAACAGCAAGAGAGAAATCTGCCCCCATGATCCAAACACCTCCTACCAGGCCCCTCCTCCAATTGGACATGAGATTTGGGTGGGGACACAAATCCAAACCATATCAGTATAAAATTCAGGGTGCATATAATCCTTAAAATATATAAGCATTACAAAGAAAATTAGAGAAAGTTACTGAACTCATTTTATAAGTTATTTTTATAACCTTGATAGCAAAAATAAAAGAAAAAACATGGGCCACTTTTATGTATAAACATAAAAATTTAAAATAATAAATAAAATAATCATAAATCAAACCCAGGAATAAAATACGATTAATTAGGGCTTTTCCCAAGACCATTAGAATGTTTTAAGTTTAATATTACTATTTACATGAATTAAATGAGAAAAAAGATCATCTAAAATATACAGAAAAATAATATTCAGCAACCATCAGAATTGATAAATTGCTTAACAAATTAGAAATAGTAAAAGACATTTTAAATTGTAGCAATGTGACTACAAAAAACTAAAATGAATAATATGCATAGCATTAAACCATTAAGATCATTCCCATTAAATTTAAAGTCAGAATCACCGCTACCATTCAGCAATGTGTATAAAGTTCTTATCTTGTACAATAAGATAAAAAAATAAAATAAATATAAATATATTGCCTAATTGCAGAAAATAGGATTAGCTACATAGAAAATAAAAGTATATAAGCTATTAAGACAAAGAGATTTAAGCAGTGTTTTCTAACTGTGTGATTAAAGAAATATCAACAGCAATTATCAGATCAAAAATAATTTTAAAAATAAACTCATTCAGAATAGTTACCAAATTCTTTATTGGGAAAGGGAATACAGAGATGTATAAGACCTTATGGATAAGGTCTCTTCTTCTTAAACAATCTAACCTATCAAAATTAATTTATTCAAATAAAAAAAATGTGAACAAGTCAAACTGGATCTGATCATTTTCCTTTGACCTTGCTAATGGAACTGGGGCTGCAGCAGCCTTTCCTTCTTGCTGTCTGATTTTGAGAATGCTTACCTCGTTGATATATGGAGTGACTTACAAACATTGTTTTGAGGTAAATAAAGCTCAGCCTCAAATTCTGGGTGCCTGGATTTGAGTTAATCTCATTGCTATAAATATGTTTAGCACTTTTAGTAAGGAGTATTGAAAGGGCCAAGAACGGAAAGCGGACTGCACTGACAGCTCTAATATTTCATTTAAAAACAAACTCTCCACTTTGGGCAGTGGTGACTCTTTTGTTTAAAGAACATATTGGTGAGCTTTAAACCAGTAACCCCCAACCTCTCCTATCTTTTAACTGCCTGGGATTCTTTGTCCTAATATGGTCTCAGAAATTGCTTTATAATCAACAGCCAGTTAGGAGGTCCCATCAGAATGAAGTTGTCCTCCTTACCATTTCCACTTGATATAATTCCAGCCAAAAGCAAAGGGACTTCCATTTACTTAATGTGTGTGCTTTTGTTGGCTAACACGCAGTTTATGTTAGACTGGAAAAATCTCAAGATGCCCTTTTGCCCTCTGTGAGACTTTTATGGGTGTGGTAATTCTCAAGTAGGAAAAAATGGTGTTAAAACATATTTTCCATGTGGTAGTGTGCTGTTTCTTGCTTGTTTTCAAGAAAGTACAAATGAGTTCTAAGCTAAATGTAATTAATGCAAGATCAACAGTCGTGATTCTTATGATTTATTTCCTTTATACATTTGGGGTTATTTTAAATAAATGTTGACTATGGTTGCAGTGACAACTTTCAGTTTTTCTAATATATTGTCTTAATACTTTTAAAAAAAGGAAATCTCTTGTTATCTGTGAGAGGATCAGTAGGTAAAAACAAACTAGGGAGAAATTTGGCAATTATTCACTAAAAATGTTGTCATGTATGTCAAGCATTATCCAAAGATTTCATTTCATTTCTCGAAATACATCCCTGAAGTGAAAGGAGAGGAGTATAGATGAAGCAAATATGACCATTACTATTGGACCAGTTATTATATGCATGGAGATTAATAATACATTTTCTACGTTGTTGTGTATGATTAAATTTTTCATAATAAAAGCAATTTAAAAAGATGAGCTAGGCCGGGCGTGGTGGCTCATGCTTATAATCCCAACACTTTGGGGGGCCAAGGTGGGTGGATCACCTGAGGTCAGGAGTTCGAGACCAGCCTGGCCAACATAGTGAAACCCCATCTCTACTAAAAATACAAAAAAAAAAAATAGCTGGGCATGGTGGCGGGCACCTGTAATCCCAGCTACTTGGGAGGCTGAGGCAGGAGGAGACTCTCCTGAACCAGGGAGGTGGAGGTTGCAGTGAGCTGAGATCGCACCATTGTAATCCAGCCTGAGCAACAATAGCGAAACTCTGTCCAAAAAAAAAAAAAAAAAAAAAAAAAAAAAAAAAAAAAGGCTAGAGTCTATGATCCTTACCAAACGAACGCAGGAACAGAAAACCAAATGCCACATGTTCTCACTTAAAAGTGAAAGCTAAATGATGAGAACTTATGAACGCAAAGAAGAAAACAACAGACACTGGGCCCACTTGAGGATGGAGAGTGGGAGGAGGGAGAGGAGCAGGAAAAGTAACTATTGGGTAGTGGGCTCAATTCCTGGGCACTGAAATAATCTGTACAAAAAATCCCGTGACATGAGTTTACCTATGTAACAAACCTTCACATGTACCCGTGAACCTAAAATAAAAGTTAAAAAGAAAAAAGAAAAAGAAAAATGAAAAGCCTTGCCATTTTATAGTATCCAGGATTTTTTTCTTTTTTGGTAAATCTAGACGATAAAGAACATGGTTTTGTAAAACACAACTTAGTAACAATGAGAAACTAAGCTTTTTATTTTTCTTAATCAACCTTTAAGTACTTCCCGAAGATGTTTGAAAGTTCTCTGCTACACGTCATGAAAACACATTTCTTTGGAACAAATTTTTTAAACAATGATTTTACACTGGAATTTGAAGGCTGCAAAGTATGAGATGGGCCATTCCTTTCCCTAAGTAATATAACTATCTTTACTGAAAATATATTTTCTGAGTTAAGAGCTTGAGCCAAAGTTCAATTTCCAAGCTATTTCCTGCAGTGTCTGTGAGCTGGAGGCAAGGTCTTGTTTTGTTTTGTTTGTTGTTGTATCTCCTGTGTGAAGGTGAGTGCCCTGTTCATTACAGGTGCCCAAGAAAGACTTGTAGCGCAAAAAGCTACAAAATACGTTACTCCTCTGGCACTGGGACTGATCCATTTTTCTGTGTATTACATGTCTTTCCATTAAGAGTTTGCATTACAAGTGAAATACAAAAAAAAAAAAAAATCTTTTACTTTCTAACACCATTTAGAATCCTCTTTCCTCTAGTTGCTTAAACTTTCCTTTAAAACTTACTACTACTGGAATCTCCTGAGAAGTGGAGAGGCCTCTCATAATTACCTGCTAGATAAATGGCAGGCTGGAGCGATTTTCCCCTGGCTGCCGTGGCCGTTGGTGGCAGTTTGTCCCAGGAGTTTTCAGAAGTTCAGGAAGTCTGCTGAACATCTGAGCTGTATTTGCATGTGGGCCAAGCAGGCACCGCACCATCAGGGAAGGACCTGGATTGGAAATGGAGAGGTGTGGGGTGCACTGGCAGTGGGGCCTGTAAGTACAAGGTGAGTCCAAACTTGCATCAAACTGCCTACTTTGGCAATGGTTGAAATCAAAGGTGGGTTACAGGACAGTGATACTGGGTACCAAGCGGACCTGCTGCAAGTCACCTCTTGTACCACCCAGATCTGTTTACCACCAACATTAAGTCTTTAAAGCAATAACTGGCTGTAATGTCTACAAAAGGGGAGTTTATGAATATGTGGTATATGCTGCCTCTAATGGAATCCCTAAAGATACAGTTCAAATGGATGCAAGTCACAATAACTAGCACTTAAAAATTAGAGAAGTCTTCTTAAGCTGCTTGACACACATGGCCCTCTAAAACCATAACCATGTGGCTAACCCCTGTATCTTCTTGACATGTGACTTAGTAGGGCATACAAGGCATCCTGGTCCCCTGCCTGACTAACATGGTGTCATCAGTCCAGTGGCTCAACATGACTTTCTGTACAAGATCAAGGCCATCAAGGTCATGCTCTATATTTCTACAGAGAAGATGGATGAAAGATGGGGTCATTAAACTTGTCTAAGGTAAGTGAGTGATCATGTATGGCTGGAGCTGCTCATCTTAAATGAGAATGAATTTTCATCCCTTTTACTTATGGGGATTGAAAAAAATGCACCTGTGTGACTCTTTTTCCTGCATAGGAAACCAATCCAAAATGTAGTGGCTTAAAAGAACTACTTATTTAACCTTTGGTTTTTTGGATTCATAATTTTGGCCAAGTTTATTTGAGGGATTCTTTTTATTTGTTCAGGGCACGCTCATGCATGGGTGATCAGTTGCTGGGTCAGCTGGGGTCTGGACTGTCTAAAGTGGCCTGAGCTGGGTGCCCTTCTTGGTTCTACAATGTGTCTCATCCCATTGTAGGCTGGCTTTTCTAATGGCGGGAGAAACTCAGGGCAGGAGACAAGAGATACTCTGTAGAAAGGAGGTAAGTTGCGGCCAGACCACTAGGTACAGCAATGACCAGAAGGAAAGAGCAGGCCAAGGGATTTGAGGTGGAGCATGAAATGTGACTTGCTCAATGGCTGGAGACAGTAGTTGATCCTAGAGCTTGAAACAGTGCTTCATCTTCAGCTACCTCAGTAGTCACAATTTCCATTTTAAATTTTGGGAATGTTTTTGGTTCCTATTTGATTTACAGTTTTGAGAACCTCCTCATTTGAAAATAAAATTGATGAATATTAGATGAGAAATATAGAAAATATATAATGCTTTTACTTTGAAAAGTCAGCAGGAAATACTAAAAATTTGTAAATATCATAAACCCTCCTATAATATGATATTGCAACACAGCATGTTTGTCTTATGAGCAGAGCCTCAATGCTGTGATGAGCAACTCCCAGTTCTCAGGTGTTTAACACAATAGAAGTCACTTCTCATGTGCAAGTGTTCAGTTGTGATTGCCCTCAATGTGATTTAGGGTCCCAGACTGCTCCCTACAGCCTCTAAGTCCTCTGTTGGGTCCTCTGCAACCTGGAAGCAGAGGAGGGAGGTGAGTGAGTAGAAAGGTACAAGGGAGTGATGGTGAATCAAGCTAGAACTGATTTCTATCATTTCTGTACACAAAACACCAGCCAGATTTCAGACACAAGATGGACACAAACCACTTACATAAAGTTTTAAGAGGAAAAATTAGTCTATAATCTCTGAAGACAGAACAGGAGTTACCTAAGGGAGAGAGAGAGAAGAAACTACTCAATGAAGATCATGAGGGGGACAACTGTTGTGCCAGAATTATTCTATTCTTAACCTGGGTGATGGGACATGGGTGTGAACACTGTAATAATTCACTAAGCTGCACAATTATGCATTGTGTAATTTTTTATATGTGTGTTACACCTCACATTTAAATTTTTAAAATAATTTAAGTTGTTTAAGAAATAAAAAGATAAGTCATGGACCAGGAGCAAATATTTGAAGTCACGTATCTGACAAAGGACTTGTATCCAGAATATACAAAGAACTCTCAAAACTCAACAATAAGAAAACAACCCAATTAGACAGTGAGCAAAACATGTGAACAGACACTTCACTCAAGATGATATATGGACAGGTGCAGTGGCTCCTGCCTATAATCCCAGCACTTCGGGAGGCCAAGGTGCAGGGATTCTGGAGCCCAGGAGGTCAAGACCCATCTGGATAATGTGCGGAGACTCCATTTCTACCAAAAACATTATCTGAGCATGCAGCATACGCCTCTGGACCCAGCTACTCTGGGGGCTGAGGTGGGAGGATTGCTTGAGCACAGGAGGAGGCCGAGGCGCTGTGTCACTGCACTCCAGCCTGGGCGACAGAGCAAGACCTTGTCTCAAAAAAAAATGATAAAAAGATGACCAATAAGCAGATGAAAAGATGTTCAACATCATTAGTCATGAAGGAAACACAAATTAAACCCATAATGAGATACATACCACTGCACACCCGTAAGAAGAGCTAAACACACACAAACTGGCCTGACATATTCTAACTTTTCAACTTTGAATGTGATGCTCAGACTTCCCTCTTTGATATGAAGAAAGAGGCTGTAACAGATACGCAGTGCACCTAATTACTTTTTCCATGCACTTAAATGTATCTTTATTTAAATCCAGCATTGCAGAGCTATATATTTATTTAAAGTTACTTTTCATGCTCACAGATTGGCTTCCAGAGAGCTGTATTTTGGCACTCACTAAAGACCGTGTTAAGAAAAACTCATTCCAGTGAAACTCACCGTTTTATTTGCCATAGGGATGCTATTGGGAATTTTTTTCACTTCGCTTCTAAGGGAAAACTTCTCACAGACCTAAGTAGCCAGATTGTCAGTGCTTGTCTTGGGCAGCACCAGGAACCTGAAAGTGTCACCTGGGGCAACTGTGGCTGCGTTAGCTTGAGGACAGAGCCAGAGTGGTGGGGCAGGGGGTGGGATTGGGGATGGGAGTCCCTTGAAGAACTGTAGCATGCTTTGTGTCCTAAGCAGCCTTCCTAATGTCCAGAATCCACAATCCACAATCTCTTGAGAAGACAGGTTGTTGATGCCTGGATGTTCACCTCCTTTAACATACTGCTAACTTGCTTTAGCCCCATCCCATTTTAGATGTGGAACAGCTGATGGATGTCAGACCATCGCCTCTATTGTCTTAAGTTTTGGTATTTTTCCTATGATTCCTTCACAAATAAAATAAAGATGAAATGAAATGAAATAATAAATGCAAAATGCATTTCCCTCTTCCCCTTACACACTAACAGTAGAATACCCCCTCTGACAGATAGAAACCAAACAGAAGAATTAATTTAAGAGAAGGGTAAGACAAGACTATTTTCTCTCTCCTCCTTCAATCTCTATTTATTTTACATGTACACAAATAAACACATATCCATATTTAAATGTTTCACATAAAAATTTAAAAGCCTAAATGAAAAATATATATAAGAGCCAGTTGCTGATTGTACTATAGCAGACTCTGGAAAACATTTGGGTCAACTAATGACTTGTTTATGATGATCATTTAGATACTTCGTAAATGTAGCTTATAATTTCAATAAAGGTGGTATAATTATGTTTTCAATCTTCCTGAAAAGCTGGGCACCCACATAATGAGGACTGTGGAGAGATAGGGATATCAGATATCTCAGTAACTAAACCACTGCCTTACTTCCCTCTAAAAACTGAAGATAATAAATGCCAGGGAGTTCATTAGGTTCTTAAGCCTCGGCAGTCAGCCTCCTTCTTCGCTCTTCATGGGGAGGGACCCAGGCATCTTGGGGCTCTGGTCTTGCTCCGCCTTTCCCACATACCTACTCCTGCTTCAGGGGGAGCTCCGGGAAGGGGGCATCCCTGGACCCAGCTCTCTCCTGGCCTAGCCCAACCCAGGTGTTCTGGGTCCAGCTGCTTGGGGATGATGACACTCAGCCCAAGGGAGCTGCCATGGTGCAGGATCATGCGAGACACAGGACCCGAGCCCAGCCAGGCCTCCCAGGCCCTCCCTGAGATGTACACCTGGACAGCAGTCCCTGGGCTGTGCTAGGGGTCCAGTCTCCATCCAGCAAAGGAAAATGTTTCCTTTCTTTCAAATCCCACTAGGGGCTTCGGACATATAATGTCCAAAATTTTGAATGCGATATAAGGCTAAAATGCTTGTGCCCCAGCTGGGGCCTCATACAGGTGGGAAACACAATGCCCAGCCCTAAGTTTCCACTGTCCTTCCTCAGCCTCCCAATTTCTTCATCTAGACCTCCAGGATCAACTTCTTCCTTAAACGGGTTCAACTCAAGATTTCTTACCTTGGCTTTAGTTCTCAATCTAAATGGTATTTCGAGCTGACTTTTATTTTTGATCTTTCTGTGGGTTTTGTGGGACCCACACCAGCAACCCAGTTCCACTCACCCTTCTATTACCAGGTGCCTTTCACCTGGGCCCTCTTGCTGCGGGTGAAGCACTCTCCTCCATCCTCTGTCTGCATCCTGGGTATATGGGAAGGTGGTGATGTTCTCGGTGACTCCCTGATGAGCCTGTTCTCTGCTATAGGTAGCCAAGACAATCCCATGCCTTTTTCTCCCCACAGACTCTTGGCTGCTTCTTGGGAATCTCTTGAGCATCCTTTGCTCTGACCCTCCCTGGTGATGTGGCTGGCCCAACTCTGCCCTTGGAGTTTTGCCCCAGTTCACTGGCCCCTTTCCTGCAGAGGTACGTCTCAGGCTCTCCACAGGGATTCTTCACAACAGGCCTCTCCTGATGGAGGTGAGAGTGAGAGCATGCCCACTCTTTCCACTTGGAGACAGCTCATCCTTTTAAACTCCCCCTTTGTTACCCACCTCCCACACCAGCCTTAAAAAATTACTGTGGTTTGGGCTTAAGCATCCTCTGAGCAGTTTTCAGTCAGTTACATTTGAAGTAATTGTCTGGGTTTGGTAACCATCTGTGTTAGTTCCTTCTCACACTGCTATAAAGAAATACCCAAGACTGGGAAATACATAAAGGAAAGAGGTTTAATTGACTTACAGTTCCACATGGCTGGGGAGGCCTCAGGAAACTTATAATTATGGTGGAAAGGGAAGCAGGCACTTCTTACATGACAGCAGGAGAGAGAGTGTGAGCATGTGAAGGAGGAACTGTCAAACGCTTATAAAACCATCAGATCTTGTGAGAACTCACTATAAGGAGAACAGCATGAGAGAAACTACCCCCATGAGCCAATCACTTCCCACCAGGTCGCTCCCTCAACTCTGGGGATTACAACTCAAGATGAGATTTGGGTGGGGACACAAAGCCTAACTATAACACTATCTGGTAGTACAGTTTGGAACTCCATTCAAAACTTTCACTTATACACACTAGGATTCTTCAATCTTATTAAATAGCAAATGATAAAATTTATTTTGTTTTCCTAATTTCCTCACTCTTGTGTCCTTATATTGAGATAAATCATACCATTTTACAGACAAGCCCTTTTATTGGAGCAAGTCTACTTTTAATGCTATACATATCATGGATCAATAATGAAAATAAATTCATGAGAAAGCCAGGGGCATTGGCAAGATGGAGGCCCCTGAATGCTCCAGGGAACCTAATAAAGAGGTTGATGTCATGTTCTCCTGTATTTAAAGCTCAGTTCTCATTGACTGGAGTGGTAATAATTACAAAAGAAAGATGATCTTTAATGGTCTTAAACTCAGTAAATAGAAACAGCAATTTTTCCAAGTAGGAAGATGCTATGGGCTGAATTGTGTACTGATGTGGTTTGAATATATGCTCCTGCCGAGTCTCATGTCAAATTGCAATCTCTAATCCTGGAGATGGGGCCTGGTGGGAGGTAACTGGATCATGGGGGAAGAGCTTTCATGAATGGTTTAGCATCATCCCTCTTGGTATTGTCCTCATGAGAGTGAGTGGGTTCCCACGAGATCTGGTTGTTTAAAAGTGTGTGGCAACACCCCTCTTCTTGCTCTTGTCAATCCAGCCATGTAAGATGCCTCCCTCCTCCTTCACCTTCTGCCATAATTGGAAGATTCCTGAGGCTTCTCCAGAAGCCAAGCAGATGCCAGCACATGCTTCCTATATGGCCTGTGCAACCATGAGCCAATTAAACTTTTATTTATGAATTACCCAGTCTCAGGTGTTTCTTTATAGCAATGCAAGGACTGACTAATACATGTCCTCTCAAGAATTCATATGTTGAAGCCCTAACATTTAGTGTGATGATATTTGGATATGGGGTCTATCCTCGTCACTTTGGTCTGCTCTAACAAATGTCATAGACTGGATGGTTTAAACAACATTTATTTCTCACAGTTCTGGAGGCTGACAAGTTCAAGATCAAGTGGCTGGTGTCTGGTGTGGGCCAACTTCCTGGTTCTCTGATGGCTGTCTTCCTGTGTATCCTCACATGGCCAAGAAAAGAAAGAAAGGGGTAAGCTCTCTGATGCCTCTCATTCCAAGGGCATTGATCCCATTCATGAGGGCTCTACCCTTATGTCCTAACTACCTTCTAAAGGTCCCATTTACAAATGCCATTACATTGGGGGTTAGGATTTCAACATACAAAGTTGAGGGCAGGAATTCAGTTCATAGCAGGGTTTTGAGGAAGTAATTAAGTTTAGATGAGGTCATGAGGGTGGGGCCCTCATTAGGGGATTAGTGCCCTTATAAGATGAGACACCAGAGAGCCTGCTTCCTGGATCTGCCATGTAAGGACACAGTGAGAAGGCAGCTATCTGCAAGCCATCAGAACCCTGCCACATGGGAACCCTGATCTCAGATTTCCAGCCTTCAGAGCTGTCGGAAATAAACGTCAGTTGTTTAATTCACTCACTCTGTGGCATTTTGTTATGGCAGCCTGAATTGACTAATACATAAGATAAAGGACATTCCTTTGTTACCAAGGGCAGCCATGAAAAAGGAGTCTAGGAACTTAATGACAGACAATAGAAGAATTTTCTGCCTTCAATTTCTGCTCCCATCATGGCTGTGAAGTAAAGACTCTTTTATCTGCTAAAGGCAAAGGCAACAATATCCAGCAGGGAAATTTGAAGGGAAATTAAGTGTTTCCGAAAATAATCATTTAACAGTTTGTCATCCACATGGGTAAGTTGAAAATATCCACTTGCCTCTGTACTGATGGAAACAGAAAATGAGAGGCCATCAGGCAAAAAAGCCCACCAGAGCCAATGTTCTATGCACTTCCTGTACAAAATCATCCCAGGAACTGGACAACTCTTGGCCAATAGGAATCTGTGGCTAGTCCTTTAGATTTCTTTCAAAAGTTGGAGATTTAGTGGTTGGAAGGAAACGATGATGCTGGGGACACATCCTTGCAGGAGAAGAGAAGCTTGACGGTGCTGGCCCAGGGCCTGGGAGGCTGCATTCTCTCTGTTCTGATTCCTGCTGTTGATTTTCAACTGAGCAGCAGGACCTCTGCCCCAAGCATAAAAACTGGCCACTGTGGAACAAAACAGACAGCAGAGAACAAAAGTTCTGAGGAGTCCTTTCCAAAATCACATGCAACTTGGGAATGTCCACTTTCAAATTTTACTAGCAGTTTCTGGTAAAATTTGGAGTCCTCTTCCCTGAAGACACTACACAAGTTGTAGAATTCTCAGGAGATAGGATAGAGTTGTGTGTACCTTAAAGAGACTTGTAAATCTAGTTTGTGACTTTTGACTTTTTCTGATTGATTGACAGATGGATTATAAAGGATTTTAACAAGTGTTGATGCCAGGGAACAGCATCATGCTTCCCAAGCCCTCTCCAGCCCCTCCCAGCACATGCGCTGTACATACTGCTGCAGGAAGCCTGGGGACAGCACAAATGCACCTCATACCTTTTCTCTGAATGCCAGCATCGAATGATTCCATATTGCTTCTACTCTGGGTTCCCAGGAGGAAAAAGAGGCCTTGGCCTTGAATGAATTGTAGAATAATTTTCTTTTTCCCCAGAGCTGAAAGAGATAGATCTTATTTGCAATGCTATGTCACTATCCCTCAGGCAGCTGGTTTCAGAATATATAATGTGTTCAATTGTGTTTTTGTTTTCTTAGAAGGAAAATGTGAAATGGGTTTTTAAATAGAGGTATACGGTTTTTAAAAACAGTTTTATTGAGGTATAAGTGATATACAAAAAATTGCACATATTTAATGAATAAAATTTGATGAGTTTGGACATCCACCTGCACCTGTGAAACCATTACCACAATCAAGGTAATAGACATGTTTGTTACTTCCAAAAAGTTTCTTGTGTCCCTTTATCTTTTTATGGTAAGAACACTCAACATGAGAGCTATGCTTTTAATGCATTTTTCAGTGCACAGTACAGTACTGTTAACTATTGATATGGTTCAGAACAGTGTTTGCGTCAAATTTCATGTCAAATTGTAATCCCCAGTGTTGAAGGTGGCGCCTAGTGGGAGGTGACTGGGTCATGAGAGTGGAGTTCTCACGAATGGTTGAGCACCATCCCCCTTGGCCACAACAGTGAGTGAGTTTTCACGAGATGTGGTTGTTTTAAGCCTCCAGACATGCTTCCTGTACAGCCTGTGGAACAGTGAGCCTATTAAACCTCTTTTCTTTATAAATTACCCAGTCTCAGCTATTTCTTTACAGCAGTGCGAGAACAGACGAACACAACTGTAGGGACCCGTAAGTAGCAGCTCTCTAGAATTTATTTGTCTTGAACGACTGAACTTTACACCAATTGAACAACAATGTCCCCCTCCCTCAAGCCTCTGGTACTCAGTGGTGGATTTGTTTTTTATGAGTTTGACTATTGTAGATACCTCGTATAAGCAGAATCACATAGCATTGATCCTTCTGTGACTAGTTTATTTTACTTAATGTAATGTTTTTCAGATGCATCCATGTTGTCACGAATGGCAGTATTTCCTTCTCCTTTAAGGTTGAATAATATTTAACTGTTATTTGTGTATACCACGTTTTGTTTGCTCATTCTTCTTGATGGACATTTGTGTTGATTCCACATCTTGGCTATAGTGAATAATGCAACGAGCATGGGAGTACAGGTATCTTTCTGCAACACTGATTTCACTTCCTTTGAATATATACCCAGCGTGGAATTGCTGGGTTATATGTAGTTCTCTTCTCAATTTTTTGAGAAACCTCCATACTGTTTTCCATAGCAGCTGTGTTTGATTGTCTTAAAGCCATCTTCCTTACGGTTATCTGGCCCAAGGTGATACTCACACCAGGTGAAGTGTAAAGAAAGACAACTTCTCTTTCCTATAAGATTCTTTCTAATATTCTTGGCCTTCTGAACAATGGCTAGTGACACATCTGTGGCCTGTGTTTACAGAGTTGCTATCATCTCTGAAAATATTTGAACTTGTGAACCTGCAGCCCAATGGGCTTCTTCAGCTCTCCCTGTCAGGATAGCATCTCCGTGATCACTTCTCCAAAGCCTGCTTTCTTTTGTCCCTACTTAGCGAAGGCTCTGTGAAAATTTCTGAATTCCAGAGGAAGGGAGAGTGCCTTGTAATATTTTTATAACACAGAAAGCAGAAGCGGCATTCATATGCACTAAGACATATTTACAATCTCATAGGGGAAAATAATGCCATCGTAAAGGACATTTATCCTTTAAGGTCAGCAGAGGAAAAGATACTGAGTCGATGTCATTATTTTCTGTATAATGTATACCTTGTGTAGAAAAGATAAGTTCGTGATTAAAATTACAGTTTTTACATTTTTCTTCCTTGTAATTTGTAATAATTCTTGGTAAGTAAAACTCATCCTAAGTAAGCCACTATAGGAATGTGGAATAATTTAATACTAAAAAGTCACCTTAGGAGAAATTTAGCTATTTTCAAATTTGGATCTCAGGTTTAACTAGTCTTTAATCACTACTCTTTGCATTCTTCAAAAAACAATCTGCGTGTATATGTGTATGTGGTGTGTGAATGTGTGTGGCGTGTGTTCGGTATATGTGTTACGTGTATGTGTTTGTGTGTGTGTGGTGTATGGGTGTGGTGGTGGTGTGTGAATGTGTAGTGTGTGGTGTGTTTGTAGGGTGTGTGTGTGCATGCGGTATGTGTATGTGTGACTCAGTGTCTTGTAGAGTGTGAAGTATGTTTGTGATGTGTGTCTGTTTGAAGTGTGTGTGTGCTGTGTATGTGGTATCTGTGATGTCTATATGTGTGTAGTATGTGTCTACGTGGCATGTGTCTGTGTGTGTGCATGTGGTGTGGTGTATGATGTGTGTGTGTGCTGTGTATGTGGTATATGTGATGTCTGTATGTTGTGGTCTGTGTCTATGTAGCATGGTTTTTGTGGTGTGTGGTATGTCTGTTTATGATGTGTTTGTGTATGGGCAGGTGTTTTATATGTGTGCCTGTGTCTATGTGGGGTTTATATGGTGTGTGTGTCTGTGTGTATAGGGTGCGTGTCTGTGTGTGGGGTCTGTGTGTGCAGTGTGTGTGCATGTGGTGTGTAATGTGTCTGTGATATGTTAGTGTATGGGCAGGTGATGTATATGTGTGTCTGTGTAGTGTGTATGTGTCTATGTGGTGTGTATATGGTGTGTGTGTCTGTGTATATGGGATGTGTGGTGTGTGTCTGTGTGTATGGAGTGTGTGTGGTGTTTATGTGTCTATGTGGGGTGTGTGTGGTGTGTATGTGTCTATGTGGGGTGTATGCAGTGTGTGTGTCTGTGTGTATAGGATGTGTGTGGCATGTATCTGTGTGTATAGGGTGTGTGTGTGTGTATGTGTCTGTGTGTTTAGTGTGTGTGCATGTGGTATGTATGTGTATGTGTGTCTATTTGGCGCATGTGTGTGCATGTGCACCTTTTGCCTTCTAGTGTGAATAAGCATGAAGAAGGAGAATTTTCTACTTGAATTAAAGGAGAGGCTGCAAAGCCTCCTAAGCCAAAGGGTGGCTCACGCACCTTCCTGGGAACTTACAGCATTTTATCTTTTCCTGGGAAGTTCAGAAGACCAGCCTAAGGCATTGAAACGTGAAAGTATGAAATATGTTGCCAGCCCAACTGCGTTTTCTCACCGATGTGAGTGTCTCTGGGGTTCTGAAGGACCATTGTGAGCCTCCATGGGGCAACCTTCCCACCTCAAGGAAGGCAGGTAACTTTCCAGTCATTTAACTGCAGTGTAAGTGAGGTGTTTGCTGTGTTTGTTTGATTTTGGTTTATTCCGGGTCTCTTTTTAAACTTCTTTTGAAAACGATGAACTGGTGAAGAAAAGATGCCTGTAAGACAGTGAACACAGGCAGGGGTGAGGAGAGGAGGTGCTTCTGCACTGGGAGACGGTTTTTGAAAGTGAATTTGGTTCCATACAAACCACCTTCTGTGACGGTGCAGCCTCCCACGCGTGACTCATGCTGCCTTTTAAAATTGACTGTCCTACTGTTACTGAGTCTTCATTATCAAGTTGGTTAAGAGGCAGGACAGATCATTTTCCACACTGCACAGCCAGTCCCTGAGGCAGCAGATCCTATAACAGGAGCAGAGTTTTGGAGGTAAGGATAGGTCACCTCTTCCTGATGCATTGCCTTATTTTGTTAGCAAATAGCAGAGTTGTGCTTTTTCCAGCAGTGATGCTGATAACGTTCTCATGCCAAAAACGTACCAAGTCAGATCATATCCACTGTGATTTGCCACACTGCTTGTCATACGAGATACCCCAAACGGGGCTATATTTTGAAACTGAATGAGTGACAAAATGCCAGTTGATTTCTTTGATATTCCCACAGAAAGAAATTGACTCTAATCCACACAGAACTTCCAGCTATTTTTGACGTAGTCTTCTTTCAGCTGTGTTTGCATGATTTATGAAAGATGATTACCCAGCTCTAAACATGCAAACGACATCCCTCTCTTTGAATAAGCCCACACATCTGAGAGAAGTTAGTAGTTGGTAGAGCAAGAGATACTAGTTGAGAACAAAAGCTTCTACTGCCAGGAAGGAGGGAAAATCTGAGCAGGCTGCCCAACATAAGGTCTGATGGAGAGAAATAAAACTGTGTTCACTGTCCTTACAAAAGTCTTTGTCCAAATTAAGGAATCTTTATTTTAGCTCTGTGAGACCCATGCCAGGCTTCCAACCTCCAGAACTGTAATGCAGTAAATTTATTTTATTTTTTATTTATTATTATTACTATTATTTGATACAGAGTCTCACTGTGTCACCCAGACTGGAATGCAGTGGTGCAATCTCGGCTCACTGCAACTTCCACCTCCCAGGTTCAAGCGATTCTCCTGCCTCAGCCTCCCGAGTGGCTGGGATTACAGGCTTGTGCCACCACACCCAGCTCATTTTTGTATTTTTAGTAGAGACAAGGTTTCACTAGGTCAGGCTGGTCTCGAACTCCTGACCACAAGTGATTCACCCGCCTCTGCCTCCCAGTGTGCTGGGATTACAGGCATGAGCCACTGTGCCTGGCCAGTTAATTTATATTTTTTAAACCACTAAATTGGTGGGAATTTGTGAGAACAGCCATAGAAAACGAATCCACTGTCCTTACTCACCTGAGAGCATGTGTGTCCTTCTTTTCTTTTGTTTCTGTTTTTTGAAAAGAAAGAGGTAGCAGCCTCCCCTGGGGCACTTTGTCCCCCTGGCCCTCTGTGCCTTGGTCTGCTCTCCTTCCCCAAGCCCCATTCCTGCAGTTTTTATAAATCTTGAGCTAACCACACTGTCATCTGTCCCTCTTGAAATCAGGGTTTGTGGCCAGGCACAGTGGCTCACGCCTGTAATCCCAGCACTTTGGGAGGCCGAGGCGGGCGGATCACAAGGTCAGGAGATCGAGACCATCCTGGCTAACATGGTGAAACCCCGTCTCTGCTAATAACACAAAAAATTAGCTGGGCATGGTGGCGGGCGCCTGCAGTCCCAGCTACTCGGAAGGCTGAGGCAGGAGAATGGTGTGAACCTGGGAGGCGGAGCTTGCAGTGAGCCGAGATCGTGCCACTGCACTCCAGCCTGGGCGATGGAGCAAGACTCCGTCTCAAAAAATAAATAAATCAATCAATCAATAAATAAAAATAAAAATAAAGAAATCAGGGTTTGAAAAATGGAGTGTTGACTCTTTATGCCTAGGATAACAGTTACTTTTTGCAACAGTGGCACATTCTGATCCCAAAAATCACCTCCGCCCTGAGCACCAGTGGGATGGAATGGGCCAGTGTGTCCTGCCCACGCCCTCTCAGCTGCTTGCCACCTGGCAGAGGAGGAGGGTTTCACCTGCTTTCCCCCATGATGGAAGGGGCACTGCTGATGGCCCACAACGTGTTTTACAAAATATATCTTTGGTATGTTTACTCATTTGTTCATTTAAAAGTAACTGTTGCATCTTTACTAGGTTTCAGGCAGGTGGAGATAAATAATTGAGGAAGATACGGCTTTGGTCTCAAAAGATAATGTCTCCACAGGGCTTATGAGGCAACTTGAGTTCTGTGGGTTAGGACTTTCCAGGAATAAATTAATAGGTGTCTGTGTTTTCAATTATTGAGGGCAGCAATTCCTCTATGAAGACCCTGAACTTTGTAAATAGTGAATGATTTTCAAATACTTTCAAATAAGAGGGTTTTGCTCCGTGGATCTCAACAGAGATCCTGGAGTTTTGGTCTGAGGCGTGGTGTGAGAATGAGTTTTTTCTTGCTCTCTCTCTCTTTCTGTTCTTCAGGTGACTGGAATGAGTGGCCTGAACTGGGAACAAATTGGGCTGATTTAGCCTTAGGTCAAGGAAGAAGTAAATTACACAAAGAGACAATAGGGAAGTGAATGAATCAGTTAAGGAGGAGCTGGAGGGATGGAGGAATCTCTGGAAGGGAAGGGAGAAGGTGAAGCTTAGGGACCTGTTTGGGTGGGCCAAGCTCTTGCACCTGGAGATGGGGCCTGGCTGGTGTTGGGACAGCTGTGCTCTGAGTTGGGAGATTTTGGCCACCAGGAGTCCGTGCTCACTGGCTCTGCCTCAGGCCTTACGGCGTGTCCTGATCATCCCTTATGACCTGACTGCCCGGCTCGGGCTTTTGCCTCGTCACAGGCCACTGCCTGTCTTCAGCCTTCCCTAATACTTTACAATATATCTATCCTTCTATTCAGTAGCCAACATTTTTTTTCTGTAATCCCTATTATCTTTATAGTCCAAAAATCCATAGCAAGTCATTATCCCTGTAATTCTTGGAGGTGAAGGATCTAAGAACATTTAGTCTTATTAACATTAAAAAATGTGTTTATCACGATGCAAAGATATGAGTCATTATCTTGTTTCATAGGTTGAAAAACTACAAAAACAATATAATGTTTATTCTGCAATTTCTGTAGTACTTTTTATTAAGCACTAGCTGATGTACAAAATTCTTAGTAATTTCAAACATAATTTATAAGTGTGTATATACAGGAAATCTGTAATTTAATAGTTAAAAGGAGTACTATGAGATGATATTTTATATTTATATAACAACAAAATCTCTTTGGATTTATTTTTAAAATGAGACAAAAATAAGGCCCTTCTCTGATCTTTTTCTTGACTGTACCAAAATTCTACACTCCACCTGACGTGTCCACTCTGCAGCTGTCCCATGCGCACGAACAGCAGCCACTACCCCGCTACCATGTTGCCTCCACCGCCGCCTCCTCTCTCCCATTCTGCTCTTCTATGAGGAAGCTGCACTTGACTCATGGTGCTCGCTTTCCAGCGGTCAGAGATGGGGCCCATAGACTTACTTCCTTTTGGTCTATCTTTCCACAACTTTCTGTCTGGGCTACTCTCTAAAAACTTTGAACATTAGGGACATTCTCCCTGCCTTCACTTTTGCACTGAGATCCATCTCCCCATTGCCTGGTGCATGTCTGTTGCCCCTGAGTCATCTACCGCCTGTTCCCAGGAGCTCCCAGGCTGCCTGTCTTGTCCCTGACCAGCCTGTGACTTAGGGCTAAGTCACACACATTTGTGACCTGGCCGTCTTTGCTCATGACCCCACTGGGGTGACAAACATCTACAACTTCAACCTGAATAAACTTGACTAAGACCAACAGGCAGCTCTGTGCACGGGTTCTGAGGGGGAAGGTACAGCTGAGAAAGAGATGGGAGACAGAAATACTGAGAATAGAAAATCCTCCCGCACATGTGCTGCTTTCCATTTCTCTGCAAGAACAGCAATTCACCTCTCCAAAAGAAAGTTAGGAAGATAAATACAAAGAACATTGCTAGGACTCATGACAGATGCTTTTAAAAACCTGGGATGGAATAGAAGAAAGAACTTTTTAAAAGGAAAAAAGATACAATTGCTATTGAGGTCATCCAGAGCCGGCTATGTGAATCCTGTGATCCCAGAGCAGCAGCATAGCCAGAGCTGGTCCTTCTCCATCTCCCAGAAAATATCCCATTGTTCTCTGAGATCACCCAGCCTTTGTTCAAACCAATTCAAGCTAAGGGTATTTAGCTTTGAAAAGGAGCCAGAATCTCTGGTTCTGTATAGTTGGTGGGGGGGGCTAATAAGAGGTACATCTATTTTTCCAGTAAGCCTAAGAGTTCCACAAGGATGTGATGTATTAGTTTCTTGGTGCTGCCTTAACAAGCCACCCATGACTGGGTGGTGTAAACAACAGATATTCATTGTCTCCCAGTTCAGTTCCAGAGGCCAGAGGCCAGAGGCCAGAGGCCAGAGTCCAAGCTAAAGACGGTGCCAGGTTTGGTTCCTCCTGAGGCTATGAGGCAGACGCCGGTCTCTGCCTCTCTCCCAGCTTCTGCTGGTTTCCTGGCAATCTTTGCTGTTCTCTGACTTGTAGAAGGATCACTGCATGTCTGCCTTCATGTTCTCATGGTGTTCTCCCTGTGGATTTGTCTGTCTTTATGTACAAATTTCCCCCTTTTTTTTTCTTTTTAGAAGTGGAATCTCACTCTGTCATCCAGGCTGGAGTGTAGGGGCATGATCCTAGTTCACTAGCTCACTGCAGCCTCGAAGTCCTGGGCTCAATTGGTCCTCTCACCTCAGCCCCTGAATAGCTGGGACTACAGGTGCACACCACCATGCTCAGATAATTATTATTATTTTTTTAGAGGCAAGGTCATACTGTATTTCTCAGGTTGGTCTTGAACTCCTGGTCTCAAGAAATCCTCCTGTCTCAGCCTCCCAAGTCACTGGGATTATAGGCATGAGCCACTGCACCCAGCCAAAAATATCTCCTTTTAATAAGGGCACTGGTCATACTGGATTAGAATCCACCTTAATGACCTCGTCTTAACTAATGTCATCTTCAATGACTCTATTTCCAAATAAGGTCACAGTCTAAGGTCCTGGGAATGGGACTTCAACGTATGAATTTTGGAGAGACACAATTCAACCCATAACACCTGCCATCCCACCACACTGATTCCTTGGACATGAGTGTTCTTCTAAGGGAAGTAACTGAGGTGCTCCTGTCCCCTCCCAGTGACCAGATATCCACAGTTGTGATGATAATCTTCAGGATATTCCTGTGTCTCTGCTGCACATGTCCCTAAAGTATAGAACATGAAGGGTAACCCTTGGGTATTGCAGATCCCCAGCAGAAGCCCAAGCTCAGCTTTAACAAACATTTCAGACAGGATAACTTTCCACTTAATGAAACAAAACCTCTGCTGTTTTTTATCTGAATACAGACATCTCCATTAGTGAAGATCTTTAATATTCAATATTCAACATATGTTTTTAAATATTTCCACCTTTTAAATATTAAGGCTTTCTCAGGCTCAGAAAGCACAATTGCTACAATGTTATCAAAGGAGCCCTTGAAATAAATTTACCACACCCAGCCAAAGGGATAACCACATACATGTTTTCCTTTATAAGTTAAAGAACTTATAAGTAATCTAAGTTACTGTACGCCAAGTTCTACATAGCCGATTCTCAACTATAGAAAGATTACTTTTATTACCAAAACTTTTATGAGACAGGACAGAAGCCAGGGTAACTATGTATAGCAATGTGCCCTGTAGAATAAATACCTGCATAATTGTTTAGCACCTTTGAATTCTGAATCTGCTTAACAAAGGCTTATGCAGGTGGCAGGTCTCTGAGAAAACTATCCTAGATGGAACAAAAACTTGGCTGAGTAAATGGAAATATTCACAATAGAGACCAATTTAAAAAAGAACATATTCCAAAGTTATCCAAAGCTACTATTTCCCTTGAAGCCAATTATATGGTACTCTATTATGGAGGTTTATATTTATGGAGTTGTTCAAACAGATAACGGCCTTTAAATATTGTGCTTAGGTCCAATTTGTGGCTAAAAAAGAGAATACATATTCCATAAAGTGGCTGAGATTGGAAACTCTCTTTAAACCTGTAATTCAGTACAGGTCAGCTACATGTAGTTTTGCAAGAAAGAATGTTCAAACTCTTGTAATTGATATCTTAAATGAAATCTAATTGGTATCTTAAAGTGAAAGAGTTTTTCCAACCAGAAGTTCTTTAATATATGGTTACATTTTCATTGCAGCCTGCATGCAGGGAGCTGACTTAGCTCGCAAGCCTGTTCCATGACCTGGTGTCTTTCTTGGAATGCTCCTTTCCATAGCTCTGTCTCTGGTCTCCATGCTTCTTACTGAGCCCCACAACCCTGACCCTTCAAAATTTCTCTTTCCACCTCTGTCACATGGAGATAATGAAATTCCATACCTAGTGGGATAGTCATGAGGCGAAGGTGGGATAGCTTGGGAATAGACACTTTGTAAACCCAACGACTTCTCCCCTACCCTAGGACTTTCGGGCAGTGTGATTGCCCTCAGATTCAGCACCCAACCTCTGGACCAATTTCATTGAAATTCATTTCTGCAGTAGAAACATTGGCATTTTAAAAAGAACTATGGCCAATTTCTGATCCACATGTCTCCTTCCTCTACTATAAGGTAAAAATCTGGAAAAAAAAATCAGATATTTTTAGAGAGATAAAATTATAAGATAGTTGATAATCATTGAAAAATGATTTTTCTTCCCAATAGCTTTGAGTTTCAAGTTTTCCAGAACTGTACATAAGAAGAAAAGTACTGTTGAAGATAAGGGAAGAAGTTGACACCCATTCTGATAATAATTTTTTTCATTAATATTTTTGAAGAATTGATGTTGACATCTGCTCTAGGATATATGATCAAAAATTTAAAAGTCAAATAGCTTTACCAGTACCTCTCAAACGTCCACGTTAGAATAAAAAACCACCACTGGGAAGGGTTCTGGGGGGAGGATGGGGGAAAGTTGGTCAATGGATACAAAGCTACAGCTGGATGGGAGGAATGCATTCCAGTGTTCTGCAACACTGAAGGGAGACTGTGGTTAAGGATAATTCAGTGTATATTTTCAAGAGGCTGGAAGACGGAATTTTGACTGTTTGCAACACAAAAAAAGATGAATAATCAGGTGATGAATATGCTAATTATCCTGATTTGATCATCACATACCATATACATGCATGGAAATATCACTCTGTGTCCCATAAATATGTAAATTTTTTTCATGTAAACTAAAACTAAAAGGGAAAAAAACTTCAGAGATTGCATCATCAACTGATTAAAATTACTTGGAATGTATTCCTTTATTCTTCTATTTTAATTCTTATATTTTAGCTGTATTTCTTGAAAGACTATCTTACTGAATATAATAAAATATGTTTGACTTTAACAGGAATAATTAGTCTAATTATGCTTAATGTATTAGTGTATACTTTTGGGATGGATTTACCAATTTATCATGGGCTTCTCATGATACTTGTATGCTCTTAGTTTTTTTTAATTATCTTCTTCTGTATTCATTCTACCTTTTACCCTTTATACTTTTGATAGGGAAGTGCTGGGAAGGGAAGAGTGTGATCCCTTTAAATGATATGGAAGTGGAAGGGAAGTGCTGGGTAGAGGAGGGCACAGTCCCTGGCTAAGGCTCCACCCCCATGGACCTAGGTGAGGACAGGCACTTCTGCCTTCGTGCCCAAATGTTGCATTTTCCAAGACCACTCTGGCCCTCCATACCCCCATCTTGGGCCTATAAAACTCGAGACCCCAGCAAGGCAGACACACAGGCAGCCAGACGTCAAGAGGAGCAAGCACATCTGCAGAAGAAGACACAAGTGGCTGGACAGTGAGAGGACATCGAGGGGGTGTGTTGGGGGAAGAGTACACCAACAGATGGCCATGGATTGGGGAGACAAGCCAGACAATGGCTGGGGCAGTTGGAGGAGAGCTGGGCTGCTACTGAGCAGCCCAATCCCAGGGGAAAACCCTCTCCCTTCTGGCTCCCCCATCCTCAGATAGCTACTTCCATTCAATAAAGCTTTGCACTAATTCTCCAAGCCCAGGTGTGATCCAGTTTCTCCAGTATACTAAGGCAAGAACCCGGGATACAGAAAGCTCTCTGTCCTCCTGACAAGGTAGAGTGTCTAATTGAGCTGGTTAACACAAGCCGCCTATAGACTATAAACTAAGAGAGCACCCTGTAACACATGCCCACTGGGGCTTCAGGAGCTGTAAACATTCACCCCTAGAAACTGCTGTGGGGTTGGAGCCCCAAAGTCAGCCTGTCTGTATGCTCCCCTAGAAGTTTGAGCAGTGGGACACTGAAGAAGACAGACACACCCCCATCACACACCCTGCGACGGGGATGAGGGAACCTTTCCCATTTCACTTTGAAGGATGTACACTAAGTATTTCTTAGTTTTTAGCTTGGAAACTATAGGATGTTCTAAAAATCTACCGGAAAAAGAGTTGAAAGCTTCCATATGAACATGAGTGAAATGTGTGCAGGTTACCTATCACCTACTATCAAATGAAAAACAGAATGAAAACAGTGAGACAGTGAGGCTCTGGGGTCTACAGTGTGCATTGTATGTTCATAGTCCATCTGCATTGCTGACTGGCTGTGGGATCCTGGGCAAGTCACCCAACCTCTCTGCACCATTCATTTCCTCATCGATGAAACAAGGGCAGTGCAGGTGTCTCTGTCATGCGGCCCTTTGCAGGCTAATACACATGAAGCTGTGGGTCAGAGCTGCCCCCAGAAAGCACAGAATACATGGTATCCAGATGAGCGGTGGTGAGTTCATCCCCAACCATCCAATGCTCCTATTTATGTCTCTCTAGTATCCCTGAGCACAAGGGTGCTCATGATGTGTTCACCTTTCTGTCTCTGCTTCTAGTGTCTGAGTTTTATGCAAGCAGGAACTATGACTTTCTTCCTTTCCTCCCTGCTGCTCATAACTCAAGAGCTGCTCAGCCAACATTGGTCAAAGGATTCAAACTTTCAGCTAGACAGGAGCAGTAAGTTCAAGAGAAACGTAACTCAGCATAGTGGCTGTGGTTAGTAACAAGGCATTGCATTATTGAAAACTGCTGAGAAGCTAGATTTTAAGTATTCTTACCCCCAAAATATGATTAGCACGTGGAGCAATGCATATGTTATTTAGTCTGATTTAGCCATTCCACAATGTAAACATATTTCAAAACAACATGTTTTACATAAAAAGATATATAATTTTATTTGTCAACTTAAATAAATAAGTACCTATATGTCAAAAAAAGAGAAATGTTCAGCAAATGGCTATTTTTTTTTTTTTTTTTGAGACAGAGTCTTGCTCTGTCACCCAGGCTGGAGGGCAGTGGCATGATCTCGGCTCACTGCAACCTCCATCTTTTGGGTTCAAGTGATTCTCCTGCCTCAGCCTCCCGAGTAGCTGGGACTACAGGCATGAGCCACCATGCTTGGCTATTTTTTGTATTTTTAGTAGAGATGGGGTTTCACCATGTTGGCCAGGCTGGTCTTGAACTCCTGACCTCAGGTGATCCACCTGCCTCAGCCTCCCAAAGTGCTGGGATTACAGGTGTGAGCCACTGCACCCAGCCACAAACGGCTATTGAATGAATGAATGAGTGAACAAGTCCTGCCAATAAAAATTTTCAGTGTTTCCATAATTGAGAATAAACTCACATACCTAATGCAGAAAATACTCTATAATCTGTCTGCAGCCCACATTAAAGGCCAGGTTCCTCTAGGGATACTTATTGGTATTTAGTCTTAAACATCAACTGAACTGTTTGTAGCTCCCAAAACATGCCTCATGTTTTTCTGTTTTTCATTATTCTTTCTTTCCCATTATCATGTACTTTCATCCACATCAGTGAGTTAGGTTTAGTAAAACACATGGAGCTAGCCTAACTCAGAACTGATTAAATATACTTTGGAGAATTTATTTAAAATAATTCTATACATGATTTTAGAAACTGTAAATTAATGCAGGTTCATAATCACAATGAACCAAATATGGTTAAATCATATGCAATTTATAAATAAGTGCTGTAAATATTATTTGCAACTTGTTCAAAATTAGCCGAAAAATGTTAAGCAACAAATTCACAGTTTGGAGCACCAAAAAAAAGATTCAAGCATTCAAGTTTCTAATTAATGGTACTTACTGGAAAAATAACTTGTAAACAGGATAGCCCTGGAATTTTTTCCTGTAAAGGCAAGTAGGAAATAGTATAACATTTATTTTTAAAATTATAGATTGTGATAGCATCTCACTCCAGTTAAAATGGCTTTTATCAAAAATACAAAAAATAGTGGATGTAGAGATAAGGGAACACTTTTATAGGGTTGTGTGAAAGTAAATAAGTATAGCCACTATCAAAAACAGTATGGCGGTTCCTCAGAAAACTAAAAATGGAACTACCTTCTGATCCAGCAATTTTACTACAGGGTAGATACCCAAAGGAAAGGAAGCCAGTACCTCAAAGAAGTAGTTCCACCCCCATGTTTCCTGCAGCACTGTACCCAATAGCCAATGTATGGAATCCACAGGTGTTCATCAGTGGAGGAATGGATAAAGAAAATGTGGTCTACACACATGATGAAATATTATTCAACCATAAAAAAGAATCAAATTTTGTCATTTGCAGCAACATGGACAGAACTGGAGGACATTATGTTAAGTGACATAAGATTCCCTCAGGTGCCTACACTACCAGGGCCCTAGGTTTCAAGTACAGAACTGGGCGACTATTTGGGCAGACACCGAGCTAGCTTCAGGAGTTTATTTTTCATACCCTAGTGGCTCATTGAATGCCAGCAAGGCAGAACCATTCACTCCCTTGGAAAGGGGACTGAAGCCAGGGAGCCAAGTGGTCTTCCTCAGTGGATCCCACTCCCATGGAACCAAACAAGCTAAGATCCACTGGCTTGAAATTCGTGCTGCCAGCACAGCAGTCTGAAGTCAACCTGGGGCACTCGAGCTTGGTGGGGGAGGGGCATCACCATTACTGAGGCTTGCATAAGTGGTTTTCCCCTCACAGTGTAAACAAAGCCACCAGAAAGCTCCGACTAGGCAGAGCCTACCACAGCACCACAAAGCCGCTGTAGCCAGACTGCCTTTCTATATTCCTCCTCTCTGGGAAGGGCATCTCTTAAAGAAAGGTAGCAGCCCAAGTCAGGGCTTAAAGACAAAACTCTGATCTCCATGGTTCAGAGCATCTGGGGGAAGGGGCGGCTGTGGGTGCAGCTTCAGCAGACTTAAATGTTCCTGCCTGCCAGCTCTGAAGAGAGCAGCAGATCTCCCAGCATAGTGCTCCAGCTCTGCTAAGAGACAGACTGCCTCCTCAAGTGGGTCCCTGACCCCTGTGCCTCCTGACGGGGAGACACCTCCCAGCAGGGGTCAACGGATACCTCAGACAGGAGAGCTCTGGCTGGCATCTGGTGGGTGCCTCTCTGAGATGAAGCTTCCAGAGGAAGGAGCAGGCAGCAATCTTTACTGTTCTGCAGCCTCTGCTGGTAATACTCAGGCAAACAGGGTCTGGAGTGGACCCCAAGCAAACTCCAGCAGACCTGCAGAAGTGGGGCCTGACTGTTAGAAGGAAAACTAACAGGCAGAAAGCAATAACATCAACATCAACAAAAAGGACGACCATGCAAAAACTCCATCTGAAGGTCACCAGCAGCAAAGACCAAAGATAGATAAATCCACGAAGATGAGGAAAAACCAATGCAAAAGGCTGAAAATTCCAAAAATCAGAATAGCTCTTCTCCTCCAAAGGATCACAACTCCTTGCAAGCAAGGGAACAAAACTGAACAGATAATGAGTTTGATAAATTGACAGAGGTAGGCTTCAGAAGGTGGGTAATAACAAACTCCTCCGAACTAAAGGAGCATGTTCTAACCCAAGGCAAGGAAGCTAAAAACATTGACAAAAGGTTAGAGGAATTGTGAACTAGAATAACCAGTTTAGAGAAAAACATAAATGACCCAATGGAGCTGAAAAACACAGCATGAGAACTTCGTGAAGCATATAAGTATCATTAGCCAAGTAGATCAAGCAGAAGAAAGGGTATCAAAGATTGAAGATCAACTTAATGAAATAAAGTCTGAAAACAAGATTAGAGAAAAAACAATGAAAAGGAATGAACAAAGCCTCCAAGAAATATGGGTCTATGTGAAAAGACCAAACCTACGTTTGATTAGTGCACCTGAAAGTGACGGGGAGAATAGAACCAAGTTGGAAAACACTCTTCAGAATATTATCAAGGAGAACTTCCCCAACCTAGCAAGACTGGCCAACATTCAAATTCTGGAAATACAGAGAACATCAAAAAGATATTCCTCAAGAAGAGCAACCCCAAGACACATAATCATCAGATTCACCAAGGTTGAAATGAAGGAAAAAGTGTCAAGGGCAGCCAGAGAGAAAGGTCTGGTTACCCACAAAGGGAATCCCATCAGATTAACAGTGGCTCTCTCTGCAAAAACCCTACAAGCCAGAAGAGAGTGGAGGCCAATATTCAACATTCTTAAAGTATAGAATTTTCAACCCAGAATTTCATATCCAGCCAAACTAAGCTTCATAAATGAAAGAGAAAAAAAAAAAAAAAACTTTACAGACAAGCAAATGCTGAGGGATTTTGTCACCACCAGGCCTGCCTACAAGAGCTCCTGAAGGAAGCACAAAATATGGAAAGGAAAAACTGGTACCAGCCACTGCAAAAACAAACTAAACTGTATACTATGAAGAAACTGCACCAACTAATGGGCAAAATAACCATCTAGCATCATAATGACAGGATCAAAGTCACACATAACAATATTAACCTTAAATATAAACTGGATAAATGCCCCAATTAAAAGGCACAGAGTGGCAAATTGGATAAAGGGTCAAGACCCCTCGGTGTGCTGTATTCAGGAGACCCATCTCACATGCAATGACACACATAGGCTCAAAATAAAGGGATGGAGGAAGATTTACCAAGCAAATGGAAAGCCAAAAAAGCAGAGGTTGCAATCCTAGTCTCTGATAAAACAGACTTTAAACCAATAAAGATCAAAAAAGACAAAAAGATGGGCATTACATAATGGTAAAGGAATCAATGCAACAAGAAGAGCTAACTATTCTAAATATATATGCATCCAATACAGGAGCACCCAGATTCATAAAGCAAGTTCTTAGAGATGTACGAAGAGACTTAAACTCCCACACAATAAGAGTGACAGACTTTAACACCACACTGCCAGTATTAGTGTGAGACAGAAAATTTACAAGGATATTCAGGACTTGAACTCAGCTCTGGACCAGGCGGACCTAATAGACATCTGCAGAACTCTCCACCCCAAATCAACAGAATATACATTCTTCTCAGCACCACACAGCACTTATTCTAAAATTGGCAACAGAAGTGGAAGTAAAACACTCCTCAGCAAATGCAAAAGAATGGAAATCATAGCAAACACTCTCTCAGACCACAGTGTAATCAAATTAGAACTCAGGATTAAGAAACTCATTCAAAATCACACTACATGGAAACTGAACAACCTGCCCCTGAATCACTACTGGGTACATAACGAAATGAAGGCAGACATAAAAAAGTTCTTACAAACCAATGAGAACAAAGATACAACGTATCAGAATCTCTGGGACACAGCTAAAGCAGTGTTTAGAGGGAAATGTATACCACCAAAAGCCCACAGGAGAAAGCAGGAAAGATCTAAAATTGACACCTAACATCACAATTAAAAGAACTAGAAAAGCAAGAGCAAACAAATTCTAAGTCTAGCAGAAGACAAGAAATAACTAAGATCAGAACAGAACTAAAGGAGATAGAGACACGAAAAACCCTTCAAAAAAACCAGTGAATCCAGGAGCTGGTTTTTTGAAAAGGTTAACAAAATAGATAGACAGCTAGCCAAACCAATAAAGAAGAATAGAGAGATGAATCAAATAGACACAATAAAAAATGATAAACAGGAGATTACCACTGATTGCAACAGAAATACAAACTACCATCATAGAATACTACAAAACACCTCTATGCAAATAAACTAGAAAATCTAGAGGAAATGGATAAATTCCTGGACACATACACCTCCCAAGACTAAACCAGGAAGAAGTCAAATCCCTGAGTAGACCAATAACAAGTTCTGAAATTGAGGCAGTAATTAACAGCCTATCAACCAAAAAAAGCCCAAGACTAGACAGATTCATGGCTGAATTTTACCAGAGGTACAAACAGGAGCTGGTACCAGTCCTTCTGAAACTATTCCAAACAATAGAAAAATAAAGACTCCCCCTTAACTCATTTTATGAGGCCAGCATAATCCTGATACCAAAACCTGGCAGAGACACAACAAAAAAAATAAAATTTCAGGCCAATATCCCTGATGAACATTGATGCGAACATTTTCAATAAAATACTGGCAAACCAAATCCGGCAGCCCATTAAAAAGCGTATCCACCGTGACCAAGTTGGCTTCATCCCTGGGATGCAAGGCTGGATCAACATATGCAAATCAATAAATGTAATCTATCACATAAACAGAACTAAGGACGAAAGCCACATGATTATCTCAATAGATGAAGAAAAGGTCTTTAATAAAATTCAACATGCCTTCATGCTAAAAACACTCAATAAACTAGGTATTGTTGGAACATATCTCAAAAAAATAAGAGTGATTTATGACAGTCCCACTGCTAATATTGTACTGAATAGGCAAAAGCTGGAAGCATTCCCTTTGAAAACCAGCACAAGACAAGGAGGCCCTCCACCCCTCCTATTCAACGTAGTATTGAAAGTTTTGGCCAGGACAATCAGGCAAGAGAAAGAAATAAAGGGTATTCAAATAGGAAGAGAGGAAATCAAATTGTCGCTGTTTGCAGACAACATGATTGTATATTTGGAAAATCCCATTGTCTCAGCCCAAAATCTCCTTAAGCTGATAAGCAACTTCAGCAAAGTTTCAGGGTACAAAATCAATGTGCAAAAATCACAAGCATTCCTATACACAAATATCAGACAACTAGAGAGCCAAATCATGAGTGAACTCCCATTCACAATTGCTACAAAGTGAACAACATACCTAGGAATACAACTTACAAGGGATGTGAAGGACCTCTTCAAGGAAAACTACAAACCACTGTTCAAGGAAATAAGAGAGGACACCAACAAATGGAGAAAGCTTCATGTTCACGGATAGGAAGAATCAATATTGTGAAAATGGCCATATTGCTCAAAGTAACTTAAAGATTCAATGCTATTCTCATTAAGCTATCACTGACTTTCATCAGAGACTTAGAAAAAAACACTTTAAATTTCATATGGAACCAAAAAGGAGCCCATATAGCCAAGACAATCCTAAGCAAAAAGAACAAAGACGGAGGCATCACGCTACCTGACTTCAAACTATACTACAAGGCTACAGTAACCAAAACAGCATGGTACTGGTACCAAAACAGAGATATAGACCAATGAAACAGAACAAAGGCCTCAGAAATACTGTCAGACATCTACAACCATCTGATCTTTGACAAACCTGACAAAAACAAGCAAAGGGGAAAGGATTCCCTATTTAATAAATAGTGAAGGGAAAACTGGCTAGCCATACACAGAAAACTGAAACTGGAGCCCTTCCTTAAACCTTAAACAAAAATTAACTCAAGATGGATTAAAGATTTAAATGTAAGACCTAAAACCATAAAAACCCTAGAAGAAAACCTAGGCAATACCATTCAGGACATAGGCATGGGCAAATACTTCATGACTAAAACACCAAAGGCAATTGCAACAGAAGCCAAAACTGACAAATGGGATCTCATTAAACTAAAGAGCTTCCACACAGCAAAAGAAACTATCATCCAAATGAACTGGCAACATACAGAATGGGAGAAAAGTTTCACAATCTGTCCATCTGACAAAGGGCTGATATTCACAATTTACAAGGAACATAAAGAAATTTACAAGAAAAAAACAAACAACTCCATCAAAAAGTGGGCAAGAATATGAACAGACACTTTTCAAAGGAAGACATTTATGTGGCTGACAAACATATGAGAAAACTCATCATCACTGGCCATCAGAGAAATACAAATCAAAACCACAATGGGATACCATCTCATGCCAGTTAGAATGGCAATTATTAAAAAGTCAGGAAGCAACAGATACTGGAGAGGATGTGGAGAAATAGGAACAATTTTACACTGTTGGTGGGAGGGTAAATTAGTTCAACCATTGTGGAAGACAGTGTGGTGATTCCTCCAGGATCTAGAACTAGAAATACCATTTGACCCAGCAATTCCATTACTGGGTATATACCCAAAAGATTATAAATCATTCTACTATAAAGACACATGCACACATATGTTTACTGCAGCACTATTCATAATACCAAAGACTTGGAACCAACACAAATGCCCATCAATGTTAGAGTGGATAAAAAAAAATGTATACACCGTAGAATACAATGCAGCCATCAAAAATAATGAGTTTATGTCCTTTGCAGGGACATGGATGAAGCTGGAAACCATCATTCTCAGCAAACTAACACAGGAACAGAAAACCAAACACTGCATGTTCTCGCTCATAAGTGGGAGTTGAACAATGAGGACACATTGGCACGGTGCGGGAGCATCACACACTGGGGCCTGCAGGGTGTAGGGGGCAAATGGAGGGAAAGCATTAGGAGAAATAACTAACATAGAGGAAGGGTTATTGGGTGCAGCAAACCACCATGGCACATGTGTACCTATGTCACAAACCTGCACGTTCTGCACACGTATCCCAGAACTTAAAGTATAACAAGAAAAGAAGAAAAAGAAAAAGAAAAGAAAAACAAAGCTATTAATTCACTGTGGCTAAATACAGCATTTTACTTAAAACTAAGTCTCTTAGAGACACTGTCCCTTCTCCTCAGCTGAGGTCTGATACTGAAACTCCCTGCTTACAGACAACGTCATCATGGTGCAGCCCTGAAGGCCTCACCTGGTTCTCCTGAGGAAGATAGCAAATGCCTCACTAGGGTCCCTTTTTGTTACAACCATGAGAGAACGTGCTGTTTCCAAGGCTGCTTAGAGGTGTTAGATGTGGACTCAGAGGTCTTGAGTTTGCTCAGACGAGCTCGCAACTTCTCTGATCTGTTTCCTTATCTGAAAGTAAAGATGATAATAATTTACACTGAGAGTAAGACCTACTCCACGTATTTTATTGGAGTTGAATGAGACAACGTAAGCGGGAAAAATGATGAGATGTTACAGTCCAAATTGTGCTTCCTCCAAAATCATATGTTGCAGCCCTATCGCCTGGTACCTTGGAATGTGGCTGTATTTGGAGAGAGAGTTTTTAAAGAGTGAGGAAGCTAAAATGAACCCATTAGCATGGGCCCTAACCCAATTTGACAGGTGTCCTCATAAAAAGAGGACATTCGGACACAAAAAGAGACAGCAGGGATGCACACACACAGAGGACAGATAATGTGAAGAGACAGAAAGAAGACAGCCATCATTATCCAGGGAGGCAGGTCGCAGAAGAAACCAGCTCTGTCAGCACCTTTATCTTGGACTTCGGGTATTCAGAACTGAGAGAAAACAAATTTCTGTTGGGTAAGCTGTTACTGGTGGAGGGTGTCCACGTTCTTGGTGTTTGGAACAAAGAGCTGGACAAAATGCAGAAACAAAGCAAGGAAAGAATGAAGCAAGCAGACGTTTATTAAAAATGAAAGCACACTGCACACGGTGGGAGCAGGCCAAGCACAGGAGCTCAAGGGCCCGGCTACAGAGCTTTCTGGGGTTTAAATACCCTCTAAGGTTTCCATTGGTTACTTGGTATACTCCTCTGTAAACGAAGAGGGTAAAGTGAAGTTACAAAGTTATTTACTTGGTGTACACCTTATGTCATTTACTAGGTGTCCGCCCTATGTAAATGGAGAGGATGAAGTAAAGTTACAAAATCATTTACTAGGTGTCTGCCCTATGTAAATGGAGAGGATGAAGTAAAGTTACAAAATCATTTACTAGGTGTCCGCCCTATGTAAATGGAGAGGATGAAGTAAAGTTACAAAATCATTTACTAGGTGTCCGCCCTATGTAAATTAAGATGACGTTTCCTGTCACAGCTGAAGTGTTTCCGTTTGATTCAGTGCTAGGAAATCCTTAGGTTCCAGGCTTCCAGGCCCTATTGTCCTGCCTCAAAGCCACCTAGTCTGCGATATTTTGTTATGGCAGCCCTAGCAAATAAGTATAAATTGCAAGACATTAAACAAATATTATTATTGATTTGAAAAATATACACATCTTGCATCTTCTGCTGCATAATACAATGTTGTAGGAACACCACTGAAGCCTTCCACCTCACCATCAGCGTCCTTTTCTTGTGAAACACATCAGGCTTTTCTTAAGGCACCCCGACTTCAGATGACTGAAATTTGCTTTGAAGAGAAACACCATTTCCCAGCTTCCATTTCCCAGCCTCCCCTCACTTACGCACTAGCAGTATGACCTGGTCCCTAATTTCCATAATCCAATTTTATATCCTCTAGCCCTCTGATGGCAAAAGAGAAGAAGATTAAGGGGAAATAAATATTTATAAATGAACAGGGCAAAGGTTCACTATGCAATATAGTATAATTAAATATCTTTTTCTTTAAAGCAAAATATTTTCCTTAATTTTGCAGGTACTTTATACTCGGTGAAAATGATAATGTGTCTATTTTTATGCTACGTGATGCTAAAAAAGAATACAAAAATCTTTTCCATTAAACGATAGTAATTTAAAATCAATATCAAAATAAATTTATAATTATATGTACCTAGAAATGCTTTTGCCCTCAGACTCTCTAAAGCACCAAAATGTGATCTGTTTTTCATTTTTCTTGCTGCCTAAAAACCTTTTAAAATGTAATCTCTGCTGTTTTATCAGAAGATAGATTACTTGGGCAGTGGATTTGGATCAGGAAAATAAGCCCCTCACTTTTTTCATCAATATTTCATTTCCACCTGGATTGCCACTGACACCTGCCCCTTTCAATAACCACTGAAAATTAATTACTGAGTCCCCCAAATCACAGAGTTGTGTTTAAATTCTGAGCCTAGACCAAAAACTCTCCAAAGACTCCCTTCTACCTAACTCCCACTGTGCCCAAAGGCAAGTGATTTATTTTTACCTTGTTTCCACATCAACCCCCAAGAGATGGCTTCAGAAATTAATCTAAACTCCAGGTCAGAGCCCATTGCCAAAATTCCAAATATCTCCGGTTTCCAAAGATCCCTAGTTAATAGTTTGGGAATTAAAATAAATCAATACAAAACAAAAACCTAGATTGCTGCAAAGAGCTAATAGTTACTATATTTCTCTAGTTGGGATATATTTTTTTGGCTTATTTCAGGTCCTCATAGCACAATATTTGTATCTCTGCCTGCCTTGAGTCAGAGTCACTTATGAAGATTATTTCCCTGCCTGAAGATGCTGAGATTCCGGAAGTTATGAACCATCATCACGCTTATCCATTGAGCTTACCTTGGCTACCCCACCACTACCCCAGAGGAATCTGAAATGGCATTTCCCATAGAGAAGAGCTCATCAGGTATCTATTGGACTCAAGAGTTAGAAGCAAGCGCAGTGTCTCAGAAAGACAGGTAATCATGGAGTTATCGGAACTTTTCCTTATGGCTTTCATTCTCCATCCTCTATTGAACACATCCAGGCTGACACAAAGACACTATTACAGATAAGGTAACTGTCCATCGGCCATCTTCTAAGAGACATTTTGCTCCAAGCGACCTAATCATTGGCAGGAAAGCTCGTGCTTTGCTTGTTTTTGCAGAAACGTTTGGCAATGTTATAGAAATTGACATTTTTAAACAAATAACGGAAAGATTGCATCGGCTCCAAATGTAATGCCATATTTAAAAAACACAGTTTCATGTCTTACTGGGATTTTTAAAAATGAAACTTGGGCAGAGCCCCAGAAGAAGACCCCGTGACAGTAACTTTATAAGTAAATCAGGGCTGGTGAGCCCCCCAACTCCATCCCACCTGCACCTTAGTCTGCATTTCTGCTTCCGAGAAAGAGTGTCACCCCTCATCTCAGTCCTCAGAGAAGAATTCATTTGACTCAGCCCAACAGTGTCACTGCAAAGGGAGCTGTTCCTGAAGGATCAAGGGTATGGGACTTTTGCTCTAGGTTCCACATAAAATCCCCAGGAGACACATTTGTTTTCTCACAGATAGGGTTCTCTGGAAACTGATGCTGAGGTGGACTTTGGGTACTGAGATGCTTTCTAGGGATGAACATTCATAAAAGGAAGTGGGAGGAAGCAAGGTGGGAGAGAGACAAGTCGAACTATGATGCCAAATGGACAAAGCCTTACCCAACCCCACTGGGAGCCTTGGGGCTACTAGTGTTCTTCAGAGTGTCCTGAGCCAGGCTGGTGTGACTGGGACTGCCTTTGTCTCCAGCTGCAGGCTCTGGGCAAGGATGTGCAGTCAGGTGAGGTGACTATCTACAGCTAAGGGCAGACCCTGAAGAAGTCCATCTCAGGAGGCTTCTGGTAGCCATGTGCCCCAAAGCCAGACTTGGAATCTTTCGTGGAGGAGACCTGAAGAGCACATGTCTGGGCCATGACATTCTCCTCAAAGCCTCATTAGCAGCCCACACCAGACCTTCCATCTACCTTACCTCTACAGCGTGCACAGCTCCTCTGCTCCTCTGTGGTTCCCATACCCTTGATCCTTCAGGAACAGCTCCCTTTGCAGTGACTCACTGTTGGGCTGAATCAAATGAATCCTTCTCTGGGGACCGAGATGAGGGGTGGCATCCTTTCTCTGAAGCAGAATCACAGCCAGCGTGTCTCTCTCCTCCATTGCACAGGAAAATGCTGCTCTTTCTCAAGTGCTGCAGTCAGCACCTGATGGAGCTGACCTCCTAAGAAGGCAGTGCATCAACTCTACTGAACCTCTGGGTTCTCACCTCTGCCCAACTGCCTTTTTAAAACATTGCTTCACCTGGATACACAACTTTCAGAAAACACTATTCTAAGAGTTCTGATAAATACAGTGCTCCTCATCTTCTTACAATTATATATACTAAAAATTATATGTAATAAAAATCTCAGTAAGCAAAACAAATAAAGAACTTCGCTGGATGAGTATAAGCCTGAGACAAGCATCTCAGTCACAAACTGTTGCATTATAAAAAATTAAGACCTAATACAATGTGTAACTATTTGAAAATAAGAAAAATGATTGCACATAGTGTGTTATCTATGTTTTTTCCAGAAATATATATATATATGTAAATATAAATGCTTACCAGGAAAGCACAAAATCATTATAATTTCAACTACAAATTGGTTGGCTAACAGGCTCTAAATTGTTTTATGTGAAAATAAATTAGGAGGCAATTAATAGAAATCAACAGAATTGAAATAGATGGAAAAACTCCTGATGGTTTAGGAGAGAATGAACCTTATAGAACCCAGTGAGGTCTGTGAAACCGAGTGCAGAAAAAGAAGAAAAGAGGTGCTTCTTGGTGACAGATGAGTCCACAGTTGGAAGAACATCATTTCTCTTCAGAAGTGCCTGGCAGAGTGGGGTTCAAAAACTCACTGGCAAAATAAGCAGGCTAACACCTCTGAGCTAAGGTGCTAGTCACTACTGAGACCAAGAAAACTCCACAAAAACTAAGAGAAAAGAAAGATCAGGAATGAAGTTTAAGAAAACTTTTTGTATACTGAGAGATGCTAAGTATAATAGTATCCAAAGTATTCTCCTGGGATTCCAAAGCTCTCATTTCCAAGGCAGTTTAGGGAAGGCACTCATGGAATGTTTATCAGACACAGTACAGAATGTTAACAAAATAAATCTTATGCAAGCTTTCTAAAAGGTTCTAGTAGATCTCTTCTGTGTCTTCTAAGAGGCAGAAAGCAAGAAAACCAAGAAAACAGACATTCTCTAGAATTCTTTTATGTGCCAACACAGAGCCAGCCACTTCCTGAGAACTGTCCCTTTAGTGTCCAGCAACCATTCATTTTACAATTCTGGAAACAGAGACCCAGAGAAAAAAATAACAGTTTTGAGGGCTTACTGAAACTAACACTCATAGTCCAGAGCCAAGTCCAGGCTTGTTGGCTTCATAGATTTGTGCTTCATTCTGGGTAGAGGCATCACTTTGCTCTGGGAGCCCCTGGAGAGCTGGGCTCAGTCTGGAGGGTCCTGTGGTCTCCCACAAAGATCACATTCTGTTCTCTCCATCACATCTCCTCCTTCACTCTGCAGCTACAAGTAATACGAAATTTATATATTTAGAAACCGTAGGAGTGGCCCCTTTGTTGGCTGTTCAAGGCTAGCTCAGACAACTCTTTTGTGACCAATGTCCCTGCAGGCATGTATATTTCACTACTTGCCCCCAGTTTTGGAGAACCCATTCCTTGTATCCCAGCCCAGCTTCCCAGCAAGTGACAGGAAAGGATGATGTTCACAGTTCAGAAGCCCCCTCTCTGGGGTCAAGCTGGCCTGGAGGACTCTCACTTTCAAAGATGGCATTTTACACATGAGTTGATGCAGCAATAGAAATGTGTGTGTTTTGGAGAATTTAAGGATGTCTATTGAATCGAACTATCTTCATCTACACTCAAATTACACTCAAACACATCTCAGCCAAGATTAAATAAAAACTTCCACTGTATGCAGACAGGTCCAATTTATCTAGATTTCCAATGTGCTTTAGAATTTCCCAAGGTATGTTCTTTTTTTTTCACCTGGATCGATTGTTCCCATTTTGTTGCATTCCCTCTGATTGGCATTTAGAGTGTGTAACAATTAACTCTGTGCTGGGGCTTTGTAAACTTTCACCGATCAACGTGTGAGGGGAAGCACTTGCCCAAGCCTCAGAACTAGGCAATGGGAGACTGGGCTGTCTGCCTGTGAATCTCCACACTACATAGCCTCATTTACTTACCTACCTGTTTCTTCAGTACTCGAAGGTCAGGTTTGACCAATAACGTCTATTTAGTTCCAACTATTAGCATGTTTAATTTCCACCACACAAACAGAATAATGAACAAGGTATCCATCTTAATCACCCATTTGTAAATATATAAAAAAAAAACTTAAATTGAAGTGGGATGCAATTACAGGGAACGAAAAAATAGAGGAAAGAATAGATAAATAGATGCTTATGAAAGAGCAGTGTAAAGAAAATGCACATTCAAAGCAACGTATCTCCTTTTCCGATATGCCCTCCCAGCAGAGTGAATTTCCTTCTTATTTTCCCCTACTTAGTGACCTAATCTCACCTCTTCTCTTTCTCAGGTTGCTTGTGAACCCCACATTATCTCTCTGTTATCACCTAGATTGGCTGAACAGTTAACTTCTCCTCATCTTTTCCTCACAACCTCTGTGATCTGAACACACCAAGATCCCAAGCAGAACAATGGGGAATTCCTTTTATTGGGACATTACATTTTTTCCTTGGCAATTGAATAATTTTTGCTATTGTTATACAGCTTAAAGTATGGGTGTCTTTAACGTCTGAGCTTGCACCAGATACATTTCTACAGAGAGCCCTTAGCCACGCTTCACGCATTCCCTTACCAGCAGAATGTCTGATAAGGATTTTCTGTGGTCCTTCCAGTGCAGTGCTGGCCTCTGAGGCTACCTTCTGACATGGCAGGGTGGAGCCTCCAACTTAATCCAGAAGGAAGAGGAGAGGGCAGGATTCCCAGCACAAATCCCTGCTGGAGAGTTGCTATACTATTAATAGAAACTTAGCCTCAAAGGGATGGGCAGATATTCAGAGGAGAAAGAGGCTTTCATGTGCCGTCTTCAGAATCAGTGCTTGGTCAAATAGTTTCATTGATGTTCAACCAAATGGTTGTAATGTACTGGATCCCGAATATACACAAGTGTTTGGGTTACAATACAGTTCCTTGATAAGGAATATCAGCTTTCTCGTAACATTGTGCAATTATTGGCAGCTTTGCATTTCAAGTTGAAAAAACCAAACTATTCTGCTAGGAAAGCAATTCATCCAGTAAGAATTTTAATTTTATATAAAATCATATTTGTAGCAAACTCGGCATATTGACTTTTACCTTGTACTTATGGAAAATGCGGGAAGAAGGACTTTGCTCCCCATGAAAACTACTACCCCCTGATGGCAACTGGTCACTCAGAGTGTAGGAATTGTGGTTACAATTCCATGTTGCTTCACTGAATTCTTTGCTCTAAAGAGTTTTCATTTGTTTGAGTTGGACACCCCAAGAAGAAATCTACTTTGGGGGTGCTCACTCCCCTTTGTCTTAGACAATCTTTGCCTTTTATCTCTCTAGATCCAGTAACTCACACATAGGCTGGTCTATGACAGGCACCCAATACTGGCATACCTTAGAGATACTGCGGTTTTGTATCTGGACCACCATAATAAAGCAAATATTGAAATACAGTGAGTCACATAAATGTCCTGATTTCCTACTGCACATAAAAATTATGTTTACACTATACTATAGTTTACTAAGTACAATAACATTGTCTAAAAATTATACATAATTTAATTTAAAAAATACTTTATTGCTCAAAAATGTTAAGAGTCATCTGGGCCTTCATTGAGTTCTAATTCTTTTGCTAGTAGAAGTTCATGCCTCAGTGTTGATGGCTGTTGACTAGTCAGCATGGAGTTTGCTGAAGGTTTGGCTGGCTGTGGCAATTTCTTAAAATAAGACAACAGTGAAGTTTGCCACAACAATAGACTCCTCCTTTCAGGGAAGACTTTTCTACAGCATGCCATGCTGTTTGACAGCATTTTGCCCACAGCAAAACTTTCAAAATTGGAGTCAATCTTCTCCAAACCTGCCACTGCTTTATCAACTAAATTTATGGAATATTCTAAATGCTTTGCCATTGATTTGTGCCAGGACAGGACAGGCTGCTCATTCTAGTGGTCCAATAATGATATGCAGACAGACTGGGAAAGAAGGGTTTATTTCTGCAACCAGTTGCGGGGAAAAGGTCAAAGTAACTCAACAGACCAATTCAAAGTTAAAAGCTTTTTTTTCTTTTCAGTGCTTAGATATAGCCTAAGTTCTATGTCTACATGTGAGTGTGTACCTACAAGAAGGAGTTTCATTTAATCAACAGCTAATCTTTAACTAGGGCCTAAGGTCTGGAAAACTTCCTCTAGAGTTTTGGAAAATTTCTTAATCTTAATTGGGCCCTGGTACAAGGTGTATGTGTTAGAACACTTTTATTATTCAATCAGACTTTACGGTCTGAGAAAACCCGGGTGGGGTCTTAATGGATTTTATTTTTTTCTTTTTGCATTCCAGTCCTTGAACTTCGACACCAGTTATTCCAGTTCTTTAATGCTTAACTTACACATTCATTAAAATTATAGTAAAGGGTTAGTGGAAACTGACTACTCTGGTTGCTAATGGAAACTGGCCTGCCACAATTTCAGCAACGTTCACAGCATCTTCACCAGGAGTAGATTCTTTCTGAAGAAACCACCTTCTTTGCTCATCCATGAGAAGCAATTTCTCATTTGTTCAAGTTTGATCATGATATTACAGCAATTCAGTCCCATCTTCAGGCTCCACTTCTGATCCTAGTTCTCTTGCCATTTCGACCACACTTGCATTTACTTCTTCCACTGAAGGCTCAAAGTCTTGAAGCCCTCAAAATCATTTATGTTGAAGAAGTTGGCATTAACTTCTTCCAAGTACTTGTTAATATGGATATTTTGACCTCCTCCCACAAATCATGAATATTCTTAATGACATCTACAATTGAGAATCCTTTCCAGAAGTTATTTAATGTACTTTGCCCAGATCCATCAAAGGAATCACTATCTACAGCAGCTCTAGCCTTATGAAATGTATTTCTCAAATAATAAGACTTGAAAGTCAACCTCACTTCTTGATTCACGGGCTGCAGAATGGATGTATGTTATTAAGCATGAAAACAACATTAATCTCCTTGTACCTCTTCATTAGAATCCTTGGGTGACCAGGTACATTGTCAATGAGCAGTAATATTTTGAAAGGAATCTTTTTTATGAGCAGTAGATCTTAACAGCAGGCTTAACATATTCAGCAAACCATACTATAAATTGATATGCTGTCATCCAGACTTTGTTCTTCCATTTATAGAGCACAGGTAGAAAGACTTAGCATAATTTTTAGCAGCCCCAGGATTTTCAAAATGGCAATGAACTTTGACTTCAACTTAAGTCACCAACTGCATTAGCCCCTAACAAGACAGTCAGCCTGTCCTTCAAAGCTCTGAAGCCAAGCATTTATTTCTCCTGTCTAGCTGTGAAACTTCTAGATGGCATCCTCTTCCAAGAGAAAATTATTTCATCTACATTAAAAATATCTGCAAAGCACAAAGAAAGAGGTATGCCTTTAAGTGTCTTCCAAGGAAGTCCATGATTCTACCTCTTGGAATAAGACCCCATGTAGTGAATTAATATATACCGCATGCCTAATAACTGCAGGTAATTTTCAATGAGATAGAATTTATTTCTCTACATCATGGTCTTATAACTCCATAAACTAAAAATCAAAATGAAACATAACTGAAACTTCCTTGATAACTTGGCTGTGTGTTTGCCTAGTGATTTTTTCTTTTTTTTTTTTTTTTTGTTGAGACGGAGTCTCGTTCTGTCACCCTGGCTGGAGTGCAGTGGCGCTATCTTGGCTCACTGACGCACCACCTCCAGGTTTCATGCCATTCTCCTGCCTCAGCCTCCCGAGTAGCTGGGACTACAGGCGCCCGCCACTACGCCCAGCTAATTTTTTGTGTTTTTAGTAGAGACGGGGTTTCACCATGTTAGCCAGGATGGTCTCGATCTCCTGACCTTGTGATCCGCTCGCCTCAGCCTCCCAAAGTGCCGGGATTACAAGCGTGAGCCACTGTGCCCGGCCTCTTTTTTTTTTTTAAATCTAGTTTAATTTTAAGTTCAGAGATACATGTGCAGGATGTGCAGGTTTGTTACATAGGTAAACATGTGCCATGGTGGTTTGCTGCACCTATCAACCCATCACCTAGGCATTAATCCCAGCATGCATTAGCTATTCTTCCTGATGCTCTCCCTCCTCCTTCCCCCAAAACAGTCTCCAGTGTGTGTTGTTCTCCTCCCTGTGTCCATGTGTTCTCATTGTTCATCTCCCACTTATAAGTGAGAACATACAGTGTTTGGTTTTCTGTTCCTGTGTTAGTTAGCTGAGGATAATGGCTTCCAGCTCCATCCATGTCTTAGCAAAGGACATGATCTCTTTCCTTTTTATGGCTGCATAGTATTCCATGGTGTGTATGTACCACATTTTCTTTATCTACTCTGTCATTGATGGGCATTTGGGTTGATTTCATATTTTTGCTATTGTGACTAGAGCTGCAATGAACATACAGGTGCATGTATCTTTATAATAGAATAATTTCCATTCCTTTGAGTACACACCTAGTAATGGGATTGCTGAGTCAATGGTATTTCTGGTTCTAGGTCTCTCAAGATGGATTAAAAATTTAAATGTAAAACCCAAAACTATAAAAACCCTAGAAGAAAATCTATGCAATATCATTCAGGACATAGGCATGGGCAAAGATTTTGTGATTAAAAACACCAAAAGCAATTGCAACAAAAGCAAAAACTGACAAATGGGATCTAATTAAACTAAAGAGCTTCTGCACAGCAAAGGAAACTATCATCAGCGTGAACAGACAGCCTACAGAATGGGATAAAATTTTTACAACGTATGCATATGATGAAGGTGTAACATCCAGAATCCACAAGGAGCATAAAAACATGTACAAGAGAAAAAAAAACTCTGGGAAATTCTCAAAAGAAGACATTTATGTGGCCAAGAAACATATGAAATAAATCTCAGTATCACTGATCATTAAAGAAATGAGTATCAAAACCACAATGAGATACCATTTCATGCCAGTCAGAACAGTGTTATTAAAATGTCAAGAAACAACAGATGATGGCAAGGCTGCGGAGAAATAGAAACACTTTTACACTGTTGGGAATGTAAATTATTGTCTAGTGATTTTTAAAGCAATCAACTTACATGTATTCAGTACAAGTTATGTGTAAGATTCTATGCTTTAAATACACATCTCCTGACTAACATGGAAATTTGGATAAAAGCAATACCAATCCCTCTAAGCGTGGTTGTTTTGTAATCATAAAATGTTCTGTAGAATTATCGGTTCTGGGAATGGCAGGGCACAGTACAACACTTGAATAGCTGAGCTCTTTGTTACTGGAAGCCACATATGAGAGAAGGCTGCTACACAGGGCCATGCAGAGCCACACTTGGGGCAGGGTGACAGCAAGCTTAATTATGGCAAGCAGACTGGGATTAGCTGGGTTCCAGAGCTCCCTGTGGCTGGGCTAATTTGATGACTTATTGGGCTCAGCATAGGGCTGTCCCTATTTATGGGCTTTTAGGATGGGTACCTTGTGGCCTGGCACATGAAAGACACATAAGAAAAAGGGTTAGTGTATGAACTTAACAGCTGATCAAGGAGGGGAAATGCACAGCCTCTACTCAGGGCATCAAAACTGGGTAAAGACAGTGTTAAAAAAAAAAAGAAAAAAAAACTAAATAAAATCTTGTATTACAATGATGCAATATGTATCTTGACCTGAAAGTCAAATGATGGCAATTCCTCTCCCACCAGAACTTTAACAAATCTCTTTAATGCCGCAATGTGTTTATGTCTTTTTTGAGTCATGCGGAAATGCATGAGTTACAATGTTTTTGCAATTGGGTTGAGAAAGAAAATAATCACAAGTGCTCTTTGAAGACATTTTAAACATTGTTACTGGCATAAAAACTGAAGTTATGTTCAGAGTTGAGATAGGATGATTAAAATACGGTGAGTTCTGCCTGTTATCTGAAGGCATCTGTGGACAAATTGCTATTGCACCCATTTCATAGTTTGAAGAAGTGAACAACTAATGGCTCCTCCAGGGTCATTGCATGAAAGAGCATAGTCAACAAATGCTTCAGGGTACAAGCCATAATTTAACAAAACCAGCTTGTGTGCTTGGGCCAGATGGTGTTTTGTAATGGAATTATGGGGCTGTATCATCACCGTATTTTCTAAGTGCAACTTAAGGTCTTCCCTAAACCCCATGACCAGTGTGAGAAGGCCGTCTATAAACTCATTAGAACTTTGAAGAAAAGTTGACTTGGTTTTTAAGAGAGTAGTAGCACCAGAGATTTGATTCACTTTTTAAAAGTGGATATTTAATTAGAGACATTAAAAATATTCATTTCTTTTCTCATAGAAATCTTAAAGTAAATTTTCTCCTATTTGTACTTAGGAAACAAATATCATTATGCTTTATATCATGAGTTACACCAAATAAAGACAGTCTTATTTAACACCATACACACAGATATCTAGATATATACTTATATATCTATATGTAGATATATCTATATATAGATGTAGACATATTTATGTATATGTATATACATATGGTATACAAACACATACACTAATTTTGTTATTGGAGGAAAGTCAGTTTAACTCCTCCGAATGGACCTGATGATTTTCTTTTCCAATGGATGGAGTTGAACAAGAGCATCTTTAAGGTCTTATTTATGTTTTACAGCCTTGGTTATGTTAAGAGTAAAAAAGAAAAATAGAAAGAGGGTTTTATATCTTATAGTTACAGAACATCTCTACTTCTTACATTTTAATTTGTTCAGCGAAAGAGACAGTAGCTGTTCTCATGTCCTTGCTTTTTTTCAGAGCTCATAATTTAATATATTTGCATAAAATGAGGTGGGGAAAGCTAGCTAATCTCCTTTGCTTGTAAAATACCTTAAGGAAATTTTTTATTAGTCTACAAGACCCAAGGGCAAGTGTTAATAATAAATAATGAGAGCATATGGTAGAATGACTGATTCATTTGTGGTCTACCAGTTGTAACCCCTTGTGGGGAAAAAAAAAAGAATCCAGGCAATAATGTAAAAACAGTCCCTTACAGTGCCAGAATCTCTTAAGCCTTACACTATTTGATTCATCTTTAAAATCTCTTTCCAATTAAACATGCTGATACTTGGAATTAAATAAAAGCCTTGGAGGGGAGGCGAGACTTTTGCTTTAAACATCATTTAAATTACAGACATCCTAGATTTACGAGCTGGAACTGAAGATTTCCTAAGATCAATTACATCATGCATTTTCAAGAAAGATGTAATTCCACAAAGCCGCTGTGCAAAGCTCAGTAACAATTACCATCAAGAAATACAGATTAGAGACCACACAGCAGTAAAGTACATCAAGATTTCTCTTCAGAGTACAGGAGATTTCAAAGTAGCCCATGCTGAAGCAATGATTTAGGATTTCCACCCTTAATCTTTTAGCCTACCAAAATAGTTCCTTAATGAATAGAGGAGTTGAAAATTTTTGTTTGCATATCAGTTTCTTACTAGCTTTTATTATTATGAATCCACATCTCTATGAAATATTCTTCAGCCCTGAGAAGAGATTTACAATTCAAATATTATTTTGAAGCATCCTATTCTTGCAAGAAAGTAAGATCATGCCCTCGAGGGGCTCCATCTGCTAGCAATTAGAGCTTTGCCAAAACATTCAAATAGCTTAGCGCGTACACACTTCTCCGGAAAATAAACTGCATTCTCTTCTTCTTTGCATCTCCAGGTATAACCTGGTGACTGGCAGAATTTGGCCATCAGCAAATCTCTGTGCGGTGGCGGTTCTTGAAGACGAGGCACCAGGTTGCACACTTCTGTTATATTTCCTTTGCACCCTCTAATGGGTTGAACACCTACTTGTCCCACAGGCAATGTGATGGGCGATTGCTAGATTTGCACAATCTTCTTAAATTATGATTCTTTGTTCATTGAAGCTCAAAGAAAACAGTGCATGACTTCCACGTTCCAGCTGCTTATCAAAACTCTTTCTTTGCATTCAGGCAGAGAGAAGTCTGGAGCTCCAGCCTCCGTTTTTTTCTCAGGGACATATGTGAAGTGTCATCTCATTTCCTTCCCCCCAAAATAAAAAAAATGGGGCAGTTATGCAACAAATCAACTTTGTGCTATTTCCGGGTACATGAGACTGTCCATGAGATGTGCTTTGAATGCCAAACACCGAATATATAGTTATTTTTTAAAGCTTTGTTGAGATATAATTGACATACAATAAACTGCACAAAATAAAGTATACAAATTGATGTTTTGACATACATATACATCTGTGAAATCATCATTATCCTTAAGATAGCAAACATATTTATCACCCTTCCAAAATATTTTTTGCACTGTATTTATTTGAAATTTCCAGCTTTATTGAGATATACTTATGAAAATTATAAGGGTTCAATGTATACAATGTAATGATTGGATACACATGTATGCTGTGAAATGATTTACCACAATCAAACGAGTTAACATATTTGTTACCCAAGGTCATTGCTTCCCTTTTTGTTTCATTCTGTTTTTGGTGAGAACATTCAAGCAAATTTTAAGTATACAATACAGTATTGTTAACTATAGTCCCCTGAATTTACTTATCTTGTGACTGAAAGTTTGTACCCTTTGACCGACATCTTTCCTGTTCCTCTGCTCCCCTGCCCTTGGTAACCACCATTTTATTCTCTGTTGCCATAAGTCCAACTTTTTTAGATTCTACATATAAGTGAAGTCAGGCAGTATTTGTCTTTCTAATTTTGCTGATGATGAAAATGGAAGAATAATGTAAATTGGGACATTCCCTGAAAATGTGGGACATACCTGGCTTTAGGACTCAGAATATAATAATTATCATAAAATTTAAAAATCCATTTTGCTACAATTGTGAATCATCAGGATTAGACTAAGCCAAAAGAAAAACAATCCAAACTTAAAGCAAAAAAGAATAAATTCTTTTAAGTCTAAAATAGAAAGTTCCAGCATTCTGATTCCCAAACCATCTCCTCAAAGTAGAAAAAGCATAAGCCAACTTTCAAGGGAGACTTTATTTATTTTCTCTCATGACATCGTGAGTATGATATGTATTGGACAGAAATAAGACGTGGCTTTGGCAAATATGAGTTTCCAGACATCCACATTGTGACTACTTTGCTGTACACAATCAAATGTCATCTTTCTAATGAAATAGGATGCAGGAGTAAGAAAAGATTCTGATAAAAGTCAAGTTGATATACTAGTCAGCCCCAGTCACCTATAACTTATTCTCCTAGCACAGAAATTACATTCCATGCAACATATGCATGGAACACTATATTCACAAATCATACCAATGGTCTACCACCAGGAGGGCCAGAACAGTACAAAAAATTAACAGAAGTAGAAGTGGACTTTCAATCATCTGTGGAAACTGCCTCCTTCGGACTCCTGGAGACTCGCTGGAGGGTGAATTGCAGGAGGTGGGAAGGACAGGCTATGGCTGCTAAAGTGAGCAAAGTTAACTGATTCTGGAGGAAACTGATCACGTGACCCGGGCCACTGGGCTACATTCTCCTCAAGGCACAGTGTTGGTCCTGTTATGTTACCAAACTCCAGAGGCTTTTCTGTTCCTGGTATTGAGTAAATTCTCAATTAGAATTTGTGTAACCTGAATTTATTAACCACCGATTATAGTTAATATGGGACATGTATATACTGTCCACCAAAAGCCACGCTTTGGAAGGAAACTGGTTTTGGAATCAGTGAAAATAGGATGGGAGGGTCCAAGGAAAGACTAGAGTGAAAAGAATCATGATGTCTCTGTTATGACAATGAAAATGTATTCATCTACAAGGCAGAGGTGAGGATAGTGCGATGATATTCCTGGGTAGTTATTAATCCCTCTTACAATATAGAAGTCTGGGGCTTCCTAGAAAACCATGGCAAACCAAGTCTACATGTACACAACTTTTTCTTTCCCATGGCTTCCCATCACCAGTAGACTATAGAAAATCACATAAATCATAAGAGTGCTGGCTGTGCCATGGGGATTTATATTGCTTTTCTCCCAGTCCAACTTCCATTCTGCCCTTTTCTGATAATAACAATAACCTCAGGTTATTTTTTTGGCTTTGGGTTTTTTCTTTTTTTTTGAGGAAGGAGCCCTCCTTAGGGGGAGTGACTGTCTCCCTAGGAAGGCTCATGGGATAGAGGGATTTCCCAGGATACAGGACTTTTAGTGCTAAAGCTAGGTAATTCCCAGGAATTGGGAAGAACCAGTAATTCAGTTTCCTTCAGAACTTGCCCAGTGAGAATATGCATCACGCTGCTCTTCTCCTTATGCTCCACACTGCAGGCCAATCAGAATCTCCCTCTTCTGGAAACGGACAAGAAATATAGCTTGGTTGCCATTCCAAAATAAAACCAAGACAAAACCAAAGATACAAATATTTGCAACTATGCACCCTGAAGGGCTTGTCCATTGGGTCTCACTTCCTAGGACCTCTAAGGTCTCTGGCTCTAAGGACTGATTGTTTAGCCACCCTGACTCAGTTTAACCAACTCTTCCTCTCACCAACCAGAGTGAGCATATGTTACTTGTACCTCCAAACCTCTAACTGGTCCAGAAAATGACACCTGGAATTGAGTGGGACAAGTGAGAAATGTTAACTATGGGATTGGCTGAGGCAAGGTAAGTGGAGGTTGTAAAGGATTTTTTATTCCATGCTTGTCCCATGCATTCCATAATAGAGAAATCTGTTATGTGGTAGCATTTTGTTAAGTAGTTTTCTGTTGTGTCTTGGGACTAATGCCAAGTGCCAGTGGTGTCTGAACTTTATAGGATTTGATAGAAAGATGTCAAGGTGTTGCAGTCTCTAAAACCAATGAGGGAGGAAAACACAGATTTGCAGAGAGAGGAGCTTTCTTCCTAGGACCAGTAATCTAGGGTGACCACTGTGAGCATAGTATTCAACTTTGGAAAACCCAAACTTCCCACTTCTAAATTAAAATTGGTGGTAGTTGAAGACTGAGGACAAGAAATATACCTGAAGAAGAGAAGAGGACCTGGGCTATGCCTGGTTCTTCCAGGTCCCCAATTCCTGTCTGACAAATACATTATTGCATATGGCCCTCCCTAGGATTACACCCCCAGCCAAAGTGCAGACTCCATAGTTTTGACTTACCTTCAGGTAGAGATCAAGTTCATACTCAACTGAACTCTGTGGATCTGGGCACATATTTAAGGCTTTTTCTAAGAGGCAGGGTATCCCACACTTGTCCTGGATACAAGAAAAATAAATACTTCTTGATTTAGTCTCTCATTAACTGAGTTGACCAAAGGCAAATCAATGGAAAGTCAACTCCAGCTCCACAGGAGCTGTGTTGTCAAAGACACCTAGACTGTGCTGCAGACTGAGGCCTGGGATTGTTTAAACTGCAAGATAATCCTGAGGCCCCCAAAACCCAGAGGAAGAAGGTTTCTAATGTGGACTTCCCTAGAAGGGCTAGAACCCTGCTACCTCTCTCCAAAGGGTCCTTGGGAAACAACAGACAAGGGTGGGGGCTTCCAGTGGGCAGATTCACCACCCAGAGCCCACTCCTCTGCCAGGGCAGTGAGTCCTGCTCTTCTGACCCAGAGGGATGTGGACATTGCTCTCGGCCAGTCACCATCATCATGGTCTCTCAGCTACATCTCTCTCCCCTTTCCCAGTGGCATCTGCAACTGTACACAAGGCCCATGATGGCTGCTGCCTCTGAGGAGGAGACCGGGAAAGGCTTCCAAGGATCTTCAATGAAATGTCGACATCTGTTGATTTGTGGTGGATTCATAGTGTAGGTTATATTGTTCTTTGTTTTCCTGTATTTTTAAAATCTTTCTGAAAGTTAGCTCAAAACACTTTTGTTACTCTTAGTGACTAGCTATACATGATACTTCGCTATTATTGGTGATTCATTCTCTTTGCCTGGAGTAATCACTCCAATTAGTAAAAAGGCTTTACCTTTCTTTTTCATAAAACAGTAATTACCATGTATAATTCATAACAATGATATGCATACAATTATGTACATAGGTATATATGTATTTTTGTGTGTGTGTGTGTGTATGTGTGTGTCACCATAGTCTGAAATCTGAAGATTCCCTGGACAAGAATTAGAATAAGGAACACCTATGTCATTCTTTTAGGACTTGCTTCAGCTGCTGTCCCTTCCTCTTTCCAGGGTGACCCAGGAAGGTGATCAGGTTGCTAATGTTTTTTCTTCATATCTTTTCTGGATTGAAAATGGGAATTTTTTTCTCACTTTCTTTAAGCTTCAGGAGAGATTTTCGGTGTGGCTTTAGTGACAAAGCTCAGGAAGAAATCAATTAGAGAACAACGCAAATCAGTTATAGACAACACAAGAGAACCCACTGCTAAATTATGCGGAAGACCCCAGCAGCGGGAGAAGTATGCAGGAGACTAATTGCAAGGCCACACAGATGAGGCAGCCAGGAATCACTGAATCAGCGAGAAGGACCTCAGGAGTTAGAAAATGCATGGATTGCTAAGACACTTGGATTCAGTGACAGTGGGGAGCATTTATTCATTACATCATAGGAAATCAAGCTTGGGTTCTCTGTTAGTAACTGTGGTTACTCTTGTGGTACAAACATTGCTCTGTCTGTGTGGAGAAAGCTGCACCCAGCATCTGGATAGTTTTGTCATCGCGGGTGGTCAACTGATGAAGATTTGCACTTTAAACCTCAGACCTTGTTTTTAAAGAGTATGGAAGAGCACAAAGACCACTCAAATGAGAACAAGCCACACTATTTATTCAACCCTTGATACAGCATTATTATCCTGATACTATTGCTTGTGTTTAGTGGAGACTTCAAGACAGACAGGAAAAGCAAATGCTTCATAATGAAAAGCAGGGAAGCTCTGAGTCTACCCTGATCAGAGGCTGCTGGCCTGGGGAAGCTGGAGGTGGCTCCCTAGACAAGGCATCCTATGGGATTCCTTACTGGTGCATACCTCGGCTTCCTCTTGTGGGTCCTGAGTCGGATTTGGAGGAAAAATTAGGGAAGTTCTTAGTCACTGACAAAGTCTTGACCATTCTGAGCCAATTGCTACAGAGGTTGTGGGTCAGAGTTCTGTTGGCAACCTGGTCTGGCCATTGTCTGAGTATATTCAGTCTCTCAAGAGGAATAAGCCACATTTGTTACCATCGTTTTATAAAACATTAATAATGCCTTTGAGGCTCACTAATAAACGGTGCACATGAAATTTCCTAGAGGGAACTGAGGGCTGACGCCTAGTCGGCTAAGTCTAGGAAAAGGACCATTGACAGTTCCCTAAACAGCTCCCAGTTTAGGAAGAGAGGGACCTGGATTCAGTCCCAGCTCTGTCCCAGGCTGACTTAGGTAGACAGTTGTGTCTCCCTTGGCTCAGCTGTCTCACACATAAGATGGGAATAGTAATACTTATTGAATGCAGTTGTATTATTATCAAGTATTTGTATTATTGTGAAACTGTGGAAACAGAAGCTCAGAGGATTTAGAGTATTTGCTGGAGGCCCTGGAACTCGGAAAAAGTAGCCTGGGGCCCAGTTCTACCTCTTCCCTTCAATCAGGTGTGAAGATAAATAAAACCTCAGAAGGGAGAGGGCTCTGCAGGGCTGGAGGCACTGAGCCAGTGTGCTGCATTGCTGTAGATAGTTCAGTCAACAGGAATAGTGCAGAGATAGGAAAGATACAACATTTATAGAACATGTACACGATGAAAAAAAAGTAAAATTTATCGATCTACGTGGAGAGCTTCACCATGTTGGAAGAGGGATTAAAATCCAAAACGATTTGTAGTCAAAAACAGGTTTTAGCCCCATTCAAATTTCTGTGGTTGTGCCTTTTTATTCCTGTAAGCTTGATCTATGCTCAAGATTTTAGTTGCTTTCAAAACCAGAGTAAATATCACTAAAGTGTGTAGGCCAAATTTCTTTGAAAAAGACCATTTACAGCTAGGAAAAAAAAAAAAAAAAAAAGGTGTAACATACTATTTAACCACAGTAAGCTGCTGCAGGAATCCTGAAAATCAGAATTCTCAAAACCCAGCAGATCAGAAATGGTTCACTTGGTCCAACCTCTTGCAAATGACCAGGATACAGGTCCACACTTTCTGGGGTGCTGAGCCTTAGGTAAGCTGCCGGGGCACATCTACTGCCCAGGGGAGCACACCCAGGCACACCCAGGTGGTAGTTCTCGGGCAGGTGGAAAAATGACCCAGGCTCAAACCAGCTCCTGAGCATGGTATTTGAGGAAACAGGAGTGACCACCCTGTGATTCATCCCACAGCCTCTTCCACAGAGAAGCAAGAGAGACAAGTGAAGGCCCTGTGTCCTTCATCACAGGCCCTGCACACTCCCAGAACCCAACCTTTCTGTGGTCAGATGGGAAAGGTACTGCATACAGAGACCTCTCAGGACATAGAACTGGCCAGGGCCCAAGAGGAAAGAGATTTTGGCTTGGCGGTTACATGCAGTTTGCTGCAAGCAGGGTACTGTCCTATGCGGTTTATGTGCATCTCACTTGACGACCTTATTGAGCAGCAGTTACCAATTTCATTTCACAAAGGAGGATGTTAAGGACCAAAGGGGTTAAGGAGATTGCCCTCACTCTGGTGATTATAGAAAAAGAGAAAAGACAATACCATTAAAAATGGTTGGAACAATATAGTAACAGCGTATTTCAAGAGAAGACAAGGTAGCACTTTTTGTAATAAATTTAAAAATCCATAAGAAATGGATTTTATAAGGATATATAGATATTAAATTACATATACACACATATACTATACATATGTGCATAAACACACTCAATTGTGTGAAAAACTGAATAACTTCTTAATAGTCATGGAAGGTTATCAATATCACTTGTGAATATAGGTTCCTGGTTTGTAAATAAAATACTAGCAGATCTAATTTGAAAGTATAATAAAATAAATGAAAATTATGTTTGTGATGCAGAGATATTTTAAAATTGGAAAATCTATTAGTCTAATTCATCAAATAATAGTTTATTTATCCTCATGGTTCCCTAAAAGAACACTTGATAACATACAATGAAGTTTTAATGAGCAGTTCATAGTCAGGTATGTTTATTCTTTTATTTCCCTGAACAAAAATGTGTTTAGATTTTTGTGTTTATTCACAACCTCAGTTCTGTAAAGGATAGAAGTTACTCATGGATTCTTCCTTTCCAGGATACTCTTTGGTGTCCTTAAACAATTAGGACTTCCAGTGGCTGCGTTCTCCAAATAGTAGATTTGCATAGTCATGTTCATATTATTTCAAGTGGGATATGCAACTCGTCCTTGCATTTTTCATCTAGCCATCAACACCTGCCTATGCTAATTAATAGAAAAATGCATCCACATTTGATAAATTCAGTGTATAGATGCACCTCTCCAGTGTTGTACTGATTAAATCATTTGCAGAATGTGTCTTTAAATAAATGAACTCCCTAGGAAAATATATGTTGACCCAGCATGAATGTTGAACATTACTATAAAATAAGGTTATTGTGGGCCGTATCAGGAAGCACTAGCATGGGAGTCTAGAGATCTGGTTCTAAAATAAGACCTTGCAACTCTGTGGTTCTTACTGCTTTTCCCAGATGTTGAAGTGGAAAGACTAAAACATGGCCTACAAATGGAGATAAAGACATGTAAAGCTCTTGGCAAAAATAAGACACTCAGTAAGTGATAGATTCAATCAAAATCATTAGTAGAGATGGCAGTGAAATTTCTACTGCACAATAATGTAAAGATTGTAAGGGAATAGAAACCCACTATTAAAATCCCACTAAAATAAGGGGATTTTATTACAAATCTCATTTGATGGCCAAGACCATTAACCTCTAATCTCAGAACAGATGATATTGTAACTGAAGAGGAGAAAATATGAAATATGTTAGCTACATCTTCAAATAAAATAAGACCTTAAATCACTACTTAGAAATACTGTGATTCTATTTAGCTTTTTACTCTCTTTGACAGTGAATTCAGGAAGCCTCTAAGTACATTTTTAACCTCATAAAAAAGTTAAACCAAGAAGAAAAATTATAGTTTCTATGGAAATAATTTTCTTTCAAGTAGTCATAGGAATAGAACAATAAAATGTAATTATGTGAAAATGACTTATGTGTAACTTTAAAGAAAGCCTGTGGAAGATATTATACAACAGAATATGATTTTCTATGGGGCATACATATTACTTTGGCCAATTTATTCTGTCCTCTTACTCATACCTAAGTTTGAAAGAAATGATGTAGAAACAAGTCATTAGCATTAAAACCGAGCAATTTTGAAGACAAAAGCCAAGCCCATCATTTTGCACAGAAATGTTTAGGGAAGTATCATATGAATACAACATCACAATCCAGGTATTTTGAAATGGTTAGTTTCTATTTAACTCCCCTTACCACTCTAGCTGTCTCCAAGAATGATTATTATGGTGAGCTCCCTGTTTTTTTAATAATAGTAAAGAATCCAACACACTTTATAACCCAGCATCAAGATCTTGGTTTCTAAATAATATTCTCTGCTGAAAGAAACCAAGATTCCTTGGAAAATTGGCTGACTCTAGAGGTGGACCAGAAAAAGCATAAGATAAGTATAGAACATCTTAAATAATAGTCTCTGCTGAAAGAAACCAATATTCCTTGGAAAATTGGCTGATTCTAGAGGTGGATCAGAAAAAGCACAAGATAAGTATAGAACATCTTATTGCACCAGAAACTACAAATTCCTTAAAGAATCATGGGGACATATCAAAGGAAGCCAGGAGCCATCTTGAAGAGCTGCGTTGGCGCCAATCTGTGAAAAATTGAGCATCAAAATAAGTATTTGTTGTAATAGACAATTGAATAAGATAAAAATCACTAGTCTGCCCTTATGTAAACAAACATAAATAGGAAGAGTGAAAGCTCTCTCTTACAATATAATGTAAACTAATAAATATAGAAAGAATGACAGAGCTAGGAAATCATTAAGGATGTTAAAACTAGTAAGTAGGTGAAAGACTGAGGAAAAAATAAGATATTTTTATTCTTTCAAAGTAGCAACCCATAAATTATCCACAAAGGGAAAATTGTGATCCTACAGTGAAGAAACTTGGCTGCCCACCCTCTAAGTTATTAAAATTGACTTCAGCAATTTTAGGACAATTCAATGTTATGTGCCTCCTTAAATGATATTCACTAAAAAGTGCGCCATTTCAGAATATATCAAATTAGATGTATCAAATATATGTAAAAATAATTATAATAAATATCTATTTTTCCTAGCTGCTATGCTACTGTGTTGACAACTGTGTTATGTGGTCCCACCTATGTTGGACATGATAGCCTAAAAGATATAGAAGTCTTCACATTGTTAATGGTTGCTTCTCAGAGATTATATGGTTTTTCAGACTTGGTGTCAAAAAATCTTTATGCAGAGAAGTAGTTGTAATGTACTAAGACTAGTTTCCTCGAGTGAGTAGTTAGTTGCAGAGGCAAAGGAGGCGGTTGTAGAAGGGGTGATTTGTAATAAAATATTCCAACTGCAGCTATCACACTGGGCATCAACAGCAGCCCATCTCGCTGTAGCAGCAGGATGACCGCAGCTGTGTTTCTTCATGCTGGTACAAACTTGTTTGCTTGGAGCAGAGTATTTTAAGGTTTCCCATGGGGCCAAGTAATTTTGCAGGGGAGACACGTATGGAGGGGAAGCAGCGTTAGCAGGGAGAGTAGATGGTGCGGTACAAGGGGAGTGGGATGGTTTAGTGGCTTCTGGGCCCAGCTCAGCCAAGCTTCCTACATGTTGGTTTCTAGGTACGGGGAAGAGGGCTTCCTGCTCCCTGAAGGGGGAAGGCAGTTCAGTTCTCTGGGAGGGAAGCGTTCCATAACCGTCCGCGTTGCTTCATGAAACAAGTTATTCCAGTCCATCTGGTGGTCAACCCTATCCCATGAGATGCACTTGAGACTCCCTGGAGTTTCCAGAGGCACAGAGTGTTAGCTCTGGAGCAGACCTCGGTGAAGGAAGAAGCAACCTCTCAGTTTACACATCAAGGCTCCTCCTTAGCGTCCTCTGAGTCACTAGGAGTACAAGTGCCACAGCACAGCAAGAATGTATTTTAAGACTCAAAGACCAGGGCTCTTGGTCTTGGAATCTTAAAATACAATCCTACAATACAAGGTTTCTGGAAGATTACTTACCCAGCACTGGTATCTCAGAAGGTGAAAAACTTTCAGGCATTTCACTGCTGGCATCAAAATATTTTAAGTGCTGATAATTTTCACAGAATGTACTCAGGGCCTTAAAGACTCTTTCCAAACCCTCTAAGGACATGTTGTGGGGAGAGTTTGGTTCTTAAAAATATGTTGCCATTGCTTTAATCCCTTGGAGTAGGATTGGCTACAATGCAATTGGCATATTCGGCACTTTCATTTTCTGTTCCTGAACTACAGGCTTTTTTTCTCAACTTTTTACACAGCTGATTTCACTCTTCAGGTTAGTTCAAATGTCACCTCCTTAGAGCCAAGACCTGTGCAAGTCAACCTTTCTCAGTGACTCTTCTTTCTTCACCCATTTCCTTCAGGAAACTTTTCCCATCTGCAATTATATTGCTTGTTGGGTGCTCCCTAGTTTGTGAACTGCTTCCTCCCCAACGGACCATTGTGAGGACAGGGACTGTGTTGTTTCCCTCACAGCTGGATCCCCAGACCCTGTCTCAGTTCCTGGCAAGCTTATCAACAAGAATGAAGGAATGTAGTGAGCACCTGCTGTGCAGTCCTCTTCCCTGCATTCCGTGTGGACGGTTTTAAGTGAGTTCCTTCAAGGAGACTTGATTTTCAAGAGATGGATGTGATTCTGCGGTTGCCGGTAGGACACTCACATGAGCTTCCTACAAGCAGCATCCCTGGGAATGGTGGCGAGCTGGCCAACAGTGTCAGGCGTGGGAATTGTTCAAGCTGAGGCCACAGAATCAGCTGCGTCCGGGGCCTCATGAAGAATCCAACTCCAAGCCAGTGGCTGCTGAGGCCACTCCTGGTTCACCGACCACAGCCCTCTGAGATCTTAGAGGGCTCCCTCGTGGTACACAGCCCTCAATGGAGGTTAGCAGATGGAGTTGCCACAACGAAGTAGGTTGGAGAAAGAATTTATAGTAAATGTTCAAAACTACTGTGTTTCTGCGTGTGGTTTCATGTCAGCTTTCTGATCTGACACATATACGAGTAGATGGATTTCTCAGGTCTCTCTCCACTGTAGAATTATGGAATCTAGGGGCTAGCTTGTAAATAGAACTCTGGCAGCCTGGAAAATCAACTATTTTAATGTCAGAGTATACAGTGTTCTCTATAATGTTGGTACTCATACAAGAGAGAGGTGGTAGGAAGAAGGAGGGGCTGAGGGCTGGTCCCATGTGATGGAAAGAGAGAATCATCTCATTGGGGTCTGAAGTACCACTTGGTTTTTTTTTTTTTTTTTTTTTTTTTAGACAGAGTCTCTCGTTCTGTCACCCAGGCTAGAGTGCAGTGGTGCAATCTCAGTTCACTGCAACCACCACCTCCTGGGTTCAAGCGATTCTCCTGCCTCAGCCTCCCAAGTAGCTGGGATTACAGGCGAGTGCTGCCATGCTGGGCTAATTTTTGTTATTTTCAGTAGAGATGGGGTTTCACCATGTTGGCCAGGCTGGTCTTAAACTCCTGACCTCAAGTCATCTGCCCACCTCGGCCTCCCAAAGTGCTGGGATTACAGGCGTGAGCCACCATGCCTGGCTTCATATACTGGTTTTATGCTAAATTATTTGGATAAAAATTGAGACCTATGTTATAAAAGAATCAATACAAGGTTGTGCTTTGGTCGAAATATTAATATTCTTTGATGTTCCACAGTAAGGAAAATGTTATATGGTAGAGATTTAACATATTTTGATGATGGAAATTCATTTGCTCCTAAATAGGAAGATTATTTTCTATATACTTAATGTGATCTTATATTCTCTGAAAATGAGCTTAAATTACATAATATCCCTCGATGAGAAGGCAAATCTGTTTGCTCTGTGAGAAATATATACTCAGTATTTGTCAGAAAGCCTTTTGTGGGCAAATGAAAATAGATACAGACAGTCCAAATCATATTACATAATTCTGTCACATAATTGCAAAGGGTGTGTAGTAGATTTGAATTAAGCAGCACCTAAATAGAAATATTAAGTTCTTATGCTGATTTCATTTTACCTACTACTCACTTTTTAAAAATTGTGCACTGGCACAGATCTCAAAATAAATCAGCTTGGCTAGGATACAATTCTTTGGGTACATAGAAATAAAGATCCCCTCCATCGTTTCCATTTAAATATATATTAGATTAAATTTACAGTTAACTTACACTATCAATAAATATGTAATTCTAGAGCACTATTTCCCATAGGCAGCAATTAGGTTAGATTCCCTTCTAATGTAAAGCTATGTAGTATTGAGGTAAACAGGGCAGAAGGAAAAGAAATAATAACTATGATTATTCCTCAAAGGGGCTGACAGAGACAGGCCTGGTGGTACATGCCTGTAGGTCCAACTAACTGGGAGGCTGAGGCAGGAGGATCACTTGAGCCCAAGAGTTTGAGAGTAGCCTGGGCAACATAATGAGATACTCTATCTCTTAAACAAAAACAAAAACAAAAACAAAAAACACTGAGGAGGGAGGAGTACTGATAGATGCAGGGGAGTTAAAGTGCCCTAAGGTCAACCTACAAAGTCATTGCCCTCTAGCATTTAAGCCAGAACAGAAAAGTCTTACCCTAGGCATTCAGGTACATTTTACGTTTGATTCTCAAATTTGTTGGTCTATGCAACAAATATAATCTTGATCACCGTCCATATCCTCAGACACACAGGGCTTAAAATACCTGGCTGCTAGTCAAAATTTTATAGTAAATTGGTTTGTAAAACTTTATAGTAAATTGTTGACTGAGTGAACAAAGCACTTGAGTAGTAACTGATAATATTTGGTCAAACAACAAATCAAACTGATCAATTGTTTAAAGATATACTTCTAAATAGGCCAGGCAAGGTGGCTCATGCCTGTAATCCCAGCACTTTGGGAGGCCGAGGCAGGTGGATTGCCTGAGATCAGGTGTTTGAGAACAGCCTGGCCAACATGGTGAAACCCTGTCTCTACTAAAAATACAAAAATTAGCCAGGTGTGGTGGTGCACGCCTATAATTATAGCTACTGTGGAGTCTGATGCTGGAGAATGGCTGGAAGCTGGGAGGCGAAGGTTGCAGTGAGCAGAGATCACACTACTGCCTTTCAACCTGGGCGACAGAGTGAGACTCAGGCTCAGGAACAAAAAATTACTTCTAAATAATTAATTCTATAGTCTAAAGACACAGACAAAGTTCCTAGAAAGGAGCTAGCATCAACATTGTTTCTGTACTGGATGCCCATTATTAATTTTGTTGACATTTGCTCAATACTCTCACATAATATTTTGTTAGCTATTAGTAATTCTATATATTCAATACTTCTTCTGTAACTTCAATACTAAGTGAACATGGAAAAGGGAAAGCCAGGCTGAGGAAATTGAACACAAGAGACAGATATGGGGTCCCCATAATGGCAAATTGAACAGTCAGTACAAGAGATGAAGGAGATTGAAAATGGCAGGCAAGGGGCAGCTGCTGCCAAGAAATGCCTGCAGCAGAAATCAAAAGATTTGGAAGTGTACGTTATCTGCCCTCTCCCTCTCCTTCCTCACTCACTCCCTGGTTACCACACACTCCGGGACTGAGTATGCAGTAAAGCAGCTAGATGTAATTAAGGGTTAATTGCTACCTGAATGGGCAGAAATGCAATGACTAGTAGGTGAACAGGGGCCAATCTGAGGCCAATTATCTGAAAACTGTTCTATCGTGACAAAATAAACCATTTAAGGGCAAGTAGAGTGGTATAATAATAAATAAAAAAGAAATCATTTAACAGCAAGTGGAGTAGCTAAGAACTTTTAAAAACGTTCTTATTTAAACTAAATGTGTATAAGTACTTGTAAGTGAGGTGACTAAAAACAAAGGTGAATTTCAGTTAGCGGAACAAATCTTTGTTATATAAAGAACTGGCAAAAATTTTCTGCTCTAGAATAGCCTGTGAAGTTGGCCACTCCATCATTCTAGAGATGAGCTGGGTCCTCCTGCCCTGCCTGGGGCCGCTGTTTAATTATCCTGGCTGAAGGGACTCTCATTGTTACAGGAGAAGAAGAAACCTAGAACTCCTTCTGGAATATTCTAAATTGTCAGCATTGCTACTTAGTATTTCCTAGTCCAAAAGCTCATTTGGTTACCATGTCTTTTCCTCCTTTCCTTATTTTTGTCTTTTGTTTTCTATACCTAATCCTCACTGATTAATCGATCAAACATTAAAGGAGGGTCTGTCTGTGATTTATCAGACCTTTCGCCTCCCAGGCTCAAGCAATCCTCTCACCTCAGCCTCCTGAGTAACTGAGACCACAGACGCGTGCCACTACACCTGGCTAGCTTTTGTGTTTTTTGTAGAGATGGGGCTTCGCCATGTTGCCCAGGCTGGTCCGGGACCTCCTGGGCTCAAGTAATCTGCCGGCCCTGAGTTCTATCTTGATGCATCTTAAAAATGAGGAGAAGTTGTCCAGGCGAAAGGAGAAGGGTGACTATACAGAGGGAGCAGCAGCCCTCCAACACAAGGAGAGGAGAGCTCTTATGTCCTCAAAACTGGAAATTCTTCCTGATTCCCCTTTCTCCCTCTTTTTCCCCTCTTGCTTTGAACGCCACACGAAGAGGCTGAGGAAAAGCTAGGACTTTTGTAGAAAGAATCAGTTTCCCGTCAGAGCCCTCACAGCTCAGGAAGCAACCCCCTTCCCCCAGGAAGCAATCTCCCATCATAAGCATCTCTCAGCTGCTTCTGCTCCGGCGTCCGTCCTCCAGTGGGCTCCGGGTGCCAGCACCGCTGGTTCTCTGCAGTTCCCAGCTGATTGGCTGATAGGGAGCTTTGGAGGCTGGTGGAGATGAGCCTCCGGGCGTTCACCTGTGCACACAGACGCAGGGATGCAAGATTTAAACAACCATACTGCAAAACCCATTCCCCTTCTTTGGTCAAAGAAGGAGTGGGGAGTTACTGAAAACAGGGAAAGAGACAAATAACCAGTAGAGCCAACGCGGCATGACTAAGCTGGGAGCCAAAGAAAGGCAACAGAGGAAAGCAGACCCTGCTGCTCTGTGGCTGTGTTCTTTCAGGGAGGGTAGCGCAATGTGGGCTCTAGGTTCTTTTGGGGTCTACCATTATACAGAAAGGGAAGGAAGGAAAGGAGGAAGAAGGAAAGGACAGACATAAATAGGGAAAAAAGGACAAAGGGCTCTTCAGTGCCCAGCAGGACAATGTTTTTTTATTTTTATTTTTATTTATTTTTTATTTTTTATTTTTGTTTGAGATGGAGTCTTGCTCTGTCACCCAGGCTGGAGTGCAGTGGTATGATCTTGGCTCACTGCAACCTCTGCCTCCTGGGTTCAAGCGATTCTTCTGCCTCAGACACCTGAATAGCTGGGACTACAGGTGTGTGCCACCACGCCCAGGTAATTTAATTGTATTTTTAGTAGAGACGGGGTTTCAGCATGTTGGCCAGAATGGTCTTGATCTCTTGACCTTGTGATCTGCCCACATGGGCCTCCCAAAGTGCTGGGATAGGTGTGAGCCACCACTTCGGGCCGGCTGTCATGTTTTTAATTAATCACAACCACTTTTGGAGAAAAGTGTATATTCTGTAGCTTAGAGCTGAGAAAACAGACTCAGCAGTGAGTAAGGCATGGCTACTTTCTTAAAGTCTGGTTCCTTATCTTTAAATGCTGTAGACAATAATTATTAACACTGAAAAAGAAGAAAAGACAGTTTTGATTTCAACCACATAAATGAATATTCACAGAAGCATATCATAATGAAAAATTCCACCTAGACTCAGAAGCATGAGGGAAAGTAGCATTACTATTCAAACTTTTGGGGCTGGGTGCGGTGTCTCACGCCTGTAATCCCAGCACTTTGGGAGGCTGAGGCAGGTGGATCACGAAGTCAAGAGATCAAGACCATCCTGGATAACATGGTGAAACCCTGTCTCTACTAAAAATAAAAAAATAAATAAAAATAAATAAAAAAAATTAGCTGGGTATGGTGGCGTGCACCTGTAGTCCCAGCTACTTGGGAGGCTGAGGCAGGGGAATCGCTTGAACCCAGGAGGCGGAGGTTGCAGTGAGCCAAATTCGTTCCACTGCACCACTCCAGCCTGGCAACAGAGCGAGACTGTGTCAAAAACAAAAACAAGCAAACGAAAAAACCTTTGGAACTCATGTTCCTAAAATGATAACATTCTGCTGAAACACAGAAATGTTTAATTTATGCTGATGAGCTTCACATACAACATGGGACTGGATATTTGTGATATATCTAAATTGTAGATTGTGTAGATTCTCCTGTTTAATATACACATTAACATTTAATTAAAAATATCTACAGAAGTTAGAAATTATTGTAGTTCCATCCCAAATATCCCTATTTTCTAAAATTACTATCTATTTTATTTTTTAATGCTTAGACAACAATTATTTCCACCGAAAATATATAAGGAACAATTCTGATTTCTGCTGCATAACAGATCCATATTATGATTAGCATAGTATAATCCAAACTCCATGCTGCCTCGGAAACATGGGCAGAAGGAATATTACTTTTTAATCCATTGAGTTCGTTTTCTAAAATAATGAAAAATACCTGAAGGACAGATAAGACGTTTAATTTATGCTGATGAGGCTCATCTTGCCTTCATACTGAATATAGGAATCCAAATGTGAGCTGATTTCACTAAATTGTAGATTTAGGTATTCTAGAGTGCTTAAGATAGGTGAGTGTTCTACAGAAGGTAGAAGTTGCTGGGCAAGTATTGTATCCACAGCCTAAATTTATCAGATAATGAAACCACAATCACACAGGAGAGGAGAGGGGCCAATCTTTCCCCATACTTGTTTTCCCCTCCCCAAGAGCTCCTCTACCCAGCCCAAGGAGCACAAGCTCACAGTCATGTGCCTTTAGAACCACGAAGGTGGTACATGGCACCTCAAACTCTGGGTGGATGTTTGCTGCTGTAGCCCCTTCCCAGCTGCCAGCCCTGGGTCCTTTGTGATGCTATGACCCTCAGAGGAGCATGAAACTGAGGCACTGGTCCCATACACAGCAAGAGTGAGGACCTGCACATCCAAAGGTGGAGGCCTGCTTCCACCCTTCCTCGGTCCCCTAGCCTTGTACAAAGGGCTCACAGAGCTGAAGCTGGCACTTCTTTGCCAAGGGACAAGGCAAAGAAGACACCCTCACCCACCTCCTTGTTATTTTTGTCCTAAGAAAACAGAGTCCTGGCATATTTGGATGACGCTGGACCTCAGGTTAATCAGTGAGCCTGAAGCAGAGGTTTGATGGAGGGGAGAGTTAATAAAAAAAAAAAAAAAAAAAAAAGGAAATAACTGTAGAAAAAAATGTTATAAAAAGGCTTAATTCCTTGGTTGGGATGTTGGGATTTTTATGATGAGAAAAAGAATCTAACATTTTGGGAATCTGAAGAACATGTTATCAAAGTGGATCAAAGTGGAATTCTGAGCTGGCTGCAGCAAGGTGGATAAACTTGAATTAGGAAAAGAGAGGAAGAGGGGAGGAAGAAGACTTGGGGGGAAAGTGAAAGAAGAATAGTCAAATTGGGGTTAGTTAAGGAACACTTGCAAAGATCCTGGTATCAGGCTGACCAGTGCGGGTGGATGTAGGGATGGGGCAGAAATCAAAACAGGGAAAGAGAACATGAAGAATTCCCTGGATATGGACATGAGGAGTGCAGGGAGATGCTGAATCAAATGTGACTCCGATAAAGGCACACCTTGGTAATGTGAAAAATCCCCACACCAGTGGTGGAAATATACAAAAATCTTGGGAAGATCTCTATTCAGACCCGGGGGCTTGTGGAAGATGCTGGCTTCAGCGTTAGACACTGGACTTGAGGAGGGGTGGGGACCTCGTTATTTAGCCCTGCAGGGCTGGGCTGGAGGGACTTGGGGTGGGCTGGACCCTGTCTTGCTGTGGACCTGGATAAATTGTCCAAGGGGAAATGGAGAAATTAGACGGGCTTTTTTTTCCACCATGAACATGTACTACTGCATATTGCAAGTATGCATACCAATACATATTTATGAAATGATAACCTAAATGCAATTATTTCTAAATTAAAAGTCTTTCACTTTGTTAGGTTTTGATAAACTTATACTGGGTTTGGATTAGTATAAGTTTAATAAACTTGTACAGGGTTTTGTCCCTTTATACAGTTAGGGTAACTGCAATATTTTTTATGAAATATTTTTATTGTATATGTTTGAGGTAGCAACATAATGTTTTGATACATATACATAGTAAAATGATTACTACAGTCAAAAGATTCATATAACCATCACCATCCACAGTTACCTTTTGTGTATGTGTCTGTGTATATTGAGAGCTTAAATTCTACTCTTTCAGCAAATTTCCAGTATGCAATACAGTATTAACTACAGCTTCATGCTGTACATTACATATCTAGATGTTTTCAGTTTACATAATTGCCAGTTTATACCCTTTGACATTCTTCTCCCCATTTTCCCTCCAACAGCTCCTGGTGACCACTGTTTAGGTTCCACATATAAGTGAGATCATGAAGTATTTTCCTTCATATATCTGGCTTATTTAGCTTAACATAATGTTCGCCAGGTTCATTCATGTTTTTGCCAATGGCAGTATCTCTTTTTTTGATAAGGCTGAATAATATGATATTGTGTGTGTCTGAGTGTGTGTTTGTGTGATTGTGTGTGTGTGTATGTACTCCACAATTTCTCCATTCATCTATCAGTGGATACTTAGGTTGTTTCTGTATCTTGGCTATTGTGAATAATGCAACAAAAAACGTGGAGCGCAGATATCTCTAAGGGGTGTTGATTTTTATATCTTTGGATATATATCCAACAGAGGAATTTCTGGGTCACATGGTAGTTCTATTTTTAATTTTTTGGGGCACCTCCATATTGTTTTCAATAATGACTGCACCAATTTACATTCCCATCAACAGTGTTTAAAGGTTCTGTTTTCTTTACAACCTTGGCAACACTGATCTCTTGACTTTTTGATAATGACCATTCTAATAAGTAAAAATAAATAAAAATATCTATTCATATCCTTTGCCTAGTTTTTTTAAATTAGATTATTTTATTTCTACTATTCAGTTGTGTGAATTATTTATATATTTTAGATATTGATGCCTTATCAAATATATGGTTTGCAAATATTTTCTCCAAATTCATAGGCTGCCTTTTCATTTTGTTGATTATTTCTTTTGCTGTGTAGAAGATTTTTAGCTTGATGTAGTACTACTTGTTTCTTTCATTTTTTGCTTTTGATGCCTGAGCTTTGGTGTGATATCCAAAAAATAATTGCCAAGATCAATATCAAGGAACTTTCCCAACATGTTTTCTTCTATCAGTTTTATGGTATGTTTAGGTCTTTAATCCATTTTGAGTTTATGTTTGTGTATAGTGTAAGATAAGAGGGTAGTTTCATTCTTTGACACATACATCCAGTTTTCCCAACATGATTTTTTCGGAAAGACTATTCTGTTCCCATGTGTCTCCTTGGTATGCTTGTCAAAAATTAGCTAACTGTATGTTCTCTTTCCTTCTGGGATCTATAGTCTGTTTATTTCTGGGCTATCCTGTTTCATTGGTCTATGTGTCTGTTTTTATGCCAGTACCATACTCTTTTGATTACTATAGCTTTGTAATATAATTTGAAATCAGAAATGTGATGTCTCCAATTTTGTTTTTCTTTCTTAAGATTGTTTTGATTATTTGAGATCATTTGTAGTTTGTTACATTTTAGATTTTTTTATTTCTATGAAAAAAGGCACTGGATTTTGATAAAAATTGCATTGAATCTGTATATTGCTCTGGGTAGTAGTTTAACAAAGTTAATTCTGCCAGTGCAAGAACACAAGATATCTTTCTATAATATTTATGGCTTCTCCAATTTCTGTCATCAATATTTCATAGTTTTCACTATACAGATCTTTCACTTCCTTAGGAAAATTTATTACAAGCATTTTATGATTTTTGATGCTATTGTAAATAAGATCGTTTTTTGATTTCTTTTTCCAGGTAGATTGCTATTGGTATAAATAAGTATAACTTATTTTTGTGTATTAACTTTGTATCCCACTACTTTACTGAATTAATTTATTAATTTTGGCAGTTTAGCGTTTTTTTGTAGAGTCTTTAGGATTTTCTGCATATAAGATGATGTCATCTGCAAATGGGGTCATTTTACTTCTTCCATTTTGACTTGGATGCCTTTAATTTCTTTCTCTTGTTTGATTTCTTTTGCTAGTACTTCTAGTACAGTGTTGAATAGAGGTTTTAAGGGTGAGCATCCTTACCTTGTTTCTGCTCTTACAGCAAAAGCTTTCAGTTTTTTTCCATTAGTTACGATGTTACTTTTGTAATTTTTATAAAAGGGCATTTATTTTTATACACCATGACCAATGGGACTTATTCATGGGATGCAAGATTTTCTTAAAATATGCAAATTGATCAATATGATACATCACATTAACAGAACGAAAGATAAAAACCATATGATCATCTCAATAGAAGCAGAAAAAGTATTTGACAGAATGCAACATCCTTTCATAATATAAACTCTCAACAAAATAGCTTTAGAAGGAATTGTTCATACCCTACTAAAAGCCATTTATGAAAAGTCCCAGCTAACATCTTAATTAATGGGTAAAAGCTGAAAACTTTTCCTCTGAAATCTCGCATTAAGGAGGAGGATGGTCAATCACTTGCAATTTCCAATACATGATTTTCAAGTGGTACAGGTTCTCTATGGCATGAAGCAATTTATTCCACTCTGTGTTATTCAACCCAGAAGTTCAAGGATTAGTGAGAAAGCTGAGATATTGAAACCAGCACCCCTGACATTGTTTAACAATGTCACGCACAGCAAAGCTGGCTTTGAATACTATTATTCCTCTGGAATGTTTCAGTTTCATGCAAGGAAATTTTTCAAAAGATATAAGGAAAAAACAACTATAAGGACATTTTAAAATGTCTGTTTTTAAAACTTGAAGCTGCAACAGAATTTGACAATTGAACTTTATAGAAAAAAATGGTTTTTTTTTCTATATCTTTATCTGGTGAAGTGGTTTCATGTAAAGGTTGATTCAGCTAACAATTCTTTATCAAAATGGCAGCCAGTAAGGTTGTAATGTTGAAAATAAGTTGGGTGATGTCTGCTCTCTGACTGAGGTGATTAAAGCAGAGACAAGGCCTCGAGTGACTGATATTGGGCCTTACCTGGAAAAGTCCCTGCCCTTTTCTAAATCTTACCAGAGGAGCCTTTTTCTCTGTGGAGGGGATCTCAGTGCAGCAGATGCTGCAGGTCTGAGGGCAATTGGGGCCTTAATGACATCTCAGGGCAGAGAGAAGGGGGCTTGCACTGGACTCAGGGAACCTACAGCTGCCAAGAAATAAATTTGGACTCTACCTGCCCATTTTTCTCCGCATAGTTAAACGACCTAAAATGGACCAGGAGCTGTTCCCACACCTGAAGGTATTACAAAATCTCTTTCCATTAACGAGTTCTGCGGACATCTTTGCTACACAGGGGCACTGCAGTTGCAGTAGAGTTAGAAGGACACAAACTGGGCCAGCGTTATTAAGAAACTGCTGAGTTTGAGGTTTTTAATGAGGACCTCTGTAAATGTACATACATTGCAAAAAAATAATACTATTTAGGAATATTTAACGCATCTTTGTATATATCTGCTCTCTTATTTCACCAGATAAGAGTGAGTGTATTTTAAAGCAATACGTAAGTTTCAGCGTTTATGATCTTGTCTTCAGGCACAGAGTTGGAGATCTTTATCATGGCACATATGCGACAGTATCCGTGGGTTTTAGCAAACGATGTGATGCCCAGCATTCCCTACAGGGGGCGCAGTTCTACAAACGTGGTCGTATGGTGTAGGGCATTTTGATTTTTTTAATTATGTATATTCAAGGTGCATAACATGATGCTTTGATAAACATCTAAATAGTGAAATGATTACCACAGTCAAGCAAATTACTTGATTTTTTATTATCAGCTTCCGCTTACTACCTTTAGATATAATTTTGCTCCTTTTGTCCTAAAGAAAGGCGCTTGTTGAGTGACTGCTACATGCATAGAACTCTAACTCCGAACTAGAATTTAGCTGAGAAAAGTCATAAAAGGTTGACAGCAAAACAAAAAGATATCGACTATAATAATCACATACAAAAATCACTGCTATTATTAGATTTGCTTTTTATTTGTGGGATATTCTTAATTAACTTAGAAAACACAAATTATGCAAAAGATGGGGAAAGTACATCCATCTATACATACCTATACCAGTACACCTATATCTATACATCACCCATCTGATACTCAAACCTTAATTCTGCATGATCTTGGACTTAAAACTTCTCATCTGTAAGATAAAGATTAAAATATAACATTAGTATAGGTTAAATGCTAATAAAATCATTAGAACTGGATCTGGAATATAGTTAGCATAAAATAGGGTTATTATTTGAAAACAAAAGGCCAAAAGACCTGTAATGAGGTTTCAGAAGCTTCATCACGTGGGTGGTAATGGGGACAGCCAGCTACCAGGAGGGGGCTGAGCTCAGGCCCTGTTTCTCAGGGTGAGAAGGACCAGAACCACACCACCCACCCCCACACCCCGCCCATGGTCACTAGATGCTGCAGAGCAGAAACTGGCCCTGGGGTGATGTCCCAGCAAGACTCACAGATGAAAAGGTCATGCAACCAAGAGGCTCAGGTGCACTTTTGCCCCCTACAACATTCTTAGGAGGGCAACTTTGGATCACAGAAAAGATGTTGTCTTTGACATACTCATATTTGTCCTGTAGCATACAAATAAGGACTTGATTTTGCTCCACTTCAGAAAACAGAAAGGAAATTCTGTCCCCCAAAGAGCCAGACCTCCTCTAATGTAGCCTAGCACTAAACCCAGAGAGACCCCAGGTAGAACACAGCCTTTCCCTAGAGTCCCATTAGAACTTGGAACCAGAAATAAGGAGGAAGCTGACCCAGGCTGGTCCATCTCACAGAATTGGTCCATGCGACGGGCCAAGCACAATTTCCACAGAAGAAAAATACAATATTCCTGGCACATCAATTTCAGGGTTTATTCCTTGAATTTGTATTAAGGAAATGATGATGGACTAGCTTTCCCTAATCTAAACTAGCTGGTCTTAAGAGTCCTTTCTGGAAAGAACTGCCTGGAGTTGTGGTGCCTTCTGGGGCATACATCAGAATTTTCATCTCTGAGAAGTTAATTGATCTATGTGAGATCCAAATTTCAGAGCCTCCTTAGCCCTAGACTCCAACCCACCATGTGCAGATATGCATACAAATGGACCTAAATTTGCTGAGAAAAGTGCTTGCAGTGTTCTTTCTAGTCCCATTTTGTTATATGATAGTCAGTCCCTGCACAATTTGAGATTGACAAACAAGCTTGTTAAGGAATATTTCGGTATGAGCATAAATAACAGTGAATACGGCCAGGCACGGTGGCTCATGCCTGTAATCCCAGCACTTTGGGAGGCTGAGGTGTGTGGATCACCTGAGGTCAGGAATTTGAGACCAACCTGGCCAACATGGGGAAACCCCATCTCTACTAAAAATACAACAATTAGCTGGGTGTGGTGGCAGGTGCCTGTAATCCCAGCTAATTGGGAGGCTGAGGCAGGAAAGTCACTTGAACCCAGGAGGCAGAGATTGTAGTGAGCCGAGACTATGCCATTGCACTCCAGCCTGGGCAACAAGAGCGAAACTCCATCTCAAATAAAATAAAGTAACAGTGAATACTACAACCTGATTTTCAAGATGAGCACTGAATCTGGCACTGGAGGGGAGGGAACAATGTGTGAGGGATTATCATTAAATTGGACATACATTAATGGTCCATTTCATTTTAAGTAGCAGAAATTAATAAAAATCCTCTGAAATTTTTCTTAGTTAAAATTATACATTATTTTTAAAGAAAATAAAATCTATACATGGGTTTTTCTCCAATAATAGTGCATATTGGAAACCTGAAATTCTGCTTAGCAGTGTTTTGTCTTTAGAGATGTTTTCCATAGGGAGAAGCCTAAACCTAACTTCTAGGATGTCAGATACATCCTTATTTATACAAAGTGTGTGGTTCATGAAGACAGAAGACATCTGTTTCACTTTATCCTAATGCATTGGTTAGGGAATGCACTGTCTGGAGAATCGAGGGAGAGGCAGAGTCTTTATTTCATGGACACACTCTCATGATCTCATGACATAAAAAGGTCACAGGCACTCAGCTCTCAGGGCCCTGCACCACACCCAGAACCCAGATATCCCCTTGGAACTGGAAGACCACGTGGGGTCAGTCTTTCTCCTCCTGTGGAGATGGTTCCTCTGAGTTCCAGGGTAGTTTCAATTAGAATAATGTTTAAGGCATTTTCAAATACCCAGGGAATCCTGCGTAATGCCTGATAGAGAAGAGATTCACATCCTTGGTGGGATTCCAGAGGGTCAGCTTAGGAGAGAAGCTAGGAAATTTTACTCTGGATTTATCTGAAATTATTCAAATGTCAGTACTGCTGAAGATTAGAAAATAATTTGATGACATTATGGGCTGTGTATCAAGACTGATATTCTAGCATTATAATCTCCAATACCATCAGGTGGAGTAGTTGCTACACATTGGTTGATTTTTAAAGCTGATAGAGTAAAAATATTATGCTGCTATCGCTAATGTGGTGAGGAAAATGTGGGCAAGTGGGCCATCGGTGACAATTCATTGAAATCATCTTGTTTTTATATTCTGTGGCAAGTTCAGTCAATCACTTATCTATATCCCTATAGCACCCCAGACCAAAGCAGTTGTCCAGGATGGTGACCGCCTTCCAGGAAGTACCATGACCTGAAGCCAAGTGGAGCTTCACAGGTCTTTGTTTTTAGCTGGATCACAGGTGGCTTTAATAATACTATAGCAAAAATCATCTCAAAACAACTTTGAGCAATTCAGTGACACAAAACCCCTTTATTACCAAATTCCATAACAATTCTCTCAAAATGTGATTCAGTCCTTTCTCATTCCTGTCATATAAGGAAATAAATAAAACAACATAATATATGAAGTCTTATTTTGAATCAGCCCTGTAACGCCCTTCCACTTCTTATGTAAGATGCTGAGGCCTTGAAAATCATTTTTTATCGAGATAAAATGTAATATGAAAGTGTTGCCATATTTGTCTGAACTCTCCATGTTTCCCTACATAATGACATGTGTTTTAATTACCCCCTCTGTGAAGCTATAAAGTCTCTTAGAATAATTCACTCAATATATCAAGTAATTCTACCAATCCTCAAAGCCCACATACACGAGGGGCTAATTTTAGGTTAATTTTTCTTCGTGTTGTGTATAATGACTTGTAGAAGAGAGTAGGGGCCTCTGTTGAGCAAGCCAACTGTGTTGTGACCACATCTCCAGCTTTGCAGCCCTTCCCAGTGAAGAGGGCAGCAGGGACTGTGTCCTGCTCTTACATGAAGAAAATCGTGAAATGCGCTCCCATGAGGCAGCTCTCTACAGGGATGAGGTGATGCTGGAGAATGCATCTCAGAAGTGACAGCAAAATGAGATTCTAATGTCAGAATCCTGGCTCAAGTAGAAGTTCCACCCTGCCATGGCTGGAGCTAAGGCATCCCCACGGTGGAGAGGAGGTGGAGCGAGGGCAGTAGAGGAGAGCAGGTGGTCCCTGAAGACAACAGATCCTGAGAGATCAGTCTTACATATCAGAATAATTTATCCTACTTTCCCATACAGAGGAATGTATGAAGGGGGAGGGGAGACACCACAGGATATCTCCAAAGAGCTATCTTCACATGAAAGCAAACACCAAGGCAGGATAATAAATATTCACTCTCCCTTTCAGTATATTACCTACCCCTGCCAATGTTCTCCAGCCTCCCATTCTCTCAACTCATTGGGGTTAAAGTAAAAGCCTGTGGTGACCTGAGATGTGGGCCTTTACCCGCAGTGAAGGAAGAACAGTCCATCACGACAATCCTACTCTCAACTTCCTGAGCTCAATCCCCCGGTGACTACCCTGTTTCCTGGAATGTTTCACTTAGGTTTTTCCTGGAAACAGTAGTGGGCAGCATGGATTTGTCCCGCACAAGCTCCTGAAATGGGTCTGAAGAATACAATAATTAAAATAACTTCAGACTTATACTGATCCGAAGTTTAAAAAAAATCTTATTCTACTTCCCATTCCAAATACTGTATTGTCAAAATAGTCCACCAGTAATTCTGTAAAGAGTTCCAATTACAATATTAAGAAACTAAAACAATAAAATATGTAAAAGCATTTCAATGATAAAATTCTGACTTCAAATTTACATCTTAAACCCCTCCCATTCTTAAAATTTTACAAAAATGTTAAAGTTCAAAGATTAAGTCACCTTGAAAGTTAATTTATTTAAGTTAAGATTCATGTGCCTTGCTCCTTCAAGTTACAAGTCCAAAGAAATTAAATTCTAATTTCTTATTCCACTCAGTCTGATATCCAGGGATTTTGCTGCCTTTGTGAAAGTTTAGAAATGTCTTGTGGTAGATGTCTGAATTGTTAGGTCTAATTGGAGGTGTTCCTTTTCCATTAAGGATCTTTGTTTCCATTTGCACCTGCCAGTAGCACTCCAGGACTGGCACTGATACTTTAAGCCTGGAACTCCCTAATGTTCTGTGCTCTGTGTTAAACCCACAATTCAGCCACTTTGCATTTTCAAAGGCACAAATACTGTTCTGTCCATCAATGCCTTAAAACCCAGTATACGGAAAATTATTTCTTTACCCTCGTTGCTTTCTTTCCTTGGTTGCACCTGCTCACTAAAATCTGTATGGCTCACCAGTCTGTTGCTGTCCTGTGTGCAAGAGTATATGGATGAATGATATTGCCCTCGTCATTTAAGTCAAGCAATAGCAGCCTGCCTCTGGAGCCCCCACCTTGTGGCACAGTCACCTCTCTTTTAAAGCCCACACTTACCCAAAGGCCCTAGTGGTGTTTTCTTGAGCTCTCAGCAGCCCTATCTTGGTTTAGGCCAAATAGTCCTCACATCTCTTGTGCTGGTTCAAGTTCTCCAAGAAGTAGACTGCAACATGGGATGAGATGTGCAAGAGATTTATTGGGAAAATTTTCTACAAGAGTAAAATGGAGCCAGAGTCATATTGGTTATTTAAACACTCAGAAACAGAGTCCGTCATCTAGGAATAGAATTTCCAGGGAGAAGAGGAAAGAATCCAGGATTTAGCTCTTCAACTTCTCCATTTAGAGGTGGAGAAAATGAAGAGGGGTCAGGAGGGTAAGGGGAAAGTCAAAAAACAAGAGGGGGTGAAGCCACAGATGCTCAGAGAATATGAGGTTTAGTAGAGTTGACTGTAGTGACACACACAAAAAAGAAAATGAGCACTGTATAGCAACATATAGCATGGTGGTGATTTTGGAAAAGTAGCATTGGATTTTAATGGTTTTGGTCTCATAGAAGCAGGGGTTTTTGAAAACTGGAGACAGAGGATGGGTCTGGAGTCAGCCCAGGGAAGCTAGGAGGACCTCGACCCCTCTTTCTGGCCTAGAGGTGTGTTGGGTATGAGGCAAAAAGAATCCTTTTCTGAGAAATGGGTACTCGATGGGCAATTAGGTTTCAGAGTTATGAATAAAGAAATTTAAAAATGACTTCAAGGAGAGTTTTACCAATCACAGAGGATAAAATGACCAGGGCACAAGGAAGGATCTGCTAGGAAGGAGAGCAGAGGATGGCTCACATCTCAGGATATGTAGAAAGGTATGGAAAGATTAAGGTATGTAGAAAGGTATGGAAAAACTAAAGGCAAACAGAGTGCCCAGGAGCCTGCTTGTACTCAAGGTGGATGGAGATATGAGGCATGAGTGGGTGTTCCTGCCAGATGCTGTCCTAAGGGACATAGGCAATTGTTGTCCTGGTTGCAAGGGCCTCAGTATTCACCCAAGCCAGTCAGTTCCCTCAAAGAGTCTGGGTGATTAACCGCAAGAGATGAGCCCCTACTAGTGACAAGATTTCATTAATTAACACTGTATTATTCCAATGTTCATTTATTATCAATGAGTGTGTTATTTCAGTGATTTTTTAGTAAAGATAAGCCTAATTTTTTGTATGTTAATCATGAACTGTTTTCAATAGACATCTTTAAGAAACACACTTTGTTCTTTAATGAGTATAGCTAATTACACATAGAATATTCTCTTCTGATGACTTGAAGCCAACATATAGAACATAAACACCTGTATGGTGATTATGATACGGAGCTGTTGAAGTAGGAGATGGTTTGTCCTTTTTCCGATTGCATCTAGAACAGCTACTCAGAGTAGCCTATGGAGCTTCAGCATCAGCATCACCTGGGAGCTTGTTAGAAATACAAGTCCCCGTAATCTTCCCTAGATCTATTGAAATCAAATCTCTGAGGCTTGGTCCTGGCACTATTCATATAATTCTGGTATTCCAATTTCAGTTTTGGGTCTTAGTCCATTTACAGAATATAAGGAAAACTAGTGACGCCCCCTAGAAAATAAAATGTGAACCCATCCACACTCAACATTGCAATCCATTTCCAGGGCCTCCCGTACATTTTAGGATAGAAATGGTCCTGGGACTTCCTCTGTTGTGTCAATAAGAAAGTGAGAGCTCAAGGACCCCTGAGAACACTCTTCTCCTCCTGGTTTTCAAGTCTACCAGTAACAATATGCTGTGCAGAAACCTTAAATCCAACTCTTTGTAAGGTTCTTGGCAGCTCTAAAACCCTATCTGACTTGTGGTTGTTATTGTTTTGTTGTGCTTGACTGAAATGCATGATCCTGCTGTGAATGGTTGACTTTGCTCAAAGTTCAACCTAATTTAAATAAGATGTTATTGAAAATGACTGGTTAACACAGTGCAGAAATTCACTTTCAAATGGAAATCAAATGAAATATTTCAGTATACATATACATTTATGTTGAATATCTCAACATTCCTTTCCAAGTTCCTATTGTAGACCTACCCAGATGATTTAGTGAGCAGGATGTAGAGTGATTTGTTGCTTTCATAAAATGTTTGCTCTGAAATTTTTATAGTAAAATTACATCACTACCTGAATCAAATAGCAAACTTCTGCATGATAGATCTTACTCTCTAGAATAGCAATGCAATCTGTACTTTGCCTATCACTAGAAGATTCTTCTAAGTAGGGTAATACACATTGCAATTTACAAAATAGATTAGAATGAGTCTTTGAGTTCCATAGTATATTTTCTTATGCATGCATATTTATGCCATGTATCCAAATTTACCGAAATTCTGTGAGAGTTACATTTATTTCCACTGGAAAAATCTGTAGTTATTTCATTTAAAAATGATAGACCCCACCACAATTCTAAACTCCCAATGCTTTTGTGAAAGTTTTGTAAAGAAATATATGCAACTATGAAATGTACAGAAATATGACTTTAAGTAAATACAAAACTGGATACTCTCTTTCCCTAGGTATTCTACCTAATGTATTTGGCTGGCTGTCCTCTGTGTCAATTAAAAGGGCTGACTTGGAGCAGCCTTACTGGTTTTCTTAATAGCCAAGGACTCATTTTCTCTCCCTCTGTCTCTATTCTTATGGACTCATACACACTTACCAACCTCCCACTGTGTACTGACTATCTACACACAACTCCTGCAGTACATCCCAAACCCAATTCATTTAGACAAACCAGTCCTCCTATTCTCCTTCCCAACCATCTGAGGGTTACCATTGAGATTCCCCAAATCCAGTCTTTAAAATTTTTTTATTTAATTTTATCTTTTAATTAGTTAGTTAAATTTTTAAAATTTATACATAATAACTGTACATATTTATGGGCTGCATGGGGATGTTTTGATACATATAACGTGCAGTGACCAAATCAGGGTGATTAGCATATCCATCATCTCAAATATTTATCATTTTTTTTGTGTTGGAAATATTCATTACCCTCCTAGCTATTTGAAACTATATAATATACTATTGTTAACTATAGTCACCTTACAGTGCAACAGAACACTGGAACTTATTCCTCCTATCATATGCAATTTTGTATCCTTTAATGAATTTGAGAAAATGTGGTAGGAGGCTGACAGATGTGACAATACAATTGATGAAGGAGGGGTTTTAAATCTCTTAACCTGTGACTGAGTGAAATCCAGGATCAGAAACTTTCAAAGTAGAGTAACAATGCATTGGGTGACCATAGCATACAGACAAGTGAGATGAAACACAGCCATGCCATAAGCTTTAGGAAGGAGGAATATTGAGCACTCAGTGGTAAGGTACCTGTACTACATGTGAAGTGGTTTAGGGTTACTTGAAAGTGATATTAAATTACTTAAAAACGTACACTGCCAATTCTGGAGAAACCACTAAAAAGGTTAAAAGAGAAATATCATTGATACTTAAGTAAACCTACATGTAAAGGAATACCATAAACTCTAAAAAGATATTATTCACTTTATGTGTACATCTGTGTGTCTTTGAGTGTATGTATGAATATCATATGAATGTATCACAAAAACTAATATAAACTAATAAATGAGCCAGTGCCCTACAAGAGTAAGAAAAGACAAATACAGAATTATGTGGAAAGAAAGACATTAATATTGTCAAATTTTAAAATAAAATATATTTATTTCATTTCAAGATAAATGAGGTAGTATGAAAATTCTCCTTTAAACAATATTCCCAGTTAAATCAATCAAAGTATAGTAAATATAATTGCATTTACCATGCTGCCATTCCAATAGTTATTTTCCAGTTTCTTTTCTTACTGTTATGAAGAATGACTCTAGTCCATTGTTCTCTCCTTTCATATCAGTTAAAAAATGTAACATCCTTGTCAACTCTTTGTTAGGGTATCCTTAAGCCAACTCTGAGTAAAAAAGCAGTATGGTGAGTCAGTAGCTTTAAATTCTTTGTATGAATTAATAAAATGGTTCAGAAAACAGCACAGAGTTTCAGTTCTAGAAATATTAAAATCTCTGGAATAAGTAATTGCATAGAAAATAGAGGGCTTAAATATAACTTTAATGATGCTGTTGGAGTTTTCAATAACCCTGGAGAGAACATCGTAAGAAATAAATATCTCTAATTTCTATAAGGAGAGAGTGAAAAAGGAGAACACATGTAAACTATCAAAATTTAGCCTTATGTATCTTGAGGAGATACGAAAACAAAAACTGAAGCTGCCACTAGCCAATTCCAATAATGTGTTGGTGAGACATAGAGGATTATCTGAGTGATATTTTACCCAAGTCTTCATATATGTTTTCTCAAAAGGAATAGCTGTTAAGATGAGTTGTTCTAAGAAATAAGAACCAATGTTACAAAAATAAACTAGAATGGAGTAAGTTGATAAATTATGCTTGGAAATAAGAAAGGTAATTTGTTGATTAGATGTCATATCACAAGAAACATACCTTAGTGAAGGTAGGCAGAGGGAAGGTGACATGGTTAGAATAGGAAACAAATTATGAAACATCAATCTGGCTTTGATTCTAGCCTTACTGTGCTACATACAGATGAAAGGGAAACAGACCACACGCTGCCCCCATACTCCCTGCACTGCAGAATGCCCCACAGGCTTTATTTTCGGTGCAGTGAATCAAAACATCAAAATTGCAGAGTCTGTATCTTGATTAAGCTCATTCTGCAGCCACTATTATCGAGAACAAATTATGTGTGAATCTCACGCTTATGGCATCAATAAAATTTCAGGTATAAAATGACTATTTCTGTGGGTATTAAGGAAGGGGACAAGGACGCTACGTGTACCATGCACAGATTAACCAGCATGCGCATGCATTCATACACACATAATACAACTCTTGGAATCCAAGGAGTCACTAAGTTTTGATCATTACCAAATGGTAAATGGTCACTTATGGACTCTGTGGACACTGTCTCCTTTAATTCGTATTGCATATGCAATACAAGTTTTCATTGTTTTCTTACACAAATTGCTGTAAGTAGAAATATGTTTGAAAGTGAAACAGCATATTTGGAGACTGTTTGAGTAATGAATCTGAATCTGTATGGTTTATACCTTCATTCTATTTGTACAGTAATGGAACATTCCTATTAACCAACAATATATGATTCAAATCATATTTGCTAATTCATTCATTCATTGATCAGACATCTACTGAGTACTGAATCTGTTCTGGGCATTAAGCCACATTCTGGGGATATAACATTGGTGGCAGTATTTCTTCATTTAAAGACTTCACCACCTAGTTATGGGCATGAACAAATAGCTAAGCAAAATAAGTCAGGCACAGAAAGATAAATATCACATGTTTTCACTCATATGTGAGAGCTGAAAACAATGTTGAGCCCATGGAAGTGGAGAGTATCATACTAAAGGGTGAGAGGGGTGCAGAGGAAGGCAGGATAGGGAGAGGTGGGTTAACAAATATGAATTTATGGCTTGATAAGAGGAATATGTTCTAGTCTTCTCTAGCACTGCAGGAGGAATGTGGTTAACTATAATTTATCGTATATTTCCCAAGAGCTAGAAGAGAAGATTTTGAATGTTCACACCACAAAGGAATGATAAATGTTTGAGGTAGTGGATATGCTAATTACTCTGATTTGATTATTGCATATTGTATACACATATAGAAATATCACTCTCTGTCCCACAGACTTGCATAATTATTGCACGCCAACTAAAGGTTAAAAGGAGCAAAATAACCTAGCAATCACCATGCACACGTAGGCTCTTACTGGCAGGGTTAAGGAGAGACATCTTTAAGTTTCCTTAAGGAAGCACGCCTGAGATGTGTTAGAAAAGGAGAATATAGTGATTCAGGTGAAGAGTGGGCAAGGAAAAAAACCTTCCAAGCAGAAACATAGGGTGTACAAAGGCTGCAGAAAAGAGAGAGCCTGGACTCTTGGAGAAGCTTCCAGCTTTGATGTAACTAGGAATAAGGGTTTCACGAAAAAGAATGGGGAGACATGAGGGTTATGTTATGTTAATTTTGCAATTTTTATAAAAGTAGAATCTTATTTTTATTTTCAAAGGTTAATAGAGAAGAATTAGCCAGGTCAAAAAAGGAGGTAGTGATATCAGCACAGCACAATAATTCCTATTATAAATGTAAGATATTAACTTAAGTGTCCAGCAATGGATGACTGGATAAAGAAAATGTGGTATGTGTGTGTATGTGTATATATATGCACTGTATATATGTGTGTGTATATATATATATACACACACACACACCACTATATATTTATATATATATATAGGAAAGATGGATATTGAACATATATATAGTGGTATATATAATATATATAATCAAATACTACTCAGCCACATAAAAGAATGAAGTCATGTCTTCTGCAGCAACATGGATGAAATTGGAGACCATTATCTTCAGTGAAATCATTCAGAAACAGAAAGTTAAATATCAGACGAAGGGCAGAAACAGTGCTATGATGGGAGATCTACATTTAGTTCCTCAAGGAGTCTACATACTGTTTTCCCTAGAGGTTGTACTAATTTACATTCCCACCAGCAGTGTAAAAGTGTTGTTTTTTCACCACATCCACACCAACATCTATTGTTTTTTGGCTTTTTAACAATGGTCATTCATGGAGGAGTTAGATGATATCTCATTGTGGTTTTAATTTGTACTTCTCTGACAATTAGTGATGTTGAGCATTTTTTTTCATGTTTGTTGTCCATTGGTATATCTTCTTTTGAGAATAATCTATTCATTTCATTCACCCACTTTTTGATGGGATTTTTTTTTATTATTTGTTTTATTCTTATTGATTTATTTGAGTTCCTTGTAGATTCTGGTTATTAGTTCTTTGTCGGATGCATAGTTTGTGAAGACTTTCTCCCATTCTGTTGGTAATTTGTTTACCCTGCTGATTATTTCTTTTGCTGTGCAGAAGTTTTTTAGTTTAACTGTGTTCCATTTATTTATTTCGTTGTTGTTGTTGTTGCATTTGTTTTGGGGGTCTTAGTAATGAATTATTTTCCAAGACCAATGTGCAAAAGAGTTTTTCCAATGTTATTTTCTAGAATTTTTATGGTTTCAGGTCTTAGATTTAAGTCTGTGGTCCAGCTTGGCTTGATTTTTATATGAGTTGAGAGATGGCGATCCAGTTACATTCTTCTACATGTGGCTTGCCAGCGTTCCAGCACCATTTATTGAATAGGGTGTTCTTCCCCCATTTATGTTTTTGTTTGTGTTGCCAAAGATCAATTGGCTGTAAGTATTTGGCTTTATTTCTGGGTTCTCTATTCTGTTCCATTGGTCTAAATTTCTTATTTTTATACCAGTACTATGCTGTTTTGGTAACTACAGTCCAGTAATGTGATGCCTCCAGATTTATTCTTTTTGCTCAGTATTACTTTGCTCAGTATTCTTTTTGCTCAGTATTCAGGCTCTTTTTTGGTTCTATATTTTAGGATTTTTTTTCTAGTTCTGTTAAAAATGATGATGGCATTTTGATGAGAATTGTATTGAATCTGTAGGTTGCTTTGGGCAGCATGGTCATTTTCTAAATATTGATTCTTCTCATCCATGAGCTTGGAATGTGTTTCATTTGTTTGTGTAATCTATGATTTCTTTCAGCAGTGTTTGTAGCATATTTCTAGTTATTTTATTTTTTTGCAGCTGTTGTAAAATGGATCAAGTTTTCTATTTGATTCTCAGCTTGGTTGTCATTGGTGTATAGTTGTGCTACTGATTTGTGTACACTGATTTCGTATCCTGTATTTATCAGATCCAGGAGCCTTTTGGACAAGTTTTTAGAGTTTTCTAGGTATACAATCATATTATCAGTGAATGGTGATAGTTTGACTTCCTCTTTTCCAATTTAGATGCCCTTTATTTGTTTCTTTTGCCTGTTTGCTCTGGCTAGGACTTCCAGTATTATGTTAAATAGAAGTAGGGAAAATGAGCATCTTTATCTTGTTCCAGTTCTCAGGGGGAATGCTTTCAACTTTCCTCCATTTAGTATGATGTTGGCTATGGGTCAATTGTAATATATCACATAAACAGAATTAAAATAAAAAATCATATAATCATTTCAACGGATTCAGAAAAAGCATTTGAAAATATCCAGAATCACTTTATGATAAAAACCCTCAACAAACTTGTTATAGAAAGGAATTACATCAAAATAAGAAAGAGCAGCTAATTTTAAACTATCACTTCTGCACCAGTCATCAATATACAATCTCAATTCAGCATCCCCAAATCAGAAACCCATCAGGAGAAGTATACTTGTCCAATAATAATGAGAGTTGATAAAACTTTTCTTAGTGATCACTGCTTCTTATGGTTTACCTTTCTTTATTTGTTTAAATCTACTGGCCAGCCACCTTAAAAATTCCCAGGAAGAGAGTGCAGTGCCATACTAGATGGATGTGGTTTATACAGACAAAGACACACACAGTTTTATTCTGTATGTGATGGAGCATGGAAGAATTTGTCAACACAATTGTATTTCTTAACATATAAATGTATTTGTGTCTTCAAAAACCACTGGGTTTGCTTGATTTCTTATGTCATAGCAATGGCTTTTTGACATGGTAGTTTCTGCTAACAATGTTGGACACAAACAGAATCAAGTCATCTGGTTTATTCAGTTTGAACTTTTAGTTCAGTTTGTTAAACAATACTGTCTTTCAGACAGAAGAGATATGTGCCTGTAGCAACCCAATAAAAGAGAAGATTTATGCTCATCTCAGGTTTTTTTCTTGTAATTTAAAGAAGTCACCTTAAAAGACAAAACATTGGTCTCCTTATGTCCTGCACTGGGGGCTGGAACTCTGAGTCAACAGGAGACGTCTAGTGAAGCAATAGAGACACGTTCACTTCCTAATAGGTAGCATATTTATCATTCTCTGCTTGATTTTAGCTGTGAAGCAACCCACTCACACAGCAACACTGGGGAGGACATTCAAACTGTCTAGCAGTGAACGGTCTTAATGATGAATGCAACTGTACCATGAGGACGATGACAATAATATTTAATTGAATTAGAATCTCAGGCAGACAATTTTTGTCAATAATTAATATGTTGTTGGGTCAATAAGATAGCTGCATTGTGATCGATATCACATCCTAAGGCAGTAATTGCTGAGCACTTAGATATAATTTTGAAGATCCAAAATGAGTTGTAATATGTTCTTTCCCAAAGCAGCTGGGTCAGCATTTTGCTGAAAGATGAAATTGTGTATGTTAATGTTTGGTTATTTTTTAGTGATTTGCTTAGGACACTGAGACAAATCAAGGACAAAACTGAGAATATAGCTTTTGTCTCTTAGAATATAGTTGTTGTGCTTGTTCCACAAGCATTCATTGCCAGCAACTCTATCAACTTAGGTCAGGCTGTGGAGAAGCAGATAAAATGACCTTGTAGCAATGATTCCCAAACTGGGATGCCTAGAGTAGCAGCATCAACATCACCTAAGAGCTGGTTAAAATGCAAACTCAGAGTTTTCTGCCTGGATCTGTTGAATAGAAAACTCTGGAGGTGGAATCCCCAAATCTGCATCTTAACAAGCCTTCCAGGTGTTGGTGATACGTTCTAACATTTGAGAACTAATGACATAAAGGAAATATAAGAACACCGGAGAACAAGGAGGTTACATGTAGTCATGTCTGGCTGATTTCCCTATAAGCACTCAAAAAGACTGGGATTTCTACATAGAGATTATAAACCCAGACAAGCGTTCACAGTTTAGAAGTGGAGGTTGACAAACACATAATCACACAGATATCACAAAGGGAAAACAGCAGGTGCTACGGGATTCCATAAGATCATGGGTGGGTTGAATTGTAGGTAAATCAAAAAAAATTGTATCTAGTTAAGATATGAGGGATGAGTGGGGCTCATCTAGGTGGAGCCTGGCAGAGGAACATCTAGGTAGAGGATGGCTGTGAGGGAAGTAGGTGAGGGGAGGAAATGCTGGGGATTTTGTAAAATAGAATAAAAAGGGCAAATGGGACTTTGTGAGCAATGAGAGATGTAGTTGAAGGAGTGAACAGAGACCAGGATATCCAGGCCCATTAGGCCCTAATCTTTCGCTCACTAAAAATTTGAATATGAGCCAGGCACGGTGGCTCACGCCTGTAATCCCAGCACTTTGGGAGGCTGAGGCAGGTGGATCACGAGGTCAGGAGATCGAGACCATCCTGGCTATCATGGTGAAACCCCGTCTCTACTGAAAATACAAAAAATTAGCTGGACATGGTGGTGGGTGCCTGTAGTCCCAGCTACTCAGGAGGCTGAGGCAGGAGAATGGCGTGAACCCGGGAGATGGAGCTTGCAGTGAGCCGAGATTGTGCCACTGCACTGCAGCCTGGGCGACAGAGCGAGACTCCGTCTCAAAAAAAAAAAAAAAAAGTGAATATTAATAAAGAGAGAGAAAGGTTAGATTTTTGGTTTGCTTGTTTTTGTTTTTTGCTTCTTTATATTATTTTGGTTACTGCATAGAATATATGCAAAGGAACAAGAATAAATGTGGGGAGAACAGTTAGTGGACAATTACATTAGTCCTGGTGACAGCTGATAGTGGTTTGAACCAACTAATGGTGATTTGAAAGAAGTTAATACATCCAAAATATCCAGAGAGTAAAATCAGGGTGTGACCATTTTATTGGATTTGTGAGATGAAGAAGAAGGAAGTGGAAAGGCTGACTCTGAATTATCTGGCATTAGACACCAGGTGGATTGTAATGCCATTTATATTCATAAAAATATAACTATAGAGGCTTTGTTCAGTGATGTACAAACACAGAACAGGCTTCCTTTAAATAATCACTATCAACTTTTCCTTTTTGAAATTAGATGCTCATCTCCACTACTGTTTTAGATATCAGAGAGGAATTGCTAATTAACGATGTCCTAGTACCCCCTTATAAATGTCAGCTTTATCCTGGATCTGTCCAGTTATTAAATCTCACCTTTATTTTGGTAAAATATTTTATTCCACTTTAGGAGCATTGCCCTCTCTTACTGTCATCTGTGCTGTGAGACTTGAGATGGAATCCACTCATGTGGCTACCTGTACCTATGTAGGAACAGCAGGCGAGTAGGGGTCATTCGTCCACTGATAATTGTTGCATCTGATTCTGGAGCTGGTGAAATGAGTAAAGCTACTGATGTCCTCATGGTCACCTTGTTTCACATGGGACTATAAAATATGAATGCCTGGCTTTGCCTCCACCTTGGTTTAAGTGATCCCCTCTCAGTCTCTCCTCTCACCTTCCTAATTTCAAATTTGTGTGTTAAAACCTACTCACCAATGCAATGGTATTAAGAAGGTCTTTGGGTCTGGGCACAGCGGCTCACACCTGTCATCCCAACACTTTAAGAAGCTGAGACGGGTGGGTCACTTGATGTCAAGAGTTTGTCACCAGCCTGGCCAACATGATGAAACCTCGTGTCTACTAAAAATACAAAAATTAGCTGGGCATGGTGATGCGCCTCTGATCCCAGCTGCTTGGGAGGCTGAGGTAGGAGAATCGCTTGAACCCAGGAGGTGGATGTTGCAGTGAGCCCAGATTGCACCACTGCACGCCTGCATGCCAGCCTGGGCGACAGAGCAAGACTCTGGCTCAAAAAATAAAAAATAAAATAAGAAGGCCTTGAGAGGTGATTAGATCATGAGGATGGAGCACTGTTGGATGTGATAAATGCTCTTATAAAAGAGGCTGCAGAGACCTGCCTTTAATTTTTTTTTTTTTTTATCATGTGAAGATGCAATGAGGAAGTGGCGTCTATGAACCAGAAAGCAGGTCTTCACCAGACACTAAATCTATTGGCACCTTGATCATGGAATTCCCAGGCTCTAGAACTGTGAGAAATAAATTTCTATTATTAATAAGTCACACAGTTTATGGTATTTTGTTACAGAAGCCCAAATGGACTAAAATAGGAGGATTGATTCAGAGAATCAGGAATTACTTCGTGCCCAATTAGATAACTATATTGAGAAAATTTTACTTTGAACCCATGTATTCGATGAAAAATGCTTCTCATAATTCGAAGTATCTGACTTTGTATTTGAAACCTCTGATGATGACGCTGGTGTTAAACCGGCTTCTTGGGAATATTTTTCTGCTTACAGAAGCAACAACACATTAATATCAATAATTTCACTCTTTGTTAATGTAAACAGAAACTTGGAATAAAAACTGAACAAACTAATTTAGAGAACCAATCATGTAACCTAAACAAAAAAGCATAGTCCAAAGAACAATGTGCAAACCCAACTGTTACAGTGGCTCATGGCCTATTCGTGTTTTTGGACACACTCTACTTAAAACACCTATGGACGTTGGAGTAGACGATTATTCATCTTAAGCAGATTTGTGTTTTCTGGGTTTCAGGTGATCAAAAGTATCACTATAAACTTCCATGGTGGATGGGAAAACATTTTGTGCAAATTTCGTGTTTACTACCAATTGTGTTGAGATATTGAAATTCAATATGAATTTCTAATTGAGCATGCACTTTCCATTTTTAAACTCATTCATAATAGAGGAGTTTCTTTTAAAATTACCAAAGAATAAAAATAAGTAACCATTTAATCCATTGAATCAAGAGTGTTCAAATTACTGCCCACCTGTTCTTGAGTATATTAGTGAGGTTGAATTAGTGAAGTTTCTTAGAGTGTAATCTCCTTGGGCAGAGGAAAGAGAGCCCAAGTCATCACAAAACAGAAGGCCATCTTGGATGGCTTTCCTCTACGTAGTTCATCTAAACCATTGAGTGCATCCTCCATTATTAGAGCCAGGATGGGGATGGAGAATAGAAATCATGCATTAACATCTCCAGCTGGCATTAATGCATATGGTTATAGGCTCTGAGGGACAGAGACTAAGACATATAACTATGATTTGTTTATGTATCTAGTCAGTGTTCTTCATTACTGATGACAGATAGCAAAAAGACATTCCCATCGATGTTCCCCATTCAGAATGGGACAGCACTGTCCTTCCCAACAGCAAGAAGGGGCTCTGCGGCTGGAGGAACAGGAATAGTGGCTGAGAGGGCAGCACTTTCCCCCTCACTGAAATAGGCACAGTATATTCCCATGACCTTAAAATAACTTGCAATATCACAACACAGTCACATAGCCCAAGAAAATTACTTTGGAGTATATAGAAATTGTAGACAAAAATCTGTCATTGAAAAGTCATTTGTAAAAGGTTTTAAGACAGTATAATTGTGTAAATTTGTACTGTTCTACCATCAAGTTAGATTTATTCCCAAATACCACTGAAAGTCCAGTTACTCTCTGAATGTAATTCTATTCAAGTGGGACCTTGCAGCCCACTAAATGGATGAGAGAAAGAACTTTGACTGAAGACTGTCTAAGTGTCAATACTAACATTTTCTCTCCCCGAGCTATAACCAAGATCTAAAGTTTTGATTGGGGTCTTTGTCACTTTCATCCTCAGGGCAGATGTAGAAAGAGATGCTAGAATTCAAAGACATCATTCAATTTGTTCCCGAAAGGGGTTGATAACTGTTTCCGATCTGAAAAGAATCATCTGTGAAGACGAGCATAGAGCAAAGTTTCAGTTTTCATTGGGGACTTAAACCTCATGAAAAAGTCTATTTTTTCTTCATGTTTTAGCTATGTGTGTGTGTGGTGTATTTATTTGCCAAGAACTCCTAAGGGTGAAGAATATTCCATTAGTTAATCTAAAAAAATGTCAAAATCAGCAATAGTTTGTAACTCAAAAGCTTACTAAACAGTTTGAACTCTCTAAAAGTAGATCAGGATAAAAGAAAAGTGACTACATATTATGGCTGGCCTTGGTGAAGTTAATGGAGTTTAGATGAAGACAGTTCTCTAAAAGAGAATTGATACAGTTTGGATATTTGTCCCCAGCCAAAACTCTTGTTGAATTGTAATCCCCAGTGCTGGAGATGGGACCTGGTTAGAGGTGTTTGGGTCATGGAGCGAATCCCTCTTGGCTTGGTCCTGTCTCTGTGGTAGGGAGTGCTCACTATCCCCCACCCCCACGCTCTGTCTCTGTCCTGCTTTTGCCAAGTGTTGCGTTTGCTCCTGCTTCTCCTTCGGCCATGATTAAGAGTTCCCTGAGGTGAGTGATGTCAGTGTCATCGTACAGCCTGCAGAACCATGAGCCAATTAAATTTTTCTTCATAAATTACCTAGTTTTAGGTATTTCTTTATAGCAATGCAAAAATGGCCTAACGCAAGAATGAATTCAGAAACTTTCGTGTATTCCAAAGGCTGCAGTTAGAGGCAACAAACAAAGAACTAATTTTCCCATTCTCAGTGAATATCTACCAATTATGGCATTTTGTGTTCCAAAATGGTACTGAATGCTTTACATACATTACCTCATTTATTTGAAAAACAATAACATAACTTAGATATTATTTCCTTCTTTCCACAGGTAGAGAAATTGAGTTTTAAGAAAAAAATATCTTGTCTGAGTATATAATGCTGGCAGGATAACTTAGTACAGAATGCTGTCTTTGGGCCTTAGTTATTATTATTTTAAAAATCATTATAACTCCAAAATGTGGAGGCATCATAACAACAAAGGAAGAAACAGAATTTCAGAGCCAAAAATTCTCATCCAGTTTAAAGGGGAAAAAAAATAGCCACCAAACTTTTAGGGATCCAACGTCACTACCAAGGCCATTTTTCATGTAGCTAGATAAATAAATAAATAAATAAATAAATAAATAAATTTATTCTAGTTTACACATCCCATTGGTGAAACCGCTCCATTTTGACCTGAGAAACTGAACCGTTCAAGAAAATTAAGCTTCCTCATTCTAATTTCAACTCAACAAACACCCTTCTCATTCTCACACAGGCATGTGTACATGAGAGATTTTTTTGTTTTTAGATAAATTCTCACTGTGTAGCCCAGGCTGGAGTGCAACAGCACGATCTCAGCTCACCGCAACCTCCGCCTCCCGGGTTCAAGCAATTCTCATGCCTCAGCCTCCTGAGTAGCTAGGATTACAGGTGCCTGCCACCTGCCCAGCTAATTTTTGTATTTTTAGTAAAGACAGGGTTTCACCATGTTGGCCAGGCTGGTCTCAAACTCCCGACATCAGATGGTTCACCCGCCTCAGCCTCCCAAAGTGCTGGGATTACAGGTGTGAACCACCATGCCCAGCCAAGATTTTTAAAAACTCCAATGAACTTTCAATACTTTGACCTTGGCCAGGCACGGTGGCTCACACCTGTAATCCCAGCACTTTCGGAGCCTGAGGCAGGCAGATCACCTGAGGTCAAGAGTTTGAGACCAGCCTGACCAATATGGAGAAATCCAGTCTTTACTAAAAATACAAAATTAGCCGGGTGTGGTGGCATGCACCTGTAATCCCAGCTACTTGGGAGGCTGAGGCAGGAGAATTGCTTGAATCTGGGAGGCGGAGGTTGTGGTGAGCCGAGATCATGCCATTGTACTCTACCCTGGGCAACAAGAGTGAAACTCCGTCTCAAAAAAAAATATTTTGACCTCATATTGTATCAATAAATGGCTTTTGATTATGATTTTGTTTCCCATGCAGCCTAACCAGAGAGGAAATATCCTGATGGATCTTGACAACACCACAACTTCCAACCTTCACAGGCACTACATGATATTGTAAGACAGGAGCAGGCATTCACTGTCCAGTCAAGGTACATTTAGTATGCATGAGTCAGTCTCTCACAGTCTCACGTCCTCAGGCACCAGCAAAAGAGAGTTTACAAAGCAGACGGCCGCTCTAATTGACTTTCCCCTAAATGGCATATTTGAATTCTAGATGAACCTTGGATTACTATCTATAGGATGGACAACAGCGCTACCATCTACAGTATGTAAAACACATACACAGTTATTGAATCTTTCCAATTTGGGAAGTAGATAGAACCTGTACCTCTCCCACCTACAGACAGGGAAGCTAAGGCTCATGGAGATGAAGGTATTAACTTAAGGTCTTATATTTAGGGACAGAATATGCAAGGGAGACCTGTGCACTTAGGTAGAGCTTTCTGTTGTTGTTGTTACATCGATCTTTTTAGTGTTTTATCTTTCTTGAATATTTTTTTATTATACTTTAAGTTCTGGGATACAGGTGCAGAACATGCAGGCTTGTTACATAGGTATACACGTGCCATGTAACATGGGTGCCATGGTTTGCTGCACCCATCAACCCATCATCTACTTTAGGTATTTCTCCTAATTCTATCCCTCCCCTAGCCTCCACCTCCCGACAGGCCCCAGTGTGTGATGTTCCCCTCCGTGTGTCTATGTGTTCTCATTGTTCTACTCCCACTTATGAGTGAGAACATGTGGTATTTGGTTTTCTATTCCTGTGTTAGTTTGCTGAGGATGATAGTTTCCAGCTCCATCCATGTCCCTGCAAAGGACATGAACTCAACCTTTTTTATGGCTGCATAGTATTCCATGGTGTATATATGCCACATTTTCTTTATCCAGTCTATCATTGATGGGCATTTGCATTTGTTCCAAGTCTTTGCTATTGTGAATAGTGCTGCAATAAACATTTAGCTATGCCCCAGAGATTCTGGTACATTGTGTCTTTGTTCTCACTGGTTTCAAAGAACTTACTTATTTCTAGGTAGAGCTCTTTTAACTATTCTATGTGACCTTTCACATAGTTTTCTTTTAAAGGTCACCTCTGTTTCTCTGTATTCTCATGTTTCTCTCATATGCAGAATAACCACCTGGGTGAAGATTGTTGATATCATTATTAAGTCAAGGACGGGGCCTGAAAATATGTATACTTTATAATCTTAACTGATGATGATTTTGGTACCCTGGAGGACAAATACTGAGTCTTACGCCTCTTTTTCTAGGCTCTTAATTGCATGAAGTCTGCTTTGTATATAACAGGCACTTAGTCCTTACCTGATGATAATTAACATCATCATGATTAATATCACAGTGATACTGTTATATTCATTCCCTATTTATTTAAAGGCTTTGAGTAAGTTTAACTACATTAAGTTTTGATTTTCTCATATTTAAAATGGGGCTCATACTAGCCATCCTGTAGTCTTGAAAGCCATGAAAGTCTTGTAGCCATGAAACTACAGATAATTTTTGTGAAACACCTAGAACACTTCATAACCCATGGGAGGTTAATAAGTAGACACGGCCATAGTCACCTCACCTCTGTGATTATTTTGTAATCATCATTATCTCTCATTAATGTTTCTTTTGCTGTCTATGGAAACTCACACACAGAAATATAATAGATATTTAATAATACGAGCTTGATAAATGCATGTAGTTGATTAACTGATTGTCAAGGAATGGAGGCTGAAGAAGAAAAATTACTAGAAGAGCTCTGGGAGAAGTCAAGGTTTCTATTCCACCTAATTCATTCTGTTTGTCCCAGGTAGACACTCCTACCTTCTTTGCTCTTGCCCAAGGGCTGTCCAAAAGCCGTCATAGGATCTTTCATTCCAGAGATTGCTCTAACTATCAAGCTCTAATGACATGAACCAAAACCTTAATGTGATCCCTGCTTAGAAATACATGGCATTTCAATCCTCATGCAAAGCAATGTGAGACTACATTAAAAGTATACTAAGACACAACCTGTTTGGGGGTCTACTGACTCAGTCTTAGAGTTTCATAAGAATGGAACATGGAATGGGAATGGGAATAGGAAGAGAGTTGAGGCATATTGTGGATGCATGATGGTATTTTCCAGAAAATCTCCTACACATGGGCAATAATTTTGGAGGCAGGTTGAATATTCTAAGGTAGCTAGTCACTGAAACTGGCTCTTTCATTTCTATTTCATAGAATTCCACTTAAATGCAATGTAATGCAGGTTGAGAACTTTCTGAGTTCTTGTTAGGAGGTGATGTAAGGCATTTTACTATGTTAATAAAACAAGAAATCGTCTTTTCTGGCTGCCACTCTTGAAAATGTTATCTTCCTACTTTCCCAGTTGAGCTCCAAACAATTGTTTTTACTGAAGTCTATTTGGCATTATTAGAATTAGATATTTTGTCTTACTAAGGTTTTCATTTTACTCTGAGGTATTACAGAAATTATTTTCTTATCCTGTGGCTTTGATAGGTTTCTTCATCTTGCCCTAAGGGAAACAAATTAATCTTTATTTCGTTGTAAGTAGATATAAATGTAAGCATCCACATCTACTAAGAGTAGGGTTATGTGTCAAGGATATTAACTGGAAGAATATTTGATCTTTTAAATTGATATCAAGGCAGCACACACAAAGTCTGAAGCTCAGTGAAGACCTTCATAATATTCCAAAAAGCTTACATATAAAAACTTCCTCAGAAAAAATAATATCAACTGCAAGACTGTTCCTTCTATCTGGAGACTTTTAGTCATGTGTCTGTTCATGGGAAAAGGGGAAGATGGAATTAGTTAGCATGAATATTAAAGAGAAAACTGGGATGGAAAAGGGTGACAGAACGTCAACCAGTGGCCTAAAGAAAGAACCACAGAGAACAAAAAGGACCATATCTCTCCCCTGGCCAGCTTTTGAGAGCTTGTCCTTCCTTAAGGATGCGCCTGAGAGATGAAAAGAATGGAAAAGAATATGAAGTTTTACAGCCTGCAAAGTGGCCATATTGGAGGAGGCTAAGCAAAAGGCAGTTGGAAAACGGGCATCAGAATGATTTACTCCTGTGATTACAAAGAGGTTGGAGGTGAGGGGTAGGCCAGAAACCAAAACTTCTGATCACAAAGGCTGGAGTCAAGGCCTGGGAGGACCACGGTGGCTGAGGCTCTGTGTCTTAGAAGCTGATATGTTGGGGAATCCCAGATAGGGACCCACTCACCATGTGGCACAGCCAACAAGCCGTGAGAGGAAAACTGGGCCACTTCACCAAAGTAGCTATGTCAATTGGCTCCTGTGGGGGTGAGGGGTGGGGGCTAGTTCTCTCTTGTTCTTAAGGAGGTTGTACCTGCAGGACAGGAAAAGCACTCTTCTTGGTCCTAACTACATTTACGTGTGTATGTGTGTGTGTGTGTGTGTGTGTGTGCTGGTTCTTTTTTCTTCTTCCTTAGGTGGTCATCCCCAGGCAATCTGCTCAGTTGGGACATATCTCCATCACCAAAACCCGGCTTAGGTTTGGTGATGTCTGGAGGGAGAACCTCAACCTAGAACATTTTCATAGTATGCAGGGAAACCAGAGTGAGAATGTAGTCATTTATGATGGGGTTAAAAGTGGTAGTATTTCTAGTACCATGGATTTTCTTAGAACACTCCCTTCCATTGTATAAGCTCACTCATGAGATCATAATGTCATATGAAAATTTACTTAGTGAGCAGAACTCGTTAGAATGGAAAAATTGGAAGATTCATGAGATATTTCCACCAATCCACACATTACAGATGGTTATCTGCCTCTATAACCAGGAGCAATACTCTAGAATCAAAACATTTGATTCCTTCAAATTTCTTCCTAGCAGATACTGGGTAACTCAAAGACTTCAGCAATTTCCTTTTCACCCCCTAGAATCGAAAACTTTCCCCATCCTAACTTTTTAACAACAAAGTAATTATTGCAACATATTATGCCATTAAGAAGGTTATTGGTTGTTTATCTTATGTCACCCTGTGTTTCTCGTGAAAGACACCCTAGCCCCATCGGCAGGACAACACAAACACCTCTCAGGGAAAGCTACCTTTGCCATCAGCTGATGTCCTTCATTGAGTATAGATTTCTACTTGTTTCAGTTTCAGAAGTGAACATTGCCTCACCTAAAGCCCCTGAACTCCAGGAGCACCTTTCCCATCCTGTGAGATTTCTTGGTGAAACTATATTGTTGGGTGTAAAGCAGTGTAATAGGGCATCAGCAAGTGAGTCACCATGATGTCATGATGGCCGGCACCGATCTTCATTGCATCACAAGGCCGTGCTGTGACCTCTTTCTTAGAGGATCCTTAATGTCATTCTTTTCACTTTCTACCCACTTGTGAAGCTACCCCCTTTTCTTTTGCATTTAGATGAAGCTGGGAATTACTCAAAATACTGGAATAAACAGAATGCAAGGTTTGTAATCAAACAGAGGTGGAGCAGTCCCTTGATGATGGCACATGGGGTCCCCTACACCTGGAACCAGGGATCACCCATCTATTAAGTACATTCCTAGGGTATGTGTGCGAGGAACTCTGAAAGCAGAAATGACCCAGAGGCATCATGACAGAATTGCATATATGTTTCAGAATTGGGTCTTCAGAAAAAGCTGCTGTCCTTTGCTTCACTCTAAACATGAATTAGCCTTAAAAGTAGCCCACAGGTTTTTTGGGAATGTTTGTAAATCATATTTCTCAATAATGCTCAGTGGTAGATGTACCAGAAGATTCAATCAATTACCTTAACTAAACCATGTATGTTGGGCAATGCAATACATGCCCAATATATAACACTTTACAAACCCTCAGCCAATTGAAAAAGAAAACAAACCACATAAACTTTATTGCAGACAAAGGTAAATTGGAGATGTCACTTAGGCTGAGAGCCATAAGAAACTATTCCCTGAGTTCCAGAATTAAACTGATTTCTCCCTCTAGTACCAACTAGTGTTGGAGTGGGGAGGCTCCAGTGAGGGACCCGCACAGTAAGACTTGCAGAGTAAAGGAGCTCAGGTGACCTCGTGCTTTCTCTGGGTAAATCCAATCTCAAGTGAGAAAAGGACAGAGCCCAGCTGAGCATGCCGTTACTCTCCCCAGAGTGAGCAGAGGAGTCACTCACCTCTGCCACAACAAGGCACAGTTAGTTACACCCACTGGGTTCTATTCACAGGAAGGAAACACCAGGAGATGGAAGCAAGCTGTTGCCACAGCTATGCAGACTTGGTTCAATCAATAGTCTCTTAAACACCTGAGGTTCAACCTGTTACTAAACAGGGAGATTCCATACCAGATAGGATAGGGTGGTGATATTGTGATGTCTCATGTCGTATGTCAAAGCTAAGGCTGAGATCATGAAGAACGTAGAGGTGACATAAGATGTTTTGATAAATTATGCCTTGAGAATAGGCAAAAGAAATCATTTCCTAGTTAAAAGCTAAAATCAGCCATCAAACACACAGAGCAGAATGTCAATTCTGTCTTTAGGGAATGAAGGAACGTGTGAACAGGCTGCCCAGGCATAGTTGAGGGAGAGCACCCATCTCAGGGTCACACAGGGGAGAAGCTGGGCAAACATCGCATCAGCGAAACATGCTCCGGGAAACAGGTGAATCCCGAGCCTACACTGAGGGAGCAGCCTGCCTCTGCAGGCCAGGCAGTCCCTAACAGGAGGGAGAGCTCCTGGCCCTCAGTCCCAGCTTGCTTTGCTGGAGCAGCCAACTTTTTCTGTACCTGCCAAGCTCCTCTCCAAACTAACACAGGGGATCTAGACTTCTGCAGAGACTAACACCACCCTCTACATCTTTCCATCACAATTGATCTCAGGGGAGGTTCTAGAGTTCCTGTGTGGGGGGAGCTTGGAGGCAGCTCTCTGGACACAAGGCAGAGGACTAGGGTTATTATTCTTATCTTGAAAGTGCTTCTGATAAAACCCCCTCATATTGTAGATTTAGCTTGGCATGTCTTGAGGTAGGGAGAAGTATCTTCATTTCCAGTAGCTAAAGACCATAAGAAATATGCTTCTCGTCAAAGTTAAAGGTACTGCTTTATTGCAGCAAGGGAGACAGCATGGCATGGAGAACCATGGCATCTCAGTGACAGGGGCTTTGAAAGGATGTGGGTTTGCGTATGAGATTTTGGAAATGGCTCAAGGAACCATCATTGTGCTCTGGACGACGCCATCAGAAAGCAGTGATGATTCTGTGGTTGGCGCTCCCAGTGAATCCTATCCAGGTGTGAGGAAGCAGCAATCACTCATAGTGGCTGGGAGAGAGTGATGTTTGGTCATATGGGGTTTTGTGATTTAGGCAACATTATTACTTTTGTCTGTGTTCAGAGGTGATTGCTGGGGTGCGTGTGTGTGGTTGGTTGGTTTTTGTTTTTTTCTCCATAATAATCAGAGCGGCTTTGTCTGCTGCTGATGTTTTATGAAACTGTTTATGTGCAACAGGAGGCCCACCTGGCTGAGCTGATAAAAACACACCCAGCGCCAATTGTTTTATAATTGTTTTTGGTCTCTGGTGATTATGGAAGGACTTAATTCCCCTCAAGCCACCCATGGGAACTCTGCTCTACTCTTGGTCTTTCAGCCAGCTTGTAAACCACATAACTTAGCATTATGCTTCATCTCTTTAAAGAATAATAGTGCTGATAACGACAATAACAATCAGAGTTGGTATTAACACACACACTGCAGGGTTACCTGTGGAGCCCTCTCCACATACACTCAGGGCTCTCCCTGAGCATTCCTCTTGCTGGCCAGGCTATGGCAAAGTCCCTTTAGGTGAGGAGCCAATGGCATCATGTTCCAAGGATCACAACCACCTGGAATCTGGTTAGAAACTCCTGTAGGGAGGAGAGGATTAGGGACAAAGTGGTGTTTAAGAAAGCTCTCCATGGCCGGGCATGGTGGCTAATGTGTGTAATCCTAGCACTTTGGGAGGCCAAGGCAGGCAGATCACAGGGTCAGAAGTTCAAGACTAGCCTGACCAACATGCTGAAACCCTGTCTCTACTGAAAATACAAAAAAACTTAGCCGGGCATAGTGGCACGTGCCTGTAATCCTAGCTACTCAGGAGGCTGAGGCAGGAGAATTGCTTGAACCTGGGAGGTGGAGGCTGCAGTGAGCAGAGATCGAGCCACTGCACCCCAGCCTGAGCGACAGAGGGAGACTTCAGCCAAAAAACACACGAAAAAATGCTCACCATCACTGGCCATCAGAGAAATGCAAATCAAAACCACAATGAGATACCATCTCACACCAGTTAGAATGGCAATCATTAAAAAGTCAGGAAACAACAGGTGCTGGAGAGGATGTAGAGAAATAGGAACACTTTTACACTGTTGGTGGGACTGTAAACTAGTTCAACCATTGTGGAAGTCAGTGTGGCGATTCCTCAGGGATCTAGAACTAGAAATACCATTTGACCCAGCCATCCCATTACTGGGTATATACCCAAAGGACTATAAATCATGCTGCTATAAAGACACATGAACACGTATGTTTATTGCGGCACTATTCACAATAGCAGAGACTTGGAACCAACCCAAATATCCAACAATGATAGACTGGATTAAGAAAATGTGGCACATATACACCGTGGAATACTATGCAGCCATAAAAAATGATGAGTTCATGTCCTTTGCAGGGACATGGATGAAATTGGAAATCATCATTCTCAGTAAACTATCGCAAGGACAAAAAACCAAACACCGCATGTTCTCACTCATAGGTGGGAATTGAACAATGAGAACACGTGGACATAGGAAGGGGAACATCACACTCTGGGGACTGCTGTGGGGTGGGGGGAGGGGGGAGGGATAGCATTAGGAGATATACCTAATGCTAAATGATGAGTTAATGGGTGCAGCACACCAGCATGGCACATGTATACATATGTAACTAACCTGCACATTGTGCACATGTACCCTAAAAGTATAATAAAATAAAATAAAATAAAATAAAATAAAGCTCTCCTCAACATCTTGCCACACAGACTGAGGGGGAATATAGCACTTATCAATTTCATGTGCCCAGGACCCAGCTCTAGAGATGGTACCTGGAGAACCATCATCACCTTTCTACAATGCTCATATTTAAATAAAATATTAGGATCCATTCAGCCCAGATTTGTGATTTGATAGCTTTATTACCTGGGAGGAAAAATATTTGCTGACATAAATGGATACAAAAGAGAGTGGCAGTTTCAAGGAGAAACAGTGAAAACACACAGCCGGCTAGAATTTTACAAATCATTAGATTTGTTTACTCTATGAATATGCAATTCATTCAGAGTAATTAATCTGAAAGGGAACATTAGTTAAAATTTATTTGTGTTGTTCAGGTGCCTGAGCAGCTTAAAATCATCTTCCAAGGAGAATGATATCTGAGATGATCAAATAAGTATATTCTGTGGATTATGGACACCAATAATGTTGTTACTCAGAAGCTCAAGCATACTTCTTGCTTCTTACTCTGTTTTTCTATTTCCCTGTCTCCCCTGCCCTAACTCTCTCTGGATGCTATAGATAAAGAGGAAATTTCTCTGCATGTCTCTGTGCCAGCATCAAGTGCGCCTAAGGTGCAAACTGGGGTGTAGCAGTAAGCTAAGGAGTGGAGCACTAAGCTAAGGAGTCTGACTCCAAGTGTCTGTCATTACTACTGCCACTGTGCTAATCAGAATCTGGAGTCAGGTCATGCCAACTCCATCCTCAGCCCATTATCTGCCTATCTCAGCCCAAGCTTAACTCTTGATGACTGGTGTAAACCTTGTTGCTCACACAATTTCTCTATACCAAAGTGGTCAGGGGTCTTTCTTATTCAAGATTGGCAGATATGTGAACCACAATCTCATTTTCCACCTCTCTGCTCCACGTACCCCATGCTCCCAGCACACAATTTTTCATTAGTCCTTAAACAAGCAATGCTCTTGGCAGCTCTTTGCTTTGTACATGCTGTGCAGCTGCCCAGAGCATCCTTGCCACATCTTCTTACAACACTCTAACAACTCCTAAAGACCCAGATGGAGTTCCACCCCTTCTGTGAAATTTTTTCCCAAATCCCTCCGTTTCATCATCTTCTGTCTCTCATAGCCTCTGTAAAAGTCTCTGTGAGACCATGGACCACTTTTACTGTGGTTTGCTCACACTTCTGTCTCTGCCTGATCACCTACCAACTCTACATGGGCTTGAAAAGAGACATAAGTGTTCCATGTATTACCCAAATATGGTCTCCCCAGGATCACCCACAGCATATAATTTTCAGAATTTTTTTCTTCCACCTCATCATATCATAATATATTAAGCGTCTCCCTATTTGACATTATTGGGGCTCCATAATTTTGTCACAGCTCTAGTTTACTTTTTGCCATGTAGTTTTAATGATATTTTTTCATGCCTCCTTAAGATTACAAAGAAGCCTTCGTATGTTTTCTCTTTGGAAAGTAAAATATTGAGAAAAGAATCGGAGAACAAGAGATTTATAATTTCAAAGTTGAGCCCCCAAAGCAAGTATGAAAAGGTATTCAAAATTTGAAAGAGGAAAGAAGGACTAGATTTATTTTTGTGTGTTAGCTCACAGTGTTGATTTTTTTAACCAATGGTAGTTTTGGGTAACACAGAAGCCACAGCTGAACTCATGAACTAAAATCCTATTGAACTTTAGATATTTCTCTCCAATAATCTCATGCTTTTTCTCCTTTCTTTTTACTTTCACAAAGCAGGGGGCTATACTGGTTCAATATGAGAGTTCTCCAGAGAAACAGAATTGGTAGGAGGTACATAGGTAGATAGATAGAGTTATCATGAGGAATTGGCTCATATGAATATAAAGACTACAAAACCCAGACCCAGGAGAGCCAACAGTATGTTCTGTCTCAATTTGAAGGCCTGAGAATCAGGGGAGCTAATAGTGTAATTTCCAGTCAGAATTTGAGTCTCAAGGCTGGAAAATATCAATGACCTAGCTTGAAGAGAGTCAGACAGAAAATGACTTTTTTTTTTGTTACTCAGTCTTTTGTTCTATTGAAGCCTTCAACAGATTAGATGAAGCTCACCTACATTGTGGAAGGAAACCTGTTTTACTCCTTCTATCAATTGAAATGTTAATCTTATCCAGAAACACTGTCACAGACACACTCAGAATATTGTTTGACCAAATATCTGGGCACCAATGACCCAGTCAAGCTGACACACAAAAAAAGACCTTTCCCAGTTTTTGTGAGAGATCAGAGATTGATCCTAAAGGAGAGAAAATAAGAAAATAGAAAAAACAGACAAACAAACAAAACAACAAAACTTCTTTCCTTAACCAATATGCTCACCATTTCTGACCCTTTAAAACAGGGTTTCTGGACTTTGCCCCTATTGATATTGGGGCTTAACAATGCTCTGTTGGGTAGAAGTCTTCTCTATTGTAGGATGTTTACCAGCATCCACTACATGCCAGTAACACTGCTCCCCAAGTTGTGCAACCAAATATCCCCTGGGGGGCAAAATCACCCCTGGTTGAGAACCACTGCTCTGCAGCCGCAGTTCCCAAACTGTATGCTTAGGGTCCCTGGGGCACTGAAGGAACTCTCAAGGGTACCAAGACATGTCTTACAATTTCTAGGGAAACACAGTGACATTTGTCTAACCACCACAGGAACTACTAATCTGAGGTAGTTTATAATGTTAACATTAAATGACTGTATTACTTTTGGTAATATTCTGTATTTGTGAATCTGAGTTTCAGGAATAGCAAAGTACTGCATAAAAAATCAGTGTGGAGCAGGAAGTTAACATGGCAGTATCCAATCTGATTCCAACGTTGGGAAATTCGTTCTGTGCAATAGTGGTAACATCATAATTCAAATGTTTACAAAATTTTTTGTACTTAGCTGTAAAATTAACTGAATTGCAGGTATTTCTTTTGCCCTAGGAGTCCCATGAACAAACAATTGAGGTGATACAGCTACCATGAACCAAGATAGTTTGAAACCTCTGCCCAAGGTCCAACAGATGTGCCCATTCCTAATATATGGTGAGGAATCACCTTTTGTATATGTATTTTTTTTCAAAATTTAGTATGTATACAACACTAAACATAATTTTTGGGGGTGACATATGTGAGGGAGTCTGGATATAAGTAGATACCATAATTCTTTTTACCCACTCATTTGAAGATGAGTTGATAAAGCTGCCCATAACATTGGTATTGTTAATAAGCCCAAGGACATTTTGAGGGTGTTTACGAGACTATTGTAATTGACTTTCTCTTTTAGCTATACTAAATAACGTGCACGATATTACAGAGACCTTGGCTATCACCTCCACTGTACACAAAACACACTTAATAATTTCCTTGGGATTCAACAAGGTTTTGTGTAGTATAAAGAAGCAACCCTCCTTTAGAAGGGGAATCATTGAGACAAGAACCAGGAAAGGAGAAGCATTCTTGGCCTCAGGAAAAGCTGATAGAAAGAAGGTATCAAGAAAGATGAGGAAAGACAGAAGATCCTACAGCTAAGAGAGGAAAAGTAATACTGTAGATGCATGTAAAGAAGACATTTCGGGGCCAGGCGCAGTGGCTCATGCCTGTAATTCTAGCACTTTGGGAGGCCAAGGCAGGCGGATTGCCTGAGCTCAGAAGTTCGAGACCAGCCTGGGCAATATGGTGAAACCCCATGTCTACTAAAATACAAAAGAAATTAACCGGGCGTGGCAGCATGTGCCTGTAGTGCCAGCTACTTGGGAGGCTGAGGCAGGAGAATTGCTTGAACCCTGGAGGTGGAGGTTTCTGTGAGCCAAGATCATGCCACTGCACTCCAGCCGCACTCCAGCCTGGCGACAAAGCGAGACTCCATCTCAATAAATAAATAAATTAATTAATTAAAGAAGACATTTTGATGCCTAGTTAAATGAGAAAAGACAATGGTGGCTAAACACAACAAGTGGGGGCCTGGAAGAGAAAAGAATCTAGAAGATGTATTTCAGAAAAATATCCACATAGAGGATAACATTGTGAGAAAAAGGAAAGAATATTTGCATTAGAGGAGGAAGAATTAGAATAAAATTGGATACCCTTGGAGAATAAATTTCTGTATCTTGACCAAGCTGAATTTGATGGAGTATGGCCCTATCAATAAGAAAACTGGACAAATAAATGCATGAAATTTAATCAGCTTTGGTAGATCATGTTTACAAAGATGGCAGCAAACAAACATATTACCAACCCCACATGCTCTTTCACAATGTAACTTTGTCATCCTTGATTTAGAGATGGAATCAAATTTCTTTCCTCTTGAATCTGGGCTGGCCCTGTGGCTAATCTGAAGGTAAATCATGTTCTGGGACTTCTGAGCTCAGGCATTAAAAAGATCTGGAAGCTTCTGCTTTTGTGCTCTAAGGGAAATTGGCCATTATCTAAGAACTTGAACTAATCTCAAATGACCGTACTGCAAAAAGACCAACATAGCCACGTAAAGACATCATGTGGGGCAAACCAAGGATCCAACCCTCAGTCCCCGCTGAGCTCCTAGCCAGCCACCTGGAGTGAGGCATAGGAGTGAGGCCATCTTGGAAATGGAACTTCTAATCCTAGTAGAGTCATCCCAATTGAGGCCATACAGAGCAGAGTTCAGTTGTGTTCAATGAGCCCTTACCAAACTGTATCATTTTGAGCACATCAATGTTATTTTAAGCCACTGAGTTTTGCAATGTACAATTTGAGGTTCTTTAGCCTCAACAGATTATGTAAATACAGATGTATATAAATAGTGGTTGCCCCAACTTACTGGGCTCTTGGCTACACTTGACTTACTTAAGTTAACTCCCATAGGCTTTCTCTGAATCAGTTAGGGCCCAGATAAGAAAACAGGTACCACTCTAGAGAGTTCAGGCAGGAGAAATTCAGTACAGGGATTTGTAGCATATGAGAAAGAAGAAAGAGAAAGCAAATGCTAAGCAACCCAGGGTGTTGATAAACACTAGAAAGCTGCTAACATCCCTGGGACTGAGCAATAGGAAGGGGAAAAATAACCAGAATCCAGAATCTAGAATTGTCTTATGGAGACTGCCTGGTGGAAGTGGGGACCACAGAGAGTGAGGTTGACCAGAAGGAAGTGGAGCCACAAAGAAGATTCAGTCTTTTTTTTTTTCTTAGATGGAGTTTCGCTTTTTTCTTGTTGCCCAAGCTGGAGTGCAATGGCACAATCTTGGCTCACTGCAACCTCCGCCTCCTGGGTTTAAGCCTCTGCCTTCGTAGTAGCTGGGATTACAGGGGCCCGCCACCACGCCCAGCTAATTTTCTTTCTTTTTTTTTTTTTTGTATTTTTAGTAGAGATGGGGATTCATTATGTCAGCCAGGCTGGTCTCAAGCTCCTGACCTCAGGCGATCCACCCGCCTCTGCCTCCCAAAGTGCTGGGATTACAGGCATGAGCCACCGCGCCCGGCTGAAGATTCGGTCTTCTTTAGGACTCCTCCTTCTGTCTTCAATTCCCCTCATTTTCATTTGATCCAGTGTATGACTGCAGTGACTGATAGGTTAAAAAAACAATTTAAGTGGAAAACACTATGTTATATGCAAAATTATCCAACACTTGGGATAAGAAAAGTCTGATACAGTTTTATAATCATATAGGAAACCCCCTCTTCCCTGAAGCTTCAGTCTGCATTCAAATTCACTTCTGATGAATTAATTGCTGAGTACACTGCCCAGACACATCAGGAATGCAGATATGTACTGACCTCACCAAGCTAGAGTGACACTGTTGTCAGGGATAGGGTCACAGATAGGTGATCTCACAAGTGGGGGCCCTGTACTGCGTAATTTCCTTTCCTGTTGAGGAAATTTGAGGAAGTGTGATTCCTAGAGCCAATCATTTGATTCATTATTTTCCCAACTCTTTCTTGTTTACTCATTTCTCTGACATCTTCCGATAAACTTCATATGTCCTCCTGGGCTGTAAGAAGACCAACAAAGCCTGTAAAATGTTCTTTCGCAGTCCACTGAACCCCCGGGTTATGTGTTTTGTTACCTTGGATTCTTAGGGTGTGCAGCCTAAGTCCAGCTCAGGAGAGGAGATGGTGAAGCAACCTTGCAAAGGGACCACACCCTGTGAGGAATTAGCCTCTTCAACACTGGGTGGGAGGGGAAGGGAGATAACCAGAAAGGAATGATTAAAATCTTAGCCAAGAACCCAGAATGAAATGGGAACCTGCTGGGATCAACCTCGGAAATCTCTAACTCCCCGATCACAGTCATTAAAATGTGCCTCCTGGTGGTGTAATATCGATCCTTATATGTCTCATCCTTTATAAGCAGTAATCACTTTACACAAAAATATAGGTCAGTCAATAAGAAGAGCCTTTTCAAACAATTAAATGTGCTGGTCTGATGTCTCTTGGGATATCAGAATCTTTAGGAACTCATGAGCAATTTCATTATTGAATCACAGTGGGGAAAGGAAATTAAAAAGTTAAGGATTTAAAAAAATACAAATGTAAGAATATTAAACCAATTGCCTATTAAGACATCCTTAGTTGATTTAAAGCAACTTCTTCATTATCCTAGTTTTATATTTTGGCGAGAAAACAAATTTCTGTATAAAGTATTTTGCTATCTTAAGAGCAAAGCTTCTTTATCTACAGTATTGTTATAGAAAATTTTTGTAGAAATTTTTTTTTATGTTTTAAAAATGAATCCACTACAATTCACAATTGCAGAAATATGCATCCAACCTAAATGCAACCAACAAGTTGATAAAGAAAATGTGGTATATATACACTATGGAATGTTACTCAGCCATAAAATGGAATGGAATAATGGCTTTTGCAGCAACTTGAATGGAGTTGGAGGCTATTATCCTAAGTGAAGCAACTCAGAAATGGAAAACCAAGTATCATTTGTTCTCATTTATAAATGAGAGCTAAGCTATGAGGTCACAAAAGTAAAAAATGGTAAGATGGACTTTGGACACTCATGGGGAAGGCTGGGAGGGGGTGAGGGATAAAAGACTACATACTGGGTACAGCATATATACTGCTTGAGTGACAGGTGCACCCACATCTCAGAAATCATCACTCAAGAAGTTATCCATGTAACCAAACACCAGCTGTTCCCCAAAAACTATCGAAATAAAATTAAAAAATAAAATAAAGCCACCACTAACACATTTATTTTAAAATTGAAATTTGCCTTCAGTGGGCCTCTGGAAACACCCATCACTGGCCATCCTACAGAGACGAGAACAACACAGTGACGAGGAGGCAAAGGAGAGGCCTCCTCTACCCTCAATCGTGCTACCCTCAATCGTGTAGCAGGAAGCTATGAGCACCCTGTTTAAAGCATTTTCTACTACGATAACCATAGTTTCTTCCATTTACTCTCCTTCCTGAGTGTACTAGCATTACATCTCAGTGACCTAGGAAGGAATAACCAAAGGAAAGTTTAAACTCTATGCCTCTCTTTGCCTTGTGAAAACCCTGAGGACTGTCTCACTGAAGGAATCCTGCAGAGCTCTCCTGGAGCAGAAAATCTAAAACCAACCCTCTTAACATCACCCTTCTTTCAAGACACGATGTGATGTTTTATCCCTATAGCAGCCACCTCTCCCCCCACCCCCCATCCCCCAATATCTTTGTACTTTTAGGCACAAGTGACATAATTCCAAGTCAGGAAAGAGTCTGGATAAAAAGAAGCTTGGCAGTGGTGGCCAGGATTCAGGCTGTGCCTGGACAGTTTTCTTAGCTCCTGTAAAATAATTATTTTATTTCCCCACCACTAATGACAATCACGGTGATGTCCCCACGCTTCTGATGGGATTGGCCACATTCCAGTGACTGGCCTTGGCAGTTTTCTTGGTTCAATAGTCAGAAGACTTCGATTTTCAACATGTGTGTTATTTTCCCCTTTTAAAAGTTGAAATCATGTAAATTTCAAAAGATCAAGTAAAAACATGCAGAGGAGAAAAACATATATCTTTCTAATAGATGGACATTTTCCAGAAACAAAATATTTGCAAAGTATTTTAAGCTGGTCATGGAAACAATGGTCTGCACAGTTGCTCCCAGTATTATTGATGACCCAGTCTCCATTTGTGTAGCTGGCAATTCTCAATGGTTCAGCAACATTGAGTTGGGGGCACCAATCTTAGAAATAAGAGCTGCCATATACTGGGACTTAACCTAGTAAATGATACTGTTAATCCTAGTTAAGCTGAAGTCCAAATAATTGGAAAGCAAAGAGTAGTTCATGGATGCTTCTTTATGCTCCTTAACACTGTGAATTATTTCTCAGTGATGTTACCTGAGAATATTTATAAATACCTGAAAAACCAAGGACCAATCATTTTCAGAATTAAATCAAATTAGAACGCAGAACTAAGAAACTCACTCAAAAACACACAACTACATGGAAACTGAACAACCTGCTCCTGAATGACTACTGGGTACATAACAAAATGAAGGCAGAAATAAAGATGTCCTTTGAAACCAATGAGAAAAAAGACACAACATACCAGAATCTCTGGGACACATTTAAAGTAGTGTGTAGAGGGAAATTTATAGCAGTAAATGTCCACCAGAGAAAGCAGGAAAGATCTAAAATCGACACCCTAACATCATAATTAAAAGAACTAGAGAAGCAAAAGCAAACAAATTCAAAAGCTAGCAGAAAGCAAGAAATAACTAAGATCAAAGCAGAACTGAAGAAGATAGAGACACAAAAAACCCTTCAAAAAATCAATGAATCCAGGAGTTGGTTTTTCGAAAAGATCAACAAAATTGATAGACTGCTAGCAAGACTAATAAAAAAGAAAAGAGAGAATAGTCAAATAGATGCAATAAAAAATGATAAAGGGGATATCACCACCAATCCCACAGAAATACAAACTAACATCAGAGAGTACTATAAACACCTCTATGCAAATAAACTAGAAAATCTAGAAGTAATGGATAAATCCCTGTACACATACACCCTCCCAAGACTAAACCAGGAAGAAGTCGAATCTCTGAATAGACCAATAACAGGCTCTGAAAATGAGGAAATAATTAATAGCCTACCATCCAAAAAAAAGTCCAGGACCAGATGGATTCGCAGCCGAATTCTACCAGAGGTACAAAGAGGAGCTGTTACCATTCCTTCTGAAACTATTCCAATCAATAGAAAAAGAGGGAATCCTCCCTAACTCATTTTATGAGACCAGCATCATCCTGATACCAAAGCCTGGCAGAGACACAACAAAAAAAGAGAATTTTAGACCAATATCCCTGATGAACATCAATGTGAAAATCCTCAGTAAAATACTGGCAAACCGAATCCAGCAGCACATCAAAAAGCTTATCAACCACGGTCAAGTCAGTTTCATCCTTGGGATGCAAGGTTGGTTCAACATACACAAATCAATAAACATAATCCATGACATAAACAGAACCAACGACAAAAACCACATGATTATCTCAATAGATGCAGAAAAGACCTTCGACAAAATTCAACAACTCTTCATGCTAAAAACTCTCAATAAACTAAGTATTGATGGAACATATCTCAAAATAATAAGAGCTGTTTATGACAAACTCACAGCCAATACCATACTGAATGGGCAAAAACTGGAAGCATTGCCCTTGAAAACTGGCACAAGAGAGGGCTGCCCTCTCTCACCACTCCTATTCAACATAGTGTTGGAAGTTCTGGCCAGGGCAATCAGGCAAGAGAAAGAAATAAAGGTATTCAATTAGGAAAAGAGGAAGTCAAATTGTCTCTGTTTGCAGATGACATGATTTTATATTTAGAAAATCCCATTGTCTCAGCCCCAAATCTCCTTAAGCTGATAAGCAAATTCAGCAAAGTCTCAGGATACAAAATCAATGTGCAAAAATCACAAGCATTCCTATACCCCAATAACAGACAAACAGAGAGCCAAATCATTAGTGAATTCCCATTCACAATTGCTACAGAGAATAAAATACCTAGGAATCCAGCTTACAAGGGACATGAAGGACCTCTTCAAGGAGAACTACAAACCACTACTCAATGAAATAAAAGAGGATACAAACAAATGGAAGAATATTCCATGCTCATGGATAGGAAGAATCAATATCGTGAAAATGGCCATACTGCCCAAGGTAATTTATAGATTCAATGCCATCCCCATCAAGCTACCAATGACTTTTTTCACAGAATTGGGAAAAAAACCTACTTTAAAGTTCATATGGAACCAAAGAAGAGCCCGCATTGCCAAGACAATCCTAAGCGAAAAGAACAAAGCTGGAGGCATCACACTACCTGACTTCAAACTATACTACAATGCTATGGTAACCGAAATAGTGTGATACTGGTAATAAAACAGAGATATAGACCAATGGAACCGAACAGAGGCCTCAGAAATAACACCACACATCTACAGCCATCTGACCTTTGACAAACCTGACAAAAACAAGAAATGGGGAAAGGATTCCCTATTTAATAAATGGTGCTGGGAAAACTGGTTAGCCATATGTAGAAAGCTGAAACTGGATCCCTTCGTTGAACTTTATACAAAAATTAATTTAAGATGGATTAAAGACTTAAATGTTAGACCTAAAACCATAAAATCCCTAGAAGAAAACCTAGGCAATACCATTCAGGACATAGTCATGGGCAAGGACTTCATGACTAAAACACCAAAAGCAATGGCAACAAAAGCCAAAATAGACAAATGGGATCTAATTAAACTAAAGAGCTTCTGTACAGTAAAATAAACTACCATCAGCATGAACAGGCAACCTACAGAATGGGAGAAAAATTTTGCAATCTACCCATCTGACAAAGGGCTAATATCCAGAATCTACAAAGAACATAAACAAATTTACAAGAAAAAAAAACAAAGAACCCCATCAAAAAGTGAGCAAAGGATATGAACAGACACTTCTCAAAAGAAGACATTTATGCAGCCAACAGACACATGAAAAAATGCTCATCATCACTGGTCATCAGAGAAACGCAAATCAAAACCACAATGAGATACCACCTCATGCCAGTTAGAATGGCAATCATGAAAAAAAGTCAGGAAACAACAAGGGCTGGAGAGGATGTGGAGAAACAGGAATGCTTTTACACTGTTGGTGGGACTGTAAACTAATTCAACCATTGTGGAAGACAGTATGGAGATTCCTTAATGATCTAAAACTAGAAATACCATTTGACCCAGCAATCCCATTACTGGGTATATACCCAAAGGATTATAAATCATGCTGCTATAAAGACACATGCACATGTATGTTTATTGTGGCACTATTCACAATAGCAAAGACTTGGGACCAACCCAAATGTCCATCAATGATAGACTGGATTAAGAAAACGTGGCACATATACACCATGGAATACTATGCAGCCATAAAAAGGGATGAGTTCGTGTCCTTTGCAGGGACATGGATACAGCTGGAAACCATCATTCTGAGCAAACTATTACAAGGACAGAAAACCAAACACTGCATGTTCTCACTCATAGGTGGGAACTGAACAATAAGAACACTTGGATACAGGGCGGGGAACATCACACCCTGGGGCCTGTCATAGGGTAGGGGGAGGGGGGAAGGATAGCATTAGGAGAAATACCTAATGTAAATGACAAGTTAAAGGGCGCAGCAAACCAACAAGGCACATGTATACCTATGTAACACACCTGCACGTTGTGCACATGTACCCTAGAACTTAAAGTATAATTTTTAAAAAAGTGTTCTAATAAGAGTTAATAATATCTTCCCTTGGTAAACAAACCACTGGCTCTTTTTTCTTCCTTCCCTTCCTCCCTCTCCTCCCTCTCCTCTCCCTTCCTTCCTTCCTTCCTTCCTTCCTTCCTTCTTCCCTCTCTCCTTCCCTTCTTCCCTCTCTCCTTCCCTTCTTCCCTCCCTCTCTCTCTCCCTCCCTCTCTCCCTCTTATTTTTGATGCTTTTTGTTATTGTTTGTATCATTTTCCTTATCGGCTGGGAAAGAATAGGAATGTTAAGAAGAAGATGTTTCCAACACCACTTTGACCGACCTTCTGCCGGTATCCTTGGAGTCCTGGCCTCAGGGACCACCCAAGACAGCGGAAAGTGCAGAGGAGCTAAGAACCAGCTCTAGCTGACTCCAAATCTAAGCTCAGACAATGTAGAAAATTTGCTTGTGCCATTTATTTTTCAGGGCTCAGATTTTCACTTTTGAAATGCAGATGACGACTCCCGAGCAAGTTTTTTATGGAATGAGTTGAAACTCTATGCAAAGACCTTAGCTCAGTGTCTGCTCTATTTCTTCAAAAGGAAGAAATATCTGTATTTTACTAAACCATGATTGGCTTTATAAAAAGGTATACATATGCAAGTAGGAAAACAAATGTAGGGCCTATTTTTTCAAATAGTGAAGAGTAAAATTCTTGAAAATATCTTGAAATACACCCTTTCTATCTATATGCCCTTGGCTGCAATTTGCCTCTACTGGAACTGTCTGTGTGGATGGGAACTCAGACGATAACCATCACAGTCGTGATGTTTCAATGTTACCACCATGGAGTTTACCCTGTCTTAGACATAACACTAAATATCTTCAGATTCAATCAAGTTACTTTTAGAAAAGTCAGGGTTTAATAGCTCTACAAGTTTACATCTAAAACTTACCATTACTTTATCTACAGCTGACTTTTGTTTGTGATAATTTGAGAGCATAGATTTGTTTTGTTCTGGAAGTCAATAAATATATTAAAAAGAGACAACTTTTATGACTTTTGTGCCACACTGTAACTGGAAGAGGAATAAGAATTCAGGAAACAAAACATCATCCACCTACTGAAAGATTCATACCTTCACCTTCCTGATGATTTGAGAGTTGGAATTTAATCACATCCCCCAATGAGTAATAAACTTCACGCATGGAGTGTGTCTGCCATAAATTTTGATCAGCTCACCTACATGTTATTGCTAGAGGCATGAAAAAAGATTCTCCACCAACTCAGTACAATGCAATGTTTGTTTCCATTTATAAAACCTTGGTTTATTCTATTTACCTTGTTTTCCATGAATAGAATACATTTAAATAGACTATGATTGGGGCAGTTTTAAGAGCATAATATTCTGAAAATTTTCAAGACTGTTAGAAAACTGTGCTAGTTTTTTAAATATTTCTTTTATTTTATATAGTATTTCTTCCTTATTTTACTAAGAAACATGTTTAAAAAATATGCTCAGTCAATAGACGTATACATGTATAGTAGTTATGGAAATTGATTTATATTATTCCAAGAATCTCTTATGGGTTACACATGTCTTTATCTAAATTTTCAGGAACCATATCTTCATTTTTCCTTAGTGTTTACCGTAAGGTCATCGAGGACTTACATAGTGTGTAGATTGTAAGGTCTGCCAACTGTGGAAGTCTAGACATTCAGCAAACTCATGGCATGTCAAATCTGGGAAAATTTCCCATAGTGATTTCATCACCAGAAAAGTACCATCTGTAAAAGTGCAATAAAAATCAGCTCACACAAATACTACAAACCCTAGTTTATATAGCTATAAACACGTTACTTATCTCACTGAAAATTATGAAAAATGACCCAGATTTCTTTGATAGTAATTTAAGCAGTATTTCTTAAATTATTTTTAAATATGTGTATGAAATAAGTTAACAGAAATATATCAACTAATGAGAAAAGAAAGTTAAAATAACATGAAAATCAGCACACAGCAATCCTGTTATCTTGGACCTCTGTGCTTTACCTTAAAAAATGTGTTTGCATGGCTAGTATATGTCATGTAATGTATATGGCTATAGCTCTGAAACAAAGAAGATTTATTTTCCCAAGTCTGACACAGTGATTTGGATATGAATTGAATGGATTTAGATGTAGAAATAATGCTAAACAGCAATGGACCAATTCAGAAATCAGACCTTTCCCTTCTGTTAACACGGGGGTAATTTATTACATAAGAGAGGTTAATCCTGGGGAGAAATTTTAAATACTCAGGGAATAAGTAATGGCTGGGCCGTAAATGATGAAAATGTGAATGTGTTACATGGATTCTGAATTATTCCTGGCATTCCCTGGGGAGAGAGAATAGAAGTAAGTTGCAATAAGTTGTGATACCTCCGAAAGGAGAGAGAGAAGGAAGGAGGCTGGGCAGCAGCCACCCCACTGCAGGGCTGCTCTGAGAAAGTCTGAGCTTTGTCAATGGGAGTACATGACGGAGATGACCCAGGAGAGAAACCCTGCATCAAGCAGCAGCAGCCTGCCCTAGTAGCTTTGCTGTGCTTATGTCTGGGAGCAGCCCACAGGAGCATGGCCTCAGTGTGAGCTCAGTGGTGAGGCTGTTGGCCAGTGGTGCTCCCTGTAGCCTGTTTCTTAAAGTAAGATCTGAATGGTGCACCCCATGACCACCATAGAGAATTAGTGTGTGATTGTAACAACACACAAAGTGTTATAAATTATATAAATATGCATACATGTCAAATTTTAAGTAAATATGAACCCCAGGTTAACCCAACAACTAACAGATACATTGACTACTAAATACTAATCATCCAAGCTAAAATGAGTTTACTACTAAAAAAAAACACCACAACCCCCACACACATTAACATTACTCAGTTTTCTTTATTTTTTAACACTTAAAAACACTTGTCTTAAAGCAGAATTTACAGAACTAGTATAAAGGTTTTGCTTTTTTGTTTCTTTCCTTATGAATCACTTTTTAAGCATATGATATTCTGGTTTTAAAATGGACATCTTTATTTTTTTTCTCAAAAATTACTCTTGAACACCTTTGGGAATCAATCACTAAGTCAGTGGCCCCTCATCCAAATGTTTGATATTTCAAACAAAATCTACATATTTTGCTTTAAGCATTTGCAATTCAAATGTTCATTCTTTGTGGTATTTCTTTATGATGACATACTCTCTTGGTAAATGAAATGACCATATGTGTCTGAGAAAAAGGAGTTTTTAATAAAAAGGATAATCCTTCCTTTCTGTGTAATATCTTCAAGCTAAGATTGAATAATAGCAAGGGACGGCAAAAGATTTTTACAGATGCTTCCTCAAACCCTCTTAAACCTGAAATGTTATGGAAGTGGCTTTAATGGCACTAAATATTGTGCTTGTTTTTCAAACCATGTTCTTTTGAGGAATCATTCCTGACTTCCCCTTGAATTATACCACAGGAATAAAAAAGATACCAGTTTAAATAAAACTGGAAAATTCCTTTATTTAAAAGCTTTGATTAATTACACAAAGGATAAGAAATGATTACCAAAGAGCCAGAGAGCTTGAAATCTGGGAGTCTCATACTTTTCACTTAGCACTGGTAACACAATTTAAATGTATTCACTTTCATACAGCTCTGCCCTTCTCAGTTGGAGCCAGAAGCCTGGCAAAAGTGAGGTGGATTAGTTGCTCTAAAACAATGTTTTAATAATCCTAATATATTTCATACTGAGTAGCTAAGTTTAAAGTATACGGACTAAAGCACAGAACAATAAAACAATACTTGTGAAAACACTATTTGGATAAATGCAAGATACATGTATATATAACCATATGCTGCATAACAGCATTTCAGTCAATGATGGGCTGCCTAGACAAGGGTGGTCCACTAAGATTATAATTGAGCTGAACAATTCTCATCACCCAGTACCATTGAAGCCATCATAGATGTGTGTACTCTATAGACTGCTGCTGCTCTGATTTAAAAAGAACTTCTGAAGGGTAATGTTTCCATCAAAGGGTTACTCCAAAATGAGCTAAATAAGAGAAAATATCCACATAGTGCTGCAAACACCCAAGAAGCCCCCTAAATACTTTCATCATGAGCAATGTATTTAAGGCCTCCCAAAACAAAATAATATTAGCATGACGTATATTTGGTTAAATGTCATAAGTATCTAAAAGCACTATCCTTTTCCAATCTCCTTTACAGAACATCACTAAGCTGACCTCTGTATTACAAGGCTAAGAATAATAATTTTTAAAGAGTGACAATTTTAGAATTTTTCACATTGGTATTTATGCAGGCACTGGTATTTCTAAATGCTAGACTCCCATATTGGAATTATTTCTTTATATTCAAACCTCCTAGACCACTTCTTATCAGTATGTATTTCAGTGACTCTAAGTCATTTGCCTTTTCTGTATTTTAGTCACACAAAATGATGGTAAAGAAAATCTGCTTTTCATTAAAAAATGGCAATTTTAGACCAATGCGTTTTAATATCTGTCTACAACTGACCTTCTGTTAGAAACATCTACCCTAAATCTCCTTCATAGTATGAGATCAGCATTAAGGAGAAAATATTCTCAGAAGAAAGCATTTCCTTGGAGAAGAACACAGAAAGATACTCATATATGCTTGGATTGGTAGAGCTGTATGAACAAAAACAAAGATTCATTTCCCAGACTCCCTACTCAACTGATTTCCATCAGGGCAGGTAGCTGCACATGTAAATTGTGCTCCCCACCTCCAAAGAGTGGTTCAGGGGTGTGGTCTGAGAAGCAGGGTTAAGGATTCTCTCCACCTGACCAGGTGAGGAAGGTGCTAAGACAGCATGTCCATCACTTAGAAGCTATACCTGGGAGAAAAGATTCTCAGAGATCCCTTGTCCATTTGAATATGACCTCTAGATACATAGGGGCTTATAGGCACTTTGGGGCATTTCAGATGATGGATCTCTACTAAACTAAGAACATCTGGATTTCCTCATTTACTGACCACTAAAGAGTGATCAGACAGATGTTCTGAGAAATTGCCAACCTGGACCGAATCAAACTGATGATTTGTAGAGGTAGAATTAATATCTCTTTCTAACCTCCTGGGCCAATGAGAATTCCTTAGCACTATTTCTTTTCTTTTTCTTAAAGCACAAATTCAGCTTAAAATAGACACCTGGCTATTTTACTGAAATCAAAGCAAGGGAAATCCACTTAGACTATACTAGTTTCCCAGACATTTTATAAGCTTCTTGAATTTCATGTTGAACTTAAGGAAAACTAGAAAGACATTTATGACAAGCAACTTACCACAATTTATCCAGTTTTTAAATATAGAGGCAAGTACACACTCACATGATTAAATTCAATAAACCTCAAAGATTTGCAACTTTACACACAAATGCACCTATATATGTATGTGAATATGCACACGCACACATCACACACATATGCACACCCATAAAGAAATAGATAATTTTTTAAAGTAGTTCTAGTTTGAAAAATTGCAAAGTTGTTTCAGGGAATATGTAAACAAATCAAAATTTAAGAATAAACTTGGAAATGTGACACTTTTTAGGTGTGTTCCTCTGTCTAGAATTGTTCCTCCGTCTTCTAAGGCCATTGAGGCTTACATCATCCTTAAGGCCTGAACATAGAGATGCTGCGGCCAACTTCTCTATCTCTCCTCCTGCAGTACTTCAACCGCATTAACGCTCTGTCTTGGGAATCTCCACTAGTCTCATTGACAGTATTATTTAGTTAGCCATTAATCACATGCTGTTGTCATCTATCAACACAGTCCTATTCCCTATAAAGCAATTTTGCTTAATAATAATTTTGACTTCTGCTCAGTTTTCTAATGACTGATTTACCTACAATTTGCCACCCTTTGATTAATTTTGAATTTTGTATACCTTCTTATTTGATTAATGCATTCTCTTGCTATCTTAAGAATATTTTAATAATTAGAGCACATTCTTCATTTTATTATTTCAGAGTTACAACATTTCAAAAAACAATTATGTATTGTTTTTCTTTGCTGTATAACAAATTATTGCAATCTCCAGGGTTTAAAACACAATATACAAGATATTTTACGGTTTCCATGGGTCTGGGTATAGGCACAGGTGAGCTGGATCCACTACTCAGAGTCTTTCCAGAGTTCAGTCCAGGCATGGGCTGCATTCTCATCTGGAGGCTTAACTGGGGAGAAACCCACTTTTATCCAAGTTCATTTGGGTTGTTGGTATAAATACTTTCCATGTGGCTTTTTGCTGGCTGTCAGCTAGAGGCAGCTCTTAGGTCCTGAGATCACAGACAGTTCCTAGAGGCATTCTGCAAGTGCTTGTTCGTGGGTTCCTTTTCAACATGACATTTGTCTCATCAAGCTGGCAAAGGAAGTCTTGTTTTAAGGGAGGGCCCAGTACCTTTTAAAAGCCCTTTTACCTGATTAAGTCAGGCCCACTGAAATAAGGTCTCCCTGATTTTGATGAACTCAAAATCAACTGATTTGGGACTTTAATTACATCTGCAAAGTCCTATGATCTTTAACATATTCTCTTGGCTAGAAGCAAATTACAAGGTCCCACTCACACTCAAGGAGTGGGCTTTATACAGCCAGACTATAGGAATCATGAAGACTATCTTATCGTTTGCTTGGCTACAATCTGCCCTCTGGCCCCAATGATTAATGCGCCTTCCATGGGGAAAACACTTGCACTGACTAGAGACCAACATCTCATCATCTGTCTATATTAAGTCAAGGCATGGATGAGGCTACTGGGTGAATTATTCTCCTAGACAAAAATTCCTCTCCATCTGTGAACTTGAAATCCTAGAGAGATAGTGGGTGGTGGGGCCCTTATATGATAATAATCCTAAACTACTATAAACATGACCATTGCAAAACGGGAGAATGGAAGGTAGAAAGGAATCACTAGGCTAAAGTAGCTCTGAAACCCAGTCAGGAAAATATTGGGAACTTCTTGATTGGATTTCAAGGCCTGGGAATAAATTCCTTGAGATTCTTGGCTCTGCTTCTTGTGCTTTTGTTTCTACTTACTGAATCATCGATCCTTTTTATGAAAGGTAGTGTGTGTGTTTCCAGCTGGTAATTTTATCAGCATGTTCATGGTATAGCCTATATGAGTGAAATTCAAAGAGACTCTTTAGAGTGAATTTTCTATCCAACCTTCTCACAATTCCATCTTAAGAAGATGTCTGGTATTAGATATACAGATGGTAAAAGTAGCTAATTCTTTAGCTACAAAAAATGCAATAAAAGGTTTATAAAGATAACATGAAAATAGGAAAAACCCTAACAGTCTCACTTATTAATAAAGATATAAAAATGCTAAATAAAATGCTAGAAAATGAATTTAGATAGTAAACAATAATATACAATGCTGTGAAAGTTGCAAGTATCAGGATGAAATTAATTTTGTCAGACCCATATAAAATAGGGCCAGGAAGGCAAGGAGGAGAGAAGACTCATGTGTACATGTCTGAGATAAGAACAGTTCCCAAGGACTTTTCAAAAACACTACAAGAAACCCCTTCACATCCTTCGTGCATCTCCTGCTTTGACAAGGTTTATCACTAGACATTCTTCAGGGCTACAGTAATTCTGGTAAGATGCTCTCAAAAGAATACTTGCCCAGTAGTAGCATCTCCACTAATAAATTCACAACACTTCTGGCTTTGAGCCTCTAGAATCCATGAAATCTGTTTCTAAGCAGTTCATGAGAACCTCTCCCTTTTTGTTAATAAAAGCTTCTCTTTATCCTTCCCTCACTGGATGCACTGGTGGTTTGCTTTCTGTACATTCCAGATTCTAATCCTTTTTTCTCATTTCTGAGTCAATTGAACATATTTGGGGATAATTTTCTCTAGTTTTTTTTTAGCTTAACAATGTCTTAGTAGTGCTTACCTTTAGACATATGAGAAAAGTGTAACATCGTATTATCAAGTAAAAGGAGCAAATCTAAGACATCCTCTACAAAGTCCATTAGAAAAAAATTCATATACATTCCTATTTTTTAAGTAAAATAGGAGTAGAATGATATCTCCTTACTATGGTATTAAATTTCTGTCTCAAACAAACATCACAAATATGTTATTATGGAAATACTAGCCAATATGATTAGATAAAAATGAATTATGAAGTATTATTTGGGATGGAATGCAGTGAAATTATCAGTGTGTGCAGATGGTATTTTGATTAACTAAAATAAACAGAAGACTTTAATGCAAAACTATTGCAGACACATGAAATGATGAGATAGGCAGCTTAAAAACACACATGGCAAAATCAAAAGCTTTGCTCTTTTTTGAGCTGGTAGATGGAGAACATGCATCTTCTGCCTGCTACACAAAATCCCACTGCAATGACAGGTGTGTGTGTGTGTAATTCATAAACAGGCTGGGGAAAGTGAATGAAGTCATGATGAGGTCATGAGGGGTTGGGAAGTTTTTGAGTAAATTTTTTTAGTAATGTTGGAAAGCAAATGGGATCAGAAAAATGGGGGAATCAGGTCAAAAAACAGTACAGGTCAAGCCTCCTGCTGCCTATAAAGTAGCTCCTCTTTCTCTCCAAGCTCCAGGGAAGTACCTGCTGCCCATCATCCAAATCACAGGACATGTGTGGGCCAAGTGCAGTAAGGATAGTTAATAAAATGGTGGTAGAGGCTGGGCGTGGTGGCTCACACCTGTAATCCCATCACTTTAGGAGGCCGAGGGGGCAGATCACCAGGTCAGGAGATCAAGACCATCCTGGCTAACACGGTGAAACCTCGTCTCCACTAAAAATACAAAAAATTAGCCGGGCGTGGTGGCGGGCGCCTGTAGTCCCAACTACTCGGGTGGCTGAGGAGGAGAATGTTGTGAACCCGGGAGGCGGAGCTTGCAGTGAGCCGAGATCGCGCCACTGCACTCCAGCCTGGGCAACAGAGCGAGACTCCGTCTCAAAAAATAAATTAATTAATTAAAATAAAATAAAATGGTGGTACAGTACCCGAACTACTGAATTTGTCACATGGAGGCTGGGATCACTACACATTGACTCTGTTTTTCCAACTCAAGCACAGTATATAGAACCTAGTAGCCAAGTAATTAATGTGTTTGACTGAATCCGTTAATGAAACAATCAATAATGTTAGAATGAGTGAGTGACGAATGCCATTCCCTTCTCCTCCCCCAGAACATTCCCTGCACCAAGATCTTCACAGGAAAACGCAAATACTGCTTTCCCAGTAGGATCCAGCTTCCATGAGATGCTGCCTCTTGCCCCACGAAGCATTCTCTACTCCCGTTTTCCTCCTATGAGCTCCCTTTCTGCCTGTTCCAAAGGCTTATTAAATATTCATTCATCAAATAACCAATGAGTCGCTGCCACATACACAGCCCTGTGCTTATGGAATACAGCCATATATTGTAGTTATTTTCTACAAAGATTCACTTACATGAAATTTTATTTTACCGAAAATACTTCTAATTTTTTGAAGAACCTCCCTACTAATTTACATTCCCACCCAGCTGTGTAAGGATTCCCTTTTCTCCACAACCTCACCATCTGTTATACTATACTATTTGTTTTCATAATCACCATTCTAACTTGGAAAAGGTGATATCTCATTGTGGTTTTGATTTGCATTCTTCTGATGTTTACTGATGTTGAGCATTTTAAAAATATATCTCTTGGCTATTTGTATGTCTTCTTTTGAGAAATGTCTATTCAGTCCATTTGTTCATTTAAAAATCAAGTTGTTTCTTTATTATTAAATTGAGTTCCTGGTATATTTTGGATATTAGCCGCTTGTCAGATGTACAGTTTGCACTTATTTTCTGTAGGTTGTTTTATCAACCTGTTGATTGTTTCCTTTGCTATGTAGAAACTTGTTAGTTTGATGTAATTTTGTTTGAACAATGTTGCTTTTGTTACCTGTGCTTTTGAGGCCTTATCTAGAAAATCTTTGCCCATACCAATGTCATGAAGAAATTCGTCTAGGTTTTCTTCTAGAAATGTCATAGTTTTGGGTCTTACATTTAAGTCTTTAATCGATTTTGAATTGATCTTTGTATATGGTAAAATATATTATTACTTTCTTATAATAATATTCTTTCTGATCACTTTCTTCTGCATATGGATATCCAGTTTTGTCAACATCATTTATGGAAAAGACTGTCCTTTCCCTAATGTGTGTTCTTGCCACGTTTTTCAAAAACCAGTTGATGGTAAATGTGTTGATTTATTTCTGGGCTCTCTATTCTGTTCCATTGGTCAATGTGTCTGTTTTTAATGCCAGTACCATGCTGTTAGGGTTACTATAGCTTTCTGGTCAGGTAGTCAGGTCTTGAAGTTTTTGAGGTGAGTTAGTGTGATGGCTCCAGCTCTATCCTTTTTATTCAAGAATGATTTGGTTATTTGAAGTCTTTTGAGGTTTCCTAGGAATTTTGAGATTGTTTGTATTATCCAGCAATCGCTATACTGGGTATATATCCAAAGGAAATGAAATCAGTATGTTGAAGAGATATCTACACTCCCATATGTACTATTCACAATAGCCAAGATATAGAATTAACCTAAGTGTCCACCAAGGGATAAAATAATAAAAATGTAGTGAATATACACAATGAAATACTATTCACCCTTAAAAAAGAATAAAATCCTGTCATTTACCACAACATGGATGAATGTGGAGAACGTTATATTAAGGAAAATAAGCTAGTGATACATGAATACTGCAAGGTTTGGTTATATGTGGAATCTAAGACAGTTGATCTTACAGAAGTAGAGAATACAATGGTGCTTAGCAGAGGCGGGGTTGCTTGGAGGTGAGGCTGATGGAGAGGTGGTCAAAGCATACATAATAACAGTTAGATTGGAGGGATAAATTTAAAAAGATCTCTCTTACAATAAAGTGATTATAGTTAAAGATGACATTATATTCTTGAAAAATATGAAGAGAGTAGTTGTTTTGTGCTCTCACCACAAAAATAACTTTTAGGTAATGCATTTGTTAATTAGCTGGATTTAAGCATGGCATAATGTATACATATTTTACATAATAAAATCATACGATATTATCTGGCAATTTAAAATTTTAAAAACATTAAAAATAAAAGTAGTTTTAAAAAATCTCCCTTAGACTTTTTATTGATGGAATTGAAATTATAAATGTGCCACTCCAATTATTGGTTCACTTTCAGATAAAGCAGTAACTCACTGCCCTTGACTGACTCCGTTTGTGACTTTGCCAGAATTATAGAATGTAGCATTGTATAAAAAGAGCAATTAAGAAAATCAAAGACAGATGCCTCTAGAGTAAAATCTATGAAAACCTACATTGAGTTTTTAATTTTAGCGGAGTCCCACAGGGTGACTCAAAGGAGACACTTGAGGCAAACATAGGACACACTGGCCACACTACACTTAAAATATTGTACAGCTTTCATGAGGATGGTTTCATAAGTAAACCAAAGAACAAAAGTTTATTTAAAAAATATTTGCCATTAAAAAAAAAACTATGATGGAGAATAGTCAATGAGATAACCACATAATCCTTAAAATTTAGTTCAAAGGAGAGGGATGTAAAAGGGATAAAAGAGAAGTCAGGATTCAAATGGAAAATGTGAGGCAGTAGACACAAAAAAGATCCCTTTAAATTGAGAATATTTTCAATGTATATGAATATTATAACAAGCTAAAATTTCTACTCCAATATATTTGTAATAATCATAAAATATTAATTTATCCTTTGTTCATCATTCAAGAAAATTATTAGTCGAAATTGATTGAGCTGGCATTTATTATTGGCTTTAAACATACCTTCAGTAATTTTATTCCAACTGGAATTCCTCTGAGTCACCAAAGTTAGGCTAACAAAAATATATAGATAAATAAGTAGACATATTAGTAGTTGTCAACACATAAAATATCTACATACCACCTGAAAATATTATATTGTTTTTCAAGTGATAACACTAAAAAAAATACCAGCTTCAATGTACAAATTTGGATTTTCCAATCACCGATCTTGTGCTTTAAATGCTGTGATATGGCTTTTCTTAGGCCTAGTGACTTTATAACGTTGACCTTGACATCCCTCCTTCAAGTTACTTCAGCTCACCCAGAATAAGGCATTGATTTTGGCCTACAGATTAAAAATCAGCCAGTTATAGTGAACCAATGGAATAAGATTGACTAGTTACCATAATATGTCCAACAATTTTAATTCTGACTGAAAAGGAAGAATATGTTTTGTATTCAGTTTGCCATCAACTATTTCTACTCCAGCTACTGGGAAAATTGAAATTATTACTTAGCTATTTTAGGGTCTACACAAAAATAAAGCAGCCTTATGTTCATTCTATATTAGCACTCTGTTTAGTGATGCTCCTTTTCTTGGAAATAATAATTTAGCTGACAATTATTAAGTACTTATGTAATTTGCACTGTTTTAGAGCTATATGCAAAATTTTGAATTTAGTTTACATAACAACCAAGCAAATGGAGTGAGTACTATTGGCATCACTATACAAACGAAAAAATGAGGCTTTAGGTGGTGGAGGAAGCTGCAGAGAGCCACATCTGATCAGTAGCAGAGTCAGGACATCAACTCAAGTATATGTGACCACAAAGTACTAGCTCCTATGTTTCCCAGCTACCTCCCTAAACACCTGTGTCATGCTTCTCCCCAAAATGTTTCCATTGTCTCCCATTGTTCTTGGGACAAAGATCCCTAAAGAGGCCCCAGACATTGCCTAATTCCTTCTTCAGCTACCTCATCTTGAGCTTAGGGGAAGTATTTAATGCAAAAATGAACAATAATAGCATCTCATCACAGAACTTCTGGTCCAAGACTGAACACATCTGTTTGTCTCTTCTTCTTCCTGATATTTCATTAAAGTTATAGTAACAGAGTTTCTGAAAGGCATAAACGCAAAATAATAAAGTATAGAAGGGAGACTTCAGCAGATAATATAATTGGACAAATGTTAAGAAGATGGAAAGATGCAGAAAGACAGAAGAAGTGGTGCAGGGTATGTCTATCTCAAAAAAGTGACTCATAAACCTGTCAGAACTAATAATTTCTTTTTATAACAAATTCTTGGTAATACTTCATTACATTAAAAAATGTATAAAATGCTAAGTAACGCATGGACAATTTTAAAAAATCAGTAGAATGTCTTAACTGTAACTCAAAGGAGAAAAAAGGAAGTAAGTAATTTATTATTATATTTAGCTCAATTTACAAAGTCTTGGGTACAATTCTACTGGAAGACAGTGAAGGTGTTAGAGGTTTCATATCTACATATAATAGTGGAACTCATCAACTGCAAATATAACATTCAGACAGGTATTTTTGCCACTTATACAATGCAAAAAGTTTGCCTTTGATATTGGTATTTTCTAAAATGGTGAAAGTCTAAATAGAAGAAAGTCATCTTTCCTGTCTTTCAAAATAGATCTATTTCTTGAAAATGCAATGTATATTACAACTTTGTTTAAAATATGCTGTTGCCATAGTTCCTAAAACAAACCTTGATTACTGAAAGACAATATTACATCAATTTGTGTTACCCCTCAGAGTTTCGATGGGCAAGGTTTTTAAGCTTAGAATTTTAAGGGTAGGCAAACTATCACACAAGGTAAGGATGAAAACATTTAAAGATATGTACTAATTCAGAGTAGTGCTTTCTTTCTTACAAAGCCACTTAAAGAAATACTTGAAAAAATGAAGCAATCTCTGCAAGAGAAAGAAAAGGAAATCAAGAAATGATTGATTACATGTATAAGAAAAGCACAGAAATTTGCAATATGAAAGAGGAACAGCTGATCTACAAAGCAACAAGCAGATGAGAGTCCATGGCTCACCTCTCAGGAGGCTGTACAGAAGGGAAGGGGGAGGTAGGTAGGTACTCGATAGAATGGACAGTGCTGCTGAAAGCTAGGGAGACCTTGAGTTCCAATATGAATTAATTGGTCCCATTTAAATTATAAACCTTGAAAAAAAGTTTAAGTGATTACAAATGGTAGATTAAAAGCACGACAAATAAAAAGATATAGAAAATTTTCTAAAAATGGCTCTTTCTTTTTTTTTTTTTTCTTGGTAAAGAAATGATGGTTGTCACTTCAGGAAAAACCAAAGCATGTCAAACTCAAAACCCAAAATTGTAGGAAATGTGGCATCTCTTTTTTTTTTTTTTTTTTTTTGAGATGAAGTGTCACTCTTGTTGCCTAGGCTGGAGTGCAATGGCACGATCTTGGCTAACTGCAACCTCCACCTCCCGGATTCAAGTGATTCTCCTGCCTCAGCCTCCCAAGTAGCTGGGATTACAGGTCTCGCCATCACGCCTGGCTAATTTTTTATATTTTTAGTAGAGACGAGGTTTCACCACGTTGGCCAGGTTGATCTTGAACTCTTGACCTTCAGGTTATCCACCCACCTCAGCCTCCCAAAGTGCTGGGATTACAGGTGTGAGCCACCACACCCAGCCTGTAGTATCATTTTTAAGCAATTGCTGAAGTACAAGAAAATACTGAGTTAATTGCTTACTCATTCTTCAGATAGAAAAGAGCAAGGATTGCCTCTCTCCATACAGAAATACTGATGCAAACTTCTCTCGCTCTGTGTGGACGTGCTGGACAGTGTGGCCTCCAGAAAGACAGGGAAAGTTCCAGAAGTCTGCCTGTGCATGATAGTTAATTTTAATGCATAAACTTGCCTGGGCTGTGGCACCCAGTTGTTTGGTCCAATACTAGTCTCTATGCTGTTTTGAAGGTATTTTGTAGACATGACCAATATTTAAAATCAACGTATTTAAGTAAAGGAGATTACCTTTACTTGGTGTGTTGGTTTTCATTCACACAATTGGTGGCCTAAAGAGTAAAACACTGAGATTTTCTCTAGAAGATGGATTCTGCCTCAAGACTGTAACATAGAATTCCTGCCTGATTTTCCAGTCAGTCAGTCCGATCCACAGATTTTGGACTTTCCATCCCTAAAATTGTGTGAGCCAACTCTTTAAAATCTATCTCTGTATCTATCTATCTATCTATCTATCTATCTATCTATCTATCTATCATCTGTCCATCTATCTATCATCTGTCTATCTATCATCTATCTGTCCATCTATTACCTATCGATCTAATGTATCTATCCAACTATGTATATAACTATGTATCTATGTAACTACCTACCATCTATCCATCCATCTTCTCTTGGTTCTGATTCTCTAGATAAACTGGCTGATAAACTGTGTTTTCAGGAATTCTCCCAGTGATTCACCTCATCTGGGTTCAGAGAAGTGGCTTTTCGTTAGGTCCCAAGTTACTTGTGTAGAAGTCAAAGCTGTCAGTGATTAGGTCAGATGAGTCTCTACACAATCTGGATCCAAAGAGGTGGAAGCCTATATTCATATAAATGCTTCTCAAAAGAACATGCTTGTGCCAGGAGTAGAAAGACAAAAGGAACAACTGATCTCCCTTCCTTATCCTGCAGACCCAATTCTGTGCTTCAGGTAATTTTCTTTCCCAAGGCAGCCTTGCTTCTCCGTGGCCTTCTTGCCTGACAGCTAGTGGTCCTTATTTTAATATTTGCTCTGGCAGCTCCTCTAGCCCACTCTTCACCTATCCCCTTCTAACTGTCAGTAACAATGAGTACTGACATATACTTCAAGGGTTTGCTTTTTAAAATTTCTTCCGGAAATTTGGTCAACCTGCTTCATAGTCCATTCATTTCCCCTGAAAAAATGTGAATAACTAATAACTGAAAGAAGAGGAAAAATGTTGGGGTCTTTTAAATAGTTTCTGTCTTAGTTCCATCACGTGTAGGGTATTAGTAATTTTTTTTCTAAATTTTTGAGCATCTATACAAAACAAGAAAAAATATTTGGCTTGATTATTGCATGAGTGGACTGGAATTTGCCCTTTCATATATCATTGGGAATCAAAAGGCAAATTATAACTGAAGTCATGTTTTTACTTGGTGCTGCTGCGATTTTTCTTTTTAGGTTGACTTGCTCCTCCCCATGGTTCTCTACTCAATGTCCTGTCAAGATGCCCCTGAAAGCTTGTTCTCCTCACTGAAGCCCCTTCCCAATGACTCTAAGGAAAAGCAACATGTTTTCCAGGAATGAGGGAGAGGAGATCTACCAAAGACACCAAACTCCTGACATGGAGTTAAGAGAAACATCATGGCACATTCTGATTAAGAAATAAATGACTGAAACTATATGACATCACCAAGACAAACGTGAGTGCTTGTGCTATTCTGCTTGTTATATGCATCCCGAGCCTGTTATCAAGAAGGCTGCAATCCTCTTTGAATTCAAGTCAGTTTAGGCTGTGTTTGATTAAAATTATCTTCCTCATATACTACTTCAGGGTAAAAAGGATAATTCTCACAGAAAAGCCCTGGAAAATCCTCTTGAATCTCAATAATGGGATTATTTCCAATAGTATGACTCTTCTAGCATTCTACACCTATTCTCTTCATGCTCTGAAAATTCTCTCAGGGCATCATTGCAGAAGGGCAATATTCTATGGTAAGGAAGGTGTCTTCTTGACTTTCCACTTTATAGCTACAGAGAGATTAGAAAAGCAGAAAACTGTTGGCCTCATGAATTCTAAATCCATGAACTCTAACCGCATGGTATTTTTTTTAACACAGCCCTTAGATAAGTTTAAATGAATATATAGGCATGATTCTCAAATTTAGTGGGCACAGGTCTCCTGGAGGGCTTGTTAAATGTTAGATTGCTGGGATTGTCCCCTGTGTTTCCCATTCAGTAAGCCTCAGATGGAGCCTGAGTATTCCAGCAAATTCCCAGGAGATGTTAATGCTGCTGGTCTAGAAACCACACACAGGAACTAATTTAGATAACGACAGCATTAAATTACATGTTATTCCTTTCATGAGACACTAAGGAAGATAATATTCTATTCATGATATAAGAAACAATATTATGCTTCTCTCCTCAAATTTTTTTTTGTAGTTTCAAGAATATTTAAAAGTTTATATACATTACAAAACCAGACAAAAATAGAGCTTGTCATTCCCTTGCTAACCTTGTTTCTCCTTATTCTGGATCTCAGCTGGGAAGTTTCAGGCTATCCTTCATTTATTTTTCAGAGTCTTGATTTTACCTTGCTATAAAATTGTTAAATTACCATCTGGACATTGTCTTATTCTTATTTCATATATATTACAAAAAGAGAAGAAAAATCAAAGTTATTTACTTACTAATACATTATCTTTATTGTGTTTTATTTATTTGTAATTTATTTTGAAAATATTGTGTGTTCAGAATTCCTCTATCCAGCTTACCAGATCTTTTCCACAAATGGAAAATATTCTTTATCTGGTTCCCAGAGCACAACTCACAACATGTTTAAAGTCAGCCTCCAAAATAAATCCTGGTCAATTTATTTAAGGAGCCTGCTCTTGTTGCTTAAGGAAATAATGGCACCTTGTGAATATAGATGGCATCCACTTCTGCATAAGCTACACATTACTGCCTGCAAATGCTGTCCATCTAAATCAAACTAATAATGGTTGGATTTTAAAAGGAAACTCTGGAGAAACTTACAATAGGTTATGGGAGGTTCTGGAAACTCGAAGACAAATGCAGGTGATAATAAAACTGAGGTCTGTCCCCTGTCTGAAGTGGCTTATACCAAAAATCTGAGTGAATACCAACACTCCATTTGCACGAATTCTGTCTTCTCTGTTTCTAACTGGTCTTTTCACTCACACTTGCTCACACTTGCCTCTTCTTCCTTCTCTTGCTTTGGCTCTTTCTTTCCACATTCCCATTCTTTTTTTCTCTGAACTGCTATGAGATCATGATCTCTTGAATTCCTTAGAATATTTTTTGTATGTAAATCCTACAATTTCACACGTTACATACAGCTCCATATAATGTCATGAATAACAAACTTGCTTCTTACATTTGCTGAAAATTTAACTCGAATATATTCTTTAAAATAGGCTACAGCTGTTACAATTACTTTAGAGCGGCTTTAAACTACACTGAACACCAGAATACCCAGAGAAACTGTTTAAAGAATTCAGATAACAGAGTCCTATCCCCAGAGAATTTTATTTAAAAGTTCTTAAGTGAGTTTTAGGAAGTTGCTCTTATAGTAAGAACCCTGGGTGTCTTTCTGCTCTTTTTTTTTTAAATAATGACTTTATTGATATATAATTTACATATCAAGAAGGTAGGGCAAGATAGCTGAATAGAAGGCTCCACCAATCATCTCCCTCCCTCACAAAGACACTAACTTAGGTGTCTACATAGAAAAAAAAAAAACACCTTCATAAGAACTAAAAAACAGATAAGTGCTCATAGTACTTTTTTACCTCCATGTCACTGAAAGAGTCACAGGAGACATAGAAAAAACAGTCCTTGATTTCTGATGCCACTCTTCCCTCACTCCTGGCAGCAGCAACAAGACGCTGAGGGCATGTCTGGGCACCAGGGCAGGCAGAACACAGCAATTGTGAGGCATTGGACTCTACTGTCCTGTTAGAGCAGAAAGGAAAGCTGGACTAAATTCAGCATTTAAACCAGCCCTAGCCAGATGGGAATCACTGGTCCCAGGGTCCAAACTTGAATTCCCACAAACCTCATCAGTGGGGGCCAAAGTGCTTTCTGTCTCCAAGTAAATTTGAAAGGCAGTCTAGGCCATCACGACTGCAACTCTTAGGTGAGCCTTAGGGCTGAACTAGGCCCAGAGGCAGTAGGCTAGGGGAGCATGAGACACACTGAGACACCAGCTGGCATAGTCAAGGAAGTGATGACCTCACACTTCCCCTAACCCCACACTGTACCGCTTAGGGCTCCAAAAGAGACCCCTTCCTTCCCCTTGAAAAAAGGAGAGCCGGGCCAATATGGCCGACTAGAAGCAGCAGCCTTCAGAGGCTGCCATTGGAAAAAACATAATAAGCTTGTAAATCCTTCATCAGCAACCAAAGTATCCAAGTTACCTCATCAAAACTGACTAGAAGCCTCGTGTGACCCATGGAGAGAAGGAAAACAGCGTGGTGTGGCAGCCCACCTGAGAGAGAGAGGGGCAGGGGAATCCCCTACCCCCAGCCAAGGGAGGTGGTGAGTGAGGTGCTACCCAGCCAGAGAAATTGCTTTTCCCACAGAACTGTGCAACCCATGGATCAAAAGATCCCACTCATGAACCCATGCCACTGGGGCCTAGCATCCCAACCCGGAAACTTGGAGATTCTTACAGCCTTTCATCTGGAATCTGCTTAAGCCTACCAAACTCCCAGTGGGAGGGGCAACCAGCACTGGCTGTGGCTGCCTGCTGTCTAAACCATTTGAGCTCCTTGTGGGAGAGGCAGCAGCCAGCAATGGAACTCTCCATTGCCTAACACACTAAGCTTCCGGGGCAGGGCAGCACCCATTTTCATAGCTCCAGATTGCACTTTTCCCCTGCTGGAGCCAGGGAGGCTGGACAGCTTGGTCCCAAGACTTGACCTCAAGACTTGTCCCCACAGCCCAACACACAGGCTGCGGCAGTCAGCAGCCAGAGTGCCTCTTCAGGCCTAACCCTGACTCATCCTTCCTCATTGGACAGGGCTTCCCTGCAGGAACTCTAATAACTCCAGCCAGAGGCTCAGGGACAGAATTTGTATCTCCCTGGGCCTGAGCCCGTACAGGGAGGGGTGGCTGCAGTCTCTGTGGCCCAGCAGACTTAGCATTTCCTCTTGGTAGTTCTGAGGAATCCAGGTAGCTCAGAGTTTCCTCCAGGCAAAGCACACCTCCTCCACTAAGGGACAAAGTGCTTTGTTAAATGAGTCCTGCTCCCCATGCTACCCAACTGGGGAAGACCCTCCAACAGGGGTTGACAGATACCTTATACAGGAGTGACCCTACTGGCATCAGGTTGGTGCCCCTCAAGGTCAGAGGTCCCAAAAGAAGCAGCAGGCACCCTTCTTTGCTGTTCTCCATCCTCCTTGAGTGACATCTCCAGGCATGGGAGAGAATTAGATGAATAGGGCCTGAAGTGAACCCTCAGCAAACTGCAGCAGCCCTACAGAAGAGGGATCTGACTATCGAAGGAAAAGCAAACAAGAGGAAGCAACAACAACAGGATCATCAACAACAAAAAAGACCCCCACAAAAATCCCATCCAAGGGTCAGTAGCCTATCTCGTTTTTTCATTTGTTTCAGAAGAAATAAAGAAAAGAAAAAAAAAAAAAGAAAGAAAGAAAAGTGGAGAAAGAAGAGTGGGGAGGACTTTGTCTTGTATCTTGGATACCAGCTCAGCCATAGCAGAGTAGTGTTACCAGGGAGGTCTTTGTTCTTAGTGCTCCCAAGACGGTGGCAGGCTGCTCCCAAGATGAGGTGGGCCACTCTCAAGATGGCGGCAAGCCTTTTGTTCTCTGACCTGGGGTTCTTGGCCTCACGGATTCCAAGGAATGGAACATTGGGCCATGCAGTGAGTGTTATAGCTCTATTAGAAGCTGTGGGTCACAGAAGGGAACCGTGGAACCCAGCGACCAGTGTTCAGCTCAATTAGGACAAACCTGGGCACTTAGCCATGCAGGAACGATAGTGAGTTTTAGCCCTGTGGGGAATGGCAATGGGCTCTTCGCTGGATCAGGAGTGCAGCAGACACCCTGCCGGATCCTGAGGGGTGGAAGTCAATGGCAGGTCTGGGACAGTGGTGAACAGCAGTGGTGGATAGTGAGCAAAACTCAGCTCAAGCTGTAACAAACATGGACCAGAAGAATGTGCAGTTGCAAGATTTAATAGAGTGAAAACAGAGCTCCCATACAATGGGAGGGGACCCAAAGGGGGTTGCTGCTCCCTGCTCAAATGCCTGGGTTTATATCCCGATCATTGTCCCTCCCCCTGTGCTCTCAGGCGATATATGATTTGACTATTTCTTTGCCTCCTGCTTTAGCTTAATTTGTATTTTAGTGAGCCCTCTTTACTACCTGATTGGTCAGGTGTGAGCTGAGTTACAAACCCGGTGTTTAAAATTGGGTGTGGTCACCTTTCCCAGCTAGGCTTAGGAATTCTTAATGGGCCTAGAAAATCCAGCTGGTCCTGTCTCTCAATAGGGCACTGAACAGAGTCATGAGGTCCCTGTTCCAGGCTCTAACTAACACATAACATTTCTAGACACACCCTGGGACTGGCGGTAACCCACTGCCTTGAAGGAGAGGACCCAGTACTGGAAGCATTTATCACCTGCTAAGTGAAGAACCTTTGGGATCTCAATTGCCACCAGCAATACCCAGGTAAATGTTCAGAAGCTTGGGTGAGCCTCTGAGAATTACTGCCTTCAGGTGAGACGCATCACATTACCAGCTGTGGAAGCAACAGGACAAAACTTCTGCTTGAGAAAAGCAGAGGGAAAAGTGAAGGAGACTTTGTCTTGCACCTTAGGTACCAGCATGGCTCCAGGGGGTTAGACTACTAAGTGGGCTCTTGGGGACCCCAATTCCAGGACTTGATTCCTGCACAACATTTCTGCATCTTCCCTAGGCAGGAGGGGATCCCCCTGCCCTGAAACATGAGTCCCAGGCTAGGCAGCATTTACCACAAGATGACTGAAGAGCCCTTCTGCCTTAGGGGAACATCAAAGTTAATCTGGCAGTATTTCTCATGGACTGGGGTGGTGGTGGTGGCTATGAGGTGAGGCTCGTTTGGAAATCGGAAGGAAGAATGGAAAGGACTGAGTCTTGTGGTTTGAGTGCCAGCTCAGCCACAACAGAGCAGAACACCAGGTAGATGTCTAACACTTATTAATTTAGTCCCTCACTCCTGGATAGTACCTCTGGACCTAAACCAAAACCTAGAGAACGTAGTCACCCTGAAGAAAGGGACATAGGCCTGGCTGGCTTTGCTATAGGCTGATTGTAGAGCCCTAGGGCCTAGAGTGAACAGAGGCAGTAGCCAGGGAGTGATTACAGCAGGCTTTGGGTAAGACCAGTGCTGTGCTGGCTTCATGTGTGGCTCAGCACAGTCATAGTGATGATGGCCGCAGGGTGCTTGTCTCACTTCATTCCAAGCTTTAGGTGGCTCAGAACAGAGAGAGAGAGACTCTGTTTGCTTGGGACAAAGTAAGGGAGGAGAACAAAAGTCTCTGCTTGGTAATCCAGATAATTCTTCTGTATATTGTCCAAAACCATCAAGGTGGTACTTCTACAAGTCTGCAAGTACTACGGTGTTACTGGGTTTGGGGTGCCCCCTATGGCAGACACAGCTTAGATCACATTCCCAAGTTCTTTCAAATACCTGGAAAGGCTTCCCAAGAAGGAGGACTATAAATAAGCCCAGGCAGTGATGGCTACAATAATACTTAACTTGTTAATGCCCAGACACTGAAGATCATCTAATAGCATCAACACCATCCAGGAAAACATGACCTTACCAAATGAACTAAAGAAGACACCAGGGACAAATCCTGGAGAAACAGACATGTCACCTTTCAGACAGAGAATTCACAATAACTGCCTTGAGGAAACTCAAATAAATTCAAGATAACACAGAGAAAAAATTCAGAATTCCATCAGACAAATTTAACAAAGAGATTGAAATAAAAAGAATCAAACAGAAATTCTGAAGTTGAAAAATGCGACTGGAATACTGAAAAATGCATCGGAGTTTTTTAAACAGCAGAATTCATCAAGCAGAAGAAAGAATTAGTGAACTTGAAGACAGGTTATTTAAAACTACAGAGTGAGAGGAGACAAAAGCAAAAATAATAAAAAACAATAAAGCATGCCTACAAAATCTAGAAAACAGCCTCACAAGGCTGAGTTATTGGCTCTTGTTTTTATTTTATTCATTCAGCCACTCTATGTTTTTTGATTGAATATTTTAGTCCATATAAATTGATTGTTATATTGATAAATAAAAGCATACACTTACCATTTTGTCATTTGTTTTCTGGTTGTTTTGGGTTGTTCTGGTTGTTCCTTCTTCCTTTCTGTCTTCCTTTCAGTGAAGATGATTTTCTCTGTTGATATGATTTAGTTATTAATATTAAAGAGATGTTAATATTAATATTGAAGCGTTAGTTAAATATTAAGAGTTATTGGCCTTAGAGAGGAGATAGGAAAAGGGATGGGGTAGAAAGTTTTTTCAAAGGTATAATAACAGAGAGTTTTCCAAATCTATAGAGAGATATCAATATTCAGGAAGACGAAGCTTATAGAACACCAAGCAGATTTAACCTAAAGAGGACTACCTCAAGACATTTATTTTTAGGATCCTAAAAGCAACAAGAGAAAAGAAGCAAATACCATACAATGGAACTCTAATGTGTCTGGCAGCAGACTTTTCATTGGAAACCTTACAGGCCAAGAGAGAGCGGAGTGACATATTTAAAGTGCTGAAGGGAAAAAAAAATGCTTTTATCCTAGAATAGTATATACGTGAAAATATCCTTCAAACATAAAGGAGAAATAAACACTTTCCCAGACAAACAAAACCTGAGAAATGTCATGAACACCAGACAAGTTCTACAAGAAATGTTAAAGGGAGTACTTCAATCAGAAAGTAAAGGATGTTATTGAGCAATAAGAAATTATCTGAAGGTACAGAACTGATTGGTAATAGTATACAGAAAAACAGAGTATTATAACACTGTAACTGTGATGTGTAAACTACTCTGATCCTGAGTGGAAGGAATAAATAGTGAACCAATCAAAAATAACCACTACAGCAACTTTTCAAGACATAGATAGTACAATAAGATATAAATAGAAACAGCAAAAGTTAAAAAGCAGGGGTACAAAATTAAGGCATAGAGTTTTTACTAGTTTTGTTTTTGCTTGTTTGTGCAGTGTTAAGTTAATATCAGCTTAAAATAATGGGTTATAAAAGAGTATTTGCAAACCTCATGGTAACCTCAAACAAAAAAAAATACAATAGGTACACAAAAAAATAAAAAGCAAGAAACTAAATCATATCAACAAAGAAAATTATCTTCACTAAAAGGAAGACAGGAAGAAAGAAGAAAAAGAAGACACCCAAACATCTAGAAAACAAACAAAGTGGTAAGAGTATGCTCTTACTTATCAATAATAACAATGAATGTAAATGGACTAAATTATTCAATGAAAAGCCAAAGAGTGGATGAATGGATATAATAAAAAACAAGTTCTAGTAATCTGTTGCCTACAAGAAACAAACTTCACCTATAAAAACACACATAGACTGAAAATAAAGAAATTTAAAAAGATATCACTTGCCAATGGAAACCAAAAAATAGCAGGACTAGCTATACTTATGTCAGATTAAATGGATTTCAGGACAAAAACTGTAGGAACATACAAAGAAGGTCGCTACATAATGATTAAGGGGTAAATATAGCAAGAGGATATAACTATCATAAATATGTATGCACTCCAATCTGGAGCACCCAGATATCTAAAACAAATTTTATTTGAGCTGAAGGGAGACATAGACACTCATACCATAATAGCTGGAGACTTTCATACTTTACTTTCAACATTGGACTGGTCTACTAGACAGAAAATCAATAAAGAAACATCAGACATAACCTGTACTGTAAATCAAGTGGATCTAACAGATATTTACAGAACATTTCATCTAATGGCTGCAGAATACACATTTTTTTCCCTCAGCATAGGGATCATTCTCAAGAATGGACCATATGTTAGGTCACAAAACAAGTCTTAAAACGCTTTTAAAAATTGAAATAATATCAAGCATTTTCTCTGACCACAATGAAATAAAACTAGAAGTTAATAACAAGAGAAACTTTGGAAACTATACAAAGACATGGAAAGTAGACTGTATGCTCCTGAATAACCAATGTATCTATGAAAATATTAAAAAGGAAATTGAAAAATTTCTTAAAGTAAATGATAATGAAAACACAACATACCAAAACTGATGGGATACAGCAAAATCAATAATCAGAGGAAATTTTATAGGTATGAGTTCCTACATCAAAAAATAGAAAAAAAACTTTAAATAACCCAATGATGCATCTTAAAGAAGTAGAAAATCAAGAGAAGACCAAACCCAAAATTACTAGAAAAAAAATAATAATAATCAGAGCAGAAATAAATAAAATTGAAATTAAAGAAAATATACAAAAATCTATGAAGCAAAAGTTGCTTTTTTGAAAAGTTACAACTGATACTGCAGAAATTCAAAGAATCATTAGTGGCTACTATGAGCAACTATATGCCAATAAATTGGAAAATCTAAAAAACATGAACAAATTCCTAGCCCTACACAACCTACCAAAATTGAATCAGGAATAAATTCAAAACTGATACAGCCCAATAATATGTGACAAAATTAAAACTATAATAAAAAGTCTCTCACTAAAGAAAAACCCAGGACCTGATGGCTTTACTGCTGAATTCTACCAAACATTTAAGAAAAAACTAATACCAATTCTACTCAAACCACTCCAAAAAATACCGGAGGTGGTGAGAAAACCAGACAAAGATATGTCAAAAAAAGAAAACTACAGGCCAATATCTCTGATAAATATTGATACAAAATCCTCAGCAAAATACTAGCAAAATGAAGTCAACAATACATTAGAAACATCATTTATCATGACCAAGGGGGATTTATTCCAGGAATGAAAGGATGGTTCAATATATGCAAATCCATCAGTATGATACATAATATCAACAGAATGAAGTACAAAAACCATATGATCATTTTAGTTGATGCAGAAAACCTTTAATAAAATTTAACATCCATCCATAATTTAAAAAGTCAACAAACTAGGTGTAGAAGAAACAATCCTCAACAAAAGTCATATATGAAAGACCTACAGCTAGTATCAAACAGAATGGGGAAAAACTGAAAGTCTTTTCTCTAATATCTGGAACACAGTACGGATGTCCACTGTCACCACTGTTATTCAACAAGCATATAATTTTGATTTTTAATGCATGTAGTTAAACATATGTTGGTTGCATAAATATAGTTAACACTTAAACAAAGGTATACTTTTTTAAAAGTACTCTCCAGCAATAAGTAATCTAGTTGGATCACTTACTAAGCTTTGAGTTTATGTCTTAGAAACTTACAAAATTATTGCACTTCATATTGAGTTAATGATTTTCTTTTCTCTGAACACATGTGGTAACTGAACAATACAAATGTAAAATTTTGCATATTACAAAGAACATACTATTACTTTCTAAGTGTTACTTCATTTTGGTTAACAGAGATGATCAAAGTAAAACAGTTGGGAAAATAAACCAAATCTTTTCACGGCGGAAAGTAAAACTAATAAAAAAATTGTCCTTGCTGGCAAAAAGTTTGAAAGCCTATAAAGTTGCCCAACTCCATCACCTAATAATTATATGAACTTGTATTTATACATACAAATCAAGTGATTTATAGAATATGCTACAGAAGACAGCTAAGACCAGAACCCCAGATCCACTGATGTGACAGACCTACATTCTTAACTCTGTATTTCCCAGAAGAAATAAAACCAAATTCCTCTTTAAATGTGTTTAGGGACTAAGGATCTACCCCCGACTGCAGGAGAAGACTAAGATGACATGATGACAGAATGCAATTTGAACCATGGACAGGATCTTGGACCAAAACAATTACCATAATTTTAATAAGATCTGGAGATGAGTTAACAGTATTGTATTAGTTGTCTTTTTTTAATGAACAATTTATTTAAAATGGGTTAAAATATTGCATTCTTTCACATCTAACATTTTCATATAGCCATAGCCAATAACTCAAAATATAGCAATGAGTTTGGCTTAAATCTTCTTAATATGAAGTTTACCAATTTTTTTAATAAAATTAATGTGACTTTTGGTGTAGTGATACACCCTTCATGAAAAAAGTCTTCTCCCTTCCACTAATGTGTTTCTGTGAATTCCATTAAACTAAAAACCATGGTAGCAAAGTCAGTGTTCTGAGATAAAGCACAAAAGTTCCCAATAGACCTGACCTGCCTGGTCTTTATCATGTATAAATTTGCTGAGAAATAATTTATTCTAGCCCAGACTCTCTGCTCGTTTTATCCAGTACTGTTTTGAGGACTCATCATCAGTCCTCAGCTTTAATTCCACATTGATTCTAATCCTCCCCAGTTCAGTGATTTGTAAGGCCACAGTGGCTGGAAGGAGATGCCCGAAGGTGACAGACCATTGAAGAAAACACACAATTACCCAGAGCTAGCAGCAAGGGCAGGGATGCAAAACTTTAAAAAGCAAAAGCAAGACCTCAAAATACATAACATTTGGGGCCACATATTTAAACAAGACTTGAAGCTTTTGTTTATGAAGAGTTACAGTGCTAACCTAGAAATATTTCCTATATTGATTTTGAAAGCAATAAAATTTATAACATGTTTGGAATAATTTTTATTTTAATGATTTATGCTAAAAAATGATGACATGGGATTAAAGGTGAATTCCAAATTTAACCAGCACTTACAAGGTAGAACAATAATTCATTCTCCACAGATAAAATGAAAGTTTTATTTTATCCTTACTTGGAGCTTTCAGATATGTAAGAAGAAATCTTTATACCTTGTGTACATTTTTTCAATTTATTTTTCTCTTTCAACTCAAAACTCTCAACAAGAAACAAAGACGCTGGTGTGAGTAGCCAGAGGGCCATTTAGTGGTTTGTTCTTACAGTGCATTGTCTCGGGCCTAGAATATAAACAAGCAATGGAATAAGATCTGCGGGCTTCAGAACATCCCACAGGGGACTGTGATTCCAGAAATCAGAGACCAAGGATGCCCTGTTCTTTGTCCTGCACTTTACACAGATCAGTGCCAACCCCACACTCACCTTGCTGGGGATGTGAACAGAGGATATATTAAACTGTGATAAATCAGTTTGTGGCTGTGGAAAAGTGCTGTAATGACAGAAGAGAGGACAGCTATGAAGAACATGCAAATCAATTACCATATATTTTTGAATAGAGCGAGGCTAGTTGTGAGTTGGCATTGCAGCCAGCTGGATGGTTACCCAAGGAGGCCTTAAGTAGAGGAAGCAGTTACATCAGCAAGAATAAATTCAGACAGATCTGAAGCTGCTTCACTTGCCAGCGTCCCCTTCAAATTTACCTTCTAATTACTCTTTCTAGGTTCAACATTGTTTGATATGTCATTTCTCCCTTTCCTTCTCTTCCCTTCCCTTCCCTTTCTCTTCCCTGCCCTTACTTGATTGAGATATGCTATCAAATTTGATGAAAGAGCAATTCTGTGGTTATACAGATGGATGTAAGAACATATAAACACTTTAATCTTATGTTTTTGTGAATGTACTTTTACATTCATTTCAGAACACAGATTCAAAAATTCTGAGGAAAAAAAACTAAGCTTTACATCTATCTTCTAGAGACCCTAAGGAAATCATCATTCTCAGTAAACTATCGCAAGAACAAAAAACCAAACACTGCATATTCTCACTCATAGGTGGGAATTGAACAATGAGAACACATGGACACAGGAAGGGGAACATCACACTTTGGGGACTGTTGTGGGGTGGGGGGAGGCGGGAGGGATAGCATTGGGAGATATACCTAATGCTAGATGACGAGTTAGTGGGTGCAGCGCACCAGCATGGCACATGTATACATATGTAACTTACCTGCACATTGCGCACATGTACCATAAAACCTAAAGTATAATAATAATAATAATAATAAAATAAATAAATTTAAAAAAAAATAAATAAATAAAATAAAATAAAGAACTGATAGTTATTATTCCATTATGTTTGAATGGCTTTTTTTTTCTCCCAAGCTAAAAAATACAGAGAACATGATATAATCATATGTGACTAGATACAGAAATAAAATTTATTAAGAACAAAGAACATGTGTGTAAATAATTGCCCAGGCAAAATGGCAATGAAACTGTTTTCCTCTTGCTCTTTTGCACTGTCTCAGTGATCTAAATGGTGCCCGATTATTTCTCTTCCCTGTCTTCCAATAGTCTTTCCTCACTGAACCTTTGGATGCTCCCATTGCTGTAGGAAGAATTATGTAAATAATTTTCACCAATAATTAAAACATGCTTGTTTCCTTCATGCTCTCTTCTTCCTCCCCTACCAGAGGCAATGCCCAGTAGGACCTTAGGAAATCCATATTGAAGATGTAGAAGCCTCCATCAGCCTGTGTCCTTCAAGCCCTCCCTATTCTTGCCCTCTGGTCCCACCCACAATCAGGAACACCCATGTGGCACTGTTGCAAGAACCAGAGCATACTTTTATTGTATTATATTGCTGAAATTTGGAGTTGATCTGTTACAACATCTAACAGTGCCTTATCAAACAGAGATTTGCTCTCACATCCTGACTCTGATTATTAAATAAACTGTTTGAGGTTCTATTACAGTGACTTTATGCCTCACCAAGTGGCTATGAGAAGAGTTGGAGGGGACGAAATAGGCATTCAGACAAGAGATTATTCCAGTCTTCTAGAAACCTGGTACTCAATTCATGTGTTCTTCAATCTCATGTTTGATCTTTACCAAGAAGCAGTGAGCAACCTACTTCATCGAATCTTCCATTACTTCTCCTGCCATGCTGCATTCCAGCTGGGACTCATAAATTCACTACTAACAAGAAACGTATTGTGGCCAAAATGAAGCAGAAACATAGTTTGCATTTCACAAGAGTACATCAGTGTCATAGAAACGCTTTTCCATTCCCAATGCACTTAAAGTAGATGGTTTGTGGACTGTAACATAATACAGCTTCTCAAGACACAATGCTTTTTAACACTTCTAAAACCAGGAATGAACAAGAATTTACAGATTTTTAAAAATTTCAGTTTCTTATAATAATTCATGTATGCATGAAATTCATTTTCCATAAAGAAGTGATGCCAACGACCTCAGCTGCATTCCTTAAAGAAGCATGTGATTGCGATCCTCTTGTTCCCAGTAGGTACCATGGTCATCTCCCCATGACTGACAGGAAGGACCTTCCTGAGCAGAAACAGAGTCCAGGCTGCCTGGAGGGGAGACTGGCTCCGCTCAGGGGTCTTGGAAGCATCAGGTGTTGGTGGGCAGGAGGATGGGGGATTCTGCCTCTTGTTCACCGCACACCAGCCGCAGAAGACCCAGGAGTTGTTTTGTTGGAAATAGACAGCAGGAAGGAGAGACTAAAGTAGAGATACCAACAATCCCTTAGATGCTATTGCAATTATCCAGGCAATTGGTGCTGGTGCCTTGAACTAGAGTGGTTGCCATGGAGACGATGAGATGCAGTAAGATTCAGACTACCTGGGGAAGGTAATGCAGACTGGCAGGGAGGACCTTCCATCAGTTGATTTAGTTGGAATATAAAGTTAATGGTAAATGGCTAACTCTCTTGCCCCATCATACCAAGTTTGCTTCTGTGCTGGTCTCATTCTAGCCTCTGTAATAAGGGCTGCAGAACCTGCCCTTAAACATGATTCCCTACATTAACTTTCAAAGAAGACTGAAAAAAAAAGTATTTTGCAAGTTTCCAGCTCTTCTGGATCCTTCAGCTAGGTATCCATGTGTCTCCTCATCTCAAAAAGTGACAACTCTACCTTCCAGGTGTTTAAGCCAAAGATCTTGGCGTATCTCTACACATCGTTATTTTCCTTAGACCGTATGACCAGTCTGTTATCCAATTCTGTCTACAATATGTTCCTATGATAGCCTGAATCTTACTGCTCATCGTTTCCATGGCAACCACTCTGGGCCAAGGCACCAGCACCTGTTGCCTGGATTATTGCAATCGTGTTTTAGGGTTGTTGGTATTTCTGCTTTATTCTTTCCTCCCTGCAGTCTATTCCAACAAAAACAAAAATCTGTTAAATTTATGAAAATGTCCCTTCTGTAATCAATCTTCTTCACTGGTGTCTGTCTCATGCAGGGCACAAACAAAGTCCTTAAAATAGCTTCAAAGGTTCTACCATCTTGATCCCTTACTCTCCCACCCTTCCCAGGGCTCTCTAGACATACCCCCAACTTGGGGTTCTAGCCTGGCTGCTCTCTGTGCCTGAAATGCTCCTTCTCACATTAGCTTCACACCCTCTCCAATCCCTCCCCCACCAGAATATTATGCTCCTCACCCACACCCTCTGCTTTGTTTGTCCCTTCAGAAATGCCACCATTTTACAAGTCACATATACAGTTTTTCATATATATCTATTTGTAGCACCTAAGAATATAGAATTTTGTCTCCTTGGTTTACTGCTATGTCCTAGTGCCTGAGACAGTGCCTACCAGACAGTAGGTGCTGAGTAAGCGTCGGTTCAACAGACATGTGTTTTCCCCACAAAAGAATTACTATTGTTGATATATGCTGTTAAATTAGTAATTGCAATATCAGAGTAGGCATTTACATTTTGTACAAAAAAAGTTTGTGTCCTTTTACTAGGCTGGATTCTGTTCTTGTTTGTCTTTTAGGGAGATAAGGAGAGGGAACAGGAATGAGGTTGCTGTCTCTTAGAGTTTGTAAACAATGATGACATGTTTTTGCATAGTTAGGTCAAATTATTCTTCTAGAAATTGTTGTGAAGAAGTTTAAAATTGTGGGTATGATACATGTGGACTGTTTTTTCTTATGTTTCTGGCTGTGTTTGCTTGTTCTGGCTTTTTTCGGTTTGTTTTCCTTTGTTGTTATAGTTTTAGGTTAGTCAGTGAATGGATAATACTCATGTAACATTGACTGTGTATCAGGCACTTGCAGGACCCAGATGGAGATAAAGCAATGGGTGTGCCAGGACCACAACTTTTCAAAAGATTAAGTTGCTGCCATACTTCACACACACATGCTGCGTTGTCTAAGATCAATGAAATTCTGATTACGGAAAAAGTTTTGGAAGCACAGTCACCTCGGAAAGTGGTAGTCGGCACAGAATAAATGATTATTTTGGGTGATAGAATTATGAACAACTGAATCTCCATTCTCATTTATTAGTAAACTGTTTATGAAAAGTAAGTCATGAGGTGAGGATAGATATGAGATTGAATTCTCTTTCCCCAGCAACACCAAATCATTAAACACATAGATTGTAAAAGTGGAGATTTACTCCAGGTGGTCTCTCATTTAAAATGTATATTCCATTAGGACATTAGCATGAATTACTTATTAAGATCCTTAAGAAATATACTTTAGATTGGTGAAATTGAAAGACAAGTGATGAAAGAAACACACACACACACACACACACACATATACACACACTCACACAGAATCTGGGCCTAGGGCCCCATGAGTAGAGGCTTCCACAGTGAAGGAGCACAGCGGGTACCACCCCACCTTGAAACTTTAGAGACGGAAGAACTCCGCCCAGTGGGATAGGTTTTATATCCAAAAACAGTGGCCCTGAAATTTTTCTCTCCTATCTCTGAATGAAACTTTTAGAGAAAAGAAAGCCTTACACCTCGATTGTCAGAGGCACTGATATTCCAGTTGTCATTCCACTACTGTTCACAAAATATGGAAAAGTTTCCTTGTGAGACAGAAAGGAAAACCAAATCAACCCCATCAACTAGTCCTCCATAGAAAACCAAGGTCAAAGATAAAGCCTCCCCACTATTCCCTCCACTGGCGGAATCACACACTGTGGCCCCAACTCACTCATGGAGGCCGCTGGGCTGAGGGTGCTGCTGGTTTAGTGTGTGTATCCCACACTGATACATGGAGCAAGAGGCAGAGGATGCTTCCTAAAGGCCCCATGCCTGTGGCCCTCTACCACGTACAGAAGTCAAAGAAAGATGAAATAGTGTCAGTGTCCTATGAATTTCTATACAGCCTGAAGGGGGAACGGTTGAGAAGCAGTTTTAGTATGCTTAATTTTAATGAGTATTTGCCTTGAAAAATAGAGGATTTTTATTATTATTGCTTTTCAAGAACATATGGATGACTTTTGGAGACAGAAATTAAACACTTCAACTACTAATAGAGAAATAGAGTTTTTAAATTAAAAAAAATTCAAATTTAAAGTGTAATACTTGAACACCTGTGGCTGTTTTTACTTAAATGGATAATTTGTTGCCTCCCTCTCAGGATTCCAAGAATGAGTTATCATTCTTCCTGGTTCCTTATTTTTGTTTCTTTTTTATAAAGGGAAAAGGGCTTTACTTACTCAAATTTGTTTTCCTGGAAAGAACGTTATTACCGTAGTGTTTGAAAAGATTTTTTTTTCCTCTATCTAGTATAGAGGCATACAGTTTTCTGCTACAAATGAAAATGCATATGCAAACATTAAATATTACAAATAAAAGCATATACAGCTCTAGATATTTTTTTATCCCTTACCCTTATTCAGAGTTTCCCAGACTGTCTGACCTCATTTCCAGTTGCACCGACACCCCCAGGGGCATAACTCTCTAAAGGAAAACAACAGCTCCCCACACACTCACAGCTCCACATGCCCCTGTGCAGAGACATCCTCTGCAGGGCCTGAGCCACCTGCCTCCTCCTGAAAGGCAAATCGTAGAGTCATTAGCATTGATTTCTCTGTCTGCAAATGGCAGCCACTAATTTTTATCACAGCTTGACAGTTGGCTTTTCAACATTTATATCTGCCTGTCCCTGGCCTCACTGCTTTGAGAATTCCATCATCATTATGCCTCAGCACACCTGTCTTTATATTATGTTACCCTTCATAGCAAGAAGCACTCCTTCAACATTGGTTTATTTACCTGATTTGTTACTCAAGGTGCTTTTAGCTCAGGTAATTTTCCAAGCTCCAAGCACATCATGCATCATCCATAGGAATGAAGATCCAAATCAGTGAGGATTGGGACTGCCCCAGAGCAGAGCAGCCCGAGGCAACACAGAGGACTGAGAATTTCCAGAGTATAGTTGGATGTTTAGTAGTTATTTGTGGACAGAATAAAGAAGGATATCCAATCCCTCCAAAGGGGCTCTCAAACACAGAAAAGCTTTACTGGCCACTCTACAACTAGAGTTGACCTCAGGTAGAATGAAGCCCTAAGACAAGGCCAGCCCTCCCCACCGTGACAGTTGACTTGAAGCATGCTGGGAAGTCCACTGCAGCAGAAACAGCTAGTTGCCTATCCAGGATCTTTCTCCAATTCTTCCATGACAACAGGGCCCTGAATTTGTTAACGGCGGTGAAATACCCAAGCTAAAAGACTGTAAAGTACCTAGCCTTCCTTGAAACTAATTTCTAGCTAGGGAGTTACATTGGTAAGACATGAAAATATGCTGAAAACAGGAACAGACATCTGTGTAAAGGACTTTATGTACTTCTTTCCTTCCTTTTCATGAGGAATGGAAACGAGATGGCTGGAGCTCCAATAGCCATCTTGGACCTCGAGGCAAATATGAGCATGTCAGCCTCTGACTTAGAAAATCAAAACAGAAAGATGAGAATAGATTGATTCCCTAGTGGTGCTGAAGTTGGAAAACTAGTTCTTGACTTTCAACCTCCATAATTTGTTTACATCAGAGAAAATAAATCATTGTAATTTCTTGTCTATGCCACCAGCAGACAGAATTCCTATACAATACAGTCTCCTATAAATAATACTCAACCCGTATCTGCACACATGCACACACAAACATGCACAGAGTAGATGTCACTAATTGACCTCTTCTGTGGGTTTCTTTAAAACTCTGTATGTCTGGAGTAGATGACTTATTAAGTTCTTAGTATACGACTAATTTTGTCCACAAAGTGAACTCTTCTAAGCAAATAGAATATAAATGGAAGAATCACATAGAGAACAAAATAAATCTTTTAAATGGGGAAAGAGAAATCATAGGTAAAGGAGGCAGAGATATATTTGGAAAAAATTACAGTCCTACACTGTGTGTGGCCTGTTATTAAATAATATCCAAATCATCCATATTTTTATTAATCAAGTGTAAAAACATGACACAAAGAATGAAATTAATTTCTTTAGTTGAATTGTGAATTTATGGTTGAATATTTTTTATTTGTAGTTACCATATTTTAAGCATTGAGTTAATACAAATCAGTTATATATGTTAAAAGGAGAATGCCCATGCTAGTTATGTTCCTCATCCAAGGCTTCATCAGCTACTCCTAGCATGACAGCATCATCCACATAGTTAACTAATATTTGATTAAAAGATTGACTCCAGAAGTAGCAACTGTAAGCACTTCAGCTCCTTTTCTCTCCAATGAAAATCAGATATATTTTGTTAATTAGTATTAAAAACACTGGATTTTATTTGGTGAAATTAGTAGTGTTTCAGATATGAGGACTGCTCAGTATCATAACGACACGATCCTTATTCCTACCAGAACCAGTTGTAAGAATCCTATGAGTACCTCACCCTATAGCCTTCAGAAGTTGCCCAAAGCCTAACTCTGAAACCATCTTGTATTTACCCATGGACTTGTAGGTCACCAGCTGCTGGAAGCTGACTAGATGTATACCCAGATTGGTCTCCAGAAAAATGTTCTGTCTGCTCCAGGAGAAGGTTTCATACTAGCTATGGAGGATGACCCAAAAGGACAGAGGACTAGGGATTTACTGAGTTTACTAACCAGGATGCATGACTATTCTAGACTTGCTTGCTAAATTAAACATTTATCAAGCACATGTTTTTACATGTAGCACATCTCATTTTCTGATCTATTTTCACCCAAAGTCAAGGTTGTGTGGAAGGAAAACTATAGACCTCACCAATCTTTGACTACTGGTGGTTACACACTTACCAATAAGATCCAACTAGTTATTCATGATGGATCTGCTTAGATCAGTTTACAACCAGCACCAATGACAGATAATACCACACCACAATTTGTTAGGCCTGCCTCCAGCCCCATCCCACATTGCACCTCCCATTACTGAATTTGAGTCAGCCTTCTCCTTTGCAAGGAAGACAAAGGAGATTATTCAAAGTGTTTTTCCACTGGACCCACCCAATAAAAGCTAGGTTTTACTATGAATTGTTTCAAGATAAGACAACCCTGTATACAATGCCAGTGTGCTACCTAAATTAAAGCCTCTTATCTCACCTCTTGCCTCTCTTTAGATCATGATCAAAGAAAGAATTATCTTAATTTACTTGTCTATTTATAATCAATCAATTATTATACTACTCTGTCATTATTGGGCAGGAAATGATTAATCATCCTTCTTGGGAGATTTAGGTGATGCCCAAGAAGGATCCTTGTTGCTCAGTTTTGGCATAAATAAGTATGTATCTTCTGTTTGAGCTCCAAGAAGAGGCAACTCTTCCCTAAAACATGGCCTAAAACAGCTCTAATCTGAGCTAAATTCAGGCACCACCACCCCTCAGCTGGTAGACAAGCAAATGCTGAATATTGGATTTTTTTCGGTTATTTTAATCATAGTCAACCCCACCTATCCTAGCTGTCACCATCCAGTTGACACAATTGGTTTCTGACTTCTTAACCCATTTATTTTATAAAAGCCTCCAGCCTCTTGTGTATAACTAACTCATTTACAGTGTTTTAAATGAACCAACAGAATTGCTCAAGAATGAATACACTTCTGCTAGGTGGCATCAACATTTCTACGTGCACCACGGTCTCCCTGGCTCCTCAGTCTGTTTATGCTCCAGAGCCCTCTTAGCATTGAGGATGTACTGTGGGCTACCAAAGCAGGAAGAGAGTGCCCGAGCTCTCCTCTTTGTGTAAGAGTCCTTGGTGTACTCCAGGATTGTATTGCTTTTACTCCCATAATTTACGGAGATTTAGAGCAAAAGCCCTTTGAGATTTTCTGACAATATTACTATGTGAGGCATTTGAAAACCAATCCAAATACTACTTACTCCCCAGAGGAAAAAAATTGGCCAGGGCTGTATTTCAACAGGGGAACTGACGTTCATTCCACCCCGGCATCTTGAAGCCTTCCTGCCTTTCCTAAGTGGCAGAAAAACAGTCAACAGAAGTCAGGGCTTCAAGGAAATAGATGGAGATCCCTGCAGTCACAGGAGGAAGTAGAAGGAAGGGGGAGCGGGCTAAATGATGGAAAAATATTTGTGAAGGTCACAGCCCTGAGATACAGGGTGACTAAAGCTGACATTTAATCACCTGTGTACAGAACAACATTTCTCCCGCATGCATTACCACCACACTAACAGGGCTCCAACATAATCATATTTATAGAACATTCCATCTGGTAATGGCAGCAAATACATTCTTTTCATGCTCATATGGAACATTTAGCAAGACAGACCACATTCTGAGCCATAAAACACACAATTACAAAATTAAAAGGACACAAAGCTCATGGTATACTCTCAAACTACAGTAGAATTAAACTAAAACTCAATAATGGAAAAATAGCTAGATTATTTCCCAAATGTTAGGAAAATTAACAAATTTCTAACTAACCCAAAGTCAAAGAAGTTTTAAGAGAAATTATAAAGTATTTTGAATTAAGGAAAACAAAATGTATAATTTATTAAAATGTGTGTGATGTGAAATTAGAGGGGAAGCTGCAGTGTTGCATGTGTATATTACAAATGAAGAAAGAGCTAAAATCAATAAAGTAAGTTTTCATTTTGGGGAACCAGAAAATAAGCGCAATTTAAGCCCAAAAACAGCAGAAAAAAAGAAAATGGTATTTAAAAAATAGAGCAGAAATCCATGGGGGGAAAAAAACAAAACAAAAAAAAAAACAAACAAAAAAAACAGGACAAAAATAGAGAACAGAAAAGATACCAAAAAGTTGTCTTTGGAAAAGTTCAATTAAATTGATAAGCCTCTCAACCGGAAAATGTCAGAAGAAGGACACAAGTGACAATTTCAGAAATGAAAGGTCATTACTACTGTAATTCTATGATTTAAAAGAATAATAAAAGAGGACTATGAACAACAGTACTAACAAATTTCATATCATAGATGAAATGCACCAATTTCTTGAAAGCTATTATCTGCCAAAACTCAAAAAAGTAGTAAATGACCTAAACAGCCCTATATCTGTTAAATAAATTGAATCAATAATGAATAATCTTTTTTAAAAAAACACTGTCAGGCTCAGGTGCTTTTTTAATTTTGGGGGGAGTCAGGGTCTCTCTCTCACACACATGCTGGAGTGCAGTAGCACAGTCACAGACACTGTAGTCTCAACCTCTTTAGCTCAAGTGAACCTTCCAGCTCAGTCTCTCAAGTAGCAGGTACTACATTCATGCACCACTGTGCCTGGTTAATGCTTTCTTTTTCAATTTTTTAAAAATTTTTTGTAGAGATGGGATCTCACTGGGTTGCCCAGACTGAGCTTTAACTCAAGCTCAGTCTACTGAAAAAAAAAAAAAACAAACAAACACAATCTTCCAATTCACCTGACCTGAAGTCCAAGAATTTATCACGATGTGGGATGGGGCCACTTGGGGTTTCAGCACCCAGCATTTTTTAGTGACCGAAGTAATGAAAATGACCGAAGTAATGACAATTTAATCAGGCCCACAAAAAAAAAACGTTTGCAGAAGCGATGAGTGGCTCGAAGGACATTGCGGCCAGTTGCTGACACCCAGAAGTCTGGTTACTGAAAGTGTCATCTAAGATTGAAGAAACATAGATTTTTTTCCCCTGATTCCTTGAAATTTCCCTTCCCTTACCCTCTAGCTGCATTAAAACTCCCTACTGCTGCTTTTTGTTGAGGTGGATTTGGGAGCTCTTGCCTTCTTACCTTCTCACTTTGGTCAAATAGAATAAGCCTTTCTGTATCTCCAAGCACCTGTGCGTGAGTGTCTGGCCTCAGTTGCATATCAGGTGCACAGGCCTGAGTTTGGGCTTCTACCTCTGACTTACAGCCTAGGATTTCATACAGCAGGAGTGGAGAGAATAACACACTCGTCAACAAGCCCATTCTGAGACCATTTTTACCCATTTTTAAGCCTTTTGGTCTCAGGGATGCCTAAGGAATAAGTTACCACTTTTTGTGAGGGAATAAGGCAGTTTAGGACCAGCTGAGAAAAGCAGAGCTGAAGGAATAATTAGGACTAAATCAGCCTAATTCACGAAGTCTTCTTGGTCCCAACTCTAAGACGTTCCTCCAAATCATCAAATGGAGCAGGGTGATGCTTGTTTTAGGCATCAGGCGAGCGTCCAGGGACACGTGAAGATAGCCTCGCACACATTGCTTTCATGCCCTTTGTAAACCAAGCCTCCCCAAAGAGCCCTTCCTTTCCTATCCTGATGTGAAGACTGACTGAGATAAACTATAGCAAGGTGAGAGAATTGTTCCTTACAATAAATGTAATCTCGAAGGCTAAAGTACCTCATTCACCTGGCTGCTTAAGGATAAGAAACTACACAGCACTTAAGGAAACGGATACATAGTTAAGAAATTAAATAACATTAATTACTAACACCTGTATCCTAAAGATGCCACAAGGGATAAAGTAAACCCTTGAATAGGATACATTTTAGGAGGAATTCTAAGGAAGCCCCACTTTTCAAAGAGCAAATTTAACTGCTTAAGAGCATATTAGAAGAAAAGATGTAAAATTAAAGCAAGTGAATTAGTTTCCTATGAAAACAGAGTCATATCTTACCAAATTTGAAATTATTATAATTATGTAATTTAATCATTTAGACTTCTTCCCCTGTAACTGCTTAACTTATCTCCAGAAGTCCTGACTTTTGAGATGTCTGGTCTTCTGCAGACAAACCATGTGAAAACGGATTCACTGACTCACAAGTTACAAAACCCTCAGGCAAAATGACCCACAATTAGCAACTGAGTCATTGTTACAGGCAGTTTGGGGGAATGAAATGAAATTTTCATCAACATTTTACACGATTCACTCTCCTTAACCTTGAAGAGTGGCTCCATGTTTTTGAGTAACATTGACAAAGATAATTGAAGGGACATATTTTTTTTTTTCTGAAACATCAATGAAATTGTTGTAAGCAAACTCAAGCCTGAATCCTGAATTAACATCTCCTCAATTTCCCACTCTAAGGTTGGCACTGTCGGTGGTAAAGGGTGGATGAAGAGACTGGTTTTCAGAGGATGGTGGCAGTGCTGTTTTCCCAGGAGATCTGTTGGGGAGGACCTAAGAGTGGAGAAGGAATCAAAGGAGAGGTCTCTGCTCTGCCCTGTCTGCTGACGGACCCTAACCCTGCAGTGGGGGCCTACCAAGCCCATTTGGGGGTCCCTAGGTTTTTCTAGACACCATCTCCTCTTCCTTGCCATCGTCCACTTTCTTGCTGGCCATCTGAATTTGTCCACAGATAATATACAAGTTTTATCATACAATTATCCTCTGGACAGGCAGCTGAAAACCAAAGCCTGTCTGAGTCTCCCAGGAGAATTACAGCACAAAGTTAGGACCTTCCTTAAGGTCTTTAGCATCTGTCCCTGGATAAGCGAGCAAGCCAATAGCTCCGGGTGCCCTGTGCAGCTCACTGACCTGAATTAATGTTTTATTTAAACTGTCCCCAACCTCCTTGTTGGAGGAAATTGTGCCTAAGGAAGTATGGTTTTATGCTCTTTCTTATGAACTCATGAAAGGAACAAATGATGATATATGGGGCTCAAATCAAAAATTGGTGAGAAAAAGTCCAGGAGTCAGGATTCACTTGTAAAGTGGACCTGTAAAGAGGTGAGAATTAGAACATTGGAAACAATATTTTCACTCCAGCGATGTGGGCTTTTTGGTTCCTATAACTCCTTCTTAACATGTTCACCGTTACCTATGCTAATAAACATTTTTAAAATATTTATTGTATTTGAGTAGATCTTAAATGATTTTGTGAAACTCAGACTCCTGATGGTTCCTGCAGAGGACTTGTTTGCAAACACAGTGAGCCCCACTGTGGATCCCTAAGTACACTTAGAGGAGACTTTGCGAAGCCGCTAACAAGCAGTTGCATACGTTCTTATGAATTTATCTTTGCTTCAAAATTTTTATCCCATTGTACATCCTGTGCTTTGTTTTACAAGCATTGATACATTTACTAAAGTTTCTCTGAATATTCCAAAAAGCAAACAAACCAAGTTTTCTTATGACTTATGAATCATCAGACCTCACCTTTCTCAAGACCCACAAAACTAAAAAACTAACCTGCAGGCTGAGGTGTGACCAGTGCCTGAGTCAGACTGACGGAGGCTGTGAGGATGCTGGAGGCCACACTGTCCACTCTGAGTGTGCCCTGAAGTTATCATGCCTGGACATAGGAACCAGTAGGACCCTGGAGACAGCATTGTGTCCCCACAGGGCCACCGAATTGCTTCTTCCCTCTCATCCTGAAGTCATTTTCCAATTCACCCAAATGATCGGCTGAGCTTACACTATAGTTTCCTGGTGGGCACACGATACGCCTGAGGGCACCCCCACCAGGCAGCCAGTCACTTATTGTCCTGCTCAGCCCTTGATAGCCCTGCTCCTAGGCTGGAGATCCAGATTTTCAACCTGCTCTAGGGTTGAACCCCAATCAAGAAGGAGCCCTGGAGTCCAGCTCTTCCTGCAGGGGCCTGCAGCTGCACCTCCCTGAGTACCGCCCTGTGGGCACCTGCAGCTGGCCAGTTCCTCCTCAGCCTTTCCTTGCTCAGGAGCAGCCTGGTCCAGCACTGCCTCCCTGGCTTCAGAACCCCCTCCTCTATGGACTCATGCTCCTTGGATCCGGCATCCTGAGTGGAGCCCAGCCCAGTCAGAACACTGGACTTGGTCCCTGAAAGCCGAGCCAGGGCAGCTGCTCCCTCACCTGGGAGGGCAGCCGAGGTCTTTGAGGGACAGCAACTTCTCTGTGGCAGGGAGGGCATGGAGAGAAGCCTCACAGGTAGCCTCCTCTCCCCATGCCTGATCTCTTCTCCCCATGAATCTTTCCCCTGAATTCTGCTGAAGACCAGGCCTCAAAAGGGGCACTGCCTTTGTATTTTGCCCTTTGTTTCTCTTTACTTCTAGAAAACCCCGAGTCTACCTCGGAACACGCTCTTGAATGTGACCCATCTAATGTCATCTTGACCCCATGTGCACTTCCTACAGGCATGCCTCCTTCTTCGTTTTGCTGCCGCCAGCGTGTCTGCCTCCAGACCCTCTTCCTCTATGTAGCAGAGGCCACTCTCCTTCTAAAGCAAACCTTGCTTCCTTTTGCTGGAAAACAGCAGCTGCTGACCCACAGAGATCCAGACTCCACAGGTGGCCCACAACCACCTTTACCCCATGATTTGTTTCCAATCTTCCTCGTAGCCTATCTCCTTACCCCACCACCTGCATGATTAGATTTCTCTGCAAGAGCAGAGATCCACCATAATGGCAACTCCAGTAAGAAAGCTGATTTCTGTCTTCTAAGAGAGTCTGCAGTGTGGCAGTCCTGGGTTGGAGGTGAGACTCCGCTGCATTTAGAGTCTGGGGATGAGGCTCCTTCCTTACTGCTCTGTCTCCCTAAAAGATGCCGTCCTCCTGGGCCTTCAGGTGGATGCCAGTGTGGGATTTTATTGGAATGCACAAACTCCTACACTGGCCAAGAAAAAAGGGGTGCAAAAAGCAATGCACGGGAATGGCTTGAGCAATGCAGGAGATGACGCCAAGCAGCCATGTGCCAGAAGGACCTGGGGAGCCCGCGGGAGGGCTTGGTGGTCAGCAGTGAACATAAGGTGGACAGTTTGTCCTCAGAGCCCAGTTACCAGGTGCATCCGCTTCACAGGGTTGGAGCCCGAATCTCTCTGTGCAAGGAGAGCATGTGGTTGGGCTGGTTTGGGTCTCACCCTTGACAAGAAAGGACATCCCACTTTGATGGCATTTTACCAAGACTGCACATCATTGGAGCTGTGAAATTCTCCAAAGCAAAATTGGGGTGCTGCTGGCTTGTAGAATTCAGATGTATGCTCCCCAGGAGGAAATGCCCACTGCTGACTAGAGATGGACAGTTCAGCAGACAACTGGGCAGGACATTATCCCAGCAGCAGGAGTGGGTAAAGAAACGGGCAGGCAGAGCGGGTAAGGAGGGAGTGAGGAGCTGAGGAGCTCGCTGGAGTGAGTGAGATGGTCATGGACACAGAGCAACAACTCAGCCAGAAGCCAAAAAATAGCCTGAAGGCTGCACCAAGCAGTTTTGATGTCTTGCGTATGGTGGGAGGCAACACGTATTTGTAGGGTAGAATGAAGGGAAGAAAGACTGATTACAGGGAGGCCACTTAGGAGGCGATCGTGATATTCAAAGAAGACTCAAAAAGACAAGCCAAGGTAGACGCAGTGGGAGTGATAATGCTGAAAATAGATTTATTTTGGAAAGGAGAATTTAAAACTGTGTCTTTTCCAGTGAAACCATTTCTCTGTTGCCCAGATCCAGTGCTGCCACTTGTGGCCACACAGGCTGTGCAAGGCACATGGAAATGAATGGCTCCCCTGAAGTTGTGGGATGAGGCAGCCCTGCCTGGAGCTTCTGACATATGCAGGCAAATAAATATCCAGTGCTTTCTCACAGAGATCTCCGGTGATAGGATAAATCACACGTCCCAGCAAAGCAAGGGAAGAAAGCCAAAAATATTGAAGGCAGGCAAGGAGAGACCAGCAAACAAAGGACAAATAAAACCATAAGAAGGATTTTATATTTGAAGATGATGGATCTTGAGCCACAGACAGAAGAGATGGATAGTTAGAAGCAGAGCAGCTGCAGAAAGAGGAAATCAGCAATGCATGTTTAATTTAACAGTTCAGGAAATCCAGTTACCATTTATTTTTATTCAAGCATAGTGGTGTGCTCTGCTATTCTCAAGAAATTATTTCCTTTTAAAAGTCCTGTTATTTGACTGTATCACAATAGAAATGGCTACCCATCGGCCATTCCCATCTCTTTCTCCAGTGCCTGTCTCCAGCTACAGAGGCCAGAGAACCAGGCACCCTCTTCCCAAACATTCTGCAGCTGGGAGGGGCCCTGTGGTCCCATCACATGGAGAGTGAAGGGCAGGGTGCCAGGCTTGTGGGAACGATGTTTCCTTCTCTGTAGAAGAGATTAGCTCTCTCCTTGCCCTTGTATCCCTGCTTCCTGCCTTGGCATGTTGAGATGTGAGAAGCCACTTTGCACCCATGAGAGAGAAGCAGGAGAGCTGTAGAGATGCTGACCCACGTCCTGACATCATGGGGCTTTGGAGAACACTTGGAACCACCTTCTCTCTCTTCAGATAAACAGTATATGCTCTTATGGTTTAAGCTGCTGCTTCCTGGGCTTTATGTTGCACACAGATGAAGATACCCGAGTTGATGCAGTCCAAAGTGAAGGGTGTAAACACATTGCTTGTATAACAAGTACTTGAATGGACATGATTCTGTAATGAGGTCTATTATTTAAGATTACCAGTTATCAAAATTAGATAAGTTATTCACTTTATATTTTACAGAAAAAAAATATTCTTGAATAAACCCAATTATATGATCGGCCATCTGATGATCAAATGTACTCAAGCAGTAAAGAAATACTACTAACCATTTCTTCTGGATGTTACTCCCTGGAAAAAAAGGGTAACATTTATAGAATTGATGAATAATTATAGTATTAAATAATTATTTTCAACATCTCAATCAAAATTATCTCTTCTCTTAATTGTCAATATTTACCCCACATTTCAATTTTTATAAAACAAACACAACTTTTTCATGATGTAAGTTTCAGTGGTTGGTTATTTATTAATTGATGATTTTTCCATTTCTAATATATGACAAGCATTTTGCTTCAGGAATTGGTATCTTTATCTCAGGTTTCTTTTTTCTTTTCTTTATTCCTGAAGTGAAATTACTGGGAGCTGGCATATCAAAGAAGTTCTGACCTTAAACAATTAGACAAACTAATTACAGTCAGGTTTTTAAAAGAGCAGGCATTTAATTTCCACAAATCTCTATGTTGCCATATTCTTATAAGTTGTTTCATGCCCCATGATTAGCAGGCAGTCTGTGACAAGAGATTTCTTCAAGGCATTGGGATGGATGAGCCTTTAATTGTCTTACAAGACAATTAATGAAATAAACGGGGATTTAAAAGTTTCTTTTAGGTCTTGGCATAAGTAGATGATGAATCAAAAAATGAGCCTGTCAGTCTTTGGGAAATGTGGTTAAATCTACTGAAGTAATACATTGAAGATAATGAAGTTAAATTTGCTGAATGATCTGTTGAATTTGCTATTGCATGTTTGGCTCCCAGAAATTGTTCCTTAAAAGACAAACAAAGAAACCTTCAAATCACAATTCTATTTCTTTATTTCTCTCTTTGCATGCCAGACTTTTAAGAACAGCAACACTTTGCATGGCCATCTCCAGCAGGAGGTAGTAGAAGAGTGCTGAAGTTGGTGGTAGAAGCTGAGCTCATTACCTGACCATAATTAATCTCTATGTGATCACAACATCCATGTTGACACAATTAACATTAATTTAAAAATATTGAACATGGATGTGTTAACCTAAATAGCAAACAGAGAGAGGCTCTCTATAAGTAAAAGATATTTACCGAGGCATGGGGCATTGCAAAGGGCACACATGTGCCTTAGTAAACTATGTACAAATTCAGGGAGGCAAAGGAAGGCTATGCTTTTAAAGAAAAAATGAAGAGTATTACATAATTATTTTAAAATGATTATTCTTGGCTATGTTGATCAATAACAAAGATGATGCTACTCCAAGGTTGGACAGGAAGTTTTTGGGGTGATGTCCTGGCAGAAGTATTTTTTGGTGTAAGTTCCTGAAAGCGTTTGTGCAAGGGTGTGGTTTTTGCAATGTTTTGTGATAGTTTTTGTTGTCAGGCATACAAACATGAGAACTCTTTCTTGATACCTTTCCTCAGCTCTATTTGTTAGAGTTTTTTTTCTTTGTATTTTTTTAACATAAATGACTCCTTTTTGATACTGACAATTTCCAAAGAGACAGTTCAGATTTTCCTAAAAGGCCTAGCTATTTGCAAATGACCAAACATCATAGTCATCAAGAAATTTGGAAAACTCAGAATTCCTTAAATCGCAGGTCTATTATTTAGGATAACCTGATTTCAAAGGTAGATAATTTATTAATTTTCTATTTTACAGAAAAGGATACTCTTGAATAAACCTGATTATATTAGATACGGAAGGTTAATTTTTCCTGAGTTTCAATGCTGTTCAAATTATACAATGGCTAACCTGGACTGCAGGTGAAAACCGCCAAGGAAGACTTAAAAAGCACACCCTGCCCAGTGTGAAAGGGCTTTCTGATGATTGTCATGTGCAGCCATGGCTGAGAGCATCCCTGGCTGGGCTAGCACTTGTGCCTCAATGCAGTGCTCTCCTTAATTATTAATTGAGTGAGCTCAGTTTTTGCCAGAAAAACATAAGTTGGACTCAGGAGAGCTTCTCTCTTTCATTTTACATAAGCCTGCTTTATTTGATGCATTAGTGAGCCAGGAGATGTAGACTGGTGCCTATGACAAAAAGAAAACACTCAGAGAAAATGACAGCTCACTTAGGTCTCTGGCATGAATTGCTGCTTTAAAGAAGGAGAACAAATCTTTTTTGGAATCCGAAAAGCAAATTGCTCATCTCTGCTTACCTTAAACAAACAAACAGCTAATCCTCGTGTCTCTGCAGTATTTGTAATATTCTCTTTTATATCCAAGGTCTGTGTGCCTCGATACTGTACTGTAGACAGGTGCTGTCAGGCCATCTTCCAGGCAAACATAGAAAGGAATGGTGATCAACAGTCAGGGGTAATAATCAACACAGGCCAAGAGCCCCAGTGATCTTCATTCTGCGTTCTTCCTGCTTCTATTTTTAGAAAGTTTGAAATGTACATACTTTATGTAGCCTGCACTGTGGAAAGGCCATCAGTGTTAGCTGCTCAGGTGGAAGGACACAGAGAATGCCCCGCTTCCATCTCCTTCTTTTCCTAACTGTGTGATGGTGAAAAGTTCTTGACTTGCTGAGCCTCTATTTCCTTGTCTGCAAAAATATGGCTACATGTGTCTGTGAGGGCCAACTACCAAAAACAAAGAAACAAAAATCCAAATATAGTACCTGGCACATAGTGGAAATAAAAGATATTATATTATTACTCTTTGCTGGTATTATACCTACACTTCATTTTCAATTGTAAAAAGCATCACACTTAAGCTAGTAACTAGTATTCCTCAGGGAACTGTAGTAAACTGACCCTTGATCATCTTCAGGATAAAAGACTTAGCATTGTATCTGTATCTCTTTGTGGTCTGCTACCATGTACTTGCAATACCCACTGAGGGATATTCTTAGGTCCAACTAAATTGAGATGTGCAGAATCACCACAAGCCATGCTTGGCACCCACTGTGCTTACACAGGGCAGAAGCCACAGCATGAGTGTGAAGAGACAGCTCTCCAAGGAGTTTCTGCACATCTTGCACACACACCTTCTGTTGTGACTGTCTTGTCAAGCATGATGTATGATGCATTGGTTATCCATGGATGGCCACGTGGCTCCAATGCACTCTGCAATGTTGCTCTAGGATAAACAATGGGATTCTTTTCAACCTTTCTCCTTTAAAGCTAGTGTGATTCTGAGGCTTTTAGTAGAAGACACTTGGGACTCTGCAAGAGGAAAAGACTTCCTGCAATTCCAGTGTGGAGCGAGGTGAAGATGTAGATGTGAGGACCTCAGGAGGGTCTGCCACAGCCACAGTTAGGATGTGGTCTTTCTGCATCCTGCAGACTTGACCTGGTAATAACCTTTCCACAACCATCTTGACCAAGAAACCAGAATCCCCCATCATCTGCCTGATTCCAAGGCCTCCTGACTGTGCTGATGCCAGGACTCCCTCTGCAAGTCCCCATGTGGCCACCTGCAGGAGCACTTGAAGCCTTCTAATAATGCTCCACTATCATGCACAGCCCACCCACCACCCTGTTGGTACACACATGCCTGCTACCCCTATGCCTCTCTGCCAATGTGCACTCACCCACGGCTGCCCTGCCACCCTACTGATGTGTGCTTTCCTATACCCCCCATCCACAGTGTGCTCTCCCATGGGCCCCCCACTACCTCCCCACCAAAGCATTTTTTCTGGCAGCTCCCATTGGAATGTTATTGCCAGCAGACTGAGAACACATCAGCCCCTCCAGCACAGAAGGTGCTTGACCTTGAAGTGCCAGAGAACAAAGAAATAGGCCTGGTCCCAGCCCCACATCAGGGTTGGAGCATGCAGCCCAGGAGCGCTGACCAGAACCTTGCTCCCTTGAAAAGATTCAGAAATGAAACCAATCAACTAAATGCAGCTTATATCACAGCCAAGCCCTAGAGGGCACCAAATAATATTAAAGCAAAGAGCCTCATTTAAGGGGTAGCAACTTTAAAGGTTAAAAGAACATCAGCCCAAATGGATGAGGGGAAAAACAAAACAAAACAAACAAAAACACAGTACAAGAATTCTGGCAACTCTAAAAACAACAATGATTTTTTAGCTCCAAACAATACTAGCTTCCCAGCAATGGTTCTTAATCAGATTTAAGTGGCTGAAATGACAGACATAGAATCCAGAATCTAGATGTCAAGGAAGCTCAATGAGATACAGGAAAATGTTGAAACCCAATCCAAGGAAAACAGTAAAATGATGCAAGAGCTGAAAGACAACATAGCAATTTTAAGAAAGAACCAAACCAAACTTCTGAAAATGAAAAACCCACTACAGGAATTTCACAGTGCAAATGGAAGCATTAATAGAATAGACCAATCTGAGGAAAGAATCTCAGAACTTGAAGATCACTCCTTCAAATCAACACAGGCATACAAAACATTTAAAAAAACAATTTTTAAAAATGAACAAAACCTCTGAGAAATAGGGGATTATGTAAAGAGACCAAACTTATGAATCATTGGCATTCCTGAAGGAGACAGAGAGAGAGCAAGAAACTTGGAAACATATTTGAAGATATTGGCCACAAAAATTTCTCCAACCTTGCTAGAAAGGTTGGCATGCAAACTCAGGAATTTCAGAGAACCCCCAGAGAGATGCTATACATGATGACCACCCCCAAGATACATAGTCATCAGATTCTCCAAGGTCAATGCAAAAGAAAAAATAATTATAAAGGCACCTAGAGAGAAGGGGCAGGTCACATAAAAAGGGAATGCTATCAGGCTAACAATGTATTTTCAGCAGAACCCTTATTAGCCAGATGAGATTAGAAGCCTATATCCAGCCTCCTTAAAGAAAAGAAATTCCAACCAAGAATTTTATAACAAGCCAAACTGAGCTTCATAAGTGAAAGAACGATTTTTTTTTTTAGATAAACGAATGTTACAGAAATTTTTACCACCAGAACTGCCTTACAAGAGGTTCCTAAGGGAGTGCTAAACATGGGAATGAAAGATGGATACTGACCACCACAAAAACACACTTCAGTACACAGTCTGCTGACACTATGAAGGAACTCTACAATCAAGTCTACATAACAGACAGTTAACAACACAGTGACTAGATCAAATCCTTACATTTCAATATTGACCTTGAATGTAAATCAGCTAAATGCACTATTTAAAAGGCACAGAGTGGCAAGTTGGATAGAAAAGAACAATCCTCCTGTGTGCTGTCTTCAAGAGACCCATATCATATGCAGTGACACCTATAAACTCTAAGTAAAAGGATAGAGAAAGAGCTATCAAGCAAATGGAGAACCAAAAAGAGCAGGAACTGCTACTCTTATTTCAGGCAAAATAGACTTTAAACCAACAATAATCAAAAAGGACAAAGAAGGGCATTACTTAATGATAAAGGATTTATTTCAACAAGAAGACCTACCTATTCTAAATGTATATGCACTCAACATTGGAGCATCCAGATTCATAGAAAAAGTTCTTAGATATCTCTGAAGAGACTTAGATAACCACTAAATAATAGTGGGAGATTTCAATACCCACTGACAATGTTAGAAAGATTGTTGAGGCAGAAAACTGACAAAAATATTCAGGACCTAAACTTGACACTTGACCAAATGGACCAAACAGAAATCTAATACTCCACCCAACAACAACAGGGTATACAGTTTTCTCATCAGCGCATGACACATACTCTAAGACTGACCACACATACATCCATAAAGCAGTTCTCAACAAATTCAAAGAAGTGCAATCATACCAACTACACTCTCAGACTATGGCACAATAATAATAGAAATTAATACCAAGCAGCTTTCTCAAAACCATATAAGTATATAGGAATTAAACAACCCGATCTT